>NC_140793.1:21659203-22391703 GCF_037176805.1 Vigna unguiculata | reverse complement strand
TTAACTCAGCATTTTGCTCTTCAGGATAATGCTGCTGATATATCTGCTAAGGTACAAGTAACATTTATTATGAAAGTTTAGATTATTAGCTGATAATTATGTCTTCGTTCAGTTGGGCATATTCTTTATATAGTGTATTTTGACTTGATAAGATTTACCTATAGGAAGGAAGTCAAGAAACTGTGGCCACAATGATTGGCATGGCGATGGGAATGCTTCTTGCTCGCATCACCATTGGATCCCCACTGGCCATATGGTTTTCATTTTTATCTTTGACAGTGTTTCACATGTATGGTAAGCCTCTAAATTATAATTTGTTTCATGCATATCCTTTGCATTGTAGAATTGTGAACAGCAGTATGGTATTAAGTGTAAACCTATCTCTACAATACTGCTTTGGTTGTACAAACTACAAGAAAAAATATGAGGGAATCCATTGTTATAATTTACCATTTCCAGTAGTAAAAGGAGGTTTTAGATAGATGTTATTAGCTTGCAAATATGTAATCCATTTTTTTCTTTGATAGACAATAGTTTCTTTTTATTGTAACTAATGTTTAAATGTTGTTAAAGTGTGTTAGTGGTTTGTGCTAGAAGGGAGATGGAATGAGTATTTGCTGCTTGTAATCTGAGCATCGACATTATATATGAACACCAAATGTTGTCTCTTTTCCATGCAGCAAATTACCGAGCTGTTCGATGCCTGGCATTGAATTCAATAAACCTTGAAAGAAGCTCTATTCTCTTGCATCATTTCATGGAGACTGGCCAAGGTATTGTCTGTTTCCATTCTTCATTGCTTGTATCCACAACATATCTCTGATATCTAAGAGAAAAATTGTCACCTTGAGACAAGGTATAGTCTAATTTTTGTTGGGGATCCCACATTGAGGTCTCTGCTCTGTCTGGTCTATCTTTAACCCCTTCCTCAACCATCTCCCAAATTTAGCATCTTGTACAGGGAAACATAATTTCCATCATCTCAATATCCATATTAGACCTTTTTAATTATTGCTATGTATATTAATGCTTGCTTCTAAACTTTTTGCCAGTTCTCTCCCCTGAACAGGTCTCTTCACAGGAGCATGTTTTACCCATACGGTTCATTTCATCAAGTTCAAGGAATTCTAATTATATGCATAAGAAAGTACGTTTAGGCATGAGGATTTCTTCATTCGATAACATGGAAATGTGAGTGGCTAAAATTTGGTCTGACTCCCAATTTATTCAGAAAATATATTTGTTCTTAGTGCAAAGCTATAGTTTTGCAGTTATGTGGTGTATTACCTGAACACCTTATTCATTGTATTATTAGTCTCTTTTCCATTAGCAAAATCCAAATGACATTCAGGGTAAATGGTACACCATGTTTTGTTATAACTTCTAATAACCCTAGTCATAATATTGCACTATTATGTTGCTATCATTAGCTAACAAAGCTCGATCGAGTAATCTATTAAAGATTGAAAGCATTGATTAGCCCTTGACATGCCTATATCAATGGTCTTGAGCCATCCATGATTGAGACTTGATTATTGTGCAATAGTTCCTTTGAAATGTCATTACCAGAGCTTAATGATCAAGTTCTTTTTTCATTTGACATTAACAGTAAGGAGCATTTGCTTTCTGCGGCATCTTACTACACAAAAGGTTGAGTTTGCCTCATTACTTTTACTTCTGATTTTCTCCATTCCATCTGTGGTCTGAAACCTTGTATCACTATTTGTTGTTTCTGTGTATAGCCAAGTATATACTTGTGGAAAGGAAGGGAATCATTGATGTTATTGTGCATAAAGATTCAAATGCTGCTGATGTCCTAAAGTCATTCTTTCATGCTCTGGTCTTGGCAAAGAATGCTCATAAAAGCAAATCCTTGCATTCAGATGGCCAAAAGTGGGTTGATAATCAATATGAAGTATTTATTACCAAGGTACTTGTTTAAGCTTCTAGTTGAATTTGATTTTGCTTCTTCCATATTTTCGTATTATTTTAACAGTACGATATATTAGTCTTTTCCCTCTCTTGACATGCCATCGGAAATTAAACTAAAAAGCGATAGCATGTCACTTGCTCTTACTGAAATTCATATCCTAAATGGTATATTAATATGTGCAGCTCAAGTCATTAGGTTGGAAAACAGAACGGCTTCTAGCACCTATAATATGGAGGGCGTACTGGAGCTATGAACCATTGGGAGAAAAAATTGATTAGGGTCATCAACATTGTCCATATACATTAGCTGTGGCTCTGGAATGATTCAGATTATTTTATTAGGAGATTGAATATACGGCCCTTGCCCTTGTTCCAAAATGAAATGATTATTTATGTTTGACAAAGTTGGTGATGAACTTTGTTCAAATTTATGATTTCACCAGAGTTCTGTCAAGGCTTTTCTTGCACTTGCACCTCATTTATCTCCTGCACTAGTGCCAGTTTTAAGTTTAGAAAGAAAATATGGCGGCTTTCACAGTTTAAGCCCATGTTTGACCAAAGATTATTTTTCTTGAGGTATTCAGATACATTTCTTAATATTATTATGTCCTGATACCTTTGGACTTTCATTGATCTTGTAGTTTATATAGACTAATGGATGTTTTCTGCCATTCTTTAGTTTTTGGATGAGCTCTTTGCTGAAGCTAAAAGGTGAGTTTACTTTAGAGCGTTTTTCTCATTTTCAAGTTAAAACTGGAAGCCCTAATGGGGAAAGTAGATTGCATGGTGTTTTACCCTCGTAAAATGGGGAGAATGAGACCTGGAAGGACAATGGAGAAATTTTTATGAGTGATCTCATGTTGAAAAATATTCCTAATGATTTTGGCTTTAAGTCCAATGGTTTTTGTGTGATCCATATAGCCAACTTCATCTAGAGGTAATTATTTCTTTAAGTGATGTGTTCAGGTTTTTGTGTGATCCATATAGCCAACTTCATCTAGAGGTAATTATTTCTTTAAGTGATGTGTTCAGATTCTTGTTAGGGTAGTTGTGATGTGAAGGATTTCTTTTCTTGTACATCAAGCACTTCGCCACCCCTGCTATGCCCTGAGCAACCATTCCACGTCTCAACTTTCTGCTAACACCGAACCAATCTCTCTATGAACTCCCTACGGTGTGAGGTACTCACAGAATTACTGTAGACTGAATGTATTCTCATTGACACCCTTTACTCAAGGTTATCTTTTCTGTTAAAAGAGTTATCACTTAAATATCACGATTACCATATTCTCCATCAGGGGATCCTCGTCTTTGTTTCTTATGAAGATTATCTTCCCACCCCTTATGATTTCCATGTTGAGCATTATTACCTGAAGAGAATTCTTCATTTATGACATGAGTATCTGCACCTATCTAGTCTGGATATGGACACGCATGCAACCAGTGGCGGATTTTATCTACAAATTTTGGAGGGACCAAAATAATATAATTCTTTAATCATTAAATTGTTGTATCATTAGTTTGTTGTATCATTAGTATAATGTTTTAAAGATTGGTTTCTCTAACTGAATAATTTGATCTTTAGTATAATGTGAAAAATATAATCTATCTTGTTTCCATTATCACGAATAGTTTCATTTTTATCACTTTTGAATAATGAATTTATTCTTTAATTCTTCATCAATATACCTATTTTTTAAAATAATATTAAAAATAATTTATCATACATTACTAAAAAATTTGAGAAAAATTTGAGAAGCGTTAATATTAAAGGAAAAATATAATATAGTTAAGTCACAAATAAAAATCGGTTATGAAAAAATACATAATATATTATTTTTCTTTTATATTCATAAAAAATGAATATACTAAAGGCTCATGAGATAAAAGAATCAATGCTAACTATTAAATTAATATTTCATTACCAAATAAGATAAAAGATAATTACTTTTCTTTTCTTCAAGAAATAAATAAAAGAAATAAGAAATGAGAGAAAAAATAATTACCTTTTCTCTTAAAAAAATATGATAGTGAGAGATGAATACAATTTTTGTAAAACTAAGAAGACAATAAAAAAGGACATAAAAAATATCTTAATAAATATTTGATTTATTATTCTTTTAGTTATTGTTTTAGTTCAAAAATGTTAATTGGTCATCCAATTTTGTTTAGTTTCAATTTGGTTATGAATTTTGAAAAATGATGCAATTTAGTTATTTTTATTAAATTTCTTGAAACGGACCAATATTTTTTCATTAAAATTAAAGTTGTAAATAAAAATAGTTTGTTTTGTTGGTGTAATTAACATAATCTCATTATCAGTCTTGATGAAAATCGTTGATCCGCTTCAATAAATTTAACGAGAATAAACAAATTGCATCAATTTTTCAAAGGTCGAGATCAAATTAAGACTAGAAAAAACTTAATGACCAACTTGACATTTTTAGATAAAAATAGTAACCCAAAAATTAATTAAACCTAAATATATTTATTCTTTATATATTTAATTTTATGTTTTATTATCTATTAACATTAATTGGTTATATTTTATAAAAGAAATAAAAAGACAAACAATTTAATTTTCATCCATTTATAAAATATATTACCTATAATTTAAAAAGTTAAAAAAAAAATTCAAAATTTTCAAAATGTATATAACTTTAAAAAAAATTCAAAATCTTGAGAGGGCCATGGCCCCCCCCTTAAGATGCTCCGCCATTGCATACAACGAACCTCCCAGCCCTTAAGATGCTCCGTCATTGTATACAACGAACACGAGATATGGCTAAATTGGAAAACATATAACACAACATATATACATATTAGTTTCAAACCTTCAACTAAAAACTAAATTGAAAAACATAAAACACGATATATATATATATATATATATATATATATATATATATATATATATATAATTTTATTAAAAATATTAAATATATAAAATATATTAAAATATTAAATTTTTAAAAAATATATCAAAAATTCTATATTAAATATATAAATGTAAAAAAAATGGAAGGCCATAGTCCTTTAGTCCCTCTTAAGGTCCGCCAATGACCCTGACAACGTCCTAGTATCTATCCACTACCCGCATGAAAAATACCAGTGAGTATTTATCCAGTGAGTATTTATAGATATTTCTGGGCATTTCTTTAATTTTCAATAAGACTATTTAAAAATAATTCTTTAACATAAACTCAAATAAAAATTGGACCTTAAAGTATAATCCAAATAAATTTGCATAAAAAAATATTAAAAAAATATAATTAGTCTTTCCAAAAAACAAATTAAAAAATTTATACTGCAAAGTATAAACTCAAATAAAAGTAATTTATTTAAAATAAATTTAATTCCATAAGTATAGATAAATAAAAACATAAACTTATAAAACAATTAAATTTTTACTGTTTTTTCATCAATAACTTTGTTTTGGTCACTTCTTTCTTAAAAAAGATATTCATATAAAAATTTCCAACAATGAGCAGTGAGTATCTGCAGTTTAAATACCATGATAACTATACTTATCCAGATAACAAGCGGACAATTAAAATACTAGTATCCGTTGCAAATTTTACTTGGTAAATGTGACCTTAAATTCTTTTGTCATCCCTAAATATAATGGACAGATATTCATGAGGTGAGCACGCACTTGTAACAGAAAGAAAGGAACAGGGGGAGAAGGGCTGTAACAGTGAAGGTTAATGGTAAAATTGAAGGACTTTAAACTTAGTATTCAGCTATTCATTAGACTGTGATATGAAAACCATTTTATGCCAATTCCGCAGAATAATAGTTAGTATTCAGCGTTTATAAAATGAAAAACATTTTTTTTTTACTTTATTTTCATTACCTCAAATATTGGTTTGACCACAATTGGACGTACGAATTATAGATTAACGTCTTCAATGATTTGATCGTAAGAACATTGGTTATAATCAGATAGTTTTACATTTTCTATTCCTGACGATAGACTATATATATATATATATATATATATATATATATATATATATATATATATATATATATATATTTGTTTTCTTATTCCATTGTTTTTGGTCTATGTAATTATCCTGAACTCTAATAAGTAAAATTAGCTATGTTATTAATAGCTAATTCGTTAACTTAAGTTGTGTGTGATAATTGATCGAGACAAAGAGTTTTGAAATTAATAATTTTATGAGTAACTTTATGCACAACTAAAATTATTTGGATGGAATTTACTTATAATAATTTGTTAACTTCTTAATAGTTAAACTTAACTGTTTTATCTCAAATTCAAGGAACAAGAATATAATAAACATTTAAAATTAAAAAAAAATACAGCTGATAACTTACATTTTGAAGCCATTTATATTCTTCCCATTTCTATTTAAATATGTTAGGATCCTTTTGTTGTCAAAATAAATAAATAAATAAATAACACATTTGCTAAATTTTTAAATCAAATCTAAAATGATGGCTTCAATTTTAACAACTGAGAAATTATGAGAACTAGATATAAACAGTTAGAAGTAAGAAACTAAATTACACAATAATTCAATATAACTTTCTTTACATGCAGTGTCAAATAAAGACTTTTTTTTCTCTGAATTAGTCGATTATAAACAAAAAAAGTAGAATGAAAAAACATGTATGCTTTTGTCAAACAATTTATTTTTAATGATAACTTTAATTTTAACACAATATTAACGTAAAATAAATATATCATTAACTACTCAACTACTCACATTCAGACTTTATAATTTAACATTTAATAATTTAATACCCACATCAATAATTTTATCATGCACATCACTTCATATGTAAATGATGATGTAAAAAAAAATCAGTATTTATAGATTTTAATTAAATTCTTAAGCAAAGCAGATATACTGGTCAATTTCACATACTACGATTTTATAGCATTAATTAATTTTACTTAACAAATTCATAGAAGCTAAAACAAGCGTTGCTTGATACAGTTGTTTAAGCTTAAAACGTGATAAAATTTTAGATAAAATGTTCCTAAAATATTATCTAAAAAAAAAAAATGTTTCTAGGCTTGTCTTTTAAAAAGGTTACCAAAACATTTCAACAAAGAACTAAATTTTCAGACAAAATGTTATTTTTAAGGAAATTCCTATAATAAATTACGTAAAAGGTCAATTTTTAAAAAATTTACAAAAATAGATAAGTGGACTAACATAACACAATTTCATTACAAAAAGTCATAGTACGACTTCCTAAATATTTTGAAATCGTGGTAACATGCACAATTTTCTCATAATGAAATATTTTGAATGACTTACTCATTTTTTTAAGTATTTTAAAATTTGCACTATTTTATTAATTTTTTTTAGGATTACACTATTTTGGTAAAAAATCCTATAAAGAACAGACAATCTATGATTGTGTAGCACATCATCTCAGGAATATACACCCTATGCGTTGACGAAAGATAATTGTAAAACAAAAATTGCAGCATTGCTGAATGCACATCGGTGGGGATTAACTTAACTTTACACCTGATTACATTACAAAATTATACAAATTTGAATTGCTTTATCGAAAAATGGAGATAATTTACCATTTTGTAGAGGAGTGCAAAACATGTTTTCAGAACCATTCCACTGTGCATCTCGGGTACAAGTCTTTATCTGCAGCAACATGGGTAGCAGCTAGCAGTTCTTTCTGAACCTTCCGCCTCTCAAAGAACACCAAACATGAAATGGACGTGCATTTCACACCATTTTCAAGAAGCCTATCCCCGCCTCCACAATGGTGACATATCTACAAGAGTTTTAAAAATATAACTATCATCTGAGCAACAACGAAAAAGCATCACAAAGCATCAAATCTAAGGGATTTACAAAAAGTAACAAGGTGTTTATTTGATAGCAGAAGTGGAAAATCAACAGACCTATCATACTGCAGCAAATTTCCCCCACGCATGGAATGACAAACAATCCCATAATCAAGAGTACACAATCTCTAGAAAATACTTAACACAATGAACAATAGATGAAAAAACATGCAAAAATACTTACAGCAACAAGATGTTGCATCGCTTTCTCTAACTTCGAAGTCCTACCAATTACTGCTGTTGCAGCAGCTACCTCATTTTCTGAACATTGATTGCATAAATGGGTTGATGCCTGGACCAACCTACCACATAATACACAATGTTTTGAAAGATAGTAATAATCAATTCTGGTTCGATGGGAATTTGAAGTTAATTTATGCTTTGCAGAAGCTTCCCTTGTGGGACGAGGCATCTCTGAAAACCAATGGTTGAGGTCAGCAGCAACAAGCCCAAATACCCGTTGTAAAGCTGGTATTATTTGTTTATTAATATAATATAAATCATTTATTCTATACGGGGAATCAATTGCCAAAACTTCCAAGGGATTCACAACCATATCAACCAAACGGGCTCCAGGCTCCCCATGGATTACAACATAAGGTATTCTCTCAGCATAACGTGGTTCTGCCCTGCGGTCAACCGTCATTGCCTTAGTGGCCACAATTGCAGCAGGAGGAAGTGATGACATTCTTGCACTGTAGGTGCCCAAGCGAACCTCCTTTGCAAAGATAAAATCTTTAAGGCAGAATTTGCCCGAAAGAATCCTCTTCCATTGACGTTGCAAGTAAGTCTTCACCTGCAGACAGCAAATAAAAAGTATTAAGCATTGTTGAAATTTAGAATAGAATATTCTGCCTTCATTGTGTAAGGATTTATAGGCAACAAAATTTCAGATCTAGAGGAAACTATATATCCTCTAATCATTCTTATTTAATGTATTAAACCTATATACAGCAATAACTGGCGTCCTCAAACATGGGCTTTCTATCTATCATGTCTCTGTTTTTCCTTTCACTTTAACAAACATGAATTCAGACGAAACAAATATTGTAATTTTCATATCAGATGAAGTATCCAGCACAAACTTTATATTATTTCTTCTAACAAAGACATTGCTTGTACAAAGGATCTAGAATATTGACTTTCCACCAAGACTATTATTTTCAATTTGATGTATATATAAACGGCGTAATCTGCTAGCATTTATACCTCCAATAAATCCTGTTGCTCAAAAAAGAGTCTCAAAGACTGCTCCATTATCTTTGCAACTGCACCACATGTGTCCCTGCGAACTGTCTCAATACCTTTAGCATCAAAAACAGGATCCATTTGATGAGGACTTTCATAACTGTAGCCAACATATCGTTTCTTAGTAAGAAGGAAACATGGGTGATAAACTTTCTCCATCTTCAAGGAGACAGGATTAGGATTCATAGCAGAGATGGCAGAGGCAATCTCATTCCCAATTTGGAAAGACTCTTTCAAAGTGCGTCCTCTAAGGAGGACAAACATACTGCAGAAAACACAATCACTTAATTAGTTTTTTTAATTACAGTCCTGCCACTTTACTAATCTTGAAGGAAGGAAATGATACTACGGTAAAAATTGGCCATCGGCTATCTTTCATTGTTTCAGAACCCAACCAACTCTGTATGTAGTATGTAAATGCTGTTGGAAAATATTTAACACAGAACAAGAATGAGTTTCAAAGAAATAACTTTTGGTAAAAAAACGACTTCTCAATTATGGAATTATTGACAGAAAAACATTTTTTGCACGTGTAATGACAATAAAACATTGTTAGACAAAACGGGATTTTTTAATGTAATTTTCATGCAGAATGTCCTCATTGTAACCTTTACTTATTTGCTAAACTATATTTATAGGGAATTGTCAAAGAATAAAGGGAGCTTTTAGCAGTCATAAGATATCTTCAGATCTGAAGGTTTCTAAAACCCTACTTCACTTCCAAACCAATCTCTAATTCAATTCCTAAAATCAAACTAACAGTAGTCTTTTGTTAGAAGTAAAACTTGGAAATGAGGATCAGTAAACTTCCAAAATAAGAGACCTGGGTATGCCTTTACACATGGTATGCAGTTACCTATCAGTATCTCCATAAATAACTCTAGCATTCCACTTTTCATGTTGATTTACAAATGATATAGCCGTTTCCAGTGTACTACGACCACACTGAACAATACTGTCTGCAAGTTCTGCACAGGGCATGCGACCACTAAATCCAGCAGCAGTGTAACCATATGTTACATTCGCTATGAGCTTTAAAGCAAGCTGTCTCGCATTAAATATCTGAAAAGATAATTATATTACTGAGTAAATACTTTAAATCTTTGAATTAATCAAATAAAAGAATCATGTCCAACATCACAAACAGAAGATTATGTAAATTCATTCATGAACTGATAAGGGTTAAAAGTATTTAACATGCATTCGATTGAAATATTTTATAAAATTTCTGAATTTCTTGTTTTTTTCAAAAAATAATTGGAGGATTTCAGAAAATACTCCGGACTACAAGAATCACAATTTAGTGTTTTCTTTTGTACAATATGAACAATAAATATTACAAAATAAAACAAAAGAGCATAGATTCTTGAAATTTGTACTCAAACAAACATTGGGCACAATGAAAAGGCATTCAATTCCATACCCGCTGAAGAACTTTCTCTGCAGGAGCCAATTTTTTTATTGCTTGTTTTACCATAATTCTAGTAGTTAAGATTTCTTCCAATAAGCGGGGCAGTATACCTCTTCGAACCTGTATGAGTATGACACAGCACATTCCTGATTAAAGTCACTTCATCCTTTCCACGAGAGTTACTTACAATAATAATGAACTTCTGTGGCTAAAAAGATACAAAATTTGTTGTACAGAGAAATGAAAATAACTGGTAGTAATCTTGATGAAAGAAAATGCTGTGTATGGTCTTTGGGATATGGAAAGTGACCAGATAAACAGAAACTATCCACATAATTTTCAGAAATTAAATGTTCAGAAAATACAAGCCATTCATTCAGCTCCATTAATATCAAGTTCAAGAACTCTTCATCTGTGTGCACAATAAATTACATAGGAGATGAAAGACAGTGGGTCAAGATTCAAGGGCACTAAACAGAAAAAATAAGAGATTGAATGAGAAACTAGCCCCACAATTTGCAGTTGACAAATCTATGGTATTCGTTCAGTTCCATTAATATTAGGACTTCAAAATATAAAAGGGTCTAGAGAATAGGAGAAGAAAATATATTGACTGAATCACCTTGGAAGGTACAAACATAACACCATTTGGAGTGAGCAAGATTTGATCCTTTAACTCCTGCAGAACATGTTGCTCTGGTGAGAATGGACTAACCCCGAGTGTATTAGCCTTTGATCCCACAACTTTACCCAGACAAGTGCAGAAGCAAAGATTGTATGCAATTATCATGGATGGATATAAAGACTGGAAGTCAAGCACAACAACAGGATCAGAATAAAATCCGGATTCTGGTTCCATTACTAGAGGAAGGCACTCCATAGCAGGTTGAGAAGCAACCTAGATGACACAAAAATTATTTATTAACCCCTTGGGTACGGGTGATGAAAACAAGCATTAAAAAGACCATAAAGGAAGCCTCATAATAACAAAAATACAAGGGACAACTTGATAAATTGAACAGCAATGGATCTCAAAACTGTTTTCAATGGTGAATGAGACAAATGTTGATAGAGATAAAAACAAATTAAACAAAATGATTGGGTTAGTAACCTCGTGATGCATTGAATACAAAACCCACCCAAGAACATTTTAAACAAAACCCTCCTTTCTGCTAACTAAAATAACAGAAAAGAAATTTGAAAAATGAGGAGAGAAAATGACAGGTTTCAACATAGTTGTCTTATTGCATTCAATATTAGTAGTAAATATGCAGGCTATGCTATGAATTATAAAATTGAAGAACCTCCCTCCTCCCCCTCTCTAAATTATGTGTTTTTTGTTTGGGTATGGGTGGGTAAGGAAAAGCTTGGGAGAGTATTGATGGGAGAGTTGGCCGTGGCAGCAGAGGAAAGGTGGGTGAAATTCTGTTTTAACATCTTATTTAAACTTGTATATTTTTAGTTTTGAGATCTACTTCTTCCTTGTGTCAAAGAAAACCAGTTTATCAAAGAAGGTTTCTTAGTTATAACAACATCATCTAAAAGAAATAAAATAAATAAAAAATGGCATGACATGTTAAATAACTGAATACTGCAAAAGCATATATCACAAATGAAAAACGAAATCATGTTAGGAGGATGGTGGACAATTGAAAATGTTACAGAGTTTAACTCAGCACTTTCAAGATAAGAACAAGACCTCCAGACTAATGTTACAGTATACAATTTTATTATGCTTTAGGGAGCTACAGTCAGGTTGCTGTCTTGATATAGAAGTCTCAGGTTCAAATTCTAAAAATAGCCACTCTGCTAACAAAGGTAAGGCTGCGTACATTTACTTTCCCCAGACCCCACAAGGAGAGAGCATGATACATTGAGTCTGGACAGCACATCTATAAAATCTTGTTAGGCTTGGTTTATGATATCATAACAAACATTCAACATCATAACCAGTTATCTACAAATATAAAGGAAATAAAGGAAACTTGTGAGAACCTGTTGATTTCCAGGTGAGATAGCAAGGTAGTTTTGTGTATGGGCCAACCTCAGAAACATGGATTCGACACGGTATTGTGATCCTCGAGAGAGAACAGAGAAAAACTCTATGCCAAAGACACGAGCAAGTTCTGATGTTCGATTCACCTGCAGAAGAAAAATAATCAAGAATAAGGAAAGCTTACAAATTAGAGAAGAAAATGTAAATGTTACTTAAAGCAGTACAAATCTAATTAAGGAATCCAAGCACACATGGGCTTGCATGAACAATATGGATGAATGACCTTGTTAGAAATATTGCAAATAAGAAAATATCATGAGATTTTGTATGTACATTTATGGTAACTGTAGTAATGGTTATTCTCCGTATTTGACTGTGTAAAAGCTTGTTTGAGAAACACAATCACCATAAGTTTCTCATTTCCTCTCTCTCTCTCTCTCTCTCTCTGAACACATCTAATACTCTATTTAAAAGAGAGAAGCTTAAAATAACTTGTGAGAAACTTCAAAAGCATGTGTAAATAACTGCAAACACGTTTTTGAGATTTCAATGCACCCAAATATGACAAGATTCTGGTAATATTGTAGCCATAACAAGCACTGAAACAGTAGTTAAGAAAATTTTTATTTCGACAATAAGCCTATAATGCTACCTTACCATATCAAGTTGGTTTAATATCTCAAGGTTCAGCTTTGCTCTCTCTATAACATATTTGATACACCGATATCTTGCTCGTCCAGGACCACTTGAAAACCACTTTGTCAGCACTTTGTGGTGAAAGGAAGGAACTTTCCGCCTCAATACAGATTCAGCTACAGATTCAACTGAATATAAGTTCAACTTAACTTCTCCACGGATCAATCGCCATACATTAAGAACAATTCTGCCTCCTACATGAACTCCACTAGCATGTGTCCGTCCCCATTCATCCTCGATTATTGAATTTTCTGGCACACAACAATCTAGACTAGGAGTGTCATCAATGTCCAGCTCCAAGATATCTTTTTCAGAAGTTTTCATATTATCAGAAGAAATCAAAGACTCAGATGGAGTGCGAGACAGATTATTAAGTAATCCCAAACCAAGATGGGATGATCTTTCTGCTAGAAAACCCAGAGAACTCCCTTGAATATCCCAACCCATCAAAATATCTGGGTCAGATGAAGACACAATCTTTATAAATTCTTTTAACAATACCTTTTCATCAGTGAAGACCAATACTTTAGAGCCAGATAGACCATCAAAATTTCTGCAAACCAACGAACAATAAGAACAGCAATTTTTTTAAATGTGATCATCCTGTGAGATATAGTATACACAAAAATAAAATAAAATTGTCAACGATAGAAACTAATCAAGAAAGAAAATGGGTATAAAAAGAGACATCACCATACCTTTGACAAGGTACAAATTTACTGTGTAACAGAACTAGAACTTCAGCAACAGAATCACTATCATTCTGAATACCAAGAGCTATAATGTTGATGGCATCAAATTGAGGATCAGGTAAAAGGTCTGCTCTAGACTCTGCAAGAATCTACAAGTTACAGTCAAGTTTAGACCTATGAGAGAAACAATCCTATAAAGATTTTAATTTAAAAAAAAACAAGTAAAAGCTTATTTAAAATTTAAAAATGTAGTTCAAAGATAACAAAACTTAAAAAATCCAAAAAACCATTACCTTTTAATAACAAGCACTAAGACAAATACATTCCATAATCCTATTATAAAAAAAAAAAATTTGATCCCTACTTAAAGTATTAGTATAAGCACCAGTACCCTTCTGCATTTAAATCAATATAGTAAAAAATTAAGGCATAATCTTTTCACTATAACTATAGCCAGTTGATTTAATAAACACCATAAAGTATCTAATAATAGTAATAACGAGTAACAAAAGAACTCAGCATGCTGGCTAAGTTATTAACATCATGTTTGACTGTAACCCGTATCAAGGATTTGGTTCATAGGAAATGACAGGAAAAAGTTGCTTTAAACACCAAAAGAATCCAACATGCAAATTTGAAAGATGCAGAAGAACTTTAGAAGCTACAACATATTGCCTTGAAAGAAAAGGAGAGTTCAATCTCCAATACCTCTATACTAAGTAATGTCAGTTGCTGTCCACAGCCAACACTTGCAGGGTCTCGAAATCCAATTTGACTTAGAGGGGTGAAGGTTGATTTTCCATCAGGGGCAGATATCTGAGAGGTATCTTGTGAGTCATCTAGGTGTGTTTCCACTCTTTCTGTTTGTCCTTCTCCATTGCATGGAGGGCTCTGTTCTGCAGCATCCTCATGCAGCTTAGGCCTAAGAGGAGCTTCAGTCTCAGAAGCACATTTAGGTACATCCTTGTTCTCTGCATCTGTTTCTTGATGTATATGTTCAACACTATGCCCTGATGAAAGAAGATTAATATAATCTAGGTATTACCCTGTCATAATTGTTATAGATGCACAAAAATGTTTTATTTGTCTTAGTTGTATGTTTAAGTTCTGCATATTTTAGCTGTATGCATTATTTTATTTTTCATAAGCTGTATAAAAGCTTAGGAAACAAGCTCTCTTTAATTACTAAAAATAAAAACAATGTCTGTCCAACCAAGACATGAACTCCATTCTTGACCTTTATACTATCTCTTATTAACAATAATAAACTGGCTGAAGAAAAACCAACATTTTTCCAGTGTGCAACTTACATACTAAATTGAGAAAAACACTGTACTCTTCAGATAAGAAGCCAATGTTTTTCTTTAGTGAATTTCCTAGAACAAGTACGAAATGCACATATGGTTTAGTAGATACCTCTTTCATTACAAAGTAGCCATCTTTGCACAGTATCCACAGAAGGAGGCAAAATATTAGGTGTTAATAGGTAAAGGTGAGAGCCATCATTTTGATAGTGAGTGTTGGCAACCTTTGTCCCATTAGATGTAAGGGTTTTATTTGTAATATATTCGTTGCAAGTTTCCATCCCTTTCTTAGAATTCCTTGCAGAAATCGGAAGAAAGACATTCAGATCATCCCCTTCAAGTAACAAACACAATCTGATGTAAAGTTTCATCAAACACACAATAAGATCAGACCACAAACTTAGAAGCATAACAAACTAAAATCAATAACTATCACTAAGTCTCCACCACATGGGTATCAGCTACATAACAGGCAAAGATTGAGTGTAGAAATTTCATAAAATGCTTTGTCGTGTGTTTGGATGGAGAACTTTTAAAAGGCCATTCATTGTTGTAGAGAATTTTAATGTTTAATGACAAAAATACGTTGTTCGGAGAGGACATTTTAAAACAAATTAAACTTCTACGAATTTATAATATTAGAGATGTACATGTAAACACTCAATTATTCAACTGGATGTTAGCTTTTCTGTTTTTTGTTATGATTGTGTACACTCTTTTGAGCCTTTATATGCTCATGTAGTGTATTCTTTATGATTAAGTAAAATAATATTCAGTTCTATTTCTGTTAAGGTTTTCTCTGTTTTTCCTCATATCAAAACTCTGATATGGTATCCTGCGCCAGCAATTGTTCTGCAATGGTCCATTCAAACTCCCTCCCATGCGCTTCCAAATTTTTTCTCAATTCTATAGCTGAAAAATTTGATGATTCCAATTATCTCCTTTGGAAACAAGTTGAACCTCTCACAAAGTCAGACTTCACAGATTTGTTGTAAATCCAGTGATTCCTCCGTGCTTCCTTCCTGATGAAATTTTTTTGCTTACTTGGCTTCAATCAACACAGTCAAAGTTCAACTTGTCTCGTGTTCTTAGAGTCATCCACTCATATCAAATGTGGGAAAAAAATTCATGATCACTTATTTGCCCATACCAAGGCGTGTGCTAGACAGCTTCAAGCTGATCTACATGTCCACTCCCTTCAAAACAAGACTACATGTGAATTCTTGGTACAGAATAAGTCCATTGTTGATGAACTTGCTAGAATCAATTGTACTGTCAAGCATGATTTCCTTCCTTCAGTGAACTACTCGCACTCCTATGAAAATCCTCACTCTTCAAGCTTGCAAGATCACAATAGTAATTTTCAAGGAAATTTTGGTAGCTCATCTTTTTTTGACGGAGGTGTTTGTGGCCATGGCAATGATGGAAGGTTTGTCAGCCTTCAATGTCAAATTTGTCTCAAATATTAACACACTGCTATCAATTTGTAAACAGGAATATGATACATAAAATTAATTTGATTATTTAAAATTAAAGAATTTCAACGTCCACCTAAAATGTAAGAATTTGAAGTTCTCCACATTTTCTCCTCTGTCAAATTTATCTCTTGTCTTCATATATTCTCTTAACCCCGGCCCAAGTTGCAGTTTTTGTCAACTCAACATTATCTTTTCAATTGATGTCGACAAAGTTTCTATCAAGTTAAGGTCAATCAGAGTTATTTTTAATCGTCACTGCCAAAGATAATTTATTTTTCAATATAACCTAGTTCAATTTGATTTAAGTTAGGCTTTTCTTTGTCAACATTAACGTGTTGTCTAGATTGATGTCAATCATGATTTTATCGATTGACATCAACTAAAATGATTTTTCATCCAATGTCAACCAGAATGTAAATAAGATTATTTGTTGATCAATATTAATCGAATTTTTCTCAACCAACATTGGAAATACTATTCTCCTATCGATATCATCCAAAGTTTTTCTATTGATGCCAATAAGATTACTGTTTTTCCCGGATATCATCCAAAGTTTTTCTATTGATGCCAATAAGATTACTGTTTTTCCCGGTGTAGATCAGGGTATTCCAATCAATGCAAATAGAAGTTATTTTTCAATAGACATTATTGTGCCGATGTAGGCCAAAACTATTTCTAGGTTGACCTTTGTGTTGAGTATGATGAAAATAGACATCTTGTAAAGTCTCACTTCTCTTAGGATAAGTAAGGGAGTGGGTGCTCATGGTTACATAATGGACTCTAGGTTCATAGTTTTAGTTGCACCAAGTCTTAACACTTTGAGCTAGTGTTGGTTTTCTTAAACTCTGTAAATAGTGTGTTGTGAGATGTAGCTAAGTTCTTGCTCTGGAGAGTGTGAGTGTATTTGAGGTCAAGGGTTTAGAGTTAGGTTGTGTGTTGTACAAATTTGTACATAGTAAATATTCTCTAGTTGCCTTTTGACAACGACCGTGGTTTTCCTCCGTATTTGGAGTTTCCACGTTATATTTGTTTGTGTATCCTTGTTATATTTTATTTCTCTATTGTTAGATGATTCTTACGGGATTAAACTACTGTGTTTTTTTCCAACAAGTGGTATCAGAGCTTATGGTTCAGTAGGATATTCTCAGAATGCTCTGTGGTTACGGTTTAGTTTGATCTTCCACATCAGAAAACATGAATCCTTGTTGATGGAAGAATCATCTATGTTTGTTGCAATTGCAATGAGAAATTGAAGGAAGGATCACTGTCAGCGCTATGTTGGCGCGATGAATTTGCAGTGGGGTTCGTGTTTCCTGGCGAGGGTACTCCTAGATTACGGAGGAGGTCATGGTTGTGTGGTGACTTCGAGGGTACTCCAAGAATTTAGCTACATCTCATAACACTCTACTTACAAGAGTATAAGATCTGCGGTGTAGCTTGTCCTTTCTGCAGGGTTGGAGCAGTGGCACGGTGGGGCGATTTTTTTGGAGTGTTGTGCAAAGGTGCAATAGCGTTTCCAATGAGGTGGAGTCACGGTGGTTCGAGTAATGTGACAATGAACAAAGTTGTTTCGATCTGTGGTGGTTCCGTGAAATGGTTCAAAGTGCAAGAAGGAGGTTCGTGGTTTCTTCGTTTCTTGGTCTCGCGATTTTGGGTTTCTCGAACGGTGGTCTCGATTTCCATCTCCTTCATGGCTGTTGGTTTGAACAGGCGCGGTGGTGTGTTGCGAAGTTCACAGATCTAATGCGCTTTTGGGTTTTATTTCTTTGATCTGGTGTGATGCGAACTAGTTTGCTACAAGTGTGCAAACAACGCTCCGTCAATGGTGGTTTCGACACTGTGTTTGCGACTCTGATCTACTTTGTTGATGCACAGTGGCTCGCGGAGATCGACGGTGGCTGCAAGGTGCGGTGACTAGAGCTCCTCGGTGGGTTTCCAAAGTTTTGTGCAGAGCTATTTTGTCAGCGGTGGTTTTCCATCGTGGGTTGCAGCGTGGTTCCGATGAAGGGTGTTGTTTTTGGGTTATTCCGATGAGTGCTCGATGGATAGTTGGGCGATGAGGACGAAGGAACGGTTGTGTTTTTTCATATTGCTGGAGGAAGAAGATTATGACATGGCAGCTCCGGTTGAGAGTGGAAGACTTGACACATGGCGGCATCTGGTTGGGTAGATTATGAATGCTAGGATGAGTATTTCCTAGGAGTAATTTTTACACGGTTTTAGTTGCACCAAGTAAGGGAGTGAGTGCTCATCGTTAGATAATGGACACTAGGTTCATGGTTTTAGTTGCACCAAGTCTTAACACTTTGAGCTAGTGTTGGCTTTCTTATACTCTTGTAAGTAGAGTGTTATGAGATGTAGCTAAATTCTTGGTATGAAGAGTGTGAGTGTACTTAGAGTCAAGGGTTGAGAGTTAGGTTGTGTGTAGTACAAATTTGCACGTAGTAAATATTCTCTGGTTGTCTTTTGACAATGGCTGTGGTCTTTTCTCCGTATTTGGAGTTTCCATGTTATATTTGATTTTGTATCCTTGTTATATTTTATTTCTCTATTATTAGATGATTCTTGTGGGATTAAACTGAAGTGTATTCTCCCAACATTTTGTTAGGTTTTTATCAACCAAGTTCAATGGATCTATTTTACCAGATTTTTTTGACTGAAGTTTGTAGTGGTTATTTGGTGAGAATTGTTTGCAGGAATTGTTTTTCGAAGGATGTCACTAATGTTATTTGGTGAGAATTTTTGTATACAGTGATAATTAAAATGCTTTATCCAAATAGAAAAACTAAAGTTCAAACAAATGTGAATTGTCTTATCCAAACAAGACATTTAAAATTTTAAACAATTTCAAAGGAAAACAATTCATATTTAATGTATTTGAATTTCCGCAAAATTGTAAAATTCACTATCCAACCAAAAGGTTACTTAATGGGTGGGTCAACCACGTCACCAAGATTCATTAAGATGATAGTGTGCCTCTAAATGTAGATATGATGAAGACATACATTTAAATAGGCAAGTTTCCTATGCCAAGAGTAGGAAGTCCATTAACAAAATAATTGTTTACACAAAAACTTTGCTAGCCTCGTGAGTTTCGATCAGATATTAGCATTCACAATACTACTTCCTATTTGTGTTCTAGCAAAAACAATGCCAAAAAAGCAGGTATCCACCGGTGATTTATTTTTTTTTTTGACAAAGTGGCAATTTCAAATAAATCAGCATTAAATCCAAATGATAAGTGTACGAAGTCTATGAAAGGATACTTGTTATAAACTTCTCGTAAATGGTTTGACTTCTACAAAAATAGATCAACATAAAAGCACTATCTCAGTGTCCTTTGTAAGAGCTGTACACTGGCCATTCTAGAAAATGGTAGGTTAAGCACAACATAAAAATATTGAAAAGGCTGGCTGAATATTAATACATAACCTAGGATGAGATAGGCTAAATTCTTTAACAAGGTATACCATGAGACTACATCTCAGATTCACCAAAATTCCTTTGGAGAAACACAGACCCAGAACCAATTCAATGTATACAGAAAAAATAGAAACAAATGCAAATAAGGGAAAAATAGAAGAAAATTGGATCAAAGAGGATAAAGCTAAAACCTGTCATTACATCAGAGCTATCTTCATCCAGATGTAAATAGGAATTACAGGTTGTTGTACTTTCAAGATTCTTATCAGCCATAGGGTTCTTGCTTGTGGTTATTTCAGTTAATTTCATGTGATTACCCTTTAGGTCAGTGGGTTCAGAGTCAATGATCTCATGCAACAAATTTTCACCCACCTTGTGATTATCCAGTTTTTCACTAAGCAGTCCTTGCATATCATTTGCATCACTTTTCTTCACAGAATTCTCACAAAACGTCATCTGATCATGTTGCACAAATGATAAGCTTTGGTGAGAACTTTGATGCACGTAATTATATTTACCAGACACTCTATCAATAATGAACGAGTTTTGCACGCTAGTTGAAGCAGAAGAATCAGTTTGTGGACTGCCCTCGGGAGCTCTGACTTCATGAACAGCAGCTGTTATCAATTGAGTGTCTAAAACGGGACTTTGGATATAGGCATCAGAACTTACATGTTTTCTAAATGTCAACCCACCCTTAAGGTTTTCATCCCTGCAAACCACAAATTGATCTATGGAATCATCTAAACATAATTTTTCAGGCTTATGGAGCCCTGGTCCATCATGCATTAAAGCAGAACCTCCTTTTGTACAGTTCCTCAATACTGTACTTTCTTCTACACCTTCCATTTCATGTTGACCAAAACATTCATCTTTTGGACTACTACCTTGTAAAGGACCATCACTGCCAGGTGAAAGGAGCAGTTTCCCATGCAATAAATTAGCATGATTGCTAACTTCAAGTTCACAAATCTTTTGGTTTTCCATTTCTTCTTCATCAATTTGCATTGTTTTTAAATCCAGTTGCTTTTGCCAAAAGCATGCATTTTGTTCCTCATGCCTGTCTAAAAGAAGCTTTTTAGTAGTTCCAGAGTCGTATTCAGATTGTTCAAGTCGATACGATCGCTTTCGCCTCATCAAGTCCCGCAAAGAACCGGTAACTGATCTGTTTACTTCTTTCGAATCTGAAGCATTCTTGTCCTTGTTCCTTAAAATACAAGCACTATTTCTAACTTCATTTATGGCTAGGTGATCTGAGCAAGCAGAATCTCCAATAGCACTTTCAACTGGATGAGTCACAAGTAAATTAGCTCGTTCTCCATCATTATTAACCTGATCAATCACAGACAAAGGCAAAGACCCCCATTTTTTATTCCTTCTATCTTTACTAATTGTACTCGTGCCAGTACTATGCAGAACATGGTACTCAGAGGCGCTTTTGAATTCACTGTTTATATCTGCTAGAGAAGAGGTTCCAGCCAAACTATCATATTGACCTGAGAACTCATCATCATTAGAACCATCAACTTGGGGTAATTTCCAATTTGATGAAGTTCCATTAGGACAATTGTAACCAAAGGAAAGAGAAGGCTTTTCCTTTGGTAACTCCAACTCAAGCATATCATCAGTTGAATCTAGAATATCCTGACACTCCTTCTGGGACTCACTCTCATAGGCGTTATTAGCTTCCTCCAACACTTTATCAATTGTTGCAGCAGGCAACAAGGGAGTCAAGATTGTTTCATAAGCAAGATCATCATCAGAGTTTATATCCTCTACAGCTTGAGAAGTTGCAAGCCACTTAAGAAGATTTTTCGCTTCCTTGTCAACAGCCTAAAAAGCAAGAAATACAGAAATCCAAGAGAAAATTTTAATAGACCAAATTGTTTAAAAGAAAATTAAAGGTTGAATGGTGCCATGATAAATATAACATCACTGTGCCTTCATTTAGTCCTTCAGATATTGTTCCAGGACTATTTTTAAGAAAAACAACAAATAAATTTAAAAGTAAGTCATGGAAAAAGGTACTGCTTTTATGTCCACCGATCCAATAATTTCAGTTGACTGAATTTCATCCATAGTCAACATTTCAAGATTGGCGTCAATCCCTTCTGTTTGCAATGTGGCATTTTTGCATAATGTAGCAGGTGGTGATGCTGATCCTATTATGTCTGTTTCCCTGAAACAATTTAAGGGTTTTAATGCTTCAACACATGAAATAAAGTTTCTATCATGTAATAATAAATCATATAATACAAACCTCGATTCCTTCCCAGAAGGAGTACAAAATAATGAGGTTCCAACTTCAGTGCATAATTCCATAAATTTTTTCTCAAAGTCAAGACCAACAGAGAAAAGTTTCATAACATCTTCTGGAAGTGGTTTGCCAGGATCAGACGGCATAGTAGCCTCATGAATCCCAGTTCGTTTTTGTTCCTGAAACAATTAAGCCAATTAATTTAGATAAAAACCAAACAAATAACATGCAGAATAGAGATACAGGAAGATCAATCATGATAAACTACCTCCCATATTGGTACAAGTGACTGAACCATGTTGATATCTGAGCATGTTTGTGAGAGAGATGAATACATTTTAAACTGCTGATTAAGAATCTCTGCCACAACAGATATGTTTTCGTAAGGAAAAAAACAGTAGCAGAAGATACCAATATTACATATTTAAGCATATACGTTTGCATGCACATTTGTGCTTGTGTCAGTATGGCCATGAAACCAGACAAACCATTCACAGAAGCATCTCCTTCAAGCTCACAGATGCTTTGGCGTTTAGGACAGTGACCTTCATCAATTGAAGAAGCACTGAATTTGCTTGTGGGTAACCATATCCACTCAGATGGAATCGTGGAAGACATCCAATATTTTGACTCTAAACATGCATGAGCAGGTAGATCTGCCTAATCAAAATATTACAGTATCAAATATAAATAAGGGACACATATATCATTGAAAAATATAACAGTTTGTTAGTTAAACAATACAAGAAAATTAGAGGGACTTGAAAATAAAAAATGTGAAAGTCAACACACCTTTGTATGCTGGCCATCAATATTTAATTTCTTTAAAGTGTCAGGTACTGGATGGCGAAACTTCATCTTTGATAGGTGCAATTGACCCATGCCATACAAGTTGTAATCAACCTAACACGACAAAAACAAAGTGTATATATCTACAACACAAGAAAAACTAGGCAAAAATGTGTTACACAATTTTTCATTTGGGCTGCAATCAAAGTAATTGAACATTCATGGAGAAATACATTCAGTCTGATAGTTCACATAAGTAGCCCTAGGAAATGTCAATAAACCAATTGAACATACTTGAATGATGAGAGGGGATAAAGAAATACATTATTAATAACAATCATGTTAATTACATTATTAACTCCTCTATTTGTAACAATCACATTCTCTTAAAAGAAAATAAAATTTGATGGAATGCATGTGAAGATTCTAAGGATTAATTTTTCCTAATTGCAATGGAGATATTAGAATATTTTTATCCTAATAATCCTCAATACAAATATCAAATGTCACTCCACACAAACCATTAACAATTAGTTATCAAAACGTAAAAAAAGAAATGAATAAATCATTAGACAATAGATTAATCAAAATTAACAAATAACATAAGTTCCAAGCACATGACAGCAGCTGGATGTTCCAAACCCAATCAAATAAACCCAAACCATAAAAGAAATGGAAAAACAGAAAATTATACTGATTAATTCCAGCGGATGAATGCAGCCAGGTAAATAAAAATTTTGGGGTTTGTGAGCTGCTATGCAAGGACAATGAATAATTTAATCATGATGTCATTTTTAGTTTAACATAAACCTTCAGATACAATAAATCATACGGATGTACATACCAGAAACTGAAGAATAAAGGGAATATGTGATTCATATGGCTGTAAACTTTTATCAAGAACAGCACCAGCCTGAAAAAGTAAAGCTTATTCTGTATAACATCAAATTAAATTGCAATAAATTCAATAAATACTTTCCACTTGAGAACAAAAAATTGCACATTTTGAACAAAGTGATAACCGAGTTATAGGCATCAAACTTATAAGAAATGTCCAGAAATTATACCAAGAGAAGACTAGCTGCACGAGAGACATCTTGAGGATAATATCTTAAGCACCGGTCAAGGCTTACTTTTTTTTGGGTAAGAATGTTTCCATGATTTAAGCAAGCATCATCTTAGCTTGTAGATACGAGTGGTATATATGCACGTGGAAACATCTCACAAATAAAAAATATGTACAAACTATCAGAATAGTGGATACAAGTATATCTTTACAAATAACTCCTCAAGTGAATGATAGCCATAAAATTTCTTTGCTCGTACAATGCTGCATCCATGTACATGCTGTCTTGTAGAACCAGCACTGCCTTTAAGCTGTAGAAGTTGCAACCAAATGTGACGCCGGATCTTTATTATTTAATATAAGAAACCGTATATATTAAGCATAACAAAGAAAGTATTGAAATAGAGGATACTAAGCACTTTCTAACTCATGCAAGGATACCTTTAAGGCTTTCTCAAGAGAAGCAGCTACCTTATAGGTGAATGCATCACCTGTGCACAACCAAAAAAATTAAATCCTCGTAACAAGAAAGTAAATGAAAATGTGAGATTTGTTTGAAGCATGGATACTGCAAAAAGTTAGATAAATCAAAACCGTCATCCAGATTATTAAAACTGGCCTACAATGTAAAAATACAGAAAAGAAAAATAAATAAAATTTGCATACAGCATATAAAAACAGTAAAAACTTAAAACATAAGTAACTTATTAATCAAAATCGTCAAAAGAATGAAATCAAACAAATTCAAATATAAATATGAAGATACTGGTAAATGTGACTTGTTATTACCTTGGTCCAGTTGAAGTGGTATATCCGAACACGGCACATATAAATAGGGTAAAGCCTACAATGAATAATTAGATTAAATAATTTAAGTGTAACAACAGTACAATATGAAAGAAACAGTCACACCTTCGCTTATTACAAAATAGAAAAACTATTTGTATTGCATTTATGATAGAAAAAACGATATCACTTTAAATTAAACTCAACGAGGAAAAGAGGGAAGTAAATATGAAACCATAACGAGTAATGCATAGTTTCTAAACCAAATATGGTTTACAACACAGAAATTTCACATGTGATCTTACTCGGTGCATGTGCAAGCAAGTTTTCTGGCCAGCAGGAGTAGAACCATACACTCTTATCACAGGAACCTCGTTTACCTCTCCACCTAAGTAAAAATATGAAACAATGAAACGCAAACTATTGCACAGTGAAATGAACACTAAAACTTTGAAACGCGGAATCAACCCTAAATTGTTGTTGTTCGTTCTTGGACAGATTTCAATTTTTCTTGGAAAGTGAAAAAAAAAAAAACATAGGGCTGGATTCGTACCGTGGAAGCTACTATAACAGATATCGGCGTCAGGAATTGGCGGCGCCATGTAATAGTCGATGGAGACAATCCGAATGGTAAAGATCTCAGTACTGGACTGTGAATCTGACATGATTTACACTCACTTGTGTTCCTTCGTGGAAGAGGAGCCAAGAGAGAAACAAGAAGCTATGGTCTATTTATTTTGGCGGTAGGTAGTTAGGAGAAGTCTTTTTAACTTGAAACTTCTCCCTCACGCTTAGTTCTTTTTTTTCTCTTTTCGGCGCGCAGGGTTGTATGGGCCGAAATCGATGAGGCCCGAATCTGGCCCAATTTAATCAGCCATTCCTGCTTTACATGGAAGTTTCTATCTGTATCCCCTTTTTCTTTTTCTTCCTGCGTCCTTATAAAATTCATAAACTCCATTTTACCCCTGTTTATAAATGATCATTTTGTTCTTTACAATTGTAATTATTAGAACACCATTCAAGAAATCTTTAAGTGATAAAAAGCTTAAAAAAACCAAATTGATCGATCAAATCTCACATGAAACTCAACCTTTATGTAGAGTCGGGCGCCCCTACAACATCGTTGGATGCCAATTACACAATGTCCCTCTGTTTTAATTGCGTCGGGTGAAATCTTAGTATCGTTGGGTGCAAAAGCAACAATGAGCTCATTGTTTTATTAGTGTTGAATGTCACTCATGGATTGTTGGGTGCGACTTGGAATTTCATTTCCATGGAGCTCTAGGGGCTTCGGCGTTGTTTGTGATACCCCGAGTACTGTATTAAATAATTATTATTTAAGAAAAATATATGAAATTAATTTTTTTTTTGTACAATCAAATTTTTCTTGAGAGAACACTAACAATAACATAACTTCATATCCATATATATATATATATATATATATATATATATATATATATATATATCAATAATTTACATCTATGTAATTGTTCATGAAATATTACAAAAATATATATTTGTATAATATTAAAAGTTCTATATCATAATAGAAGATTATCTATATTTTTAATATCTCATCAAGATATTAAAATTTATCCACGAATAAATCTTTAGAAAATCCACCAATAATATCCTGAAAAACTCTCACTAAGCAGGTTCTCCTTCTACTCATGCAACAGGTACATATGAAAGAAAAATATGAAAGGAGTGAGGTCTTTATAAGCCTTAAATATCAATCTTAATAAACTCAACAAACAATAGAGACATTGAGGCCTAGAATTGGACCTACAACCACAAAACTTGATCTTGTTTTACCAGACATATGAATCCATATTCCACTTTTGATGATCCATTATGGACATCAAAAGTTACTTTGGGAAGTGATTAGGTAGTTGAGTATTTCTCATAAAATATTAGTACAGTCATAATTATTTATTTCTCGATAATATTAGTCATTTATCGGCCCACAAAAGAGATATATACTCACTACCTAACCTTGACGATGCCGAGCAGGTATCGGATAGTCCCAAGTTTGGCCTATGAATATCCTAGTCCAGTGCGCTATTCTGAACTATCCAGATATTCACATACTTGGTAAAACTTCCTTAGACCCCACCATGGTCCCTGCCTTTCATCCCGTAGTGTACCAAATTGTGACTTCCCAAATACAAACACTCTGACATTGGTTTAATCTCAACTTATTGAAACCAGACTTAATTGACACACTCTTAGATGTTTTCAAAGGTTATAAAATGTGATGACTATCAAATCATGTTATTGTATAAACTATACACAAAGAATATAAAATAAAATAAAATGTACATGTAATTTTCTTTTATCCAATCTCACTTAACAAAATAATATTTACTTTTACTTTACATTTTTTTTAATTATAAAATAATGATAAAATACGAATCAAAGCAAGAACTTTAAATAAATAATTAGATAAGGATTAGAATGTTATAAATAAATATAATAGTAAAAATATAAATTAAATAGTACTAGTGCGTAACTAGAGATAAATAAAATAAAATAAATAAACAAAATCAATGCATAACTAGAGATTAAATAAAATAAATAAATAAATAGAATCAGTGCATAACTGAAGATAAAGTAAATAAAATAAAATAAACAGGACTAGTGCATAATTTGAGATAAATAAAATAAAATAAATAAATAAGACCTGTGTATAACTAAAGATAAATTAAATAAAATAAATAAGGAGGACCAATGCATAACTAGAGATAAAGTAAATAAAATAAATAAAGAGGATCAGTGCATAAATGGAGATAAAATAAATAAATATGACCACTAGAGATAAATTAAATAAAATAAATAAACATGATCAATGCATAACTGGATATGAATTAAATAAAATAAATAAATAGGATCAGTGCATAACTAAAGATAAATTAAATTAAATAAATAAATAGGATAAGTGCATAACTGAAGATTAAATAAATTAAATTAAATATAAGAGCATAGTAAATGAAAATAAGTTAAATGGAAGTAAATAAAATATTATATGATTCAAAATAAATAAGAGATTAATATAACACACATAAGTTTATCAATTAATATAAAAAAAGCTTAATATAAAAAAAAACTTAACCTCACTTCTCCTTAGCTTATTGATTGAAGGACACACTAATAATATTTGTAGAGAACTAGGATCTCTTCAAATCTTTGCTCTAAACTTTCTCTCTCTATTATCTTTTCCTCTCTCTCTTCTTTCTCTTTCTCTCCTTTTCTTTCTCCCTCTTCCTCCTTTCTTTCTTTCTCACTTTTTTACTTTTTTACTTTCTTAAGCAACTCACCTTCATTCTTTTTACATTTTTCTCTTTCATTCCATCCATTTATAAGCAAATCATGTGCAAATTTCATTAATGCAAAGATTCTCTTCATTAACCAAGAGACAAGCTTCATCCTTCTTTTTTTCTCTTACCTAATCACCCTTTCCTCATTTATTTTTCTCTTTCCTATCACATTCACACATACTTAGGTTCAAAGTGATAATTGCACGCATTAAATGCAATCTTATCACTTCTTATTCTCATGTTCCTATCTTCTTATCTTCTTCTTTTTTCATTTTTCTTTTCTTTTATCTTTTCTATTTTTTTCTTCTTCTTATCTTCTCTCTTTATCTTCTTATCTCTTAGAAGATTTCTTTTAATACACACACCTATTTAATAATATTTTAATTAATATATTTTTACACCATATTTTTTTAATATATATACACACACATACATATTTTATTAGTTTTGTTTTCTTCTTATTGTTATTTTCAATAAGTAAAAACTACATCATGATCAAATATATTTTTAATATTTAAACTACATCATAATAAAATACGAAACATTAGTAAAAATAGAAGATTTTCTAAGTGTTTTATTTAAAGTAAATAATATAGTTTATTAAAAGTAGGGATGTTACATTGTTCTACTTTTATTAAGTGACATAAGGGCGTTGAGCGCCACCTTGGTTGGATGCAAACCTTTTAGGCCTCTTTTTGGTTTGTACTGAGTGAAAATTTAGGGGCGTTTGGACGAAAGTTCTTAGATTCAAAATTCTTAGATTTGTTGCTTGAGTTAATGTTTTAATTTGTTTATATTTGCTATGTACATGTGAATGATTAGTTGAAACATAATTGAAAATGTATGAATGCGTGCTTTGAAAGTGTAGGGATGTTCGTAAGGAATGGATCCTATTGTTTAACGATGACAATTGGTGTATTGGATTGTGATTTTGGAAGGAGATTGATCTTGACTCTAGTAGTGTTTGACTCACATAGAGAAAAACACTTAGTAGCGAGAGTTGAAGGAGGTCTTTACATCTGCGTATGTGGGAGGGCAGACCCATACATAATCGATGTAAAGATTTACCTTGTCGTATTCATATAGTGAGGAACATGGTTATGCTTTTATTTGATTATAGTTATAACTCTTGTGTGTTGGCAGGGGTCAAATGATGACAAATGCAAAGTCCCTAAGTTTATTCAATATATTAAACTTCCATAAATAGAGTCTTATGTTTTTTTTTTCAAGTTGAGTCGTGAAGGCTAAGCCATTACAGCTAGGTTTGTGTGACATGTTGAGCAATTGACATATGATGTTTAAGTTGAAAATGATATTTTGTGGATGTTGTGACTTAAATTTCTATAGAAAGTAGTATATTTATAATTTACTCTACCTTATCCCGTGTTTTTTGTTGTAATATTTACCTGTGATGATCGTGTATTTTCACGTGAACATAAGATTGTGCAGATTCAAGAGAGGAGCAACACGAGGTTGCCTAGGTAAAAAATTGTTTAATTTAAGTTTAAATATGTAAATCTATTTTGTACATTGTTAGTCCTCTTATTATATTAGAAAGTTTATTTTGAAATACCTTTGTGATATGAATTCATTATTGAAGAATGTACGATTTATAATTTACCATACTTAGATTTTTATTAATCTTGTGATGACCTAGTAAGTAGAACTTTTCCATTATATTTGGATTGGTAATTAAAATTTTAAAATTTGTTGATAAATTTTGTTTTATTGATGAACTTCATTGGTAATTCAACATCTACGTATATATTAAAAAATATCTCAAAAATATTACTAATGGAATAAAATATTTGTTGTTTGATTGAATTTCTTTATTACCAATTTATGTTATTACATAGGAAGTCACACTTTTCACATATCAAGATGATCGAAGTTATCCATATATACACAAAAGTGATATAAATAACATTAATTAATATTAATGTAAACATTAGTTTATATTGACGAAAGTATCAATAAGCCAACCACCTTCACATCTTAAAAACATAACTCACATCCTCAAAGTAAACACATATTTAATCACTATTATACACTTCAACATATTTTAAATCTCCCACTTCAACAAAAATAAACTAGAAACAGAGATTTGAAAAAAAAATTATAACCACTTTACAATGCATAAAATCAATCCAAAAGCTTACAACATTTTCAACAAGATACAAACACTATTATACAATTACTTTTTATTTATAAACATCAATAATTTGTTTCTAACTCACAAATCTAACTCTAATTGGTTGCCTATGATTTAAGTGCAAAATCCAAACAAAACTAAGATACTAATTTATTCAAAGCTTTAACAAATTATTAAATTCATAAATTTCTACTTCCAACCTCGATATCAATTAAAGACTCAAGCAATTGAAAGTATCGAAACTCTATTTATCCTTTACGGAGAAAATATGAGAAATTGTATCAAACCTAAAGAGAATAGAGAGAATTATGATAATTTTTTAAAGAAAGAAATTTTATAAAATTGGAATGGAGGTCATTGGCCTCTTTGATGCTTATAACTAATGATGGCATGAAAACTTTAGGCTTTCAAATTCAATCACCTATCTGGCAAAATTATATTCAATTGCTCCTGCATTTGGGCCTTTTCCTTACACAAATTTATTATCAATTAAAAGAGAGTGATTATTGGCGTTTTTAAATAAGTTGCTCACACAATTAAATAATATTGTGTTTAGCTATAATTTCAAACTTAGTTTGATTATCTGTGTAAACAGGCCACTAATATTTCTGAGTGAAATAATATTATTCATTTATTTCTGTTAAAGCATATTTCTATGCTACGGGTGAATTCGAAAGAGGAACAAGAAAACAACTTGAAGCAGTAAAATTCTAAAATTAGAGAGTCAAGTCAATAATCATGAGTTCAACAAGGGTGGACTTGGTGTACGTGAAAAGCGGTGAAAGCTGAAAAGGAAATTGAAGTGTTTGTTTCACATTAAGCAACAAGTCCAAAAAAACTGAAAAATTAGCAAAACAGCCCCAAACATTAGTTTTATTATATTCCAAAATCACCCAAAATTTGAAGTTGTTGTCCGCTTTCCCTTTTCCCTCTATTCTCTCCTTTGTATTTGTATAGTTCAGTTCTGTTGTTGCCGACGCAACGTCTCTCGCACACACGCATCGCTCTTCAATCTCTCACTCTCACTCTCACGGAGAACGCGAGAAAGATCGCAAATGCAAGACATCTTCGGATCAGTTCGCAGATCACTGGTATTCCGCGGTTCGCCGGAGAGCGACGAGACCTCGCTCGGAGTTGGAGGAAGCCTCGTCGATAAGATCAGTTATTGTATACGAACTTCCAGAGTCTTCTCCAAACCTTCGCCGCCGTCGCCGTCTATTCCTGAGGACGCTGCGCCTCCGATCCGATGGCGGAAAGGCGAGTTGATCGGTTGCGGTGCCTTTGGCCAAGTCTACGTTGGAATGAATATCGATTCCGGAGAGCTTCTGGCGGTTAAACAGGTCAATTACTTTCTCCGTGCTTTGTTCGTTGTTGACTTCATCGTTAATTTATGCTTTCTAGTTTTATCTTCTTTTAGAATAGTTTTATTTTTTGGAGTTCAGTTCTTAGCATCTGCTTGTTTATTCTTTTTCGCATGATTCTTTATCGGAATTGGCTTTGTTAGGCGAGTCTGTCATTGGGATCCTCAATAATTTGAAATTACTGCGTTTATAGCTTTATCGCTTAAATTGATTTCGTTTTCTTGTCTGGTTTTTAGGTTTTGATTGCGGCGAGTAGTGCTTCGAAGGAGAAGGCACAGGTTTGTTGTCTGATCAAATCCCATTCCCAACTACTTCTGATTTCATCGACTAAGCCATTTGTTGCCAGTCAATTGTTGTAACTTGCATATTATAGACGTTTGTTAGTTGTTTATACAGTTCTAAATGTTAAACCGGATCGCTGTAACTTATAGATGTTTGATCTTTCCTTTTCGGTTAGTTGTTACAATTTTTTTTTTTCACTAAAGGCATTACATATATTTTTTCATCTGAATTTTCCTTTTTGCTGTTAGCTGTTACAATTTCCTTTTCTCTAAAGGCATTACTATTTTATTTGTTATATATAGTCTTTCCTTATGCGGTTCTTTGATTAATGTTTTGACATACTACTGACAGGCTCATATAAAAGAGCTAGAAGAAGAAGTTAAATTACTTAAAGACCTTTCACATCCAAACATTGTTGTGAGTATGATATTCAATGGATGAAAGACACTTTAGGCAAAATTAGTTCAGACGACTATTTCTTGACTGACTATATCTTTATGCTGCAGAGATATTTGGGTACGGTCAGAGAAGAGGACACCCTAAATATTCTCTTGGAGTTTGTTCCTGGTGGATCCATATCATCGCTGTTGGGGAAGTTTGGTGCTTTCCCTGAGGCTGTAAGTTTTAGTTACTGAGCTGCTATACTTTATTTTTAATTTTTTTAATTTTATTTTTTATAAGGTAAATCAATTCAACTAATTCATTCAACAGGTAATAAGAACCTACACGAAGCAGCTACTACTTGGACTCGAGTACTTGCACAAAAATGGAATCATGCATAGAGACATTAAGGTGAATTATATTTCACTGATACTCATGTTATCTTGGTTCTTATCTAGTGGCTGATGTTCAAGTTGTAATTAATTTCAGGGGGCCAATATTTTGGTAGATAATAAAGGGTGCATAAAACTTGCAGACTTTGGGGCATCCAAACAGGTCGTTGAGCTGGTAATCTCAGTCTTATCTGTTGCTCTACTATTATTTATATTGTTTTACCTTTGTGAGGCTTCTTCTGTTTGAACATTTGTTTAAGCAGTTTTTTTTTTTTTTTTATCTAGGCAACCATTTCCGGGGCCAAATCTATGAAGGGTACTCCATATTGGATGGCTCCAGAAGTTATTCTTCAGACTGGGCATAGCTTGTAAGGACATTAACTCTGTAGACATATTTTAACTTGTTATTCTGTTATTAGGATGCTTTTAACGTGATTGAGAAACTGGAAGTTTCTTCTGGTCAGATATCACTTGCTGTCGTAGTTGTGACTGACTGTTTATGATTCCAGGTGTACCATTCTGTGTATATGGAGTTGTATTACAACTTCCTGCCTTAAATATACAATAATGGTTTCTTTTAGAAATATGAATCTTTGCTTGAGATATTGAAGAAGTTAGTGGCAGGAATTTTCAGCAAGATACATAGGCTAAATATGCTTTTAAAGTTTCTAGTCCTAAGCAATTTGAAGCAGAGTCATAACTGGTTGTCTCAGTTGTCGTGTCTTGTAGAAATAGTTGTATGTTTTAGATGAATGGCACTTACAAATTCAAGGTCACAGATCTACCTTTGAAATTCTACTAGGAGATTCTTATATACTGTTCTTGGTGTATTTTTTGAATTTTATTTTGTTAGTTGTTTTGTGCAAGTGTATAATATATCTTTTCGAAATGGTGTTTCATTTGATGCTAAATAAAAATGTTTTCATTTCAGCTCTGCTGACATATGGAGTGTGGGTTGTACTGTGATTGAGATGGCCACTGGAAAGCCTCCCTGGAGTCAGCAATACCAACAAGAGGTATCTCATTATTAATCCTGGAATTATGCTTAAGGTGCTCTGTGAATCTAATAAAAGAAAAAACTTTCAGGTTGCTGCTCTCTTCCATATAGGGACAACTAAGTCTCATCCACCAATCCCTGATCATCTATCGGCTGCAGCAAAAGATTTTCTGCTAAAATGTTTGCAGAAGTAGGTTTCATATGCTTTTCTTGCATTACAGATTCCTAGTTTTAGTGTGTTTCTTTGTGATTAATACTTGTCTTAAAGTATATGATAGAAGATTGATCAACTAAGCATTATTGAGTTTTTATTTGTTTGGTGGGTGGAGCGGGGTGCGAAGGGGGTTTGGGGAGAAAGATCCATCAGCACATTTCTATATTAAAAGTGACTTAACATTCAATATGTGCATTGTGGTTAAAAGAGAGAATATATGCCTTGTATGCTTTCTTTTCAAAGTTAGTTTATCAGATTACAAAAATCATTTAAATTTATAATCCTTTTGTAGGGAACCGGTTTTGAGGTCATCAGCATCAGAACTGCTGCAGGTGATTCTTTAAGCATTTCTCTTTTAGACTGCGCATCTGAAGTGTATAATATTTTTTGTGTAGCCATTTTAGGAATGCTGGCCATTGATTGGTAGAAGACTGTACTTTTTTATTCTTATTGTTGCTGTTAATAGTGTTTTGCATGAAATATTTCAGCTCTCCCTAACAATTTTTTCAAGTTTGTAACTGACTGCAGCATCCCTTTGTAACTGGTGAACATATGAATTCTCTTAGTCTGTCATCTAATGTCACGGTATGTAAAATTGATGTGATATTTGGATTGCTGTTGCATCTTTTACAAACCAATTTTAAGAAAAATCGCTTTCACTTCTGACAGGAAAATTTTATAGCTTCACCATCATGTGCCCCAAATGATGAATCCATGTAAGTGTTGAATATTTCCTTCAAGGACTTGTAAGATTTGGTAGTTATTTACGTGGAAGATATAATGGAGCTATATTTTCAATATTATATTTTTCTTGATGCTAGTGAACGGCAATATGGTTTTATTTAGCAATTTTTTTGTAATTTATGTAGCCTTTGCTCTTCAACAGTAAATCCTCTGGACTCTGGAAATAAACAATTGTGGGGAATGAGCAATGATGATGACGATATGTGTGTGATTGACGACAAAGAAGAGTTCTCGCATAATGATGTTAAATACAAATCACTGATGTCAACTGATATTGAGGTGATTGTAGGTCCTTATTGTTTTATTTAAATATGAAATTTATGACTTCTCAGGCACATTTTATTTCATGTAGAGTTTCAACCCAATGTCTGATCCCTCTGATGATTGGGGGTGTAAATTTGATGCAAATTCAGAACTGGAAAATCGAGAGGTCAATTTTGTCACAGATGAAAGTTACATGCCACCTGATCAGTCAGGGGATGATAAGGGGCAGCCAGATTTTTCCTTTCCAGGTGTTCCATCTCTTTCAGAGGAAGATGATGAACTCACAGAGTCAAAAATCAAAGCCTTTTTGGATGAGAAGGTATTGCTTTATGTTGAAATCAAGTTTGTCATTCCGCTGTAAATTCATCAATTTTTTTGTCTACTAACTGTTGTGCCATAATGTTGACCATACATTTATGACAGGCTCTTGAACTGAAAAAACTACAGACACCTTTATATGAAGAGTTTTACAACAGTTTAAATACATCCTCTTCTCCCAATGTTGACAGTACAAGTGATGATACTGCTTCTCGAAAATTTTTGAAATTACCTCCAAAAAGCAGATCACCTAATCGAGTACCAATCAGTACACCATCTAAAGCCATCGATAATACTGGAAGTCCTGGAAGTAATGGCCAGTCCTCATCAACTGTTGGCCATGTAAATAACCATACTTCTCACGATATTCCAGCATCTCCCCTTAACGAATGGAAAGGAGTGATAGTTGACTCTCAGCAGCAGCCTAGTAGCCCAAGGTTTGTTTGTTTTTGCCTTGCTTTGCTTTTCTAAGCTTGAATCAGAAATATAAAGTAATTTAAGCACTGTATGTTGTACTTGCAGTCTAAGCTTTTCGGAGAGACAGAGAAAATGGAAAGAAGAGCTTGACCAGGAGCTCGAGAGAAAGCGAGGTTCGAAATCATTTTACTAAAATAACTAACAAGTTTCTATAATTCCTGATTTTGCAACCGTCATTAAGTTTGGCTGTATTAGTTAATTTGATCCTTAAGATTAGTACATATTTAGTCAATTTAATTTTATACCTAATATCTAGTACTAAGTCAATTGATTTAGTTAAACTGAAGTATCAAATTGGCGATAATTGTCAAATATATTGTCAAATATAGGTACTAAATTGACTACTGTGATAATTTAAGGAACCAAATTGACCAATTTGATGCTTTAATTTCAATAATCAAATTAATTGATAAGTATCCAGTAGACGGAATTGCCGAATTTTGGTACTAGATTGACTAATTTGGAACCAAATTGACTAGTTTGATAATAAAGGAACCAAATTGACCAATTTCAACAGTCAAATTAATTGATAGTTATTTATTACAGTCAATAAAGTCTCCTTTTTTGTAATATCAGGGATCAAATTGAGCAATGATGCTATGAAATTTGATAATGAAGGAACCAAATTGACTGTCAATTTCAAGAATCAAATTAATTGATAGTTATTACAATTAAAAAAAAATCGTTTTCCTTGTAATACCCGATACCAAATTGACCATGATGCTAATGTTAAGGATTAAGTTTATAATTTACAACTCTTACTCAATTTGACTCTTTATGTAAGCAAGAGACATGAGCAGAGAATTCAAAGTTGTCATTGTCTTTCACATTCTTTCTCATGAGCAGAGAATGCTAGCGACTCTCTCACATTCTTTCTAAAACTCCCTTCTTACTTTATTCTTAAGATAATTGAAACATAATATGTTAGCTGAATTTGGTATGATTCATTAATTTACAAGTTGATTTGGACAAATATTGCAGAAATGATGCGTCAGGCTGGCATGGGCGGAAAGACATCTTCTCCAAAGGATCGAGCTATACATCGGCAGAGGGAACGAACAAGATTTGCTTCTCCTAGCAAATAAGAAACTCGTTAGAGCGTTCATACTGCGTTAACTACTGAGATTGCAAACACGTGTTATTGCAGTTTTCCTGGGGTCGTTAATGTTATATATCCAATAGGTCCTTTTTGCCTTATAAAAAAGTTCACATGCTAATCTTTGTCGTATTGTTGTGCCATGTAAAGCTTTTTATGCATGCTTTACTTGAAATTTTTTACTTTTCTTTGGGGTTTTAGAGATGCATGGCCGTCAACTTTATGCCCTTTTTGTATTATGAAAATAGAAATAATCAGAACTATGTGGCACAAGATTGCCTATGAATCTGTTGCCACTTGTCTATCTTTTCCCCCGCTAATTGGTTTTCAATGATAATTTGTGATCTGATTTTGCTCCTACAGTACGAAATTAACTATTGATGATAGGAAACTTGTCATGGATAGAAGTAGAACTATTATTCAGAATAGTCAACTTCTATAGAATAGAACATAATTATTTTGTTAGAGAAGCGAACTAGTTAGTTGGTTATTGGACTTGAACAGTCAATCTGGCCTTACACCTTTTGCGTGTAATTTTTTTTCTCATTGTTTTCTGGTATAGGTGAGGCACATAGAGGTTAAAGTTTTCTTTAATTCCATAATTTTCTTCTGATACTTCTCATGTATTTCGGAATGGACTTTTTAGAATATAAAAAATGTATTCTGGAAAGGTTAATCAGGAACGCATGAGAGGTGACGCGGTATAAGAAATTGGATCCCATCTGTTAAAGAGAAAAGGTAATAAATTACTTATCATTTTAATATTTCCGGCGTACATGTGTCACAAAGAAGAACGGAGAAGAGTAATACATTTCACAAAATCACATATTACATAACCAACAAATATCGGTCTACTTAACTTCATATTCTGACTGATACAATATGTGCTGCTTGTTTAATTAAATGCACCTTGCTGAAAGTTTAAGTGTTGGCCAACAATAGTAGATTTAGATTAGACAAAGGTTAACTCGGCAATACAAGTTGACATAAAACTCGAAAAAATTAGATAGAGTTTTGTCATTAATGTATCTAGTCATACAATAATTTATATTTATATAATAATACTTTCTACACCTTAATATCATTATCTTCCCAAAAATTAACATTCATTGTGACATCCCATTTAAAACAGGGTAGAATCTACTAAAATAAATCATCACATATAGTTATAATAATGAGAAGCAATTAGAATGAACATAGAATATAAGAAAGGTAACTATTACAGTCATCTAAGAGTATATACTGTGAAAGCAAACTTGGATATACCACCATGCCATAACAAAAGCAAAGGAAAGCTAACAGTTTTACAGAAGACGATGCTCCTTTAGAGTATGAAATTACAAAAAGGCACTAGGGCCACATAACTGCTCCTGAGAGTCACACATACTGATCCCTTAAGCTGCACCACTCCTACCACCAGGCCTACTCCCAGGATTTCCCCCATCTGCTCCCACCAAGGGTGATCATCGCAAAAAAGAAAACATAACAGGAACATAAACAGAAATGCAAGGGTAAGCTAGTGTAATATAAATTTTATCATGGTATAACAGATAAGTACTTAAACAGTCCAAGCATGCAACACAGTAGGCACATAGAATCATGTTATAGCAAACAAGCAGGACCCTATGACTCAATTATCTGAATACATATGCTAAGATCGGATTTACTGGACGCTTGCGCTTGTGGTAGCCTCTACTGCTCTGCAGAGCCATTGCCAATGGGTTTCACCCTACCACACACAAGGTTAGCCTTTAAACGTCTAAGGCCATTATCCTGCCAGAGACTAGGGCCTCCCGCCATTCTCATCACTTGGGTCAGTTTGCTCTACCTGAGACTCACTGACCCATTAGAGTTTCGGGATGCGGTCCTTACTTGAATCCATATCTTAACATATACACTACACACCACCATGGGGTCTCTCCACGAGATTCATGGAATTACGCCTATCACACACCAAATTCATGTCTCTTATAACACAACCACCACCTTTATTTCATACATCCAATTCTCATGTAAGTTCTCAACCAACCAACCAAAATCCATGTGTTACTCATGCCAACATACCAACTTTTAGTTCATAAGATTCAAGCAACCATATATATTCACATGCTTTAGGTTTTGAAAAAAAAAGGGTAAGTAAATAAATCACACAATTCACCCATCAAACAAAGAGAACAACAGAATTGAAGCCACCCGCTGCAGCAGCCTCGCTCAAGCTAGGAGTCGTCGCCCAGACGAGAGAAGTTGTCTTGCTCAGGCGACGGGCTCTCGCTTAGGCGAGCCTACAACAGTGGGTCTTGGAAAGTTTCACGATCCCTCGCTTAGGCGAGGCTGTCTCGCCTGAGCGAGCTGGCCTGTCGCTCAAAACGCAGCCCCTCGCCTGGGCGAGTGCTCGAGGTAGAACCCTAAGCGAGCTGCTGGTATTCTCGCCTAGGCGAGACGAGCTCGCCTGGGCGAGAATATTAGTTCTCCCCCACTGTTCCACCCATGCAAGGCAGAAATGACATAGAGCAACATCCAGAATATAAGGCAGCCATTTACACATGATTAAAATACCATTCAAGCAACCAAAACCCATAATAACTCGCAAGCATACAAAAATAAATTTAGAACTTGAAAACCTAGCTTTCCTTACCTGTATTGAGAGCAACTAACGCAAACAGGTCCGAAACTAAGGAGCACCACAACTCCCAGAGCTGGAGTAGAGCTGAAACAGAAACCCCAAGACCCATAACGAGTAAGAGAAAGAACCTTAGATGCAACAAAGCACCCTACTAGAAAAAGGAGAAGGAAAAAGGCCACTACAGATCCGAGGAGTAACTTACCAGAGGAGAACAACTGAGCTAGCTCGAAGATGGAGTTTCTCTATGCCTTAGCAGAGCTTCTGCTTTCGTAGAGAGAGATAAGAGGAAAACTTATTTTTCTGAAACAAAGGTAAAGTGAGATTGTGAGGGGCTGACAGGGTATTGGGGTCCTTCAGAGGGGCTGACCTTGGGCCTACGAAAGGCCAGGCCCAGCCCTTTTTGGGACAGAAAAAGGGACTCACATTCATTACATTCTTCTTTCTTTCTCTCTTAATTGTAAAATTTCTACTAAATAGAAAAATACCAAACTAATTCATTACCAACATAATATGAAAGAAATATTATTTTATCCATTATAAAGTATATAACAAAAAACATTTTTCCCAGCCAATCTGATCTATAAATTATTTGGGTAAAATGTCATGTTTTTAGCCAGTAATAAATAAAATACTAGTTTGTATATTAATTCGGTTAACCATGAGCTTACGTTAACAGACTCTTTTTAGGGAACAAATATTTAGAAAAGGATCAAAACATCACAAAGTATCATTATTTTTGAAGTTAGAAGTCTTTATTCTTAAAAAAGTTAATGACGTTCGAGATAAAACTGTCATCATAGAACTGCTAAACTGAAACATATAATATGAATTTTCAAATTTTTGGAGGAGGGAATTTCACAGTTGCTGCTGGCCGTTGATTCACTCCATTTACTATTCCACCACTTTGCGATGCATTTTTCTTGCTCTTCAACGCTGAAACAAATCTGGCTGCCAATCTTGAAGCTAATAATCTCGCTGCCACTCTAGGAGGAGAGAAAGATCGAACCCATCTCTTTGGAGAACTCTTCTTGCTCAAACTCAAATTCGTAGTTGCAGGTCTCGCAAGTGAAGATGAAATAGACACAGTCGATGGGTTTTTAACTTTACCTTGAAATTGCGAAACTTTTTCAGGTGGGGACTTGGGAACACAACCATGTTTCTCGATATGACAGGAGACTTTGTCTTGCAAAACTATTGTTGCCTTGAAAAATGTGTAGACAAGACTAAAGGGTTATTCTTGATAGATATATACCTTATTTGCTAAACACTTAATATTATTCTCTTTCTCAACCGGAAAACGATAGAGTGATCCCTTTATTTGATTTTTTTTATTTGCTTACGTGGCATAGAATATTTTAATGTTTTGTTAAATAAGAAAAGAAAGTAAGATTAAGAATGGTTTGTAGGTCAGACATTCGCATAGAAAACAGAAAAAAAAATAAGTGAATAGTGCGATTTTGAGAAAGGAAAACAGAGGCGGACTTTGTGGCTGTTATTTCTATCGAACAACGTTGCCAATCGCTGCTGCAACTTCCTCCACAATTGCAAACCCTAATTTTTGTGTTGTTCTTCTCCAAATCAAAGGCTAATTTGGTATGTTTTTCTTCCTCGGCCGATTTCCCGTATTTTTGTGTTGTTCTTCCTCAAATGAAACCCTATTGTCGTATGTTCTTGTTCCCCAAATGAAATGTCATTTTTATGTGTTCTTGTTCCCCAAATCGATGCTCTCTCAATCCTAAATGTTGTTGTGGATTGTTAATTAAAAATGTGAACGAGTTTTTGTAAGCAAAAATGGTTCAAATGTGCGAATGCTTTTGAAGAAGAAGAGTTTCGACAGTTAAGTTTGGGTGGGTACAAAATGCGAACTGCAGTTGTGTTGTTGGATGTTAGAAAGTTAGTTTGTTGGTTTTTGACTATGTTGTGTGTAATTTTATTGATATGTGCCGAATTTGGGACGATCATTTACAACGTAAGAATACTTCATTCTACAACATCTTCAGCTCTTTCTTCATGGCAATTAGTTCCATTTCATTCATTTTGACTTTCTTCATGCAAGCCTCCTCAAAATTAGATTCACCACTATCGTCTTCATCTTCATTGATTGCTTCACCATCAATATTCAGTGCAGCCCAAACAATTGGATTTGATCTACATTCAACCATTAATGCCCAATCCCAAATAATCTACAAAACAATTTAAAAATATAATTAAAACATAACAAATGATGTCAAAATAATGAATATAACCAAATCAAAAATTTTAAATGACAAAATTCATTACCTTCGGTTTAATCAAAAGCCTCTCAATGTTAGTTGTCCTTAACTTCAAACTTGGCAATCGCAAAATTCTTGGGAAAATAATTTCCCTATTAGGCCCGCCTAATCCAAGTCGCTCAAACGCCCAAATCTACAACATAACACAAATGAATCAAATCAGAACACAACAACAATTACTAAACATCATAAATAAACAATGCATTAAAACATATTACCTCTAACACCACAACGCATCCATGTAAGGTTATGTTATGTTGATTTTTTTGCTTGGAATCCATCAAATGAGCACGACTCAGTCCATTAACCAAAAATTTATGAACTGCCCCACCCCATTATAGTTCACCAAAGTATCAAGATTGTCTAATATCCTAAATGACATGTTACACACAAATTTTGAATTTCTTGGAAAGTACAAGACAACAAAACACAACAATATATACATCCAACAAACATTATCAACATCATCCTGCTCAATGCCTATTGTAGAACTAATTAGTTTAACAATAACTTTCATTGTTATACTTTCACCACTAAAAAGTTAACCAACACAACCACAATCATAACCATCAAACTCAACCTCCTCCTTAACTACACTCAAACCCAAGCTCATACATATATCAACAACACCAAAGGGGACAAGACGCTGTCAGATACGAAAAGATTGTTCACATGAATCCCATCGACGAACCATTTGCTGAATTAAAGGAGTACAAATATCTAAAGATCTCTCCAACTCCAAACACCATTTGAAAGGTGTCTCTCCAATCCGTGAACGGTGTGCATCCGTCAACAAATTATTCATTTGAACAATATATTTTGTGTCCACAAAATTAATTAATAGTACCTTTCATTAAAAACAAAAAAAGACATTGTATTATTAACTATTTATATCACAATTTAAAATTTTGCATGCAAAACATCAATTCAACACACTCACTCGTTCCTCTTCTACAACTTTCTCTTTTCTACTCTTTCCAGCCATGATTCATCAACAACCTATAAAAATTTAATAATAATACAATAAGGAATCACAACAAACGAAATTCAACTAAAAATACACTTCACAAATCAAGGAATCACAAAATACTCCGTTATAAAATCACATTAAGAAAGTATAGTGTTAGTTACTTACTTAGGATTAAGGTAGTAAGCAGCAACATGAAGAGGTATATGTAACTGCAAATTCCAACGAGTATCAATTATTTTCCATACCTTTTTATAACGAGATTCTTCATTCTTGAAATTTGCAGCTATTTGCTCTTTAGCTCTATCCATAGCTTCATAAATATATGACATCGCAGGTTTTGAGTCTCCATCCACAAGCCTTAGTATTTTTACAAGTGGAGTGACACACTTCAGGCAATATTGCATAGATTTCCAAAATCTAACATCAAATAAAACAATGCTCACTACTTGTTTACCTTCAGTCTTACTAGCATGTTTACTAGTTGTCCATGCTTCTGAAACAAACATACCTCGAAGAGCATTTTTCTGTTGTGCTATACACTGAAGGGTTAGAAAAGCAGTTGCAAATCTTGTGACTGCTGGTTGAGCTAATTCTTTTCCTTTAGAATATTTTCTATATAAATTTAGGACCCATGTGTGTCTATAAATGAAAGTTGTGACTTTTTTTGCATTTGCAATCGTATTGTAAAATACTGGAAGTTCACCAATGTCTTCAAGAATTAAGTCAATACAATGAGCTGCACACGGAGACCAAAATAGTTTAGTTCTCTTCTCTTCTAACATCTTTCCTGCTGCCACAAAATTAGAAGCACCATCTATCACAACTTGCACGACATTATCCTCCCCAATTTCTTCAATCACAGAATCTAACAATTCAAACATTTGTTTAGCATCCTTGATCACATTACTGGTATCAATAGATTTTAAGAACACTGTTCCGCTTGGACTATTAACTAAAAGGTTGGTAAGAGACCTCCCTTTTCCATCTGTCCAACCATCACACATCAAAGTACATCCCCATTTTTCCCATTCAACCTTATATTTCTCCAAACTAGCTTGGATATTGTCAACCGCTTTTTTCAGATAAGATACTCTAACTTCATGATAAGTTGGAGGCTTTAAACCCTTTCCATATTCCCCAACAGATTTCAACATTTGGGAAAATAAAGAGCTTTTTACCAAATTAAATGGCAAAGAATTCCCATATATGCAGTTGCAAATATCTTGAATCACCAACTCTCTATCTTTAAACATTTCATTTATGGTTGTCTGTTTTGCAACTCCTTGTTTCCCCTTCTTACTACATTGAATATCTGTTTCTTCAAAACAGTCTACCCGATTTGCTTCTTTTATTTTTTCTTTATCTTCTAACAACTTCAAAAACATTTCTCTAACATCATCAAGAACAGATGTACAAGCAATGACATTCTCCTTTGTTCCAACAAGATGATGTTTCATTCTTGCTACACCACCCCAACAAGTATGTGAACAATATTTGCACTTGACTAAAAGTCTATGAGGAGGAACACTCTCACAATGATTCCATGTAATATCTATTTCTTTCTTTCTCTTTGTTTGAGACATACTCTTTTTAATTCTACAAATAAGAATAAATTCAAACTAATATTTCTTCTTAAAAAAATATAAATTAACATTCATAATAAAAAAAATATAAATTAACATTTAGAATAAAAAAAATATAAATTAACATTCAGAATAAAAAAATTTAAATTAACATTCAGAATAAAAAAATTTAAATTAACATTCAGAATAAAAAAAATATAAAAAGAACTATCAAAATATAAAGTGTAAAACGAATACTTTATTTTAAAGATTAATTATGTTTTAGTAAACTATGAAAACGAATAGTAAATTATGCTAAATTATTTTAAAGTACAAAACATATATTTTATTTGAAAAAGAAACAGTGATCTTTATGCTAAAAAGATGGAATTAAAACAAAAAACAAAAACGTAAAGAAAGATCACGTGTGTGTGAAGGTTTCCGAAAAAGTGAAATAAAAGGTTGATGTGATATACATTTACTTTTACAGTAAATTAAATATTATTAAAATTAAAAATCTAGAAACTTCATAAAAAGCAATATATGAAAAAGCCAGCGGCAGAAAACATTTGAAAACATTTGGGCAAAAAACATTTAGACAAAAAACATTGTTCCAAATGCTTTCAGGATGCTTTCTTCTTCACGCGGTGCTTTCTTCTTCACCGGCAGTCAGGTTTTTTATGCTTCTTCTTTTCTCTTTCACTTTATGCTTCTTCTCCACCTTCTTATGCATCTCATATTTCTTTCCCTTCTTAATTTATAACTAAATATCCTTCCAAATGTGACTCTTTAGTTTGGGTTTTTTCATTTTCGATGTGTATTGCATGTTGCGTGAAGCTCATCCGGTGTGAGTAGCAGGTCTGAGTAGCGTGTAGGTAATGTGTCTCGTGAGATGTGTATTTTGAGAAATATTTTGGGGAAGTGTAAGCGTGGGCAGAATCGACTGAAACGAAACTAAATCGGGAATCATACGATTCCTACACGATTCATATGATTCAGAACATGATTCAAGTCAGAAAACGATTCATCTACTGATACGTTTCGTTGGACCAAAATTTTGAACCGTATCGCGATACGAATCGTACGATTCTAACGATTCTAACGATTCTAACTACCATGTTCTTACGTGGTAAATGGTCGTCCCAAGAAGAGACTAATGTTGGAGATGATAAAGGTGATATTTTTGAAGGAAGCGGACAAAAGCCTTCTTATTTTGATGATGCGAAAAAAGTTAGTGGAGATAAAGTTCATGATGATGTTGACATCAGTAAGGTTTCTGAAGACTTTAGACTAAAGAGTGTTAAAAAGGCAAAAGTTAAACGACAATATACTCCATTTAAAGTAGAAATTGTTAGCTTTGATGAATATCGTTACAGAAGTATTGAGTTTGTTCCAACAACAGCAACAAGTTCACCCATTCCAGCAGCAACAAGTTCACCCATTGTAGGAGGAAGAAGTGAATCCATTCCATAAGCAAGAACTGAACCCATTCAAGTTGATTGTCATTTATTGGATGTGGATGCGATGAAGTTGTACATGACATTGACTCGTGTTGATTGTCCATATCGGTACGACATTTATTTTACTCTTATAAGTTTCATTTACTTGATTTAAATTAATAATAGTCATTAATTTAATTTTGTAGCATTGTTTGCAATATAAATGGTTAAATCTTGACGATCCAGGACTGTATGGGTTTTTGACCAACGGGTTACGTATGCAACATGGTAAGAACTTAAATTACATGTTCATGTTAGTAATTAAGTTATAATGTACAATAATTTAATAGTAGATTATTGTGTTGTTTTAGGCTGTATTGTTTGCACCAAACATTATGATGCATAATGAAAGGAAGTTGCATCAACGGGTGCAAAGAATCATAATGAATCCCATGTACACGGTATTATTATATTATTTAGTTGAACTTGATATTTTGATAACAATTATATGAAATTGACAAAGTGCTTTGTGGAATAAAGGATTATGTTTTACATGACAACAATAAAAGAGTTGCGAACAAACATTTTTGGAAATTAAGGGACTACAATACCTTTTTTGGTAGCTTGCTGGTTGCCATGCAAGACATCCTTAGTGCTGAATTTGTATAAATTTTATTACTCTTGTACATTTTTTATTTGTTGCCATGGAAGTTGGTGCATTGTGTTATTTATGTTTAACAAATAAATAAATCTTGTATGTTTTTTGTAGTTGTTTGCTCCAATTGTCCATGATGATCATTGGTGGTACTACTGTGTGAATTGTAAGACAATGAAATTTTTTGTGTTTGATTCCCTTGAACATAGTAGAAAGAACCGCACAAGGATAGACAACTGTATTGTAAGTAGAAATTGTATATGTTTATTACATTTTTAATTTCTTATATTGTTTCCCATAATATGTCCAACTTATATTGCAGACCCGTAACATGAAATTTTTTTTCTCTATGTTATTAAACTGTGATTCAGACAACAAGCCATCTTTTGAAGTGCAGTCTGTGGACACTCCAATTCAACCTAACGGGTAACTTCTGACATTTTGTTTGTTCAATCAGTGAAATTTATCACACCTTAATGAAGTCTGAATATACTGTTGTATGTGTTATATATGTTTTTTTTATTATTTGATTTTGCAATCATGATTGTGGAGTCCTCGTATTGAAATTTATAGAGATGTGGGATGGTGTAAGCAAATTTGATGGCAAAGCTCTACCTTACTACAGTACTGTAAGTTTATTTATATAATAGGTTTTTTTGTTTTTAGTGTTTCTTTGAAGATTAAATTTGGTAACATTATCATGTTGTTCTTTTTAGGAAGAACTGCAATTAATGAGGCAGAAATTCATTTGTGATTGAGTTTTACATGAAGATAATGTCCACCGGGATGACGTTATTCAGCACTATGATCTGCTCATGAAGAAATAACTGCTGTAAATATAGAAGTTTGTGGTTTTGCATACAACATAATTCTATGACTGTACTGTTTTGCAGACTAAGGTTATGAATGTGGGCATATCTTTGATGGAATGCAATAACATGGTTTTTGAGAAATGGGATGTAGATAATTGTAGATATGTATAGTTAGAATGAAGTAGACGCAGGAAATGAATATACTTATTTTGTTCGGAAACTTTGATGAAATAGACACTAATACTCGCACAGTAATATATATGTCATATTAATGCATTATTTGAATTTGATTGGAAACTGTTATTTGAATTGCAATCTGTCCGAAATGTATCCATTATGAGGCCAAACCATATTGTTTGCCAAGACAGATTTGAAATTGATAATTAAAATTGTTCTGCAGTGTTTGAACTAAAAGTGTCATTGAAAAAAACACTTATGTAGGCACAATAATATATATTGTTGAATCATTTGTTGGAGTTATTTGCTAGTTTGTACATTGACAGGTTTATTGATGATTTGATGGTAATCGAACCATTTGAATGTGAATGTCATTGATGGAAAACGAAATTTATTGTGAAAATAGACCTCAATGAGAGTTACAGTATTTCTTGTACTAAATGTACATGTGAAAAACATAATAATACAGGCTGAATACTTAATTTTAAAAAGACAAATGTTAATTTTTGATTTAATTGAATTTTACTTCATTCATTGAGAGAGGTTTATTGATCAATGGTCGTTAATGGAATTATTTGGATGTGTTTTGCAATGGGTCCATACCATTGTTTTTGTAAAAAAACACTTCAAAACCAATTCCAGTACTGCTCGTACCAAATGTAGACTTCAAAAAGACACTTATTGAGGCAGAAGAGTACAGTTAATTCTAGGACCACAAATGTTTGTTATTTTTTCTGTTCATTTTTAGTTACTTGTTTGAGTTATTTACTCATGATTCACCTTAATGGAATTATTTGGATGTATTTTGGATTGGGTCCATACCACTGTTTTTGTAAAAAAACACTTCAAAACCAGTTCCAATACTGCTCGTACGAAATGTAGACTTCAAAAAGACACTTATTGAGGCAGAAGAGTACAATTAATTCTAAGACCACAAATGTTAGTTATTTTTTCTATGTTTATTTTTAGTTACTTGTTTGAGTTGTTTACTGATGATTCACGTTAATGGAATTATTTGGATATGTTTTGCAATGAGTCCATACCACTATTTTTTTTAAAAAACATTTCAAAACCAGTTTCAGTACTGCTCGTACCAAATATAGACTTCAAAAAGACATTTACTGAGGCAGAAAAGTAAAGTTAATTCTAAGGCCACAAATGTTGATTATTTTTTTTATGTTTATTTTTAGTTACTTGTTTGAGTTGTTTACTGATGATTCAAGTTAATGGAATTATTTGGATGTGTTTTGCAATGGGTCTATACCACTATTTTTGTAAAAAAACACTTCATAACCAGTTCTAGTACTACTCGTAGCAAATGTAGACTTCAAAAAGACACTTATTGAGATAGAAGAGTACAGTTAATTCTAAGACCACAAATATTGGTTATTGATTCTACGTTCATTCTTAGTTACTTGTTTGAATTGTTTACTGATGATTCACATCAATGGAATTATTTGGATGTGCTTTGCATTGGGTCCATAGCACTGTTTTTGTAAAAAGACACTTCAAAACCACTTCCAGTATTACTCGTACCAAATGTAGACTTCAAAAAGACACTTATTGAGACAGAAGAATACAATTAATTCTAAGACCACAAATTTTGGGTATTTTTTCTATGTTCATTTTTAGTTATTTGTTTGAGTTGTTTACTAATGATGAATTAACGTTAATCCACACATTTCAATGTTGGTTGTTTATTTTAGGTTCAATGTTAGTCACAATAGAAGAATACATATAATTTAAAAGACCAATCACTAACACAAGAAAGCCCTATAACGTCACCCATATAATGTTAGCCCAGAAAAAGTCCCACGTTAAAAATGACTGATGACAGTTTTGTAAATTATTTGACGTTTTTAACGTCTACCCATTCCAACACAGACGTAATTTAACGTCTGACCCACAGTACCCCGAAGTTATGTAAAAATTAACGTCTGAGCTCTCTGCCCCCGACTTAATTTAACGTTTGACCCACTTTACCTCGACTTAATTTAACATCTAACCCCTTCTGCAACGACGTTAAGTAACGTTTGACCACGCAACTCTAACGTCAATTTTTGGGTTTTCTCTACACGAAACGCACAAAGCCTAATTGTTTCGTCACGCACCAATTTTTCGTGAAGCTTCTCCGTCGGCGACCACCATTCTGAGCTCCTCCAGGTAATTTTCAAACGTTTTTCACCACCAAACTTGTTGGGATATGATTGTGGATAGATTTTAGGCGTTTTGAACTCAATATTTTCCGTTTTCATTCCCATTTGAAGTGTTTCGCGATCTTTCCCGTTGACGACCATTATTCTGACCTCCTCTAGGTTAGTTTCGAACATTTTTCACCACCAAACTGGTTGGGATTTGATTGTGGATTGATTTTAGGCGTTTTCAACCGAGTATTATGTGTTTTCATCCCTATTTGCATCGTTTTGAGATTATTTTGCTTGTTATCTCTTTTTTTTTTCATTGTATGTATATAATTGCTTGTATTTTTTTATTTTCAATTATAATTTTTATCTTAAAATATTTTTTGGCCTATTTCTTTTTTTAATTGAATTTTTATAATAATATTTGTAAAATTACGAAATAAAATTATATTTATTGTTATTTGTAAAATTGGACTAATTGTATTTGATTTTTTAATATTATTGTTGCATTAATTTTTATTTTATGTGTGTAGATTTATTATGGATTCATTGTGGACCAAGGTTGATATTCCGTCTATGGATTCATTGAACCTCAAACCAATCAACCTTTGGGAAACTCATATGACCACATCAAAATTTATTTGCAAACATGGATGGTTGAGTTAAATAGAAAGATCTACTTTGCGGCATACAATGATACATAGGTGTTTTTGCTAGTAATATTTTATGAAGTATTATTAATTATTTCTCCTAAGTACTTGTGATTGATGGTTGGTATCATTGGGAACTACATGTCATCATTCCAAGACAATGCACGGTTGTATGGTTTTATTTATGTCATAGGAAGATTCCACCTGCTTTGAAAAGCATGTTACAAGAGTAAGTATTACTTTTTTTTCAATCCTAACTTATGTATCTACTTAGTTATAAAAACTAACATATGTTTTATGTTTCCAAAATTTCATTAGAATTGTGGGTAAGCCTAGAGGCCAACAACTTAAAGTATTATGTCCAAAGGTTATAACTCATTCAATTTAAAGTTATTAATTTTTGTATGTCAACTTATGACTTTGATATGTGTTTATGTTATTTGTAATGTTTAGTGTAACAACCAAGAAGATTCATGGGAAATGTGGATATTATGTCATGTCTTGGATAAGAACAATCATTTGAACTGCAATTAAAGATGAATGAATATAGATAATATATATATATATATATATATATATATATATATATATATATATCTTTCACATGTTATAAATCATATCAAACTTTAAAGAATGATATTCATACATAATGAAATTGTATTAATTTTTTAGCGGTTCAAGAATCCATCACCTCTACCAGATGACATTATTCACACACTAAGATAGGAGTGGACAACATATCTATTGGAAAGATGGAGTTGATACCACATGAATTAGAACTCCTTTCAAAAACTTTGTTGTATAAAAATATCATGTTGAAACTTTTAGTTTGGTGTTATTTATATTAGTTTATAATATATGTTGAAACTTAAGTGTTATTAGATATAACTATAACTCCAGAATTGTGCTGAAATTATTATGAAACTGTTATGAGAATTTGTTGATTTTCAAGTGTGGAAATGTTGTAAAAATAGCCAAATTTAAAAAAAAAACAAAGCAATTTAAAGTCTGGTGGTGCTTTGACAAACATTCTTTAACGTCGGAGCTTGCCATGGCTGATGTTATTTAACGTTTGTCAAAGCCCAACAAAAGTCAAACTGCTCTATTTTTTGACTTCATTTAGCGCAAAAATTGACGTTTGCTGCTTTTGGCCCCGACGTTGAATAACGTCAGACCCCTATTGCCCCAACGTTAAGTGACATCTGCTCTGTTTTCCGATGTTATTTTAACGTCACCTAGTACGACGTTGGTGTTTGGACAAACGTCAAATGTCGAAAATATCGGACGTTAAAAGAATTTTTTATGTTAGTGAATATAGATGTTTATAATTAAGGTAGAACCTCATTCACCACAAAACACAAATATCAGATTTAATAAAAAATGGTAACATACATAACATCACTAATTGTTGGAAAATCATAGTTACTCGTCACATAAATATTTGTTGACAAAGACTATAATGAATTCATCTACATCAGTGTGATCCACTTCAAAGAGCACATAATCTCCTCATTTCAATTGATGGTCATTGCAAAATTCCTTCCAGCCCTTCCCAATCTTGGTGGAGCATGGTGAATCTAAAATTAGAAGTTTGCATACTACAACACTATTAGAACCACTAAGAACGACCTGATTGATATGCTTGCTCTTGATCAAGGTAGCAAATTTGGTGTTAAGGTCCTAATTGCCAAAAAACATAAAAAAAAATTCAGTTTCCCAATTAATGTGAGGTTAACATTTGGTTAATGAAAATAGAAAACTTGAAAATGACATATACCAGATGAGAGCCCCAACTTTAATATTTGGTCAACCTCACACAAAAGATTGTGTCATGAAACTCAGTGGCGGCATGGCGCAAATACCTCTGCATGCTAAGTTCAGTGCATGTCCCTAGAAAGATGGTGTTTTCAAAACAATTGTTCCTAGTGTAGCGGAACTGGACATGACGATCACCGAAAATGTGATAATCTCTCCGAATGTCCATTCAGCCATGAGTGATTTTGGGACAGTCGACGTCCAAGTTATAGGTCACGAAGTGGATTTGGCCTTTGCTGTCGACTAACTCCCATTCCTCAACCAGTTCATCCTCAAAAGTCACCGCAAAATGGCGATCAATATATGCAACGTTCTCATTTCAACAAATAGAAGTGATGACAATTGGAAACACAATATTGGTGCTTAAAAATGTTATATTATGGGTCCACAACTGTACTTACCATATAGGCGACGTGAATTGTGTTGAATGTCCATAATATATTGCTGCTGTTGGCACTTCCCGTGGCTGCCATATCTCAACAAGAATATGGGTCTAAAAATAATGTGCAAACAAAAAGAGATAGGGAGATGAGTTCCACATGAAACACATTAAATAGACACATTAACGAGCATTGAAGGAGTTTAAACATTTGAACATATTTATATTTGTTAGGTGGCAGTTGATGTGGTTGAAGAAAACGGTTGTGCACAATATTGAATGTCATTATGACACAAACTGTGGCATTATGGTTCCATTGGTTCAAAAAGAAAGTCAAACAATGACATTATGCAATATTATTTAATTTAAATATTTCGAAACCAATGACAACCATTCAATTAAGGTCTTAAATTCCCTTAATATTTTGCATCATAAAAAACACAACTTTGACGGACATATTGTTGACTTCTTACAAAAGTTAATAAACAACTAACTAAAGATAATCCAATCTGGTTCTTCGTGATGATCCTCCTCTAGCATTCTTATACAACTAAGGTTAGATATCTTCGGAATATTCTTGTGGTGTTGGTGGATGTATGTCCCTTGTTTGTATGAACAGTTCTATGTCAGTCGAAGTGTGTGGACGAATGACATGTTTACTTATACATTGGACATCCTTCCACCTCTGAATCATTTGGACTGCATTGTTATCACATTTGATTTCAACTATGTCATGAAACAAATAATTCTTCACTATTTTAACCGCGCGATGGTAGCTAATTTCAATCATTTCTTTTCAATCTCTGCAGCCAATTCCATGTGAGATTTTATCCAATAGGTGAGCGAAATAGAAGTCATGGGAGACGTACACCGTTGCATTGGATCTGAACATTAGACCGTGTCCATATGGAACTCTAGTATAATTGCCCACTTCAGATGTCCGCTGAAATATAATATCATCCTCGTATGCTGTTTCTCTTTAAGATCTGATGAAGAACAATGTGGAGTCTTATGTAATAGATGAAGTATTTCATCTGGTGACCTTGTGAAGGTGACAAAAAGTTCAATAATCGTGTTAATGGGAAATGTGGGCTTACTCATTATCATTGCGATATTTTCCTCATCAGTTGATAAGTCAGCAGCACTATAAATTATACACCCTTTTTCATTCATCGTTGGTTTCCGGTAACATAACTTGTTAATGTTATTACCATTTGGTATATGCAAAGACCGACAAACTTTTTTCCTTCAAACTCCTTAATATGGTGTTGTATGCAATTCAGAATAGAGTTGGCGTAAGACCTTCGAAATGAACACCATCTTCACATTGTTTCATTTTTCCATTTGTGCAAATTGCTGTCAAATAAGATTTTGAAATATCTTATCCACCATCAACACTTTCCAAGTCTTCCATTTCGTCGAATTATTTTTTTCTTAGAACGATCTACTAACACAAAAGGCAAACAATGTCAATGTAAAATAATATTTTGAACAATTGGAGAAGTAAATATGATATTTTGCGAAGAACCTACGTGTGGGTACAACTGCAATGTTGGAGAGTGAATGCATTCAATTAATTGCTTCTAATTGTAGGCTCAAATAATTTTATATTTTTAGAAACATTAAACGTCGTAAAAGACAATATTGTCCTTCATTAACTTATTGCAAAAGTTAAGTTATCCACCACCTTTATTTCCCACCTACCTCCTATCTTTGTTTCATTGCCCGAAGTGTTGTATACTCTTGTTCCACCAATGCTTTATACTCTATGAACCATGAATGGTTTCAACAACCTGCTTCACCAAGATGCACATCTACTGAGTTTGGACAACATGGCGTTACTGTTGCGGAAAGGTTAGTTGGTCATTTATTAGTTTATTAAATATTGTCATTATTATTAACGTTTTGCAGCTTTGACCTAAATAAAAAATCATAAAAATTGTTACTTTAATGGTAATACTAAAATGCAATGTACTGGAATGTTAATTTCAAACGAAACGTTTGTATGTGCAATGTGTGTGGTTACTATTTGCTTTGGTGGATGTTATTTTTTTACTATTTTTCATTTAAATATTACTAATAGGGTCAATGTGATGACTACATGCCAAGATGTTAACCCAATATCTCTTGAAGACATTCCTTTATTTCAAGTTGGCATGACTTTCGAAAGTGTAGACGAACTGAAGCAATGTTTTAGGAAGTACGCTATTAAATGTGGGTTTGGTGTCAAAATTAGAAGTTCATCAAAAGGAGAAGACAATGAGTTATGCTTCATCAAATTAGTTTGCAGTCGTGAAGGAAAGTGTCACTCTGCAATTCCTCTAGAATTAAAAAGTCTCCCAACATAGAGAACATATTGTCCTGCCAGAATTAGTGGTGTGAAAAAGGAATGGCAGTGGTATATACGCAACATTAAAAATGTCCACAACCACGATCTTAGTCCAAAAAAGTCGAGGTTGATACGTGGAAACAAAAAAATAACCATGCAGGTCAAGAGGACACTAGATATGAATGATGAAGCTGGTGTGCGCATTAACAAGAGTTTCTAGTCATTAGTTTGTGAAGCAGGTGGCTTTAAAAATGTTCCATTTGTTGAGCGTGATGTCAGAAATTACATTGGAAAGCAACACAAGAGATTGTGCAATGATGGTGATGCGCAGGCTCTGATAACACACTTCTCAAACATGCGACAATTGAACCGTGACTTCTTCTATGACATTGACTTGAATTCAGATGATCGCATCTCAAACGTTTTTTGCGTTGATGCGCATCGTCGTGCAACATGCTAAGAATTTGGAGATGTCGTATCATTCGACATAACTTATTTGACCAACAAGTATGACATGCCATTTGCACCATTTGTCGGTGTTAATCACCATGAGCAGTCAATATTATTAGGATGTGGATTGTTGTCATCAGAAGATACATCCACCTTTGTCTGGCTATTTTAGTGTTAGCGTCAATGCATGTCCAATAAGTCACTTGACGAAATTGGCATAGATTAATGCAAAGCTATGCAAAACACAATTTAAATTGTTTTTCCAAATACAAGACATAGAGGGTGCTTTAGGCACATAATGAAAAAAAAATTCTCGAGAAGCTCCAAGGGTACTCCCAATACAAAGGAATTAAGTGCGAATTCAAGAAATTGGTATACGAGAGTGTGAATGTGCTTGAGTTTGAAAGTGGTTGGACTCAATTCATGATGAAATATGAATTACAAAACAATGAATGGCTAGGAACACTATATGATTACAAATCTAGATGGGTGTCAGCGTACTTGAAGACCAAATTTTGGGCTGGAATGTCAACCACACAGCGAAGTGAGGGCCTAAATGCTTTCTTTGATGGATTTATCAATTCCACAACCACATTGCATCAATTTGTTGTGCAATATGACAACGCACTAAGACATAAAGCAGAAAAGGAATGTGAAGCTGACTTTGTGTCAATCAACACAACTATTCTTTGTGCAACTCATTCCTTGATAGAACGCCGATTTCAACAAAATTACACAAATGCAAAGTTTGGGGAGATCCAAAATGAGTTTAGATCCAAAATAAATTGTGTCATAAAAAATATTGTTGTCAACGACTTTGTCTCCAATTACGTGGTGCTGCAAGAGTGTTTATGGGACGACAATTGTGCAAACAAGTACCACAAAGTTGTATACAATTGTCAAATCGAAACAATCAGTTGCACTTGCTTGTTTTTTGAGTTTCGCGGAATATTATGCCGCCACTGTTTGGTAGTGCTAGCACAAAAAGAAGTCAAAATTGTACACTCAAGATACATAATACCTAGGTGGAGTAAACTGATTCGGAGGAGATACACTTCAATGAGAGCTGCTTACAACACAAAAAATGACGATCCACAAATGCTCAAGTACCAAGCGTTGTGCAAAGAATTCTTTGAACTTGCGGATGTCGCTTGCAAAACTGAATTTGGGACTGAAATTTTGTTTAATCAATTAAAGTCTTTACGCAACAGCACTGGACAATGTTATGCGATTATGCAGAACAAAAATAACTACCCCACATCCGTTGGAACAATTAACACAACTGTACGGAGCCCCATTACTATGAAGAGAAAAGGTCACCCACGTGTATTAAGGATGAAATCAGCCGTCGAGAAGGTTTCCAAGAAAAAGAAGTCTACCCAACCAAATTTAAAAACACACTGCAACACTCATGTAAGTCATTTGTGCTTAATAACCGTTACCATTTTTTTAGTATGCCACTAACAACATTCAAATAATTTGTAGCCACCTATGGATGCTCATGTCTGCAATGAGAACCAACATTCTAATGATCAAAGAACAAATACACCTAAATGGGTTTGTGTACATAACATTTACTAAGTTGCACTGTAAATTATTACTTCCACTTCGTTGGCTGACTGTTCTTTACATATGATGCAGAGTTCAAGTGTTCCAAATTCAGGTTTCATGTCCTTATTAACCTCGCTTCAAATCAACGAGTTAAACAGTCAAATGTCTACAACATCGTCGCAATTATGGTATAGTAATATAATATCAATTTCATTAAATATTTACTCTATTACATGAACCACAATGTAACAAATTATATACTTTTTTTAGGTTGCAAGTTGAATGAATAACACATTTTTTGGTGGATAGGACGTTGTCATGATTGAAGTCTGATGACATTGACAAACACATTCTAAGTTATGTGGTTGTTGTTTGTTAATGACATTTGATCTTTTTTGCAATGAACAAAAAACCAGAATTATGTATTTTGTACGGTATTTGCTTTTCTTGGATTTGATATGTGTGTTGTTTATGAACATATTTTGAACAGAGAACATGATAGTGCAAAACAGGATATGTCATTTTTATGATAGTCATTATTAAGCACAATTACCTTCTCACATTTCTGCACTTCATTGCTTTTGATTGATAAATCACTCCACTATGGTGCCACAATAATTCAGGTATCATTTCAAACTCATGTGAAGCACCTAAAAATGACTTCCATAAGTGTCTTTTTATAATACAATAACTGTCTTTTTCATAATGTACTTTATGTACAAACATGTCAAAAATTTAGTTGACCAACAAGACTTTTTTTTTTTAAATTTCAAATACATAAATTCTTGATATTAATATTGTAACAACAATTAAACAATGATTCCCAACTGATGTGAAACACCTAAAACTGACTTTCATAAGTGTCCTTTTACAATACAATAACTGTCTTTTTCATATGTACTTTATGTACAAACAACATGTCAAAAATTTCGTTGACCAATAAGACTTTTTTTTTAAATTTCAAATACATAAATTATTGATCTTAATACTGTAACAACAATTAAATAATGATTCCCAACTCATGTGAAGCACCTAAAAATGACTTTCATAAGTGTCCTTTTACAATACAATAACTGTCTTTTTCATATGTACTTTATGTACAAATAACATCTAAAAAATTCCGTTGACAAAAATCATTTTTTTAAAATTTCAAATACATAAATTCTTGATCTTAATACTGTAACAACAATTAAACAATGATTCCCAACTCATGTGAAACACCTAAAAATGAATTTCATAAGTGTCTTTTTACAATACAATAACTGTCTTTTTCATATGTACTTTATGTACAAACATGTCAAAAATTTTGTTGACCAACAAGACTTTTTTTTTATTTCAAATACACAAATTCTTGATCTTATTACTGTAATAAGAATTAAACAATAATTCCCAACTCATATGAACCACCTAAAAAAGAGTTCCATATGTGTCTTTTTACAATACAATAACCGCCTTTTTCATATGTGCTTTATGTACAACACAGTTAAAAAAAATTATTCATGATGACTGTTACAAAAAAAATTTATTCACGAACATGACAATTTATAAACACATTATTTTTCATTACAATTTGTTTTAAGTACATAACTTTAAGTTTTGCAAAAAAAAAAAATACAAATATCAGTCACATCTCAACTAGAGTCTATTAATATCTCCCACAAGACATGTCTTCTTAAAGTTCAATAAGTGTCTTTTTGAGATGTGGTTTTTGTACCACACAGTTACCAGATTTATCTGCTAAATAATTTCAGTACAAATAACCACAAAGACTTTCGAAAAGTCATTATTCATTAACTACACCATAACAGTACAAAAACACAACAAAAGAAATTTTTCATAACTACATGTTTCATACATTTGAATTACAATTACACAAATGAAAATGATATTTCAATTCCATCAAACAAAATAGATAGATATTGCTGGTATCCTTTTCTTCTTTGGACCATAACCTGCGAACGGAGTTTGGATTACTCGGCTTTTGAACCGTAACCGTAGATGATTCCTCATACGCACGTACATATCGCTGTTGGTTACATCTTTGTCTTCTGCAGCTTCACTTGGAACATTCGTTTCATTCAAATTAATAGGAGAAACAAAATCATTTTCAGTTCTTTTATTTTTCCTCTCATCCAAAGTTGATTTCAACTTTGCAATGGCTCCACCAAGTTCACGAATATCATGTTCTTGCTGCTCAATTACACTCATAAGCTACTCCTTTTTTTTTTGGTTCCACCAGAGACACACTCTTTCCTCTTTCTTTTGTCACACTCACCATCACCTTTTGATAAAGCTTCTTTCACAACTAACACACCTAGTTCTTCCTTAGAAAGACAAAGATCATGCACAATCTGAAATTTAATTTCAAACAAACAACATCAATAAATTGCTAAAAGAACTCACACCAAAAACATTGAACGAAAAAATAATAGAAAGTACCACATTATTTTTGAAACTACTTCTTATTGACACATCTCCAACTTTGTAATTAATCCAATGCAACAACCTTGGAAATTTGGATTGAATAACTGCACCCTTTCTGTTCACAAATAGTAAGTGATCAAAAACCCATAGATACATCATACAATAATACAATTCGTTTAAAACAAAGTTACTGATTCATAACAAAAACTAAAATGCTACAACATAAAATTCAAGAAAAACGAACTTACTTACCTGCAATAAATATACACATCCGACAACATAGAAGTGCTTTCGATGTAATTGCTTTTTCAAAACAACTGACGCATTACACAAACTACCAACCAAGTACTCATAAACCACACCACCCCAATTATATTTAACTAGACTAGTCAAATCATCTACAATTTTAAAAAGTGAAACAAAGACTGTTCCATTTCTATTAGGCAAAAGAAACTCAGATATGTCTAACAGAATGTACAGTTGACAGTAATCTTCTACATCAAGACACTTACACTCAGTCAAGAGATAATTATATAGCATAGTAACTGTTACCTTTTTTTTAGAAAATTTCTTCCTACAACCACTACCAACGTCAACCTCCTCTAAATCAATTCTATCTCCATCTCCATAAACCCTCAACCACAGGCTTACACATACATCTAATAACTTAGACGCTACAAATTCGAAGTTAATCATGAAACTTCCTCTGCTCTCCACCCACACATTACTTAACTCACAAGGAAGCTTTCGACTAATCTTAAATCTTTCATGCAACAAAACAAACCACCAAAACGGTGTTCCTTGAATACATTATTTTTGCTCCACACTTAACTTCTTGTTCTACAAACCAATATACTATGTTCTACAAGAATGTCTGAAATTAATCTGCAAATATTCATATTAAAAACCATACGTTAAACTTATTCTACTAAAATATAAATTAAATTACAAAGCAACAAAAACTAAAATACCTGCCTTATATCACTACAATCTCCAACTTCACAACTTTCACTACCTTCGGAACCTTCACTAACGTCACTCATGTCAACTGACCTGAAATTATCAAACGCATTAACCAAATTTAATTTAAATAAATTCGGCACACATCAATAAAATTACACACAACATACTCAAAAACCAACAAACTAACTTTCTAACATCCAACAATACAAATCCAGTTTGCTTTTTGTACTCACCCAAGCCTAAATGCCGAAACCAACAAACTCATCCAACTTCACAACTTTCACTACCTTCGGAACCTTCAATAACGTCACTCATGTCAACTGACCTGAAATTATCAAACTCATTAACCAAATTTAATTTAAATAAATTCGGCACATATCAATAAAATTACACACAACATACTCAAAAACCAAAAACTAACTTTCTAACATCCAACAATACAAATCCAATTTGCTTTTTGTACTCACCCAAGCCTAAATGCCGAAACCAACAAACTCACTTTCTAACGTCCAACAACACAACTGCAGTTCGCATTTTGTACCCACCCAAGCTTAGCTGCCGAAATGCTTCTTCTTCAAAAGCATTCGTACATTCGAACCATTTTTGCTTACAAAAACCCATTCACATTTTTAATTAACAGTCCACAACAACATTTAGGATTAATAGAACATCGACTTGGGGAACAAGAACACATAAAAATTGCATTTCATTTGGGGAACAAGAACATACGACAATAAAGTTTAATTTAGGGAAGAACAACACAAAAATACGGGAAAAATCAGTCGGGGAAGAAAAACATACCAAATTAGCCTTTGATTTGGAGAAGAACAACACAAAAATTAGAGCTTGCAATTGTGGAGGAAGTTGCAGCAACGATTGACAATGTTGTTCGGTGGAGATAATAGCCACAAAGCTCGCCTCTATTTTCCTTTCCCAAAACCACACTCTCTGTTTTCCCAAAACTGCACTCTCTGTTTTCCCAAAACCACACTCTTCACTTGTTTTGTCTCTGTTTTTCTATGCGAACGCGTGACCTACAAACCATTCTTAACCTCACGCGTCAATTTTCTTTTCATATTTAACAAAACATTAAAATATCCTATGCCACATAGGCAGGTTAAAAAAAGGGTCAAATAAAAAGGTCACTATATCATTATCTTTTTGATATTTCGAAATATTTTAAATTTATTAACATAATATCTATAATGAATGTAGTCATTGTATATGTATTTTGGAACTATCCCTATCTAAAATTATATCAAAATTCATTAAAATAATGGATGCCACGTAGCCATAACATGATTTTTGAGATAATTTTAGATAGGGATAGTTAGATTGAGGTAGACGAAGGATAATGAATGTAGTCATTGTATATGTATTTTGGAAACTTGGATGAAATAGGAACTGATACATTGGAATATGTTATTTTACTTGCAATGTGTTATGCAGTCTTAGAAGTAAAAGTGTGATTGAAAAAGTCACTTATGTTGGCACAATTGTATATTGTTGAATTATTTGTTGGAGTTAATATGTAGTTTGTACATTGACAGATATATTCATGATTTGATGGTAATTTAACCATCAATATACTTAATTTTGGGAAGGCAATTGTGCTATTTTCGATTGTATTAGTAAATTTCAAAAGGTGTTCCAGTACTGCCTGTACAAAATGTTGAGTATAAAAAGATAGTTATGGAATTAGAAAAGTAGACTTCATTATCGTACCAGAAAAATTGGTTTTTATTTTCAATCTTCAGTTCCAATAACTTGTTTAAGTTGTGTAGTGATGATTGATGGTCATGGAATTATTTGGATGGCCTTTGGATTGTATCCAAACCACAAATTATGTAATAATACACTCGAAAAACACTTCCAGCACTGCCTGTACAAAAAGTACAATGTAAAAAGACACTTATGGAATCATAAAAGGACACTTGATTATCGAACCATAAAGGTTGGTTTTCAATTGAATCTTCAATTGCAATTAGTTATTTAAGTTGTGTGGTGATGATTCATGGTCATGGCATTATTTGGATGGCCTTTGGATTGTATCCAAAACACAAATTATGTAATAATACACTTGAAAAGTAGTTACAGTACTGCCTGTACAAAAAGTTCAATCTAAAAAGACACTTATGGAATCATAAAAGGACACTTGATTCTGGAACTAGAAAAGTTGGTTTTTAATTCAATCTTCAATTTCAATTAGTTATTTAAGTTGTTTGGTGATGATTCATGGAGATGGAATTATTTGGATGCCCTTTGGATTGTGTCCAAACCAGATTTCATGCAAAAATACCCTTGAAAAGCAGTTCCAGTAGTGCATGTGCAAAAAGTTGAGTGTAAAAAGACACTTATGGAATCAGAAAAGGACACTTTATTCTTGTACCAGAAAAGTTGGTTTTAATTCAATCTTTAGTTCCAAATAGTTATTTAAGTTGTTTGGTGATGATTTATGGAAATGGAATTATTTGGATGCCCTTTGGATTGTGTCCAAATCAGATTTCATGCAAAAATACCCTTGAAAAGCAGTTCCGGTAGTGCCTGTGCAAAAAGTTGAGTGTAAAAAGACACTTATGGAATCAGAAAAGGACACTTTATTCTTGTATCAGAAAAGTTGGTTTTTAATTCAATCTTCAGTTTCAATTAGTTATTTAAGTTGTTTGGTGATGATTCATGAAGATGGAATTATTTGGATGCCCTTTGGATTGTGTCCAAACCAAATTTCATGCAAAAATACCCTTGAAAAGCAGTTCCAGTAGTGCCTGTGCAAAAACTTGACTGTAAAAAGACACTTATGGAATCAGAAAAGGACACTTTATTCTTGTACCAGAAAAGTTGGTTTTTAATTCAATCTTCAATTCCAATTAGTTATTTAAGTTGTTTGGTGATGATTCATGGAGATGGAATTATTTGGATGGCCTTTTGTTTGTGTCCAAATCAGATTTCATGTGAAAATACACTTGAAAAGCAGTTGTAGTACTGCCTGTACAAAAAGTTCAATGTAAAAAGACACTTATGGAATCATAAAAGGACACTTGATTCTCGAACTAGAAATGTTGGTTTATATTTCAATGTTCAATTCCAATGACTTGTTTAAGATGTGTGGTGATGATTCATAGTGATCGAAATATTTGTATGGCCTTTGGATTGTGTCTAAACCATAAATTATGTAATAATACACTTGAAAAACAGTTCCAGTACTGCCTGTACAAAAAGTTGAGCGTAAAAAAACACTTATGGAAATACAGAAGGACACTTCATTCTCGAACCAGAAAAGAAGTTGGTTTTTAATTCAATCTTCAATTCCAATTAGTTCCAATTAAGTTCAGAAATGTTAGAAGTTCATTGTTCCTAATAATGAGTATGGTAAAATTGGAATATCCTATTTTGCACTAACATCTCTTAAAAAATTGTTCATAAACAACACACATTTGCAAGCCAATAACTTCAAAAAATGCACAATATGCCTTTCTGCACTAAGATGTTTTCTGTTCAAAAAATGTTGATGAACAACACAGATATTGAATCCAAGAAATGCAATTCCTGCACCAAATACATAATTATGGTTTTTTGTTCATTGCAAAAAACATCAAATGTCATTGACAAACAACAACCACAAAGCTTAGAATGTGTTTGTCAATGTCATCGGACTTCAATGTGGAGAGTGTCTTATCCGCAAAAAAATGTTATATCCATTAAACTTACAACCTGCAAAAAGAAATATATTTTGCAGAAGAAGAACACCAAAATTAGGGCTTCCAATTGTCCACGAAGCTATGGCAGCGATCCACCTCTATTATTCTTTCCCAAAAGAGCACTGTCGCTTTTCCCTAAACCGCACTCTCACCTTTAGTTTAAACCGCAACGTTCAATTATTTTTTTCTTACTTTTCCTCATGTGCGTGTGTATCACAACCTCAACATTCACTACAACAAAAAGTATTTTAGACAACACCACAAAACTATGGCCTAAATCGTAAAAACCGTGGGCTAAAGTTTAGACAACAGTTTCTTAGCCGTAGTCTAGGTGGCCGTTGCTGTAGGCATTAGGCCACGGTTTTCAGTACGACAACATTGTTAAAACCGTGGCTTAATATCCTTATAATAGACAACACCCTTATAAATATTGTCTTTGAGTTTAAGCCACATTTATTAGAATGTGTTTTTATAGAAAAGTTCAATGTGAAAAGAGTGTACCTCTTCAAATCACAATATTATACAATTAGACACCACAATAATCAATACCTGAAACAATATTCGTACACAAAATATTCATAATTGAATGCATATTAAATGTCATTCATACATATATTTCAATGTTAGAATGCAAACTATTAAAATAACTATCTTCAAGTCATTATTAAGCATGAACCTTTCAAAGTTTTAGCTAGAAAGCTAAAATATAATATGTCTAATGTTTCTTAACTACATAACAAAGATCATTATTCTATAAGATTGTCTTCATAATCTTCATAGCCTTCATTGTCTTCATGATCTTCATTGTCTTCTAGCTACAAACAACAACAAAATATATTATCACATTTTTCCAACATATTATACATTATAACAAGTTAATTAAGTCAAATTTAACATGTAAATGTGCATTGAATCACATGTTTTCAATCATTTCTAAGTTCCAACAAATGCATGTTCATGAGTGAAGTAGAGACCTAAAATGTAACATTATACTCATCATGATTCTTCTCTTACATAATGTATCATAGATGTTAAATAACAAACATGATTTGAGAGTTTATAGTATAGTATTATCTAATGTAACACCTAATAAGCACAAAATACCAATATTTTAGTTGCTAAGAGTCTAAAGCATTAATAAGTAGTTATTGCAACATCCTAACCATATCCTATTTAGTATTAAACTTTTGGGTATTTTACATTGATATTAATGATGGAAGTACAATTAAAAACTTTCTTTACCTGCGGATCATGGGTTGATGCAGATGAATATGGCCCTGTTGCACTACTTTCTTTACCTAAAACGCGTGCCATCATATTATTTAAGTCCTCTTCATCTAAATCTGGATTTTGTTGCCTTACCACAAAATTTACAATTGCTCGTAGATCTTGTATTTCCTTTGCCATACCACTAATTGCGTTTGCATGTTCTTTCTTGATGGCAGCAATTTCTTCATTTTTCCTAAATTGTGATGGTGTCATAGTCTTTCCGTAACAACGTACCCTCCCAGGCTTTTCTTTTCCAAACAGTGATTTAAATGTTTGTTCTGCAGAATCACTTGAGTTTTGAATGGAACCTTGAAGCTTAATCTAATAAAACAAAAATAAAAAATCATTATGTAGATCTATACAATGAATAAAGGAGATTTATTTATATTGAGAAAAAGGAATCTATACAATGAATTGTAAACATACAATAGCATTATGTGTTTCTTCATCCAATTCTTTTCCTTTTCGGCCTTCTCGACGTTGACGAGTTGTAATAAACATTTCAGCTTGAGTAACTTTTTCTCCTACCTCTTTCTTGGTACGCTACAATAAGCAAAAGGTCAATTAGCATATTTTGCATTAAATATAAAACATACGATGACATAAGTAGAAATATATTACCAATTCAGCATGAATTCTAGCAAAACTAGTTGGTCCCATGCGATGGATGTACTTTTGCTTAGCTCTATTTGCAGCATTTCTCTCGCTAATGCTCTACATTAAGATAAGAGAAAAATAACAATCAAGGTAGATTATAACACGTAGCTTTAACGTAATAAGACATGAAATAAACTTACCTGGATAGTACTAATGTTCCAATATTTGAGCAATTGCTTGAAATGAGCTTCAGAAAGGAATAAAGGACGATGTTTTAGCCGATCCTTCAATGTGGAGTACTTTGAAAAGTGTTTTTTCTTGATAAAACTTTTGTAGCGTCTCCATGCATCATTTATACGAGTAAATACGGCTTTCTCTCCTTTATCACTAATATTGAACTTTTCCTACATTAAAAAACATTAAATGGATGAATTTTAAGAAATATTTATGTCGCCAAATCAATATAAGTTTAGTTTTCATACCAGAACATATGTCCATATATGAGCCTTATTATCTTTATCTTTGAGTAGAGCTTTGAAACTTGTGTAAATCAAGGGACAAAAGGTTGAATTCCTCGCTATTGTGCCAAGGAAATAACTCAAGTCAGTTACAATTTTGTCAGTCGGACCAATAGGTTCTCCATCTGCATCCAATACAACTTCTGGACGATTTTGCATTGATCTTCCGTGTATTGCTAAGCATTGAGTTGGTCCTCTTGTTCTTTTCTTCTTTGTCCCTATTTTGACATTCAACTCACAAAATTAAATATTACATATGAAAAACAAATTGTCAAATGCTAATAATAAAATATTTACCTTCTTTTTCATTCAATTCACCATCTTCATCTTGGTATGTATTTCCTTCTCCAACATATTGTTCCGCCTCCTCACTTCCATTTTGAATATTTTCGTCTTCATCATCAGTGCTTCCATTTTCTTTAAGAAATTGATCAATTGACATTGACCCCAATTTTGTTTTTGTATCCTTAGGAGCAGCACCTTGTCTTGTCATTGATTCAACATCTTCAATCACTAGTCCTTCCTTAGATCTTGAGTTATCATCTACCATCGTTCCTTTCATAGGCAATCTCCTTTTCTTAGAATTTTCCTCTTGTGACACTCCCTTTTTATTGGGTTGTTGATCAGCACTTGAATTAGTGACTTGAGTGAATGCTCTTTCAATTTGTAGTAGCTTTTCCTTTGATTTATCAGCTACATTTGCTGCCTTTTTCTTGAGTTTCCCATTCTGATTTCTCGAGCTAAGCCTCCTATCCAAATTTGCATGGTCATGCAACTTAAAAGTAGGCAAGTTTAGTTGTGTTTCAGCAGCAATTCTAGGTGCAGTAGTTCTACATTGATTGCTTGTCATCTTTCCATGTGAAATTTGCATTTTCCTTCGCAATTCTTTGCTTGATTTTACTTGAGGAAGTTCCATACTTGAAGCACTCATTTGAATGTTGCTGCCTTGAGGTTTCATCTACACTTTTAGGAAGTTAAGAGCAAAAATAAGTAAGAAAAAAAAAGCAATTAAGCATAACTAACAAGCAAGGAAATACATATAAGTGAGAAGTGATGCAGATATGAAGAATAATAAACATATAAGTGATAAAGAGATGAAGAATAGACAATATTAAGTTTTCTATTCAAGCTTATTCTAGAGTTGCAAATTTTGTGTATCCCTGAAATGTCACATAAATGAACCTAAATGTGGCTTGGAAGAAATATGAGTCTGTTAAAGTTGTACACAAAATATGGTTCTTAGAGATCTTCAACTGCAATCTATAGCTTCTTCAACTGCTTCCTTGACTTCAAGAATCTGTAGTAAAATTTAGCAATAAAATTTGGAAGCCAAATTTTCATTCAGAGCTTAACTTTGATACATTGTGTTAGTGAAATAAGAAATTAATTTATCACCGTTACCACTGTTATGTGTTCCTCTTTAAAGTTGACCTGCAACATAAAACAAATCAATTTAATGGCTACATATTTATGTTGATATAGACCTGCCAGAATTGTACAGTAACAAGATTTGTACAGTAGCTCAATTGATACTGTCATGAAAAGAAATGGTTCCACACAGTTTCAATGGATAAATCTCTCGATGAAAACATTTAAAGGTGGTCTAGCACACGAGCCTCATAAGAGGAGAGGTTCTTCTACGAAAAAACCAACTGCACCTGAATTAGAAACATTGAAATTTACAACAGAAAAGAAAAAGACTTGAGGGATAAAGTGACATAAACCACCTACTAACATGTGTTCTATACTTGTATTTTTTGTTCAATCATGACCTTTACAACTGTGTATCATAGTTAATCAGCATATACCTAATAATCCCTGCACTCAATCAGCATAGAAAATGAAACATTTTTGAGCCATAAAAGAGTTTAAAACAACTAATTCGTTAATTCCTGGAAACTCCTTTTGAAACAACAAAAAGTTTTGAATGCAGAGCTGTTTCTATCCAATACACTTCCAATACTCGGGATTCAAAAAATAGCAGATAAACCCTCTTCTCAGTACAGGACAATTATACAAAATGACATTTCACCACATTTCACCAAGATTTGTACAGTAGCTCAATTGATATTTGAGGAACTTTTGCTAAGGAAATTTTAAAAGTTATTCACCACATTTCATGATAGCAACAATAGTTCATACAACCAAACATATAACAAAATTTTAAATAGAGACGAACAACAGAAAAACAGAGTCATTCTATCAACACCACATTATATGAGGAAATGTTTAAAAAGTTATCTTACAATTATAGGAAAAACAAAGAGACTTATTCATGTCAAACTAAAGCAGAGAGACTTATCTTACAATTCTGCATCTTGTTATATAAAAAGATCCAAACTACAAAATCCATTCTATCAACACTAGCCATCCTCCTCTTAGTCCATATAGTCAAACAAAGTCTCATCAAAATCAAGATCATCAGAATAATCTTTCTCCAAATCTTTAGAAGGTTTCTCAGCTACTGTTACAGGCATGTCTTCCCTAACCCAATTGAATTCATCATCATTATCAGAATTATTTACTTGTGAGTGATCACCCATATTAAATAAATCTCTTGGAATCGTCTTCAAAACATAATGTTTACTTGTTTCAAAAGGATCTTCAACATAAAAGCATTGGTGGACTTGAGAAGGCAACACAAAGGGATCATTTTGGTAACATTTTTTGTTGAAATAAACACATGTAAGCCCATATTTGTCTGCATCACTCTCAAACCAATCACACTTAAACATCACAAACTTAAAATGCCCATAATAGTCTAACTCAATTATGTCATTGATTGCCCCATAATAAGTGACGGGTTCTATCCTAGGATTTTCATCCTTGGAACTTGCATAACTTGGTGTTAATGAAACCAAAGTTACACCAGAATTTTGAGTTTTGCGTCTAGCATCTCTCTTTGTAGTATGAAATCTGTAACCATTGATGAGGTAGCCTGACAACCTCCTTGCAACAGTATTTGGACCACGAGAGAATTCCTTAAGTTGAAGTGATACATCCTCACTCATGGCTCTATCTTTGAACCATTCACTAAACTCTTGACTTTGGGTTTTAGCTTTGATCCACTTTCTTCTTTTTGTCTTCCTATTTAAAATCTTATCATACTCTCTATAAAAACAAATAATCTTTATTAGTGATTTAAGGTATAATTCAAAAGATGAGAATGAAAAAAAATAAACTAGTATCACACCTGATGTATATGTTTATTTCATCACAGTTGAATAAGAGGTATCGATGAGCTTGATCCTTAGATGTCAAATCCAAAGAGAATAGTTTACCTTTTTTCTTACCACCCAAAGCACTACCTCTATTTGAAAAGTAATCACAAACATCTACATCACATAAATCATTACCTTCATAATTTCTTCTTTTTCTATTCAATCTTGTATCTACGTCTTTATGCATATATCTTGAGCAAAGTGTCAAAGCTTCTTCTGCTAAATACCCCTCGGCAATAGAACCCTCAGGATAAGCCTTGTTTCGAACATAACTTTTAAGTCTGCACAAATATCTCTCAATCGGATACATCCACCGAAATTGAACTGGCCCACCCAATCTTACTTCATTTGCTAGATGGATAGGCAAGTGAACCATTATGTCAAAAAACTAGGAGGAAATATCGTCTCCATTTGACAAAGTATTTCTACAATATTGGCTTCTAAGTAATCCAAATCCTGCACTTGGATCACTTTTTGACACAAAGTGAAAAAAAGACCCCAAACGAATTAAAGGGCCAGTGTTGTCCCCACTTCCTTCTACCACATTTCTAAATGTGTCATGCAATAATCCATCTATATTATCTTCCATGTCGTCATCACTTGGAGTAGGCAATGATTGTATTGACTCCCCATGGTTTACCCAAGTGTTGTATCCTTTTAGAAATCCTTTAGCTATTAAATGATCATAGACCACTTTTCTTGTTGCCCAATAAAGATTTCTACACTTGGAACAAGGGCATAAGATCTCATTCCCTTGAGCTCTTCCGCTAGCGTATGCAAAATCTAAAAATAACTCTACACCATTAGCATACTCTTTACTAAATCTTGGAAGTTTAGTCCACTCTCTGTCCATCATCTTTAATCTAAAAGATGATAACATAGTATAAGTTTCTCTAAAATTAACAATTTTAAATAAAAATAGGAATAACATCTTCCATAATTTGCTAATGTAAGCTAATAACAAACTTGATATTATAGAATCCACAACAGGTGTTGTAATAGTTGAAGCACAACAACTTCAGAAATCGTACTCCTCTTTCTGATCACTAACATAATATGAACTAAATTAAAGCATTTTAAACAAATAAATTAAAAACTAATATGAAAATTAAAACAATTAAAAATCCTGACATGGTTTCCATATTAAAAACCAATATGAAAATTAAAGCAATTAAAACAATGAAAATTAAACAAATAAACAATTAAAGCATTATATAACACATTAACACCACACACAACATTTAAACAAATAAATTAAAAACTAATATGAAAATTAAAACAATTAAAAATCTTGATATGGTTTCCATATTAAAAATTAATATGAAAATTAAAACAATTAAAAATCCTGATATGGTTTCCATATTAAAAGCTAATATAAAAATTAAAACAATTAAAATAGTAAAAATTAAACAAATAAACAATTAAAGCATTATATAACACATTAACACCACACACAACATTTAAACAAATAAATTAAAAACTAATATGAAAATTAAAACAATTAAAAATCCATTTCAACAAAATACACCATTGATTAGCAAAAATCAATAGTCTTACGCTCACTGCTCCTAATTCTTACCAAAGCCTCTAGCTTCAATCCCAAGGTAAAACTAAGTACATCTTTTCTAAAATTTTCTTTCAACTCAATGAAATTACCAATCTACCCAGAAGTTCTTAATTCATAAATAATGCTTCAACAAAGTTTCCACAAACAGCAAACAGCAGTGAAAATATCACCGAAAAGAAAAGTGACATTTCAATCATGTAATGCCATAGCATAGCCCGACCTTAGAGAAACAGTTCTCAATTTATTTTTTATGTTTTTTTCTTCACTTTTACTTTTAAGTGTGATATTTCTGAAAATAACTTTTAAAAATATAAAATTACACTGTGAAACAAATTTGGCTTTAAGAACTAATATTTTTTATGTCAATACCATTAGAATAAAAAATATAGGAAAAATATTTTTATTTTAGATTTGAATTTAGGTGTTTTAAATAATGAATAGTATATATAGTGAAGTGATAGTTACACTACCAGATTTTTCAAAGATTAAGGTGTGTTTAATAGTCATGTAGGCAACATTATTATATACTTAGGCTATGTAGAGTTAAGTAAAGCTTCTGACCTAATCTTACCCAAATGATGCAAAGAAATTTCTTACTTCCCTTGAACGCTATATCTCTCTGCTTCTTCTGCACCCACCTGTTGGAACATGACAATCAATGAGCTGAGTTTCACTAAAAGCATAATTGACAGCTTTATTTAATAATATCATGGATTCTCAATAACATCCTCAAATATCACCACTGTCTGCAGTGCTTGCAATGGTTTAAGGGTAAATTATAGTTTGTCAAAAACAGATTTACAAAATAGAGAAGTTGCATGTGAGTAACATTCATTCATGCACAAAATAATAATACGAATGTCTCTCTCCTATAACCAACGACAAAATCCCATTACATTGGAATGCTTTTATCCTTATCTTTACAAAATAAAGGTCCAACATTAAATGAAAATTCAACTGGGCAAATCAAGTAAACCAGATTACTGTTGCCTCAAGGGAAGGAGGCAATGATGCAAAACAGCTGCTGATATATTGATATACCATATGGGACTCCAAATAATAATAATAATATTGAAAATACAAATTTTGGGTTTGATCAATAAAATAGTAAGCAATTGACACAAATAAAAACCAATGCATCCCTTCATATGTCAAACTCCTCTTATGGAAGGGTAGGTTAAGCCATGTATGCATCTAAGACATGCCATTATTTCCAATTAAAACTTCAATATTCACATAATCAGCTTCAAACTTGATAAGGGTGTAAACAAATTTCTGATAATGTGCAATGATGCTAATTCTAGAACAAATTTCTATGCATATAATAACAGGTAAATTTTAGAATACCTTCCTAGCAGCCTCGTCTTTAGCTTGCTCCAAAATGAATCTGTACATTTGAAGAATTCACACAAGAATAGTATGCATTAATTTTTCAAAAACATTATTCTGTTTCCTACAAGTTATAACCAAAATAAATAAATATATTGCCATGCAACTCAAGGATGATGATGTGCTTTCTAGAAAACTGAAGTTGATAAAAACGTCCCAAAGATAGTGGTACCATGTTGATCAAGTCCTTGCTTCTCAGAATCCTTATTTTCCTTTTCATCCCATGCATCTTGCCATTCCTTTACCTGAAGATACAAATTCGTTAGCTAACAATATATGCAAACATCCATGCATATAACAAATGCAGGTTCAGCATTACCACCTCATTCTGTGCTACCCCATATGGAATTTGTCTGGATGATGCTGCTTCTGCCTGCAACTTAACTGTTATCAATTTGGTACTTGAATGCATTCTCAGATATAATTCGTAAATTATTTTAGCTAACAAACACAAATTTTGAATTATCCGTATCTCAATTTCAGAAAATGCCACTCAAAGGAGTAAAGTGATATATAGTGAAGTGATAGTTACACTACTAGATTTTTCAAAGATTAAGGTGTGTTTAATAGTCATGTAGGCAACATTATTATATATTGAGGCTATGTAGAGTTAAGTAAAGCTTCTGACCTAATATTACCCAAATGATGCAAAGAAGTTTCTTACTTCCCTTGAAAGCTATATATGATTGTTGTAGGGAACATTGAACCAACAAAGTCTGAAAAATCACCAATAAAAACTTTAGTAGCTTTCTCTTATAACTGTGCCCTCCATACCACTTGGTAAAACTCGCCTCAGAACAACACAGAGGTCATAATATAATACAATAGCACAAGTTATTGATACGAATTATTTATTGTGTTTGTTTGAACCAAAAATAGATACTATGCATAAGCAAAAATACGACATCAACATTATTAGTATGTTTCTTATTCTTATTTTGGTTGAGTGAAGGTGCAAAAGGTAGCCTTACCAAACAAATATTCTTAACCAGAGTCAATTAAGCATGACTAAAATAAGATTACATATAAAACTCATTCTGTTCTTCTTTGGAATATTTAATTTAACCAAGCAGACAAATTTGTCTTCATATAAAGCATAAAAAATGTCTCACAGCAAAGCGTTATATGATGGGGGCCCTGCAAAGGAAAATAGTTTACCAAACAATTGTAACAATTTGACAAAGCAGCACAATGGTTATTTTTCAATTGCATCGGTTATAATAACAACTTCTGCACACAGAGGTTTTAGCACCATTTACAATTTATATTCTGAAAAATTTAGATGTAATCACAGGTTCTGAAGAAACTACTCTGTATCTTTAGAGAAGTATGATTACAACTTTACTTCTATTTTACTTATAAACTAATTACTACAATATGATTACAAATTTAATTTATATTATATATACAGAAGCTCTTTTTCTTACACCTCCTATCTCTGGCACTCTAAGTTTTTCATGAACAATAGTTTGGTCATTCCGCAGTAAGAACTATGATAGATATGCTAAGAACAAAAACAATAAACCTCATCTCAGAAGCAAAATTAATTAAACCAAATTCAAAGAAATTAAAAAAATCAGGGACTAAACACTAAATTGCAGAGGTAAGAGAAAAACCTTGATTGAACCGATCAATTATGAAGAGATTAGAAACAATGTAGATGCAGAAGAGATAAACCCTAGAATGTGAGATGTCAAAATTACAAAAGGGGAGAACAATGAGTGTTAGAGAGAAACCATAAAGAACGACGAGCAATAAACGGAAATGAAGAGGGAAGAAACGATGGCTTAGCTACCAGAGAAATGAAAATCGCAACAGTGAATGGGAGAGGAAGCCGCGACGCAGTTGGACTCGAGAGGAAGCCGCGACGCAATTGGACTCGACAGGAAGTGGCGATGGTTGATCTGGAGAGGCAACATAGTTGAACTGGCAACAGTCAACGTAGGAGATGGAGTGGTGTGCAACCGTGAATGAGAGAGACAATATGTGAACGTGCAACAGGCAGAGACATTTTTCGATCTAACGTAAGGGAGGGAAATGAAGAAAAACTCTTAAAAGTGGTTTTCACTTTCTTTCGGACCATATCTCTTTTTAGCCCACGTGTTTTCAAGACAACATTAAAATAAATGTGGGTCTTGATTTGCTTTATGTCACATTTACAAAATTGTTGTATTTAATATATTTAAACAACATTTATAAAACTGTACTACATTTTAGTGTGGTCTAAAATGAAAAATGACGTAGTGATTCACTCGAGCTTCTCTCACGTGTCACTGCTCCTCTTTCATTTAAAAATATTAGAATAATGGATGCCACGTAGGCAGGTAAGATTGGGATCAAATAATTGAGGCATTGTATCATTATCCTTTAGAGAATGCCAAATACTTAAAAGGGAAATTATCTCTTGACAACAAAAAATTTGACAAATTTAACAAAGATTCTAAAATTAGAATTAAAGTAGATTAAATTTTTATTTTTTAATTAAAATAAAATAATAAAATAATACTTTTTTATCTGAATAAGAAAGTTTGTCAAAACTTTTGTCAAAAACATTTTGTTAACTTACAATAACTCATATTTAAAAGATATTTAAAAGGCTTAATTAGTCGATTAATATATATATCAATGTAGTCTTTTTGTTTTACACTATTAAAATGGATAATTGGTCCGTTAATATGTATCAAGTTGGGAATTAAACGAAGACAAAATTAAAAGCGGATACCGCAGATACCATTTACACACTTTACTACGAGAGTGAGTACCATCTAAAAATCGTTACATTATAATAAATGACCATTTTAATTCTCAAAATTATAGTGTTTTAAAATTGGTACCATGGATTATTTCAGTTCTTAACGTTGGGTCTTAGCTTTTTGTTGGGTTTTTTGCTCTTTAACTTTGATCTTTTCAGAGTTCAAATCACCTAATATTTGTCAAATTTATAAATTAATGAACATAATTAATTTTAAAAAGAAAATAAATTAATCTGACAATGCTAGAAAATAAGTCATTCAGAATTTGACATCCTATAGTAGATAAAAAAAATCATAAACTTATTTTAATGAATAACAGTATGATATTCATAACCTACTTAATGGGGACATTTTCGATAAAAACTCTTCTTTGCGCTCTCTTCCGTTGAGACCTCCCCCCAAATACATTTTTCGTGGAACAAATCCACTTCCGGCGGCAAATTTCACTTCCAGTAAGTCTTCTTTTATTTGTTTTGATTTGACTGGTGGTCAAAATATATTTTTCACGCCCCTTGTGAGGGAAAACAGTGGATTCAATCAGAGTCTCTGTAATGATTTTTGTTACTGTTCCAGGGACGGAGCGAAGGGATAACATTGGAGCTCAAACAAATTCAATCAAAGTGGGACCGAGAATTGAAGAGGCCAGGTAGTTATCTAAAGACTTTTAAAACTAGTGGCTTAATATGTATAAGGTTGGAGTTGTTGTATGCAATACTTTTTTTTGTTTATTGTCTTTTACAGTGGCTTCTAAGGATTCTACTATGTTGCTTAATTTTTTCTATCCTTTTTCTATGTCTATTGCTGTGAATGGATGTTTATGTATTTTTGCCTTGTTTATCTCGTCTGGTAATGCTTGTAAGTGGAAGTTAGGAAAGGAAAAACGATGTTGTTCTTTTTTATTGATCTTTTTAACATGTTATGGTTCTGATAAACAAAAGTGCTAGCTGAACTGACGTATTCAGCAGGTATCTTTGCATATGGATTTTTTTAGTATCTTTGCATGTTTCCTTTTTACAATCCTGCATGAGAATTTTTAAGAATTTGGAAAATACTATAAACCTGATAAAGAAGAAAGGCATTTAAATATATTTTTTGCAAAGTTTAAAAGGGGTTTAGGATCTTTGCACATGTTCCTATTTGGTATATTGTTGTACAGTGTTAGGTGAAGATTTTAAGAAATGGGAAAATACTAAAAAACTGATTAGTTGAAAAGCACATTAAATTTATTTAGAGGTTTGGATGGATAGTTCTCCACCCAAACTAGTAATAAATAGCAAAGATCACCAGGCAGGAGGGTTGATAAAGCTGCTTTTAGGTTGCAGCATGTTTTAGTTTTAAAAATGTAGAAATTTATGGGAAGTTGGAGAGATTGTGGTCCTTGTTATTATCATTTTGAATGATTACACTAGTGGCACTCAGAAATTGTTCCTCCCACTTTGGTTTCGTAGGCACTACTTTTCACTGATGTTTCTCCTGTTCCGTTAATTTTGATTATGCATGTGTTCATACATTTTGTTTATGTTGCTTTTAACTGATGTGGAGGGTGGAAACCAAGGATTTAAAGATCACATGGACTTGTCTCATTATATAGGGGTGAGTTTAAGAGGCTGGAAGATTAGGTTCTGTTTGAAGCTAGAAATTGCTAATGTAGGTCGTTAGGACTTGTACTATTTTAGTCAGAGAAAAGGGTGGGGTGGGGAACCTCAAATACAAGAGTTAAGAGTTTAGGGTACCTCAAACTTCGCATGGCTAATTTCTACCACAACTTAACTAATCTTTCCCTCACAACTAATATCATTAGGACTATGCTTTCTTCATCGCATGCCCCATCAGAACTGAAATAGATTTCCACATTAATTTTCTACACATTAACTTGTTGTTCTCTGTTGAACACAAGTATTTGTGTTCAGTCAAATGTTACCTTTAGTTAAGTGTTCAATCTACATAGTCAAAAAAGTTTATCCATGAAGAATTATAAACTTTTCATGTATAAGTTTATCCATGAACATTAAATTTTTAGTAAGAACTGGTGAAAGCATAAGATGAGAGTTAATTTTACTATATAATTAAAATTGCCTCTCTTGATATTAGGTCTAACATAATTGAGCCACCCAAGTCTGCAACTTTTCCCACACCTTTTCACACCTGCGTGCATGTAAGTATTTGATAACTTTTCCCCATTTTTCTTTCGCTCTCCGTGTGGTTCTCTAGTAGCTAACTTTGGAAGTGTTTCCCCATTTTTGGACCAAATCATTTATATTCTCACTTCTTAGCATGCTAAAATTCATATTGTCGTTACCTAGATGAATTAGTGTGATATGTAAATATATAGTTTCTGTAAGGGATTTTATGTAAGTTAGTTTTAATTAATGAAAAAAATATCATTCTCTATGCAGTTGTGTGCAATAGCTTTTAAATATGAACCACTCTAAGAGTAATCCTTTGATTTTGGTTGATGATCTCACATCTGAAAATCTTGGCCATCTGAAAATGCTGGTACAAATAAAAAAAGAATTCTCAAATGTTTGGAATTTTTTGCAAGTTAAGATGATTTTTAGCTGTTGATTGCTCCTAGTTGTATGTTCTGTATCAACTAATTAAAAAAACATGAAAGTTGGGAATCTTCATTTGCTTTTGTGATCAAGCCTAAGCTTGCACGCTAACTAAAGACATTTTCTTCTTATCTTATTGTTGCAGACTTTTGGATCATCATTGAGTCTAGTGGTGTAGGTAAAGAAATTTTTGTTACTCTCTTGGATCTTTGGTGTTTGGTTCATTTGGAGCAGTGAAGTGTTTAATCTGATTTTTTTTTACCAATTCATGGCGGAACTGATAGACCCTGCTTGTATTGCTCTGCTAATTGTAGACACTAGGTCTCACTCCACGATGATATAATTTCCAAGGCTTTCATGGAAACTTTCTCCTTCTCTGTCTGCTTTACTTTTCTGGGTGATTTTGGGACCAAAGATTTGTATGGAATACTTTCTTATTCTGACATTTTATGTGAAAATTATGTGAATTTTTATCGCTGATTTCATAGTTGTATATAATGGTTTGTTGCCAAAAATCTACCTTTTTTACTTTCAGCCACATAACTCGGGGTAAGGGCTTTGTTGAATATTATTGTTTCTAGGTGCCATTACAATTGAAAATTGACTGGATTCTTGCATGTATAATTAATAATTTTTATGTTAAAGAAGGCCCATGGGTTGGCCCTAGCCCCAGGGCCTTTGTGGATATTTTGACCCTGTGGGCTTTTTCAATTAGGGCTTTTTTGGCCTTGTGGGCTTTTTTGGCCCAGCCCATGTGGGCCAGGGTCAAATCATGTGAAATGGGCTAAATTGACAGGTATATATTTGAATTTAATTCTATGATAATTCAGTCAAATTCTTTGAGCTTGTTACCGGAAAATTTCTTATGCTCAATGAATGTCAATTCATTTCAATAAATTTAGTTTGCATTTGTAAGTTTCATTTGAAATTATTTGATTGTGCAGATTTAGTTACCATGTTCCATTGTATTTTCGATGCAGAGTTTGCTTAACTTGGCGATGCCGATGAGAGGATGAACAATGGAATATTCAAATCCTTCTTGTCGTCACGTGCCTTCTGCACTTCGCTCATCTCACCCCATCAACCATTTCCTCAAAACCATGACTTTGCTTCTCCCTCTACTTTGTTATCCAGTGCTCTGCAGCATTTCATTAATTCCGAGACTCCTACCCACGGCCAAAAGATCCATTCCTGCATTCTGAAATCTGGGTTTGTTCCAAACACCAATATTTCTATCAAGCTACTTATTTTATACCTAAAATGTAACTATTTGAGATATGCACGCCAGGTGTTTGATGATTTGGGGGATAGAACTTTATCTGCTTATAATTATATGATTAGTGGCTATATCAAACAATGTCAGGTTGAAGAGTCTCTTGGTTTGGTGCGTAGGCTTTTAGTGTCTGGTGAGAAACCTGATGGGTTTACTTTTTCTATGATTTTAAAGGCGTCTACTTCTGGGTGTAATGTTGCGTTGCTTGGTGATCTGGGTAGAATAGTGCATACTCAAATCCTCAAATCTGATGTTGAGAGAGATGAAGTTCTTTGCACTGCACTGATCGACTCTTATGTTAAGAAAGGGAGGACTGCTTATGCTAGGACTGTATTTGATGTGATGTCAGAGAAGAACGTGGTATGTTCAACATCCCTCATCTCTGGTTACATGAATCAAGGGTCTTTTGAAGATGCTGAACGTATATTTAACAAAACTTTGGATAGGGATGTGGTAGTATTTAATGCGATGATAGAAGGCTACAGCAAGACATCCGAATATGCGAGAAGATCTCTTGAAGTTTACATTGATATGCAAAGGTTGAAATTTAGGCCAAATGTTTCTACATTTGCTAGTGTAATTGGTGCCTGTTCCATGCTTGCGGCATTCGAAATTGGGCAACAAGTACAAAGTCAGCTCATGAAGACTCCACTTTATGCTGACATTAAACTGGGAAGTGCCCTTATAGACATGTATTCAAAGTGTGGAAGAGTTTCAGATGCTCAAAGAGTTTTTAACCACATGCATGTGAAGAACGTGTTTTCGTGGACATCTATGATTGATGGATACGGGAAGAATGGATTCCCTGATGAAGCACTTGAGCTATTTGGAAAGATGCAAAAAGAATATGACATTGTACCCAATAATGTGACATGCCTTAGTGCTCTCTCAGCTTGTGCACATGCTGGACTTGTGGACAAGGGCTGGGAGATCTTTCACAGGATGGAGAATGAATACCTGGTAAAGCCAGGGATGGAGCATCATGCGTGCATGGTTGATTTGTTAGGCCGAGCAGGAAGGCTGAATCAGGCTTTGGAATTTGTGATGAGGATGCCCGAGAGACCGAATTCGGATGTGTGGTCTGCTCTACTTAGTTCTTGCAGACTCCATGGTAATATAGAGATGGCAAAATCAGCTGCAAATGAACTTTTTAAGCTAAATGCTACTGGAAGACCAGGGGCATATGTTGCATTGTCTAATACTTTGGCAGATGCTGGCAAATGGGAAAGTGTAACTGAGCTTAGAGAAATAATGAAGGAGAGAGGAATATCCAAGGACACTGGCCGAAGTTGGGTTGGAGCTGATAATGTCTTTTAGTTCAAATAAAAGGAGCAAAGATGCACTATGGCATTTTTCTGTTAAACGAGATTATCCCTCTTTATTGCTTCTCGTATACTCATGTTTCTTCTTGTGCTTCTGACAATAATTCAAAGCATTTAAAGAAAAAAAAAACATGTTTGATGAAGTGAATTACCCGACTGACCAAAAAGAAGAAAAACATAACGCAGTTGCTGACTATATTTTGCAAGGTTGAAGTCTTACCCGACTGCTGTTGATATATTTAATACTCGCATTGCAGAGACAGATTATTTAGATGCTTCCTTGATAACAATATTCCAGATTTTGGTTTATTTAGTGCATGTATTTCAATATAATGTGATTTAACTTTTATTTTATTCTTAGATAGAGATTTTTGGATCCCAAACAATGCATTAGTCTTGGTGCATTGTTTCTGTGTATGCATTTTTTGTATTAACAGTTTCAATATAGCATGGTCATCCTGTTCTATTCTTTCTTGGTTATGGTATTTCTGGTTCATGCTTATCGTTGTCATGATGAATGGAAAATAAAGTTCATATAATTGCTGCTTAAACTTAAATTCATATATGTCTTTGATTTTATAGATTCATTTAGAGGAGGGTCCTGGTGATATACTAGTATTTCTGACTGGGCAAAAAGAGATTGAATCTGTTGAAAGGCTTATCAATAAGAAACTCCCACAATTACCTCAAGAAAATCAGAAGCTTCTAATTGTACCTATATTTGCCGCTCTTCCATCTGAGCAGCAAATGTGGTCTTTGCACCAGATCCATCTGGTTTTCGCAAGGTACACTAGCCATGCGTTTGATCTAATTAATATATGCTGTTGGTAGAATTAAATAAAAGGGGTAAAAGTTTTTGATTACTTATTTCTAAAACTATTTTTTTTTAACAGTTGTATTTTCTGTTGAAACACCTTCATTTTCTCTGATTATGTTAAATTTAAAGTGAATGCTGGTTATTATTTTGAGTTCCAGTAGGTTTAGGACATGCACACATGATTTCAGATTGCTTTTTTAATTATGCAACTTTCATGGAAGTTGTATTGCACACATATGACTTGTGTATTGATCATCTTATTCATAGTTGATTAGTGTAAGCAAGAAAACAGTATTATGCACTCTGAACATGATCCAGCTCCTTTGTTTCCCGTTTATGCAGTAATGTCATCTTCTTGCAACATTGTCATTTATTGCTTCTCTTATTTTTACCACCACTTTTACTAGCAGTCACACTTACCGTGAAGCAATTGTTTTTGCCAACCAACAATATGCCTTTACTGAACCCATCACCTTAACTGCATCCATTGCAGCTACTATTATCTTAGTCATCACCTCTGCTACAACTGATGCTTTATTTCTCTCAAATAACACTGCTTTTGCTTTAGAAACTAAGTCAATTGCCTTGCTATAATTCCTACAGATAATACATTGAAATAACAGAATGCTATCTCTGACTTTGTAATTTTGAACTTGAGCACCACCTATGTAATGCGAACTTATATGGAGTTAGAATAAACTCTTGAGATTTATATCTTATCTGGTTATTATTTTTTTTAGCCGTATTATGCTTATTTATGTTGTTTTTGAAGGTGATATTGGCAACTAATATTGCTGAGAGATCAGTAACAATTCCTGGAATCAAATATGTAATTGTTCCTGGATTTGTTAAAGCACGTTCCTATGACCCTGGAAAAGGCATGGAATCCTTGATTATAGTGCCTACATCCAAGTCCCAGGCTCTGCAAAGAAGGTGGCACTAGATTATGTGTGAGTCTGTTTAATGCTTAATTGTGACTTGTAAATAATGGTGGAATTAATTTGGTTAATGAAAATGAAATTTGGCTCAATTTGACTGTGGATGACGTCCTTTCATTTTTTCAGTTGAGTTTTGTAATTGACATCTCTGGTTTTCTTGAGGGAAACACGGTATTGCATGACAGAGATATTTTAGATGTGAGTCTGCCATCAATGTTTCTAGTATTTATTATTTATTTTAAATTCGTATGTTTGCATGTGCTTGACTGCTTTAAATTTTGTTTATCGGTTAAAGTGGAAGATAATAAACCTCTCAATATTTCTTATAAGAAAAGAATAAACCTGTGAATGTAAAGTATCATTTTTCGCTTTCATGAAATATTTTAATTTCTGAACATTTTTATTTTATACAATTTCTCATTCTTGAATTGACTTATTTTATGTTTTCTCCTATTAAATCTAGTTTTGGTTGTTTTGAAATCATTGGTATGTTTTCATAGTTAATTTCAGCTAAAATTATCTTCATGAATTTAATAGATATTTGATGAATTTTAAGAGTAGTACAAATTGATTAATAACATTGCCTTTTTGGGTATTAGTGGGCGTGCAAGGCGTGAAGGACCTGGAAAATGCTTCTGTCTATATCCTGAAAAGAATTTGAGAAACTTGAGGACTCAACAATGCCAGAGATTAAGCGGTGCAACCTTTCTAATGTTATTTTGCAGCTCAAGGCTCTGGGTGTTGATGACATACTAGGGTTTGATTTTATTGATAAACCTTCAAGGTAGAACCTTCCAGAATTTTGGTCTGGCAGTTTCCCTACATTTGGATTTGTGGATATTTATGTGATTCCATGTTTTGTTTGATAACTTCTCTTTATCTTGAAAAATAAAGTTATTAAAGGAGTACCTAGATATTATTCATATACCAAAATGATATGAAAGGTATGACATTTAAACCAAAAATTAATTAAATGTTACGTATGTTATTGCCTCTACTTTTGGGAATATATTCATCCACTAAATAAGTAATGCAGGGACCACATTTATTAAAAACCATTACATGGACCACGATCAACAGAACCATATATCTCGATAGTTTTTAGTTTAAGCACTTTTATTTGTTAATTGAAGTATTTATTTTGTTTATATAATCTTTAGTATGGCAGTCATCATGCTATCCACTATGTTGCTATTTTTTGGTCATGCTGCATCAAATTGATAATTTTAGTCCATGTTTTTGTTTTCACTTATGATGTTCATTATGCACCTAACAATAGTACTGAATGACCACTTCTTTCTGACCAGATGTAATACAATACTGTATAAGGGATTTAGTGATCGACTATTTTGCATTGGCCATTATTCATTAGTGAGTCGAAATGCTTCTGATGGTGTCACATACATTGTTCTCCAGAAATAAAGTAGCATTTTTTGGGGATATTTCTAGCTATAATTTTTAAAAGTATTTTGACCTGGTAAAATGTTACCCAATGCTTGTGCTTATGACTTGTTTGAACAGGGCAGCTATTATAAAATCATTGGAGGAGCTATTTTTGTTGGGTGCCCTAACAGATGAATGTCTACTATCTGATCCTGTTGGACATCAAATGGCTCGACTGCCCTTGGATCCCATTTATTCCAAAGCTCTTATTTTAGCTAGTGAGTTTAACTGCTTGGAGGAGATGTTGATAACTGTAGCTCTGCTGTCTGTGGAATCCATATTTTATAGTCCTCGGGACAAGTTAGAAGAGGTTTAAGGACTGAACTCCAACTGTATTCCTATTATATTCTATTTTGATTGTATGATGAAACATAACATATGGATGGTCAGTGATTATATATAGTACTAGTGTGTCTATCTCTCTATTAACTGTTTAAAAAAATATTTATGAATATCATGTATGTGCATGATTTGAACATAGTTGACTGACTGTGTGAGGTTTTGGTCTTCATATTTTTCCATATACTTCTGTTCCCTCTTGGTATTTATCAAAAATTGTTTTGTTTATTGATTTCTCTCATATTTTACCAGGCAAGAACTGCAACTAAATGCTTCTCAAGTCCAGAAGGAGACCACGTCACTTTGATTAATGTGTATCGAGCATCTAATGATTTCTTGGAGAAGAGATCAATGGAGATGGGAATAGCAAAGACTGAAAAGGTTTTTAGAAAATGGTGCAAAGAAAATTATATTAATAGCCGGTCTCTTAGACATGCTCGTGACATTCACAAGTAATTTTATCATGTTAAGCTAAATATCAAGGATTTCATGATACTTTTTCTAATGTAATCTAGTCCAGACATTTATGCTTTCACATTTGCAAATTACTTTTTTCAGGCAGATTAAGGGACATGTTGAACAAATGGGTCTTAATCTTTCTTCTTGTGGAGATGATTTGCTTCAATTCCGCAGATGGCTAGCTGCTTCATTTTTCCTAAATGCAGTTGTAAAGCAGCCAGAGGGGACATACAGGTATCTAATTAAAGATAGAAATTCTTGGCTGTCCTGTCTGTGTGGCATGCTTTCAATTCCCTCCTGTAATTAGGTCAAACTCTGGTCTTCTATGTTTGAAATTCTTTTTGGAATTTTGACTCCAACTGGAATCCTTAACTGCGTATGTAATTTATTTTTCTATTAAAGGTCTCTTATTGCTTAGTTACATGGCAGGGCTTTGGCAAGTGGTCAGGTGGTGCAGATCCACCCTTCTTCTGTATTATTCCGGAGAAAACCAGAGTGTGTGATATTCAACGAATTGGTCCAAACTAATAACAAGTATGTCGGAATTTAACTAGAGTTGATTACCTATGGTTAACTGAGCTGGCTCCTCAATATTATGCAATGCAGAATTAAATTCTTGGTGGTTCCACTAAACAGGTGATTCACATTACCTATACTTTAACCTTTCTAGTTTGGGCCTGATTTTGTTTGGGTAGTTTAAATACTTCTAAAATGTGCAAAATTGGTGGTTTACATCCACAATTCTATGTAATCCCTTGCACTGTCTTCATTATCGGGGCTGGCCCCTATGCATTTTAGGATTTTTCTTTCATGAGAAAAATCCATGTAACACGGGTACAATCATCAATAAACGTGACAAACCATTTAGCACAAAAAATACTATAGTTTGATGCAGGTCCCCAAACGTCAGAATGAATTAAATCAAAAGGATGGACACTCTTTGTATTACTAGGAGGATATGTGGCCCGATGGTATTTTACAAGTTGACATACATCACATTTAAATGACTCAATATACTCTTTCTAAAATAAGGAAGGGAACATGGACTTTAGAATGGGAAAGGATTTATGTCCTAGACGACGATGGAGAAGCCAAATTTGAGGACTCAAAAGTAGTGCAAGAATGGAGGCAAGAGGTACCTGCTTGTGCACTAATACTATCTTTACTTCCCAAGTTGTTAAAACAATACAACTCTCCCTGTTCCTTAACAGTTCCAATCTTCCTCCCTATGGCAAGATCTTGGAAAACACAATGAATGGGAAAGAAGGTTACAAAACACTTTAGGTCATGAGTAAGTTTTTTAACGGAAATAAGATTATTAGAAAGGTTTGGAACATGAAGAACATCTTTAAGATTGAGGGATGACAGAAAGGAAACATTACCATGTCCAGTTATGGGTATATGAGTCCCATTGGCAACAGTAATTTGGTTTTCGAAAATAGAAACATATGATGTTAAAAGAAATGAATGAAGGGTCATATGGTCTGTGGCACCAGAGTCGAGAACCCAAGAGTCCTTACATAAAGTTTTAGAAACATTAAAAGATGCATTGAAGTTCTTACCCGTCATAGCTAGAGAGCTAGTACCAGAAAGTGACTTGCTGGTGGACTCCATAAGAGATTTCAAACGTTCAATTTCAACATGTAGTGCATGTATCTCTGAAGTTAGAAGCTCAACATTGCTTACTGGAACTTCCATATTAAGTAAATAATAGGATTCCTTAGCCCTCTCCTAAATGCAAATGAAAGGTAAGACAAAAAGTGACAGCAACACAATAGCGTGATAGCAGCAGTGATGGCAGCAATGCAACAACAACACTGATGGCAACAATGCACAGCGACGATGCAGCAGCAACAACAACGACGACAACAACAGTGATGCAGCAGCGACGACGATAGAAGTGATGCAGTAGCAACAATGACAAAACCACAACTTGGGGGCACTTTAGGCAACCCAATAATTAAAAGAAATGGCTGTACTTCAGACAACACTAATGAGGACCGAGAAAGAAGAAATGCGAAAGCATGGCTCCCTAGGAGCTGTGATACCAACTTGAAAGAATTAATATAAAAGAAAGAAGATTTTACTCAATTAGTTCATTTGAAACAGTACATTAGTCTCTATATATAGAACTCTAACCTTAAAGTAATAATTACAAAAAATCTCTAGAATCTTCTATTAGCTTCTAGTAATATATTTAATATTCTACCAACTTCTAGTAATGCATTTAATATCCTTCTTACAACATAATGCTAAGAGATTGATTCATCTCTTAACTGACTATTTATGAGTCCTTACATCAAAGATACAAAAAGGAGATATGAAAAGACTACACCTAGGTAACAAATAGGTACCACAAAAACAACATTTTAGCTTTCCTAGGGATAGACAGAAGATAAGTTAACCTATTCTAACATGTTAAACTATTCTAAAATACACCATAACACATTTTTGCCTGATGCAAAATATAAAAAAAAAATTGCTTAGTAAATGGTGCAACCTCAACTATGAGTATGGAAGACTGATCTTCTACATAGTAGCTCCTCACTTGTAAACCATGAAGTCCTTTAATTTTGGTGAATCAATTTGAACAACATTGTAAAATCATTACCTCAATTACATGAATCTCCTCTGTGCTTGTTTTTCAAGCAATGAACTCATGATTGAGCTTCGAGTCACACAAATTCAATGAACTTAAAATGTTTAGTACAACAAAAATTAAAGATGGTGAACAGAAGAGATGAAGAATCATGCTATTTTTAGTAAACTAAAGATAAGTGAGAGGTTGAAACACCACTTGAACTCCTGAGACGTCAAGATAAGACTCTAAACAAGAGAGTATCACACTGTCAAGAGAACTCAATGGTCTCACATTTTGTCAAAGAAATCCAATTTATTCAAAGATGTGAAACAAGGTTACATGGATGCCTTATATAGGGAATTATGACTTGGTCATTTTGGCTCCAAAATTTAAATTTCAAATTAGCCTGGAAACTACTAAAAGTGGCGTGCCTAGAGTCACATTTTGCATGCTCCTTGGTACACATGCTTTCTTTTCCCAACTGTCTTGCATGCCAAGGTTCAAAAATAGGGTCTAGAATGTTCGAGTTGACACGCTTCTGAAGTCACACTTCCAATGCTTTGGCTTGGTGTTTTCGTGCTTCACTTGGTGCACACTTGCCTCTTGAAACCAGAAACACCATCACAATTGAGGCCCAACAACAAGTTCTAAATTTCAATTTCAACTAAAAGAAAATACAATCAAAGTAAACAAATCCTAATGTTAAGAGTTCCATGAAATACAGAGAGAAAGAAAAATAAAGAAATTTTTGAGCTAGGAGACTTATAGTCATGCCTTTTGTAATCCTCTCAAGTCTACCTGTTCCTTTTCTTTTTTATTTTTTAATGCACTTTTCAATAAAACTACCAAGGGCTTGTTCTTTTGTTCCATAAGGACTTTTACGAGAAAAAAAAAATAACAGAAAATGAAACAAGCTTTTTTATAAAGCTAACATTAATTAATGAATAGGTTAAAAAAATAAAGATTTGGGAAAGATATATGCGAGAACTTGTACATATTATGGAGAAGCTAATGTAGTTTTTGCTTCCTCTTTTTTTTTTTTTTCTTAGAAGTGTTTATAGAGAAATTTGTCAAAACAAATCCAAATTTCATTACTTGGCCTATCAGTACCAACGGTTACTGAAGCAGCCAAGTTAGTCAAACTCTTGATTACTTAAGGGGAAACATAATGATAAATTATTCTCTTGTTCTTGCGTTGCCCCCCTTAGCTTCATTTCTCTAAAATAACTAGTTTGATGTTTTTGATGAACACTGGGTTTGCCCCATGTTCTTCAAAAGTTCCTACGTGTAAAATTCATAGGATTTGATAATAAGATCAAAGAGACCAGAAAGCTGTCATTGTTCTTAGGCTGGATTTCGTTGGTGTATATGGTTGAAAAGAAATGCTAGAACCTTCTCAGCACAACATTCTTCTATAGAGTTCATTTGGTGTCAGCTAGTTTTTCTGGTTCCTTTGATTTTATCATTGTCGTTTAGTGATATTTTTATCAGATCTTTGGTGAGATTGGCACACCATGTTAAATGTTTTGTTGATCTCTTTTTTTTCTCCTCTTTGATTTGGTTTTGTGATCTTTAGTTCTTGAGAATTTCCACTTATGTATCTTTGCTTTGCTTATATATGTGGATATAACCAAATACACCAGAGAACAGTTGCAATAGATACTTCCTTCTCATTTCTTATGCAATATTTAGAAATCAAGTTGATGTACTTCCAAACATTCTCATGGTTATGCTTTCTGCATATAGACAAGAAAATTGGGACATCGTTAGTTTTGGATGTTGTTGGTTTAAACACTGCATTCTTTTTCATATATTTGGTGCTGAGATATTAGATTTTTCATTTTGTAGGTTACTTGATTGTCTGTTGGAACAGATCAATACAAGCTCACGATTTTGTCCCCTCGTTGCTTGATGGATATTTTCATAATGACAGGTTTTGAGATTTAATTGGGATTGTCTTTGGCATTGCTTGGTATGTGGAGATGTCAATTAATCCTCTAATGACATGCACCTCTTCTTGCTGGGTTGTTGTCACATTATTTTCTCTTGGGCCTTATTGGCCACTAAGATCGAGGAGCAAGTATGTGATGGTAGGGTGCACCTTACAGTTGTGACCTGATTGCTGTGGTGGCTCGCCATTGAAATTGTGTACAGACTATTTTATTTTATTTTTATTAATGTTAATTTCTGCATCATTTTGAATGGCTCAATTTAAACTTGTACAATTTGAAATGTATGATTAGCTGCGAAGTTCTTTGAATCCACTTATTTATATACACTGCACATCAATTTCTAGATGAGGGCCATTGGGTATTTCTTTACTGTTATTTTCTCCCCACATCTGCAATATTTGAGGGTTACTAAAACATGAAAATCAGTATATTTTTTGCTTTGTCATGTTGGTATCACTGAGTACTCAATCTATAGGATAAGGACCGGTTTCATTACACGGATGCAATGTTTTGTAGATTGTTTTTAGCGTTTCTTTCTAAAAGAAATTTCTCCTGTTTTAAACAATATTTTCGCTTTCAATTTGCTAGTTTTTCCTCACTTTGTGCTTGTAATGATAACCCGTGTCACTTTCAAATCCTACGCATAAAGAAATTTTAATGCGCACAAACTTATGAATAAGTTAAACACAAGTTTTACAATTCCACGGTGGTGAATGTTGCTTTGTCAGTTAATTTATGATTAGTGTAGTTTATCTTTTAAAAGACTGTTTGATAACTTGTTTATTCAAGAGAAAATGAAAAACTAATTCCATATTCTGACCCCTTTTTTAACTCCATGAGGTGACATGAGTAGGTGATTTTTATTTTTTAAATTAAAATAAATTTTATAAAACCATTTAGATGCATACGTGGCTTTTAAAGAAAATTTGAATAGTTTTTCGAGTGGTTTTTGAGTGGTCTCTCCTGCGCACTTGTATTGTTTCTCTTTTCACCCCCAACGACAATGGTTTTTCGAGTGATTCGTCTGACGAAAGAAGATAGCAAAAGACGTTGAACACAGAAGACGGATTCTCTCTCGTGGATAAATCTTGAAAGGGTTAGGGTTTGCGGACAACGAGGGTTTGTTGATGACAAGGGTTTGTTGACGACGGGGTTTTGTTGACGATGGGGTTTTGTTGACGACGGGCGTTTGTTGTGAAAGGGAGTTCTATCGAAACGTCTCCTCCATTGGGTTTGGGTTGTTCAACCATTTTTGAAAGCATGTGGTATGACTCAATTTTTTTATCTTTCATGTCATACCAGTCAATAATTGTTTATGGGGTGATTAAGTTTGGGTAATATGTGTTGATTTGTAATTATTTCTTTCATGTGATTTCATACCCAAGTGGATTAAACATGTTTGATTTGTTGGTGATCACTTGTGTGCACATAAGTGATGACCTTTGTTGCATTTTTTGAAAGCATGTGGTATCACTCAATTTTTTGAACTATCATACTATACCAGTCAATACTTGTTTATGGGGGTGATTCACTTTGGATAATCTTTGCTGATTTGTAATTATCTTTTTGATGTGGTTTCATACCCAAGTTGATTACACTTGTATGATTTATTGGTGATGACCTGTTCGCTCACAAGTGATGACATGTGTTGAATTTTTTGAAAGCATGTGGTATGACTCAATACTTGTTTATGGGATGATTAGCTTTGGGTAAACTGTGTTGATTTGTAATTATGTTTGTCATGTGGTTTAATACTCAAGTTGATTAAACTTGTCTGATTTTTTGGTGAAGACTTGTGTGCACACAAGTGATGACCTCTGCATTTTTTGCAAGCATGTTATCAATCAATTTTTTTTTTATCTTTCTTGTTATACCAGTCAATACTTGTTTATGAGGTGATTAACTTTGGTGCATTTGATCAATTTACAGTTATATGTGTTCCTTTATAGATATGTGTTTGATGAATTTCAATGAACTTGGTATGTTATTTAGGAATTGTAAGTAAGATGTCTAGTAAATGTCAACACAAATGTAGTCCGGAAGCAGGCAATAAGGGGAAGAAGACGAAGTTCGTGAAAAATGTTGATTAGGTATATTTTGAATCATTATGTGATATAATTTATTTTTTATTTTATAATATATGTTAAATTTTTTATGGTACTATAGGTGCAAATTGTGCATAGGTGCGAAAGCAAGTACATTGTTGAAGTAAACAATGTACTCAAAGACACCCACCGTAAGCGGATTCAGGAAACACCATTTAGATGGTGTTTGGAGGTGGACAACGCGTTGGAAATAAATTGTCATTTGTTGAGGGAAGTTTTGCGTAGATGGGTTCCACAAGGGGAATACATTCGTGTAGGTCAGCATTTGGTGGGGTTATTTTATGATGTTTGTATATAGTTTATGATGTTTGTATATGCCTAGGTCTTAGTATGGTTGGTAAATGTGTTGAATTTGATGTTGATGTAAGTGGGGTAGTAGGTTCATTGTTTGAGAAGAAACTAATCACCTTGTGAGACATAATTAACAAGATTAAGAAAATGTGGTTAGTGATGATGATGATGTAGACAATGTTTGTAGGTTGTACTTGTTACTTTGTTTTAATGTCTTTTATTCTGTTGTTAATTTTAATTTTCATGACACTAGGTGTTTGGAAGGATCTGCTACATGTATGATATTAAACTTATTTTGTGCACTTTGGTATCCATGTAACTCATTGTCACTTCAACAACAAACGTTGATGATCTTAGTCCACACCTCCTACAGGGCATTGATTTCAACTCAAGAAATATTATATGGTTATCTATGTACTATTAACTGTTGACCACCAATAAAGATTTTGCACACCCTCAAAATTTTTAATGTATGGAAAGGGTTTCAGTATGAACCTCACTTAGAGTCAATCACATAAATTGAATAAAATATAATGTAGGATATTGCCCATGATGAAGCTGTGGGAAAATTGTGGTAAAGTGGAACATAACATACATGCCAACTATCACAATAATAAATGTTTATCAATCAAATATTAAGTGTTGACCTACACTAAACATTTTGCACACCTTCAAAATTCGTGGTCTTTGCTAAACCCATTATCTTTTAATTAATAAAACTTACTAACATATATTCTACGAATAAAAATCTTACCAAACTAGGTGTGGGATAATTGATAAAAGAGGAAAAACATCATAATTGTGATAATTTTAAATATTGATCATTTCACTATTAAGGTGTTGATCTACGCTTCACATTTTGAACACACTCATAATCTAAGGTATTTAGGTAAGGGTGTCAATAAGTAGTCCATATTTAATGAAATATAACACCTTAATTACGTATATGAAACATATTCAACATCAACAAACTTCATGTGGGATAATTCATCCACAACTCCAACATGATATTCTTCTTATCTTTATAAAAATTATATGATGACTCAAGAACTATTAAGTAATGACCTGGTCCAAAAAATTTGCACATGTAGAAAAAATCTGGTATGAGATTAGAGTAAACTTTTTCAAAGAACATCAATTTTGGTATGGGCTATTTGGTTCACAAGTCCTACATCACATATTATATATTAACCTAGTGTGTTATAATTGGTCAAACATGAAAGACATGATAACTCTCAGATTTTTAAATGTAGATCAATGATATATTAAGTGTTGACCTGTGAACAACATTTTGCACACAATTACTTATTTGTGATCTGTGTGGTAACCAATATTACTAAATTCATGACCACATACATATTACCTTTTTACTTGCTATAAACTTTATTCGCACTCAATGAAAATTAGGATGAACAACATTCAGCTATAACTTCACATAAACCACTCAGGATTTCATAAATCAATCAGTAAGCCAAACAAAAAAATTCTCATAAATCCCTTCCACAAAGTCTACACATAAAAAATACCAAAGTTAGCAATATAAATCCTAACTACAACAAACATAAATTTTCTAAATCAACTACTTATGGCGCTTCCTCATACTATATGTTGCAAAAGGAGTTCTTATTGCAAAACTCTTGACACGCATTCGAGGATCATCCCTTGTCGGACATACATGTTGCTCTATTCGGATTCTTGTGCTTCCTGATTTGGAAAATGTTCTTCTTCGACATGACCCCTCTCACCATAATCGCCAAATTCAATAAAGCCCTTGAGGTGGTTGGAATTAGATGTATGCAAATCACCAACACTTGGTTCACCCACCTCAGAAAAATTTAGTTTGCCCTCGTGCTGTTGGCATTGGTTTTTCCTCTCAATCATCATTGCATTCAAGTCTAAAAGTTCTTTTTGCAACTCCCCTAGCACACTTTCTTGATGTTCAACAACTTTAATTAAGCCAACTATTTTACTACCCTTATTTCAACGTCCATATACCTTAAAACCTTCTTTAACAAAGGAATTGGTCAACTCTCTGCAGAGACAGCAACATCTGCAACAACCTGCAACAATTCACAACAACCATCAATAAGTATAGATGACACATTTCAAAAAAAAAAATTGTACAAAAAAAACCCAACCTATAGTGTTATTTCCCAATACTACCAAGGTCATCAACAATGTTGAACAAAATATAAAAGGTTCCACTACGATTGGGCAACAAAAACTCAGAAATTCCTAACAAAACGTAAAGCTTACCAAAATCCTCTAAACAAAGCTCTTTAATATGTTTTAAAATGTAATCATATACCATTTCGATATGAACAAGTTTGGCAGCTCCAAATAAATTCTTTGAATCACTATTTAACCCTTCCTGGTTTAAATCAATGTTCTCACAAACCACCCTCAAACTTAGACCAAGACATACATCTAAATAGGTAAATCCAACAACTTCTGTACTCATGTGAAACCCCCCAACCTTTCCACCCACCAACTAATTAACAGACTCAAAAGATTCCTAGATATTTTCACAGACTCTTTCAACTCAACCAACCATCCAAATGGTGTTCCTCGAATAAATGACTTTTGTTCCTCTGTTAACTTCTTATTCGAACTACCAATCAATTTTTTCCGGCATGAATGCCTAAAACAAATCTGGAACATTAAAAAAATAGAGTTATGTCACTTTTATCATAACAAATTTCAAAATAAATTGAATTCCAAAATATATCATACCTTGCGGTCAACACTGAAATCACTTCCCTCACTAACCACTCTCATATTTATCACCTAAATACATAACTCAGGTCAGCACAATGTCCACACTCAGACTCACTTCAACGTATTTCTTCTCACTTTGAACAATTACCACTCGTGCACAAAACACTTATCATATAATCACTTAATGCAGCAGAGGTCATCACTTGTGTGCACACAAGTCATCACCAACAAATCAGACATGTTTAATCCATTTGGGTATGAAACCACATGAAATAAATAATTACAAATCAACACATATTACCCAAACTTAATCACCCTATAAACAATTATTGACTGGTACGACATGAAAGATAAAAAAATTGAGTCATACCACATGCTTTCAAAAAACTCAACACAGGTCATCACTTGTGAGCAAACAGGTCATCATCAATAAATCATACAAGTGTAATCAACTTGGCTATGAAACCACATCAAAGAGATAATTACAAATAAACACAGATTATCCAAATTGAATCACCCCATAAACAAGTATTGACTGTTATAGTATTGAAGTTCAAAAAATTGAGTGATACCATATGATTGCAAAAAATGCAGCACAGGTCATCATTTGTGTGCACACAAGTCATCACCAATACATCAGACATGTTTAATCCACTTGCGGATGAAACCACATGAAAGAAATAATTACAAATCAACACAGATTATCCAAAGTGAATCACCCCATAAACACATATTGACTGATATAGTATTGAAGTTCAAAAAATTGAGTGATACCACATTATTGCAAAAAATGCAGCACAGGTCATCACTTCTGTGCACACAGGTCATCACCAAAAAAATCAAACAGTTTTAATCAACCTATTCAGAAAACTAGTATTCATGCACCTATCAAAGTACTTGGTTCATTAAAAACCATACACACCAAGAAAGACTTCATTAAGATGAAACAACCATTATTTGTAATAAAACACATGTCATTAAAATTTAACAATGAATCATACCTTGCGGCAAATCACCATACACACCAAGATAGACTCTCAGGACTATGCCACCAAAAACAAAACAAAATCATAGTTCCTTAACTTAAAAACCCACGACGGTGATTTCAAAAAAAAAAAAAGCACCAACGTCTTTGCGTATTACAGAAACGAAAAAATAACCCAAACCTACCAACCATCGGGCTGAATCGAACAATGGAAAACACCAAAAACCCTAACTTCGCGAGGTTCGTCTTCTCCCTTTTTCTTCTTCGATTACGGTGTTCTAACAATTCACCTGCACAAGATAGATGTAAATTTTGCCTTTAAAGAATGACTCCGACGACTATGCCACCAAAAACAAAACAAAATCTTAGTTCCTTAACCTAAAGACCCACAACGGCGATTTCAAAAAAAAAAAAACCACCAACGTGTTGGCGTATTACAGAAATGCAAAAAAAAAAAAAAACCAAACCTACCAACCACGACGTTGAATCAAACAATGGAAAGCACCAAAAACCCTAACTCCGCAAGGTTCTTCTGCTCTCTTCTTCTTCTTCGATTTCACTACAACACACGTTAAAGAAGTGTACTTGATTTCACTTCAACACACTTCGATTTCTCCCTTTTTCTCCTTTCTTCCTTTCTCCTTTCTTCCTTTCCCCTTTCTTTCTTTTCCCTTTCTTCGTTTCTGTTGGGTCTGCACAAAGAAAACTCTTTCTCGCCCTTTCAATTTTCACACTCACACCCACTGTCCATTACGTCTTTCTACAAAAGAAATTTTAATAAAAAAATAAATAAAAGCCACGTTTGCATCTAAATGGTTTTATAAAATTTATTTTAATTTAAAAAATAAAAGTCACCTACACAAGCCACCTCATGAAGTCAAAAAATGAGTCAAATTATGGAGTTACTTTATCATTTTCCTTATTCAGGATAAGGAATCTTTAAAATCAGTTTCTTATTACCTCTGGTTTCAATATAAAAGATAACCTAGATTTTTTGTGAGATGATAATTTTAGGATGTGTTCTAGTCGTCAGAATTCGTTTGTTCATGGACATGGTTCACACAATATTGTAAAAGATGGTGAAAGATCTTGTGTGCGCCTGTGGCTGCCACCGGTTAGTTCATGTCAGAATTTGATAGTATGAGAACGATCTATATATATATATATATATATATATATATATATATATATATATATATATATATATATATATATATATATATATATATATATATATTTATTTATTTATTTGATCAACAACATAAAACAAATAAGACATAATGGAATATAATACTTATAACATTAAAATTACAAAACGATTGTTTTTAAAATAAGGTAATTTTCTAAAATATATCTTTCTATCTATCATAAGATTTAATTAAATTTGAGTTCATAATAAATTTGAAAATTTTTAATTTAATTAACTTCTTATTAAATTCTTATTAAGTAAAAATAAAATATTAAAAAAAAATTAATGCAGGTTGTCGGGTCGGGAGCATATCCACCCATTCTTTGCCTGATGTGGCCTGTGGATCAGTGGCGAAGCCCCGATGGGGCAGGCACGCTACGGCCCTCCAATTTTTTTAAAATTTTTTAAAGTTATATATATTTAAATTTTTTAAATTATATATATTTTAAAATTTTTTAAATTATAATTATTACTTTAATTTAGATAATAGTACATCGAAAATTAATAAAAATTAAATTATGTATCTTTTATTTTTTTTATAAAATATAACATTTAATGTTAATAAATAGTATAATATAAAATTGAATATGATAAAATAAAATTGTTAAGATAATTTTTAATTTTATTTCATATTGTTTTTTGGGTTTTTTTACGTTTTGTACTCATCTTTCATCCCTACCTGATTTCTTTTGTTATTGAATGAAAAAAAGTTAAACAGAAACTCATTATTTCTGTCCTCATTTTTTTCATGTCTTCTCTCATTCTTAAAGAAAAAAAATTATCTTATCTCACTTGGTAGTGCAATAATTGTTTAATATTTAACCTTGTTTTTTTTATCTCATTACCCTTTTGTATATTCCTTTTTTATGAATATAGAAGAGCAAGTAATGTATTATGTGATTTTTAATAGAGGATTTTTAATTGTAACTTGATTGATTATCATACTTTTTTTTAGTAATTATGTCTCTCAATTTTTGATTATATTATAAAAAAAAATTAGTCTTAAACTTGTTTTATAGATAGGTATATTGATAAAAAAAAATAAAAGAATAAATTCATTTTTTAAAATTGATAAAAAAGAAGAGAAGATGAGAACAAGACAATAAGGTTGCTCATCGCATAAGCATAACAATGATGAAATAAAAGTTTGTGATGACTTTTGAATTGATATGTGCACATTAGTAAATGGGAAATGAATATTTTACATATAATATGATTATTTACATTGAACAAAAAATAGTTGAAAAATTTATATATGATTCAATTATTTGTTAAGTTCAAGAATATGAAAAAACGAATGACAATCATTTAGATATGTGTATTTTTTATTATATTTATAACTATATTAAATTATATATTAATTTTAAGTGAATGAGTAACAAAAATGTTAAATATATAAATTTAAGTATATTATTTTAGCTCCTCCAGAAATCATAGTCAAGATCCACCACTGCTGTGAATTACGTAGGAGAGGCTTATGTAGGGTGAAGTGCTTAATTCAACCCACCTCATACCTCTTATAGCAAGTTATTGGCTAACTCACAAGATTCATCCTACATTGTCATTTCTACATGTAATCCAAAAGTTGTAAAATGAATATTTGTTGTAATCAATTAATTTATTATAAGATTATAACACAAGTACCTTGAACTAGCTAAACTTTGTAACATCCCGGTAGGATATTACTTAAAATAATTAAATAAATACTCAATAATTAATTATACAAGGCAAGAAAAATAAATACCTCATTTATTAATATATCCATTTCCCAAAACCTCATGAAATTTCAACTTTAAACTTTAATATTAATAATCCAAAAAAAAAAACCATAAGGAACTATATTCGGTTTACATGAAAATACAATAAAATAGTTATAAATTCCCCACGTGCTCTGGGCCCACTCTCCGCTACTAAGCAGCTCCTGGCTCACCTGAAACATCATCTGCTCCCCGATAATAAATTACCCGATCATCGCCACACACAGACAGATAGGGTGAGCTATGCACATAACCATAAATAAATATGAAATAATTTCCCACCTCATTCATAATTATTTATTAAGTTTCCAAAAACGCCCACTTTCCCACACTCATAACCAATATGAGTTCATGCATGTACTCTAACTTTGGGATTTCCTGTGCCTCCACGACCCTCCTCGCTCGTGGTCCAACCTACAAGCCTATCTCGCTTGTAGTCCTGCTTCACGGACTCTCACGCCCGTTCATCCGAACTCCTCGCTCGGACCTGGACCCGCATACCCGCCTTTCTTACTATGAACTCCCTCGCTCATAGCATTCCCAAGTTGAGCATGAAATGAACTCCATCGCTCATTCATCCCAATAAGAGTACCTCCGGTGAATAAACAGTTCACGTTCCGCATGCGGTCCACCCATCACGAACTCCTCATTCGCAACTCATTCCAAGCACATCCCAAAATCCTATGGACTTAGTCCTTCAAGTCCAACCACCACAAACACATGCATATAACTTCCTATAGTTAGGAACAACAAATAAATAACCCAAACAACTCATACAAACATAGTGAATGCTTCAATCTCGCTTAAGCCAAGGATCTACGCCAAGGCTAAACCATCAGACTCGCTTGAGCTAGCCCAACTCGCCTGAGCGAGCCTACAGCAGTGGCTGCACTACATTGTCTCGCTTAGGCGAGCCTGTCTCGCCTGAGCGAGACCCACATTCGCCCAAAACACACAACCCCTCGCCTGGACGAGGATTCGACATAAACAGAACATCAATCTCATCGCAACCTCGCTCAGGCAAACCCTACTCGCCTAAGCGAGACCTGGTTCGCTCAACACACCAATCTTCTCGCCTGAATGAGAAATCCCGCCCAAAACTCAAACAGGCTTCTTCGCGGCCTCACTTAGGCGAGTCATTCTCGCCTAGGCAAAAGTGTCTGTCGCTCAACCTAGATTCCCTCGCATGCGCGAGATGTTCGCATAGCAACAGGAATTGCGTCTCTGCTAATCTCGCCTAGGCGAGCTTGGTTCGCCTGAGCGAGAAATGCAGACCCCAATTCTGTTTACACACGCACACCAGCAACCATGCCCAAATCAACACTCCAATTCATACCAGAACAATTTACACATATTTCAAAAACACATAGGCATAAATTAGACTCCATATGGTTCCCAAAATGCCAAGTTTACACAACTACTTCATACCCAGTGCATAAATCCATTATATTCATACATTTGGGTCAAAATTCTAATAAAACAGTACCAAACCCACAACCCCCAAAACCCCTCATGTGCATCATGAATTTCAGGTCATAGTTTTCATCAAAATCATGCCATTGCATACAATCAACACAAAATTTTGAGTTCAGCTCCCCTAACCTGGAGTTCTTGACTAAAAATAAGAAGACAAGGATGTTTCTCCTCAAGCCTTCTCCCAATTCGCCTCTTGTGCGCCCAAAACTTGCCACTCCCAATTCCAAAATTCGTTCTCCTTATAAGCCAAAACAGACCAAATGCAGAAAACCCACCCTCTTGGCTGGCCCCTTCTACTAGAAAGGGTTCTCCACTCATGAGTGAGGCCAAAGCATAACCACTACACCAATTCTCATTTAGTGATAACTATTATAATACTATAATCATATTATCACACAACCGGATCATGCATAATGTTAAAATTTAAATAATCAAACAACATATAAATGGCATACATAAGACTCGAACCCAAGTCCTCTCGCACAATAAAGTACTCTCAACCACTTGAGCTAGTACTTTTCCACGTCACACCAAATAACATTTAATGCCATAAAGGCTCTTCCTACCCGCATTTATTAATTAATTATTTATTTAATTAATTAATTTTCACGGGTCTTACAAACTTGACCCTAAAGGCCAAGTAAAACAATTTTGACAGCCCAACTTGACTTATATTTTAAAATAGACCGTAATTGATGGCCACCCTACCTTAAGTCCACATCACAATAATCTAATTTTGTCCACATTTCATATATATTTTTTCACTTACCTATATTCTTCAGAAAATTCTAAAAGTTTTGTGGTGTTTTCTAGTAGTAATTAGAGAATTATCATTCTTTTACATTTTAAGTTTGTCATACTTTCATGTACACAAAATTTAGGGTTTAGGATTCAGGTATACAAAATTTTGGATTTAGGGTTCATGTATACACCATTTAGGTTTTAGGGTTCATCATCCTCTAAAATTATCATGATACATGTAACAAAAATTAAATTAAATATATCATCATATAATTTTTAAACACATTAAAAATGGTGAAGAGAGGAATGCAAACCTAGGAGCGTGTTGCTTGAATGAGAACTCAATCCCATACAACAAGCAGATGTGCCAATAATGGTGGTCACTACGAAAAAACAAATAAGCAATCACAACAAATGGTGAACGAAGACAACAAACTAAGGAAGATAATAAAAAGCAAAACAAACCTGAACGGAGAATAAAATCAAGTCAAAGTAAGGGAAAACTAGTGGAATAAAGAGCTCTTTAAACATCACAGATGGTCACCTCCAATGGGGCGTAAGCAAGATGAAATCCAATAGTGAATCTTCGAAAACAAGAAAGAAAATGAGTTTAACAGACTTGAATGCACTTGAGGAAGAAAACGAGAGATAAGTTCGCAACGATGGGAGGAGGCAACAATAATATTATGTGTGGGCCAAGTAAAGAAATGATAAAATTAACCTTATTTAGCATGTATAGGCTACAATTTTATCTGAATCGTAGCTTATACGTTGCCAATAATTTATAAAATGCCACCGTCCATTTATAAGTTTCATTTTTCTTGTGACTGTAGCCTATAATGCGTAATTAAATGAGATATTTACACTAGTGTTATTTAAGATGGTCAATTATGACCATACCTCAGTCAATACTTACCATTATTACTTACTAGTTTTATCTGAGTTCCACGGTGGATGCCAACTATTGTCACTAAAAAGAGGAAGTGGTTCCTTCGAGGTGAATGAAAGGTACTTAAATAAATCGAGTTGATAACTTCAATTATTTGTTACCGAGTTGTTAGTGAAGACTAAGGAGATATCTACTTGTAAAAGATTTTCTAACAATTAAATTAATAAAAATTTATAAAACATCGAATTATAATAGTATAAAAGAGAATAAAGAATCAAGTGAGTATTTCCTTTGAAATCAACATGTATTTATAGATTTTTGAATCTTTGAATAAAGGGTGAAAAAATAGAGGTATTACCTAATTACAAGTGTGTTTAAAAATATGTCTTTAGCATTTATCTTATAAAAATAAACAAACTTACCACTTTATGGAGAAAAAGCTTGAAAATAATTAGTCTTAAAAAAGAAAACCTTTACATTTATAATCTATTTTTAAATTTAAATTTGATAATTTATTATTATATTTAGAACAATTTTATACTGTACATCGAAACGTGTGAAATGTGAGGGCTATTTATAACACACTTCTCTTCGCTTTCCTTTCCCTGGCCTTTCCATTTCCCAGATCTGCTCCTTCCTCACCCACAGGTAACTCGGTTCTCTTCTTCCGTTAGGGTTCCATTTTCACCCAAATTTCTCTTTTTCATTTCTATTATCGATACTCATTTAGCATTTTATTTTGCGATCCCTTGCTAACTCATTAATTTCCCTTCTTCAGATCCATTTCCAATTTTCAATTTCGTTTTTATTTTGCGGTATGGAATCATAGGTTTTAATGTAATAGATTTCTGTTCTGATTGATTTGAATCAACGCATGGTGTTGAGCTTGCTCTTATACCGTGAAACATGAATGATAATTGTGGAACGGAAGGGTTGTTACTCTGTTTCCACCGAAACAATTAGAAATGCGTGATGATAGAACATTTTCTTTTTTTATTCTGTTTTGCAAGTATGTGCTTGTTGTTTTCGTTTTTTTGTGCATTGACTCAATGATTGGATTGTATATATATTTTAAAAGATTTTGGTTCAGTTTTTAATTTGGAGTCTGGCGGCCACCCGAAAAGCTTTGTTGTAGTGCCGAAATTGTGATTTTGAATTGGTGTTAAGCCTAAAGTTGAATGAGATGTAAGATCAATTGGCAGGAAGAAAAGTGGTTGTAAAACAGAAATTTGGTGTCAATAAGGTCTGACCAGATGTTTGAATGCTAGTGAAAATACATTTGATAAATGTTAACTGGGTGGTTGAATGTGAATGTGGTATGAAACCTATATTTGTTGGTTATCGCATGTTATTTCACCATTTCTTTTCTTGTTGTGTATTTCCTAACTTCTGATGCGATCATTGTCTGTTTGTTTGAAGGCAGAAACTACAGTTTAGGTTTAAAAGATCAGTTGAATAACATGGGTCGTGGAGTTAGCTATGGTGGTGGTCAAAGTTCATTAGGCTATCTTTTTGGCAGTGGAGAGGCTCCAGCTCCAAAACCTGCAACAAATAACGCCCAACCTGAAGTGCAGGCTGTAAATGATGTGCCTCCTTCAAAACCGGTTGATGCTCCTAAAACAATAGACCCTAACAAGCCTGCTGGTATCAACAGTCACTCTACTGAAGGCCAGAACACTGGCAACTTCATCACGGTAATATTTGTGTCCTCTAACTTATATTTAATATTTGTGTCAGTATTATAGTTTAACTCTGAAAAGAACTGACTATACAAAAAGCTTAAACTCTTTCAATGAACACACAGTAATGGTATTATATTATGTCTCTGACACCTGAACTAATTATGAAAGTTTGAAGGCCCTAAGATGGATTAAAACTGCTAAACTGCACACAAAATATGTTGGTTGTCCCTAATGTGTTTTAATCGTCTTATATGTATTGTACTATAATAATTTTGTTACTGTGGGTTTATAGAGATGATGATTTAATTTGTTGCCTAGCTTGTTCATAATTCTAAACAGTTAGGTCTCGTTATGTTAATTTAGTTAGCTGTACTAATAATATCTAAACAAGTGTGGAAACAATCAATAATGTGAGTGATAAAACTTTTATCTAGCTTTGATTCTTATTGCTGTATACATAAGAATCAGTTGATTGTTATGCTTTTTCAATGAGGGTGAATCTACTCAAATGAGGATAAATATACTTAATATTCATTTATTTTACCTTGAATATCAGCACCGACTGTTATTTATGAAATATGTATTGCTTACATTACTGGGTGTTGACTTCCTATCTCTTTATTTTTAATCTAGTCCTATGTGTGCTTATTTGAACTGTCATGGCAAATTCATTACCATACCCCCTCATTGAACTAAAGTGACGATGTCTTGCAAAATCAAACTACACTAAAATGTTACTTTTCATGACATTATAAAGTCTGTGCCAGCCATGCTAAGAAGACTCTGTTATCTTTGGAATTCATTTGGATTGATGCCTGAATTTCTTTTCCAATTCATTTGCAGGACCGACCCTCAACCAAGGTCCATGCTGCCCCTGGTGGTGGTTCTTCTCTGGGTTATCTCTTTGGTGGACCTGGAGAGGGAAAATGATACCTTGGTTCGAACTTTTGGTCAATGAACGATATATTTTGAAATTCAGGTCGTGGAAACATAATGGAAGATATGGTGTATTATAGGTTATGGGTGCTGGGATAAGTGGGTCAAGAAGAGTGCTATATTTTGGATGTGCTAAACATCTATTACAGAACTGTGTTTGACAGAATTACATATTTCTATTAAGTGCACATTTGCTTTACACCTTTTTCTCTCCTTGTCCACGATATTCTTTTAATTTCTTTTCGTGCACCGGAATATTTTGATGGACAAGAATAACTCATGCTGAAATCCAGGCATCATTGTAAGGTAGAGTTTGTTTTAAGCCCTCAACCACAAGTTAGTTGCAGAAAGAGGAACCCAAGTATATTATTTAGAAACGAGGAATGCTAGCAATATATATTTATTCTGAAAACAGTCTTAAATATTAATTTAACTTTTTTTTTTGAAAATTACAAGATTATGCGAATTATTAAATAGAAAGTAAGATCTTTAAAATTGAGTTTTGATAAATTCCTTTCAACAAGTATATTTTATTAATTATTGAGTTGGAATAAATTCTGGGAGCGGTTTTAATTTGTTTAGTATTCTTCAAGTCGTATTCAATCCGAAAGAGAGTAAAAGGATATGGTTCTTCTCTTTATTTGTAAGGTGGAAGAGGATGGCACGTTTCAATGTTCACAGAATATTGTCAGCATTTCGGAAAACAGAACCATTTGAATTAGGGATTACAATACTTTTATTCGGTAATAATAAAGCACTGTGTAAGTGGAAGCTGAAATTGGTTTTATCAGTGAATTATCGCTAAAGCTTTGTCAAAAATTGGTTTTAGACAAGCATGACAATGGTTATTCTGATAATAACTTTAGGGTTTAGGGTTTATATTGCTAATAATCTTCTACTCTCGAGCACACGTATATTTCTAGTTACTCTAGTTACTTAACCAAACATTAGAGTAATTTGTTGATAAAAATTATTAGTATTAATTATTTAAAAATATAAGATATAAATTGTTTAACATAAAGACTAAAATCAATTTATAAAGAAATTCAGGAAAGTAAAACAAATTTAATCCTTTTAGGAATAGATATTTTTGGGTGCCAGGGATTGAATTGTTCTTTTATTTTATATTGTCTTGCGAATCCTCCGCTGTTGAGAAATGAAAAACAAATAGATTGTGCTATAAAATTGTTATTCTTTACTAAAAATACAAAAAAAAAAAAAAAAAAGAAGAGGAAAGTTCTATTAGAAAAATAAAATCTCAAAATCTTTGTCGTCAGAAACAATAACAAGTGAGTGATTAAGTCAATCTTAATATACATTATGCACAATGAAATGATTATATCAAATGACATATTTTCTCATTAATTAATATACATATATATTTTTTATTATTATTAAATTACAATGGATCAAATAATTGAACTAGGAATGGCAAATTGGAGTTGGATTATGTTTTCAAAGAGCAGTGTCTATAAAATCTCAAAGTGTCCAAGACTTATTGCTTGCATGAATAATTAGATGCTTACTATAACCCAAAAATTCTAAACTACACGTACAAAAATAACCCAACAATAGTACTTTTTTCCTCATTAATGACACTTTCGTACTCTCTTTTTCACCTCATTTTTTATACTTTTATTTATAAGAAAAAGAATGTATAAACTAAAAATATATTTTAGAAACGATAGGAATTATTTGCCACTAAAAGGCTAACACAGAAAACAAACACACGATAAAATTAAAAACGTACTAAAATTACAACTACTTTAACACTAGATTGGCAAAACGAAACTTCTGTGAAGATTCTGGTTCACTTACCAACACTTAAAACAAGCCCTTACAAAATGATGACGAAAAATGGAAATTTCAAGGAAATTTCTTGCGTTCTATAAATGGTCCTATTCTGGTGAAGCAGTTCTTCAAATGATCCAACATCAGAGAAACCTTCCCTAACACTCCTCTGAGCAACCAGCATGGCTCTGCAAGGACCTGACTTTGAAAAAATCTTTCACTTCCTCTCCATTTGTATCCTAGCTTTCATCAATGAAGGCTCTTCCTCCCTCTCCAGTGCCTTCATGAACGAGCCATGGTCATGGGGTGTAAGCATTCCCATCAGTTTGTACGTGAAATTTGCTCTCGAGATTCACTCTCATCTTGGAATCTGTGTTGGGATCGGAGTACCCTCTTTGGTGTATTGGGGAGCCACACGTGGTGCCATAGATTGGTACTGGCAAGCTGCTTTGAAGTTCAACCATGAGATTTTCAAAACCTGCTTGTTCAACATTGTAATTGGCTTGTTACACTTGCTGGTTTCAAAGCTCGCTAATTACATCATTGAGTGGGTGAAGGATCACAAGGTGAAGAAAGGGTACTTGTCTCATTTCCCACTGATTTCTACGTTGGACTTTGATTCACTTTCTCACCACCCTTTACTCAGGCCAATTTCTGTCAAGTATTTGTTTCTCAAGCTCCTTGAATTGCTCACTGTCTTCTTCTACAATGGGAACATATTGCTCTTGAGTTGGTGTTTCTCAGGACAGGTTTACAGTTATGAAGTTGGCAAAGCCATTTCTTGGGTTAGCTTGGGAAGCTCCATGTTTGTGTGGATTAAGGCTTTGCTCACTGAGCTGGGAATGCAACAGAAACCACCTGAAGATAAAGCATGCATGAAGGCTCAGGAAAAGCTTCAAAGTGTAGACACCAAAGATGAACCAATAATCTGCTCATCAGAATGTTGAGGTGAGTTAATTAGTGTCACTATGTGACTCAATAAGATCATAGTTTCAAGTATATCATTGTAATGAGTAATCTATATCTTTTGTATATATATATATATATAACATCTTGTTATTGTTTTCAGTACTACGACAGTTTTATGTGAGTGGCATGGGTACTAAATGTTGAAACATTCTCTGATGTTGTTGTGTAGAGGTAGTGATGAGTTAGGGAATAAGGGTTTTAGTATATGTTGTTAATCCTGTCAATGTTTTCATGAATGAGGACTGTCTAAATTTATTATATCAGTTCGTATTTATTTTACGTTCAAATATAGACATAGATAGATATGTATATCTTAAGTGTGTTTCTTTTATAAATGCCAAAATGATCATACATTAAATCGACCAATTACTTATTTCATTTCAAATAATTATGATTAATATAATATCACTTTACATCTAATCCTAATTACCTTTCGAAATGAGAATGCAATCCCATTAATCAACAATTTAAGAATAGGCACAAGGCACTTCACATAATGAATTTAAGGTAACATGAATAAGGGTCACAAATTTTAGTCCATCATGCTGTTTGTTCGCTAAAAATGGGATTCAACGGACTAACTTGTCGTATAAAAACCGGATTCAAAATTCTAATTATCATATATGTATTCTAGAATTATTTGTGAAAATTTTTATGAGTTATATTCAACTTCCCTTTTAGAGCTTTTTTGTTATTCCATAACATGTCTTAATAACCTTCCAAATTCTGAATCATACTGGTGCAAAATACACATTTTACATTCACAAATAAAATTGGTTTAACTATTGTAAACAGAAACACAATGGCAAACTTGTAACAAACGAGGGTGGATATTACATATATTGTTTTAAATGGATGTAATTGCTTTTTTTAATCACATTTTACATCGATTGTGTATAACAATCTATGTAATATATACTTAAAGCCTCCATTTACGAGTCTCACTTTTCGTTTTCACCGTTTATACAACTATATTTTCTTGGTTTTGCTAAGCTCTACAAACACTAACACAAAAAAACTTTTTAACGTTTGATATTTTTGAGCTTTGACGTCTGTCCAAACACCGACGTCGTACTTGATGACGTCAAAATAACGTCGGAAAACACAACAGACGTCACTTAACGTCGGGACAATAGAGGTCCGACGTTATCCAACGTCGGGGCCAAAAGTAGCAGATGTCAATTTTCGCACTAAATGGAGCCAAAAAATAGAGTAATTTGACATCTGGTAGGCTCTGACAGTTAAATAACGTCGGCCATGGTAAGCTCAGACGTTAAATAACATCTGTTAGAGAACCACCAGACGTCAAATTGTTTTCAATATTCCTACACTTGAAAAAAAAATTTCATAACAGTTTCATAATAATTTCAGCACAATTTTGGAGTTATAGTTATATCTAATAACACTTAAGTTTCAACATATATTCTAAACTAATATAAATAACACCAAACCAAAAGTTTCAACATGATATTTTTGTACAACAAAGTTTTTTAAAGGAGTTCTAATTCCTGTGATATCAACTTCATCTTTCCAATAGATATGTTGCCCACTCTTGTCTTAGTGTGTGGATAATGTCATCTGGTAAAGGTGATGGATTCTTGAACCGCTGAAAAAGTAATACAATTTCATTATGTATGAATATCATTCTTTAAAGTTTGATATGATTTATAATATGTGAAAGATATATATATATATATATATATATATATATATATATATATATATATATATAATTACCTCTATCCATTCATTTTTAGTTGCAGCTCAAATGATTGTTCTTATCCAAGACATGACATAATATCCACATTCCCATGAATCTTCTTGCTTGTTACACTGAACATTACAAATAAAATAAACACATATCAAAGTCATAAGTTGACATACAAAAATTAATAACTTTAAAATGAATGAGTTCTAACCTTTGGATATAATACTTTAAGTTGTTGGTCTCTAGGCTTACCCACAATTCTAATGAAATTTTGGAAACATAGATACATATGTTAGGATTGAAAAAAAATAATACTTACTTTTGTAACATATGGCATGAACAAAACCGTACAACCGTACATTATCTTGGAATGATGACACATAGTTGCCAATGATACCTACCATCAATCACAAGTACTTAGCCGAAATAATTAATAATACTTCATAAAATATTACTATCAAAAACACTTACGCATCAATGTGTGGTGCAAAGTAGATCTCTTTATTTGACTCAACCATCCATGTTTGCAAATAAAGTTTGATGTGGTCATGTGAGTTTTCCGAAGGTTGAATTGTTTGAGGTTCAATGAATCCATAGACGGAATACCGACCTTGGTCCACAATGACTTTGTCCATGTACCTACAAGAAGACAATTAGGTATAATATTAAAAGGTACCAATTCCTTGCTTTAAATATGAAATAAAATAAAAAAATCTTACATGCACCATAGTTGTATGACTGAAATGTTTAACATCTTGTCTCTTGTAATGATCTCTATTGCATCATTCAGGTTAATGTACAATGGGACATGACAATGGAGGCCAAATACTCTTAACTCCCACTTTAGCTCTACCGGTCCTCTTTTCAACTTGTGTAATTTCAAAAACAGCTTTCCTAGAGGATCATCTTCTGCTTCTGCCATTTCATCATCTTCACGTATAACATGTGGACGTCGAACCGAATGTTTTTCAAGATGAGTGGACTGAAATAAAGATTTAGAAAGGTTTGGCATTAAAAGTTTTATAAATTGTAAGATTAAACTACTAAGAAGATGATGTCATAATACCTTCGGTGGGCTAAAGTATGACATGATAAATGCTTTAAGCCAAGCAATAAATGTGCTTAAAGCCTCCCTAACAAATTGGATTTCTGAAGTTGGCACAAACACTTGAGTATGGGGATCTCGAACTTCATCAATCATCACACACACATACTGGGGCAATAGAGGAACACCATGGATAGTCTCCCCACCCTGAAGTTGTCGTCCTATGGCCACTACGTGTGGGGGGTCTTCATCAACCAATAACTCATACAAACTTGTGTAGTCAGTATGATCTACACCGGAGCATGAGCCTTTTGTACTCACACGTTGTCCTGTTGGAGCTTGAGTGGATAATTCCATGTTCTGTTGCTGCATGGACTAAAGCTTTTCTTCAAGTGTTCTTTGTATTTGTTGTTGTTGTTGAAGTTGTTCCATAAAACATTGCTCCATAATTCCCATGCGTTGGTTGAATCTTTCCTCTATTTGTTGCTCCATCTTCCTCAAGGCCTCTTGACTCAACGATTCATTACTTCTTTGTGGAGGACCAACGTAATTTCGAAGACCAATGACACCTCCAACACCACGCACACGTCCTAGGTGCTCTGGTCTTCCAATTGTCGTTGTGAGTATATCGTCCCGACCATGACCGACAAACAAACCCTGAGTCATTTGCTCAATTAATTCATCCTGCACCACAAAAGAAAGTTTAATCAAAAGGAGAAACTTATGAACTATGATAGTCAAATAGGGTTTGTACTTTTTAAGATATGATTTGAGCTGATTGTGATGTCATTTGCCCATCGGACTTAGTCCGAGCAGCCTTCCACATCTCGTACCTAGGAATTGCATCCACTAGGTCAGGGGACTTAAGTCCCAAAGACTGTGCACGAGACTTTTTCAATTTTTTCTCCAATAATGCATAGCCACCTCGAAAGAGTACGTGTGGTGTATCATTAAGTCTTTGTCTTCGTTGGGCTGTTGTCCTTTTTTACTGTCACACATAATATTATTTAATAGTTTTAATACATAATGTATGACTAGTGTGACTATAAACAAATTTAAAAAACAAACCTGTCAGTCTCCAGACTCTCTACATGCACGAAATTGCATCCATTCCTCCTCAGAGATTTTGTACTTAGCACAAGGAGTGCCATGTTGTCTGTCTCCAAACACATATAGACGTGTGAGCCTTGCTTTGAAGTCCCTCCATCTGATGGCTATGTGAGATAAGACTTTCTTTCTAATTTGTTAAGTGTTCGGAGTATTCTCAAATTTGTGCTATTTTAAAGATAAAATATGTTATGTTAACAATAACATAAAAAATACTATAGTTGGTTTAACTAAACATACCACAAGGTCCTGCCATAGGAAGTTATTCTCGACCTCCGCGATGTCATCCCAACATGAAATTTCATGTATCTCTCCATTGGGTACATCCATCTCAAGAAAACTGACCCACATAATCGAATTTTCCTCACAAGATGAACTATCAAATGAACCATGATATCGATTGACACAATAGTCTAATAACCTTATTTTCCAAATCGTCTAACACTCGAGGGTCAATAACTTTCTTGCATATGACATTGAAGAACATACACAAACGTGTTAGAATACCTCTGATAGAAGTAGGTAAGATGGTTCAAAAAGCTACTGGTAAAAGTTGTTGCATCAGCATATGACAATCGTGAGACTTTAAACAGACTAACTTTAAATCTTGCATAGAAACAAGGCTACTAATATTTGATGAGTAACCTTGGGGAACCTTCACACTTCTTAAACACTCACAAAAAAATTGCTTCTCTTTTCTAGAAAGAGTGTGACAAGTTGGAGGCAGGTAGGTTCGTCTTCCAATTGGTTGTGGATGTAACTTAGAACGGATTCCCATTTTAGCCAAATCTTGTCGTGCTTTTACTCCATCTTTAGTCTTTTCTTTTACATTTAGTAAAGTCCCGATGACACTATCACATACATTTTTTTCGACGTGCCTCACGTTTATACAATGTCGTACCTCAAGTTTACACCAATATGGAAGATTAAAGAAGATTGATCGTTTCTTCCAAATGCTTTTCTCCGTGGTCTTTTTCTTTGGATGTTTTCCAAACACAATGTCAATATTTTCCAAACAGCAAAATTGGCCATGAAGTATGTTTGCTACTTAAGTTCCCATAAGGATTCATACCATCTGTAGCAAGTCCAAGTCTTAAGTTTCTTGGCTTTGCACCAAATTCTGGAAATGTTTCATCAATCTTCTTCCATTGTGGAGAATCCGCTAGGTGTCGAAGAAGATTATCACACTTTCTTCTATCAACGTGCCATTTCAAGTTTTTTTGCATCTTCTTTAATGGAAAATAGTCATTTGAATTTAGGTATTATAGGAAGGTACCACATCACCTTAGCAGATGGACCATCTTTGTCTTCATCGCCACTATTTCCGTCAATTTTCTTTTTAAACCGCGATAAACCACATGTTGGACACGCCTTCAGTGAAGCAAACTTGATAGAGGACTATCCCTAGATTCCATACAAGAAGAACTTAAAGATGAACCTTTACAATTCAAAGGACCTATGACAACGGCAAGGAGCAAGAGATTGGAAAATCACATCTATTCAAGACTTTTGATACTACAAGCAACTGCAAGTGAAAATTCTAAGGATATGAAGATTATGGCTTAAAGCACTCTTGAAGGATAGTTATTAGGAAATTAATTTATATTTTTAAACTTTGGGTTTAAATAAGTTATGTTTTTGGGCTTTGGGCTTTCTTTTATAAATTAGTTTATGTTTTGGTTTGGGCTTTCTTAGGTTTTCTTAAACTCATATGCCTATATATAGAGGTACCAAAAATTATTGTAGACACTTTTAGTCATATATTGAATTTGATTTCATTAAAGAGAGGATTCTCTTTGTTCTTGGCTTAGGCCTCTAGTTCTTATCAAAGATTAACATCTTTGTGGTGAATCTTCACTTGACTTATCAATCTGCTAGATTATTGCGTCATTCATCTTTGTCTTATTCCGTGTTCTTCTCTGATTTATTCGTGTCGTGCCTCTTAAGGATTCAAATTCAAAAACGATCATATTTTTTCCTGGATAGGATTGTATCAAAACTCGTCTCTGTATAAAACACAATCATTTGGGCATGCATGTATCTTTTGATATTCCAAACCCATTGGACATAAAACTTTCTTCGTCTCATAATTACGAATAGGTAACGTGTTATTTTTTGGAAGTATCTCCTTTAACAACTCCTACAGTTCTGTGAAACTTGTATCCGTCCATCCATGCCTTGCTTTTAAACTGAATAATTTCAAAGTTGCTGACAGTCGCGTAAAGTTAGTGCATCCTGGGTATAATTCTTCCTCTGAATCGGACTTAAGAGAATCATATAAATGAACTTTTCCAAAATTCTCCTCCCTAACATCACATACCATATCTTCTAAATGATCATTCATCCAGTCGTCTACATAATTTGTTCCTCGTGACGTTGTAGGCTTGTCTAATACTTCTCCATGCCAAGTCCAAAGTGTATAACTTCCATTATACCAAAGATGAATAGATGATCACACATTGTGCCAAAGTCATGACGTATTTGATTAAGACAACGAACACAAGGACAAAAATATGTCCCGTTACTTGAGATTGCGTGTTCTTGAACATATTGCAAAAACTCAGAAACCCCATTTTCATAATCTTCACTGATGCGACGCTCATTCATCCAGCTTCAATCCATACTATGTTCATAAAAAACTCAATCAATTTCAAACTTTTAACTCTCACAAGGTTAGGCCCTACCCATTCGAAAAAATTATTTTTCATAATTTGCTAACACGTATACAAAGAAGTCAAACATCATAAAATTCAAAAAAATTTGACAGCATTTCGCATTGGTCTCTGAAGTACACGAAATGAAAGTGATCGGTCATGATCACAATCAAGTATGCATCTAGAGAACAACACAAATTAGCATCAATCGAAATTTTATGAAATTTATGCATAAATCTCAATGTACACATTGTAGCAAATTATGAAAAATAATTTTTTTAAACTGCCCAATTGGACAATTCAAGATTTAATACAAACGATTAAAAATTTAATCATTTGTACTAAATCTCAAGCGGGAACTAAGTTTCGCCCAGTGTATACAATAAGTATAATAAATCTACATATATAAAATAACACTGCAACAATAATATTCAAAAATCAAATGCAATTAGAATTATTTAAACATGCATATATCTAATAATAAATATAATTTTATTTCGTAATTTTACAAATATTATTATAAAATTTTAAATAAAAAATGAAATAGGCCAAAAAAATTATCAAAAAAAAATAGTCTAAGACTAAAACTATAATGACAATTATAAAAAAATACAAGCAATTATATACATACAACAAACAATTATATACATACAACGAAAAACTAACCTCTTCTAATTGAAAGACGAACTTTGAGAAGGAGTCTAGGGTCTCCGCACACTGCTGGCCAAATGGGGACGAAGAGCAAGTGGGACGAATCTCAAAATGCTGCAAATGAGGATAAAAACGTAAAATAATCGGTTCAAAACACGTAAAATCAACCCATAATCAAATCCCAACAAGTTTGATGGTGAAAAATGTTCGAAACTCACCTGGAGGAGGTCGAAAATGGGGTCGCTGACGGGAAATGCTCGTGGAAACAATGAACATAGTAGGTTTTCTGCGTTTCGCGCAGAGATAAACAAAACTTAATGTCGATGGTGTGGGGGGTCCGACGTTAAGTGACGTCGGTGGTGGTGTAGTCTGACGTTAAAGGACGTCTGGTGTGAGGGGGTCTGATGTCCTTTTTTAAATGACGTCGGAGTTTTTTTAAAGATGTTAAGTGACGTCTGACCTGGAGCGGGCGGACGTTAAAAAAATCATGTTATTTACAAAAATGTCACTGGTCATTTTTAACGTTGGACTTTTTTTAGGCAAACTTTATAGGAGTGACGTTAAAAGACTTTTTTGTGTTAGTGAAAACTTCTCTTTGCGAGAGTCACCATTAAATATAATTAGAATTAAGATCTAAATTAATTTAAGCCAAATCATAAACATTGATATAACTAAAATTAGTATATTAATATAATTAAAACAAAAATTAAAGTCAACATTAATAAAATTAAAATTACTAATACAAATAAGATTATAATTAAGATTAAATTTAATATTAGATTATATAGACCAAATTAATATTTATTTAGTTTTATTAGAAGGTTATTTTCTTAATTAAATTTGAGCTTGAATATATATATATATATATATATATATATATATATATATATATATATATATATATATATATATATATATATATATATATATATATTCCTATATGTGCTATGTTGACCTTCAGTATTGGCTCTAGGCTTGTCCAACTCTTGATAAATTGTAATGTTTAATTTTAGAAGTCCATATTTTAGGTGCTTGTTGACCAAATTTTAGTTATTTTAATCGTAATGTTTAATTACATTGAGTGAACCATTATTTTCTATTTGAGATTTAATATAAAGATCGATTACTACCTCCAATTTCAGTTGTTCATATTTCCTGTTTTTTTGAAAAGAAAAAAAAAGAATGATAACAACTATTATATTGAGTTTTGAATTGTCCATTTAGAAAATTTAGAAAGACTATATACTTTTCCATAGCTCATCAATATATATTTTAATCACATTTTGTATATTTCATAAAATTTTCGATCTTCAAGTACATATTTATATTTGTTTGTAGTTGATTTAGCGCCACCATTTGTTTCATGTCACTTAAAGATCAATACGAAATACCATCAAAATTTTGTGAAATATAAATAATGTTGATTAAAATTTATGAACTAATGAAATACAAAAATAAATCTTCTTGAATAGGATATGACCACACCTTTTTGAAAAAGTGGAAGGTTTTCATGCATTAACTATGTTTTTCTATAAATAGTAATGGATTAGTAATGGATTGCAATCTCAACATTTTTATATACATTGTGAAGATCATGTGGAGGACATAATTCATAATGTTGGTCAAGTAAGTTTCTAGCAAGGACTAGTGTACGATTCTTTGAAATATGATTCAAAGAAACTTTTGTATTTTGATTGTACAAGTTTCATAGATTTGTCAACAATATTAAATTTAATTAATATTAAGGTAAGACATAGGTTGACAGATAAAATCTTCATCCAATTCCTCGATTTGTTGCATGAAATGTTTCCAATAGAAAATACATTGTTGAACATGAAATATTTCCAATAGGAAATACATTGTTGACCCATCTCTATGAGGTGAAAACAAAAATATAATGTTCAAATACATGCATGCCCAAATGATCATTCTCTTAGGATATAGAAAGCAAGGGAAAGGCCTTTTCCAAGAGGCGTTATTGCACAAGAAAAGTAGAGCGGTTGGTTATAAGGGAATGTCGTACTGTTTGATATTACTTGGTGGTAATATGTTGATGGTTACACGTGGTGGTATTTTGAACATGTGATAATAGTTGTCTCTGTTGAGGTTATGCATTTATAGTGATAATACAAGGTGAGTTATATGACGGTAATGCAATGTGGTATGATGTTTTATCTTGATAGCTCACCCTTGCTTTTGTGTGTTGTTTATGTTTGTGCGATGATCAAATAACATATGTATTATACGGGACCAGATGTTAATGCATATGCTAGTGGAGATGCATATATGTGAGGAGCTCGTGGAAAAGACTAGAGAGTTTTATTTTAAAAGTAGTTGAAATTGTTTTTAAACTATAATGTACAAGTTGTCTAGTTTGGAAGTTTATTTTCATTTGGAAAGAGTAGTAATAAGTTTTCTTTGGAAATTATACCAAATTGGTTTGAGTTTTAATTATGTTTCAATTTGGATAATAATTTTTACTCAAAGGAAACTCTAGCAAGTGGTTTTTGAAATAAGATATTTTGATAATTTTCCTATTTAATACGATCAGATGTTGTGTTTTGTATATTGAAAATTTATAAATTACACGTAACATCTCAAAAGGGATGTTGCAATAACTATCAATCTTACAATATGATATTGTGGTTATGAATTGCATTATTTACATATTGATACTATTTTTATCTCAAAAGATTAATCATATTCTTACTCTGGTTTTTGTGATATAATTAATCAAAATATATGCTCTGATACTTTGTTTGAATTCATTCTTCATGGATTTTGTCATCGTAAAGAAGGTGGAGTTTGTTAAAGAAGACGAGCCCTTTTAAGCTAATGGACTTTTTATACAAAACACTCACTTTACCATGAAGTCCATTGTTAGAACTAAAACAACGAGTAGCGAGAATGTATTACTAATGAAATAAATTATTGTAATTGATTAACAATTTTTGAAGATAAAAAATATATAATGTGTTATGTGCTTTCATATGTTTAATAGTTGATATTCAAGAATTATTTGCAAATTGAAAGTCTGGTATATACAAAGACCAAGTCTTAGCATTAGACGAGTCTAAACAATAGACAAGTTAGTACAATAGACGAGTGCATCAAAGGTAACCACTAGGTAAAACCATCAGATGGCTCAAGTCATGAAAAGATCTAAGCCTTCATATGGCATAAGATTTTAGACAACTCATGGCAATTTAAGCCATTAGATTACTTAAACAATAGAACTATATACATCAGTTTTGTACTTGTGTTAGACTAGTTAGAACATGATCAGGGCGGATGTTTACGGTGGCAGGGAGGGGCCATGGCCTCCCAACATTTTGAAATTTTTTTAAGTATATATATATATATATATATATATATATATATAATAATTTATTGAATTTTTTAAATTATAGGAAATATATTTTAGGAATCGATGAAAATTAAATTGTGTAATTCTTTATTTTTTTTTATAAAGCACAATATTTAATGTTAATAGATAATAATAAATAAAAAAATTTAGGTTTAATTTCTCTTTTAGTTCCTGTTTTTGTCAAAAAATTGAGACTAGGATTATATTAATAATTTCAACAAAGCAATTCATTCATATTAAGAGTTTCAATCTTAATGAAAGAATTACCGACTCGTTTCAAAAAAATTAAGTAAAAGACCAAATTGCATTAGTTTTTCAAAAAATCGGGACCAAATTAAGTCTAAAAAACTTAGATGACCATACTTAACATTTTTAAACAGAAACATAAATCAAAAGAGTACTTAAACCAAATATTTATTAATATCATTTTTATTTTCATTCTTATTGTCTTTTTAGTTTTTCATAAATTGTAATAATCTTTCACTCTCATATATTTTCTTTTTGTTTTTTTTTTTTAAAAAGTTTGACACAAACTCATTATTTTTGCTTTCATTTCTCATCTATCCTCTTGCTTTCTTGTCTCTTGTCTCACTTGATAATGAAAACATTACTTTTTATCTCATTAGTTTTTTGTCTATTCATTTTTTATGAATATAGAAAAAAATGTATCATGTATTTGTTCAATTTTTAATTGTGACTTAACTATAATACACATTTTTTTAATAATTATGTGCCTCAATTTTTTATTAAATTATATTTTTTAATATTATGTACAAAATAAGTATATTGATAAAAAATAAAAAAATAAATTCATTATTAAAAAGTGATAAAAAAGAAACTATTGATGAAAACGAGATAGACTATATTTCTTCACATATTTGAAACATTATACTAATGATCAAATTATTTAGTAAAGAAGTCATTTTTTGAAATATTATACTAATGACAAAATATAATAATCTCAAAATTATATTACTTTGCCCCTCCAATATTTTTAGTCCGTCACTGAGTATGATACACTATTTGATATCTTACTTGCGCATGATTGTGCACATTGCATAGTGAACAAAGTGAAAGTGAAAATAAAAGTGAGAATTGTTAGTAATGTTTATGCTTACAAGAATAATCTGAGAGCTTATATTGTCATATTCATCTTGTTAGAAAGTGATATTAGGTTGATCAAAACCATTATAATTCCTTCACTTGTGTGAAGTATACCTTAAGAGCGCTATTGTAACTCTCCTATGTGAGAGATTGTTACTTTCATTATACATGAGAGCTCTTAATCTTAAAGGAAGAATGAGACTAACACCTATATAGGTTTAAATTCTTATAACTTAGAGAGGGTTAAACTCATTGATTTTGGGAGATGTTAAACTCGTACCTGGAGAGGATTGACTTGTTGTAAGAAACTGACTGCTTAAGCAACTGAACATATCATCAAGTAGACTTTTGTGTGTATGCCTTTGAATTGATTGGTTAACCTAAAAACTAGGAGATAAGTGTTCAAATAATCTAAACACCTTTCCTTAACTTGTGCTAAGCTAGAATCTAAAAATAGAAAAGAAAAATTGAAGGCCAAAAGAACAAAAGCCGAGAGCAAAAATGCTTCCTAATGAACTCAAAATTTAACAATTATGGTACATTATGGTTCTAGCTTGTGTGAACTCAAAATTGAACAATTATGGTGCATTATGGTTCTAGTGTTTAATGTGTATGGCAAATTAGTTCCATCATTATTTGGCCTTAGTCTTATTTGGTATATGCATGATTGATTAGCCTTTGTGATTGCATGCTCAAATTACTTTTCATAGAGTCTTCTTTCTTGCTTTGCTTGGGTTAGACTTGTTGCTAGTTTTATCATATGAATTTTATTTCTTTAGAGTTTAGCTTTCTTTGTTTTTGTATTTTTCTTGCTTGTCATTAAGTTCTTAAAGTTTTATCATTGGAGTTCTCATTTTTTGCTCTTCTAAGTGTGTTTGCCAAAATATCAATACTCTTGTATTGCTTTTCTATTGAATTTTAGGTCGTAGTAGAGTTTACACTCTCTTAGGAGAGCTTGAGTGCTAGCTTAGCCTTGTTTGTTTTTTGTGAAAGAACTAAACATTTTTATGAGTATTATTCTGTATAGTTATGTTGTTAAAAGAAGTTAAATAGATTATCTTAAATGTATAAGTTATAAATTTAATTTTTTAATTATACAAAGTTTATTTGTAATTGTTGATATTGGCGCGAAATGATGTGTCAAGTTTGAAAAGGATGAAATCATTATTATTTACAAAATTATCTTATATCAATCTACAACTTTCTTATAATGTAAAGTGATGGATTTAACCACTACAATGAGTTATTCTTTTAATTTTATATATTTATTAATAATTTATATTTAAAGAACAATAATTATAAATTTTATACTATTTGTTGATGGTTTTTTAATATGCTTAGAAAAATTATATAATTTTATCAGTATTCTATGAAGTTACTTAAAAAGTAATTAAAAATATCATAAAAAGGCAACTTTTCTTAAATAATAATAAATTTTGTAAATGTGCAATTTTTTACAGGTTCTTTAGATTTTTTTAATTTAACAATATTAGTTCATTATTAATATAATTGTTAATAAATTTATTAATTTTATTTAATAAATAATTCTAACATGTTAATAAATGTTGATAATTATATATTATGTTGAATTCCACTTATTCCATTTTAAAAAGTTAAATGTAGAATTAAATTCTTATAAATCAAGATTTACACTGGAAGTACAATTAGACCAAAAGTTAATCAAATATGATTGTTTAAGCCTATGATTCATGTATAAATATAAATACCATCTTTCTTACAAAATATTAAGAATATAATTATCATTATAAAAAATAAGGTCATATATTTTATAAATTTGTAAAAGCTTAATAAAAATACAGTAAATAAAAATTTATGTTCTTATACTTAATATTTTTAAACATAAAGCAAATTGAATATTTAATGTTAAAATAATAACAATAAGATATAATAGACAATTTTGAAAATATTTTTATTATTTTAATCATATTTAAATAGAATTACTTGTATTTAAATATATATATATATATATATATATATATATATATATATATATATATATATAATAGCATGTTCCAAAAAATAATTGAATAACTGAATTGACGATTATCACAAAACATGTATGAATACCAAATGAAAGAAAGAATAAAACACATGATACATTTCCAACCTTCTTTTTCGTCATGTTTATATAACAACTTTCAATACTATGATTTTAATAATGTTTTACTTCATTTAATTATAAATCTAATGTTATTATATACATATTCTTTTATTAAAAGCAATCACATCAAAAAGTTATTTAAAACTCCTCTCTTGTTGATGTGTATTTATTTATTTTTAAATAACGAGGAAGATGAGAAGCAATGAAAAAAAATAAAACATAAAGAATTGAAAATCAAAATTATAAAGAATTGAAAATCAAAATTATAATGATTTCGGTTGGGTGGTTGCAGTCCATTGTCAGAAAGAACCACAAATGATAATTTTAGTAATATCATATACACATACTTAAAAAGGAAAAAATAACACATATAGCATTTGACAAATATTTTGACTTATTTTAATTTAAATTAAATTCAACATGCGAATGGTGAATTACACTTCATATAGGTTTTTAAACTAATTTTGATTTAATTCTTTATTTTTTATATTCAGTCTTAAAGTATTTGAAATTATTTTTTAGATCATAAACATAAATACAAATTAACATTAATAATTGCTTAAAAAATAAAAAAAATAATAATAATGAAAATATTATACATCATAATTTATTAAATTTATAATGCAGTTTTTTTTTCTTTAAATGTATTAACATTATAATACACAGTCAATACAAATAGTACAAATTTGCATGCATTTATCAATCAAAATCATAAGTTCTAATTTATATATATATATATATATATATATATATATATATATATATATATATATAAATTTGAAATAAAATAGGAAGAATCTTGTGTTTATGAAATACATGAAACCTTAGGTATTTCTTTATTTCTGTCATTATTTTTCTAAAAAAATTAATAAAAATAAGATAATTAAAAATTAAAATAAAATATATTTTTATTCTTTAATTTCTTTTATAAAAATTAAAATCAGTCATTCTCAAAATTTTATAATAATTTAATTTCATGTCTAAATCGATATGTGAATTTGAATTAATTTTTAAAATAATGTTTAAAAAATATATAAATATGAACGTTGGGTTCGTGTTAGTATTTCCGAGGTGGTTTTGTTATTCTGTTTAACCATGGTTAATGAATGTTTTGACCACACCACTCGTCCACCTTCTATATAACCAGTAATAAACCACCCAACTCTTTCACACCATTCAGTATTCCTTCTTCCGAGCACAACTTGCTGTGCTCTTCATCTCTCTCTTACCTCTGCACTCTTTTTCTCCACCCTTCTTCTCTCTTCACATTCTCAACACCAAAACAAAAAAATGTCACTCGATGTTCATCCCCTTTTGTTCTTCCCTGGTCTTGTTGAGTCCCAAGTTCTCTCTGTTCAAGCTGTTCTATGTGTTATCCTCTTCACCTTCCTTTTCATACTTTTCCTTACTCCCGGAGGTCTTGCCTGGGCCTTGTCCAAGTCATCGGTGCAACCCATTATCCCTGGTCCAGTAACGGCCCAGCTCCGAGTCTTCACCGGTTTAACTCCTCACCGGACATTGGCCAAACTGGCTCGCTCGCACAGTGCGGAGAAGCTCATGGCTTTCTCCGTCGGCTTAACCCGGTTCGTCATTTCAAGCGAACCGGAAACTGCTAAGGAGATTCTGGGGAGTACTGGTTTTGCTGATAGACCGGTGAAGGAATCGGCTTATGAGCTTCTGTTCTACCGTGCGATGGGATTCGCACCATACGGAGAGTACTGGAGGAACCTCAGGAGAATATCCGCTCTCCACCTCTTTTCTCCGAAGAGAATAGCCGGATTCGAAGGGTTCCGGTGCGAGGTGGGGTTGAAAATGGTGGAAGAGGTGAAGAAGGTTATGAGTGAGGACAGACCCGTGGAGGTTAAAAAGGTGCTTCATTTGGGGTCGTTGAACAATGTAATGATGACCGTTTTTGGGATGTGTTATGGGTTTTACGAGGGTGAGGGGGCTGAGCTTGAGGCATTGGTGAGTGAAGGGTATGAGCTTTTGGGTGTGTTTAACTGGAGCGACCATTTTCCCTTGCTGGGGTGGTTGGATTTGCAGGGTGTGAGGAAGAGATGCAGGGATTTGGTTGAAAAGGTTAATGCTTTTGTTGGGAAGATCATTGAGGAACACAGAATGAAGAGGGAGAAGGGTGAGTATGTGAAAGATGAAGGGATGTCTGATTTCGTTGATGTGTTGCTTGATTTGGAGAACGAAAACAAACTCAGCCAGGCTGATATGATTGCAGTGCTTTGGGTAAGTTATTTATCATCTTTCCTTTAGATCTCAGGGATTTGTTTGGTCTCATCATTTTGCATGTTGGTGAAAAGTTACAGTAAACTTGAAATGAAGCTTTGATCTGTTTATATCTATGTTTGCATGTCACTGAACAATGGTATTTTCATCAATAGATTTAGGTATTATTATAATTATTGTATGGTGTTGTAACTTGGAAGTTTCTCAGGAAATGATTTTCAGGGGAACAGACACAGTGGCGATTCTACTGGAGTGGATTCTGGCGAGGATGGTTCTCCACCCTGAGATACAAGAAAAGGCTCAAAGGGAAATAGACAGTGTGTGCGGATCCTCAAGGTTGGTTTCCGATGCAGACATTCCGAACCTGCGGTACCTTCAGTGCATTGTGAAGGAGGCTCTGAGGGTGCACCCACCGGGCCCTTTACTCTCCTGGGCTCGTCTGGCAGTGCATGATGTGACTGTGGGCGACAAGCACATTCCGAAAGGCACGACGACGATGGTGAACATGTGGGCAATCACGCACGACGAGAGGGTGTGGGCTGAACCGGAGAAGTTCAAACCGGAGCGGTTCATTGAGGAGGATGTGAGCATAATGGGGAATGATTTGAGGTTGGCTCCGTTCGGGTCTGGGAGAAGGGTGTGTCCTGGGAAGGCCTTGGGCTTGGCCTCTGTTCATCTTTGGCTTGCTCAGCTCCTTCAGAATTTCAAATGGGTTTCTTCTGATGATGGTGCTGTGGATTTGGAAGAGCAACTCAAGCTCTCCATGGAGATGAAGAAACCACTGTCTTGCAAGGTTGTGCCTAGGGTTGCTGTTTCCGTGTTTTGAGTTTTTATTTAGTATTAATTAAGTAGGGTTTAGTTAATCTCTTTTATCTGTTGTTGTGTTTTCCTAGGTTGTTTTAGGGTTTAATGGTAGGTTTTGGAGGTTGTTAATTGGTGGAGAGCTAGTAGGTGAGAGAATGTGAGAAGTTGGTGGTTTTATGAGTTAATGGATGTCAGTGAAGAATGTTGTTTTCTATGTGTGTGGTTTTCTTTATGGACTTGGTCTAAATTATTTTAATGGTAGTAAATTAGTGATTTTAGTTAAAGTTTTTGCACTTCATAAAAAATTATATTAAATAAATTAATCTTTTCATGTAGTAATTCAGTGATTTTAATTAAAGATTTTTCACTCTATTAAAAGTGGTATTAAATTAAACACTTTGTTATAAGAGTATTTTGGACTACTTACCTTAATTTGGTTTTAGATATGATGTACTATATAACACCCAATCAAGTTAAATGATTGTTTGAGATCTTTATAGTGAAATATTTGAGCAAATAAATATTTGTTTAATTTTTATGTAAGGATTAAACTCTAAATAAAAACTTAGGAAAACAAGTCTTTTTTTAAAATTTTGTAATGAAATAAATTTCAAAATAAATCTTTAAACCAAACAATGGGGTAATGCTTATTTAAAGTTAAATATTTGAATAAGAACTTGCAAGATTCTATAAAACTATTATATTGAATATGTTTTGAGGAATAAAAAATCAATGTTTTAAATCATGTTTAAAAGTGAAGGTTTGGGAATTTCTGGTGACATATAAGGTGTGAGTGTTATGTAATAATTTGTGTAAATTTAGTTGAGGAGTTCTTCATTATTCGGATAGTTCAACTTGAGATTGGTTAAGTTATCCAATTTAATGATAAAAGTTAAATAATCAAGATGAGTTCGAGGTTGTATTTAACATATAAATTTTGTACTATATATAATGAATATTAGTAATTTAATTACTTGAAAATATTTGGTTAAAGCAGCATAATTTATATGGATGATTTATATATTACTCTTTCTTAGCAATCTATGCCTTTGAATAAAACAAAACATTATTGATTTTGTACCAAAAACATTTGGTTGAAGGAGAAAGAAAGTACATTATCAGATATGTAAAGATTCTGAAATACAAACATTATTTTAGCTAATATGAACCTACTTAAAACCTGGGTTAAATATGTTTTTGGTTCCTTAACTTTCAGTTAATTTTGGAATTAGTCCATTTCGAAACTTTAAACTAATTTAGTTCTTCATCTTTTAAATTACGTGAATTTAGTCCTTTTAATCAAATTTTGTTAAATTTATTTGACATTTCAAGTGCATTTCATAATAATATTTGACTTAATATTAAAGTAAAAATGTGTCAAACCGTATAAACAACTCAATTACAATCTTGAAATGTGTACGAAACATCAAATAAACCTAACAAAATTTGATTAAAATGACTAAATCCACTTATTTCGAAAGATGAAGGATTAAATTGGTCAAAAATTTCAAAATGGATTAATTTTAAAATTTACTGAAAGTTAAGGAACCAAAAACATATTTAACCCAAACCTATATATAGACTTATTACATAATTTGAATAAAATATTGTGTTTGTAATGTTAAATTCAAATGGAAAGGAATGATTATTCTGCTTCAACAATTGTTCGAGTGCAACCTGCACTTAATTCTACAATAGCCAACATGTGAGATTGAGATAGTTTATTCTTTTAAAATTGATTCTATGAATAAAATTGTTAGGTCGTGAGATTCTATCAAAAGGTGATTTGCCAAAATTTTATCCATCAAAGATTCAATTATTCAACTATCAAAGATTTACTTATTTTTTAATTATCAGAGCTTGAACTTAATTAGTTGATGGATATTTATTGTATTTTAGCTAAATTGTAATTTTAATTTATTTTAAATTGTATTCAATATTTTGGTTCTCTGATTCTTTAACTTGTATTTTAGTTTTAATATTTATCAATTTATTCAATATGATTTATTTTTAATTCAATTTCACCATATATCAATTTCTGGAATTTTTTTTCCTCCACTTTCCACCACATTTTTCCTTTTCTCCTTGTTCTCCCTCATCCATCTCCCATCACCCCTTTTGTCCTTCTTCCTCTCTTCACCACCATTTTCTCTCTTCTTCCTCTCTTAGCTTTCTTTACCCTCTGCACTTTAACTCTGCAAACTTGATTTAATAAAGGACACAACGAAACTCCACACAAGAAGTTTTTTAGAAGGAAAATTGTGGTGGTTGTCTTTGTTCCTTTCAAAGAAGACAACAAGTTTGGTGGAACTTCTCAAGGATATAGTAAGAAGTAAAGTGAAATTGATGTTATATCCAATTATGAGGTTCAATTCAAGGAGTAGATTTACTTTCACTTGTCATATTAGAGGTTGAAGAAATTGGGGAATATCATAACCTAACCGATGTTGACCAAAAGTTTTAAAGAGTTAAAATATATAATACGTTCAAAATTTATATATTTAATTATTATCACCGATACATAAGATAAGATAGTATAATTATAACTAAAATGAAACAAAAAGAAAGAGAAAAGTAAGACTTGCAGAATCAAGGAAAAGATATATTGAATATTGTATTTAGAAATCGTACAAAAGTGGGTTTATATAGACCATCTGCAACCTATGTAACTATATGAAAAAGGACGTTACAATAGTTATAACAGACTATGTAATATCCCCCCATAAGGGATGCTCCACCATGAGTTTAGAGCGAAAGCTAGAAAAGGAAGAACCAGAGAAAGGCGTTGTGAGAGTATCAACAATCTGAGTAACAATGGGAATATGTTGCAGCTTAAGATGTTGTTTCTAAATGTGATCACGAACAAAGAACAAGTCTAACTCAAAATGCTTGGTTGTGGAATGAAGGACAGAGTAGATTTGCTTCACTAGTTATACGAGAGGTTAACAAGAAACATCACAACCCTTGACCAATCATGACCAATAATTTTGGTGACTAATACAATAAATATGAATACATAATTTAGTATAATTATAACTAAAAGAGATCACAGAAACATTTGCTCTTCATTCCTTTAAATTTTTGAACTCATCAATAATTGAATCAAAAACTAAAATTTTAAGTTATTTGTTTTTCAATGTAAATAACTATTGTTTGCAAGATTTTTTTTCAATTTTATTTTTGCAAACTTGTTTTGATAATTTTCATTACAGAAAATGATATTTTTGTTGTAGTTGTAAAAACTGGAAGAACTAAAATAGCACGAATTAAGCTATCAATAAAGTAAAATGTCTTTGAATTTTCTATTCTTACAAAAGATTAACATAAAAAGATAAGCAATCAAAATCTAATTAAATATTAAAGGATATCAATACTAAAACGAAAATATATGATAATCAAGATGCAATTATAAATTAATTTTGTATCATTTGAGTTTAATCTTTGGAAAAAATAAGTATTAGTTAGATTTTCCTTACCTTCCTACTAAACTATACCTTATTGAGTAGATAATGATGAACAATTTATAGACAATTTTCTTAAAAGATATATAAATTTAATTACATCAAAATTATATATATATATATATATATATATAATATTGGTGTCAATATAAAATAGATTTTAAAGAGAAAAATCTATTAGTCCTCATAATTGGAAATAATTGTTTCCATCCCTAATATTATATGATATTCATTTTTTTGTTGAAAAAAAGTTAAATATATATTCTAAAGTTGTATGATATAATGTCAACTAGTGATATCTTTATTAAACTTTTACCATTTATATAACATTTGTTAAATAAATATGAGTGATTTAAATATTGAGAAAATACATTAGTATTACACTTAAATTTGATTAAATTATATAACACAGAAAATACTTATAATAATGTACTTAAAATTGTCTAAAACAAATTTTTTTTTTAGAATTACATGATATAAGACTCAATTTCTTTTGCGAGTTAGAAATGATTTTACAATGAATAAAGTAAGTTGTGTTATATATATATATATATATATATATATATTATTCATTCACATTTTTTTCTTTCTATTTTATTGTTTGTACGTATAGATTTTTCTATATAAATTTAACATCCGAGTTAAATAGACTAATGTGAGTTTCTAGTAATATATTTTGTTTATGAATTAGGTTCATGGTAAGAAAGTTAGAATTTTTTTAATTTTGCTTTACATTTTTATCTTTCCTTTGACGAACACATGAATAAATATAATGAAAATTGATAAATTTACTTCATCTAAGCTAGATACTGACTTCTAATTAAAATTTTTAAGTTGAAATTGAAAGTGTTAAGATAATTTGAAATAAAGATTAGGAAAATGAAAAGTTATTAAATTGTTGAAAAGTATAGCACAAATTTTTAATTTAATTGTCTGTTTGAAATAATCATATTTTGTTGATTCAGTTAAAATGAGTTTTAAAACTTTATGAATATAACTAATTTTGTATGCAGGGGTGTCAAAGTAGGTCTGATTCGTTGTGCCAGCTCACCAAGATAAGGGAGAGTCAGGTTGAAGTTTTCAATCCGTCAATCCGTTTTGGATCGACCTACTTAGTCTGTCAAACTGGCGGACCAAACGTCGGAGAGCTCACCCCTGGTCCGCTAGCCTTTTTTTAATTTCTTTTATTTTTAAAAATTAAAATATTATATTTTTTTTATAAGTGTAAAGACGTAGTACTATTATAATTTAAATCATTAACACTTACAAATTAATTTTCAATTATTAGATAAAATAGAGCAATTTAACATGTAAATATAATAATTATTTTAATTTATCTAATCAAAGATATTAATTAATCAATTAAAAGCTTAGAAAAAAAATTTTATGATTAAATATATTCTAAATATTTATTTATAAGTGTGTATATATACATATATATATATATATATTATATAAATTTAAATATTTTTTTTCTTAAAATAAAAAAAAAAAGTAGCAGAGGCTAGCCTGTCGACTCGCCCTGTGGCAAGGGGTTGCAGTTTCTGTCTTGTATTTCAGTGGCGAGATAGTCCGACTTGACCTGTTTTTGGTGGGTCAAGGATGAGACGGACCAAAACGGATCAGATTGACTCATTTTGTCACCTCTATTTGTATGTTTAAGTGTTTGGCTTATAACTATAATGTGTGTCTCTAGATTTTGGAATAGTCAATTTGAGTTAGGTCAATGTTATACAAATTTAGAAGTAATGTAGTGTAAAATGTTATTTTTAACTTATTAAAGAAGTTAGACATGATAAAATAAGTTTTGTGATGTTTTGGGTGTGATAAAATATACTTCCTTTTGACTAAACAATTTATTCTTATTCAAATGGAAATGGAATAAAGATATAATTCTCTTTCACGTATTCTCGTTTAAGCTGAACATTTTTGTTTAAGTTTAAAATTCTTTTGTTAAATTTTGCTCAATCAAAAATTGTATCACTTGATTGGATTTGTATATAATAAGATTGATATGCTTTAAAGTTGATGAAGTATTATGTTTGTATTTAAATAAATAAAAACATTTAAAGATGTTATTTAATTAACATGTGGTATATAATGTGAAAGAAAATGTGTGTGAAAAATGTAAGTGTATAAATACATAATGATATATCTTGATTGTCTCTTTTTACCCACAATGTTGTCCTTTTCAAACATTGTTATGAAGAATATCGAAGAGGAAATCATGACTCTTATGGTTAGGAAAGTAAATTGTATCTCATGATTCTTCCTGTAAATATGGAAACTCTTATATTATAATAGTTTAATTATAGGAGTAAGTAACTTATAGGAGCATAATCATCAAATTAAAGATACACACTTGTGTATATATTCCTCATATGTTTATGAATAAATCAAAATCCTATTATTCCCTTTACTTTTACATAGTACCAGAGCAATTATGATCTGCTCTCTCTTTTTTTCTCCAATTTTTTTTCTCTTGTTTTTAAACTATCAAACCACCACCTACCACAAACAAACCAAGAGACTACACAACATGGAAAAAGTGCAATGGTATGGTACTTTCATGGATCCTTAATTCATTGACCCTTGATATTGCAAACAATGTTATTTTTTATGACATTGCTCATGAAGTTTGGAAATATCTTCAAAATCATTTTTTTCAAAGCAATGCACGATGCATTTTCCAACTCGAGAAAGAGATTGCTTGCCTTACTCAAGATCAACTTACAGTTGTTGCCTACTATACAAAGTTAAAAAAATTTTGGGATGAGTTAGGATCCTACAATGATGCAATTTTCACATGTGGAACAAACAACAAAAGATGCAAGATGATGCAATTTCTCATGGGGTTGGATGAATCTTATAGTGTTGTCTGTTGTCAACTCTTTTTGATGAATCCTTTACCCGATGTTTCACAAGCTTATTCTTCCATCATTCAAGAAGAAAAACAACGAAATTTGGGTACAAGAAGAGAAATGGTTAAAGCTTCTTCCATGGTTATTGAAAAAGAGGAACCAAAATTCCTTGTTTATTACAAATCTGGTTTGTCTTCTCGTCCTAATTCCAATTATCGCAAGTTGCTGCATTGTTCTCATTGTGATAGAGATCACCACACTAGAGAGACATGTTGAAAATTACACGATTATCCACTAGGACAGTCCAAGCATGCTATAGTTAAAAACCATCATTTCAAGCCAAATGACAACAATCAATCTTCTGCAAATCATGTTAGAGATGCCTCAACAACACATGTTTAGACCATTGTGAATGGATTAACTGAATTGTAATTACAACAAATTTTGTCTGATATTCAAGACAATGGAACATCTCAATTAACTACTCCCAAGGCAAATAATGTCAATCATTCTTCAGGTTTGTCCGCACCCAAGTTGATAATTGATAGTGGTGCAAAAGATCACATAATTTCCTCTACATATTTTCTTGTCAATAGTAAAGAAAATACATCTTTACCACCGGTTGTTATGCCAAATGGAGATCAGACTCTAATTCTTTTTACTAGAAATTTACCCTTGGATCCTATAATTAATTTGAAGAATGTGCTTGGGGTGCCATTATGTAAGGTGGATTTGATGTTTGTGAGTCGAGTTACAAGAGATTTAAATGTTCAATAACTTTTTTTCCTCAATTGTGTATTTTACAGGATTTGATGAAGGGGATCACGATTGGTTTGGGTGAACAAAGAAATAAACTCTATTACTTGTTTGAGATGAATACATCACACAATCCTATACAATCAATGTATACCATTAAATCATTTCCATAGTTAAGGTCAATGAGGAAGATGACTTTGATAAACTAATCTGAACATTTTTTTTCTTGTAAAAACATAAATGTATCACTTTGCCAAATCATTGCCTTCTAATACCATTAACCTTGATTTAATGAAAGAGACCCACTAGCTCCTTTCAATAAATATTGAAACCACATTGAGTTAAAAATTAATAAAGAAAAATATTAAACAATTAATACTTGATACCAATAAAAAGTATTAAGTTATGAATAATTCCTTTCTATGAATACATTTATTCATCATCGTTAATAATTTTTCTATCTTAGATATGCTTCTCTTCTCTATACAACTTGAATATATGAAAATTTATTTGAGAAATTTGAGTTTAATTTATGGGATTGTTTATAAAATTATTAATTAATGAAGGGTTAAATATGTTTTTGGTCCCTCAATTTTAGTGAATTTTGGAATTAGTCCATCTTTAAAACTTTATACCAATTTAGTCCTTCATTTATAGAAATGTGTGGATTTAGTCCTTCTTACCAAATTTTGTTAAGTTTATTTGACATTTTAAACGTATTTTATGATAATATTTAAGTTAACATTAAAACGAAAATGTGTCAAACGGTGTAAATAATTCAAATACTATCATAAAATGCACTTGAAACGTTAGATAAACTTAATAAAATTGGGTTAAAATGACTAAATTCACGCATTTTTAAATGTGAAAGACTAAATTGGTCAAAAGTTTTGAAGATGGACTAATTCCAAATTTCACTGAAATTTAGGGAACCAAAAACATATTTAACCCATTAATGAAAATAAAAATTTAAGAAATAAAATACTTACTACGTAAAAAATGTAAAACTTATTCACTAATATAAAGATATTTCTTAATGCATAACATTAGTGTATTTGTTAATAAAATTGAGAGTTACACAAATTGTTGACTTTAATTACTTTGTTACATACAAGCTTTTTACTTTTTTAAAATAAACATTGAGCTCAATCTAAATGCATAATTTAACTTTTGTGTATATACAATAAAAAAAAATGTATGAATTTATTTTGAGTATATTGTTGGATGAGTGTACATAAATCTAGAAAAGTCCATTTCATGAGATTCCTACACAAACATGTATTTTAAGTTTGTCATATGACTCACTTATAATGTATTTGTGTGGGTTTGTAGTAACATACTTTTGTTTCTCTCCTAAACTTCTTTTGTTGATTCCTTATAATTACCCTCTTTAGGAATGAGGAAGATGATAGTGAAGGAAGCACACTTTTTCTCTTTGATTTGTTCTTTGTCCACCTTCAACAAAACCCACTTTACTTTTTGCTTAAAAAAGAACCAAACTCAATACAACTTTCATGCAACAATTTTGGTCATAGTCACATACCCCATGGCCCATCTACCTTTATTCTTTTTTATTTTCATTTGCATCTTAGTTTTAAATATATATATATATATATATATATATATATATATATATATGCATGCATGTTGAATGAACTAACCATTACCACATATCTTCCAAGTATCACACCATATGATATTATTTTGCACTAGAATTGACTAAAGTTAAAAGAGAGATTTTTCCCTTAAAATCTTCAACAATGCTTTTGTTTTTATTTTTCATTAAATAATTTACTAAATGATAAAGATTTAGTATCAAATTCCTGTTTCATTTGAGATGTCATACTCCCACTTAATCCATTTTTCTAATGAATTAATTAAAAAAATTATTTGGTAATTATATTTACTTAGGGTCTTTCAGGAAGAAATTAAACAGTTTAATTTTAATTTTATTACAATTGAAAATCATTAAGAACTTTAACTTTATTAGCTATCGAGGACCTTAATTAGAAAATCTATGAAAAGAAAAATGTAAATAACAGTCATATCTCTTTCTTTATATACATATCTCTGATTCTCTTGTTACATTAAGTTAACAATATATTGTGGAAATGATAATTATTATTTATTGTTTTTAGAAACTCAAGTGTTCACAGTTAATGTTGTATGTTTAGTGTTTATTATTCAAATAATACTTTACTGATTAAAGTAATTTTAAAATATTTATAAAACGTTTTAAATATTTATTTTGTGCGGGACTAACCAATGATTGTAATTCACGTGGATGGGTCATCTTGTGATGTGCAAGTTTTATGCAGACCAGATCGGACCGGACCGGTCCATCATCGTTATGTTTTTTTTTATATACTTTATATTATAAAAGAAATAAAATATTAATTTGAACATATGTTTTTTTTTCTTAGAATTAATTCAAGTACACTTATACACATTTGTTTAACATGGGAACAAGAATAGTAGTTTCACTAAATGTAAGTTGGCTTGATGCTAATCTGCATCTAGCTTTTAATTTTTTATGCAAAGTGCATAAAAAAACACTGACGCAACTAGTAAGTAGAATATTAAGATTGATTCCTGGGATTAATATAAATAAATAAGATGCCATTTGTTTTTTAAATCAAGATCCTCTCCACTTGCAACAGAAAATGGAAAATAACACGAATTTTGTGGAATTCACTAAACACAACTTGGAGATTTTTTTTCCCCCAATTGTTCGTTCTTTTCATTGTTAATGGAAATACAATTGATCTAACGCATGAAGTTGAGGATTGCAGGATGCAGAGTTTTGCACCTGATACTGTTAAGGTTTGTGTCTTAATCGATCTCATTAAGATAAGATTACAATTTAACATAAGAATCTTCTTAAACTTTTGTATTTGTAAAAAAAAAAAAAGTAAAAAATAAAAAATTTAGATATATAAAACAAATACAGATCCGGTTTACTAAGACAGATAGATTATCTTTTAATCATTGAAAAAACGTTGTTTGACACAATTTAATAACCATTTAACATTTATATTGAAGTAAAATGATTATAAAAAAGATAAATTTTTATATTTGTAAAAAGAAAAATTGAAAAATAACGAAGGATAAGTAAAAAAAATTTAGACGTTAAAATACAATTATCTTAAATTTTTGGTGATACTATTGTGCTTCCAAAATATAAAATATATTGATTTTGATGTTTTAAAACTTAATAAAAATCATTGTAATGTACCAATATCGATATATTTTGAAAAACTAAGCACAGAACACAGAAAATCTATACTTATCTAACTTTCTAAATTATTTTTATCGAACCAAAGAAAAAAAAAAAGTCATCTGATTAGATATAATGTGCACTTTTAAAAATATCTAGTTAGTATCTTAATGTATAGTTTATGAAGTGGTTGTAGGGTATTGAAAAACAAAAGATTCCTAGATAGTGGCTATGAAACTTGAAACAGAATCTTGATCTTAGAACTTTAATGATATGAGAATGGCACCTCATAAATGATTGAAGAATAAGAACCCAGCAGAGAGATAAACAATTTCTGTAAATGGTTCACTTCTCTTTCACAAAAGAACATGTCCTCTTCATCACTCACACACACTCTTCCAAAAGCTTCCCAACTTTTTTTTTCATGCAAAGGAGATGCATTTAGGATTTGTATATCCAAACAGGACATTTCTTTTTTTGTTCCACAACTGCAACTTGCTATCCTAAATTGTTTTTTTTTTTTATTATTTTATTGATTCTCATATCTATTGATTCCATGGCCATAAATATTTTTCTGTTTTCTCTGTGCATTTATTTGACCATTTTACCGAGAATATTTCTTTGCATAATTCTCTTAATAATTAGAAATTTGACCAGGAAGAGAGCATTGATTTGGAAGGGAATATTTTTCAAGACGATGTTGCCAGCTTATTTTAGATATAAATGTAATGACAAATAATATTATAACAATTAAATTAAATTTTGACAATCTCTTTTTCAAATTGAAGTAACATTTTTTAAGTAATTTTGAAATATAATTCACTTTTTAATGTTTAATCGTATAATCTACTAACCATTTTTTTTCTTTTTTACTTTTAGATTACCCATTTCAAAAAGTTTCAAGGTTGTACAATTAAAAAAAAAAGATAAACCAAAAAGACAAAGCAGAGTTTTCATATTTGTTGGGTTGCAAAAGGAAAGCATGGGAATGCAAAAAGAAATCCTAGAACAAGTGTTTTAAAATTGATATGAGGGTCTTCTCCCTACACCCTCAACCCTTTCTCCCATATCTCCAAAAGCATTTTTAATTCCCGTTTTGCCCTTGTAGTAAAAATAAAAGTAACAAAGAGAAAAAAAAAGTATAATCCGAATGTCGACATTCGTAACGTAACTTGACATTTGTTGAAATTGTATTGTGAATGTCAACATTCACAATGCATTTTTTAATTATCATCGTTTTTCAATTTTTTAATGAAAACATACTCAAATAAATGAAAAAAAAAATATTAAACTAATATATTAATCTTTATACATATTATACAATTTTTACTGGAATTTATGGATCATAAATTTCATCCAAAAACATTACATATGAAAAGAAAAAAAAGTATGTTGCGGATGTCAACATCCGCAACATAACTTGACATCTGTTGAAATTGTATTGTGGATGTCGACATCTACAATGAATTTTTTTAATTACCATCGTTTTTCAATTTTTTTAAATGCAAACATATTCAAATAAATGATTTTTTTTTTATCAAACCACTATATTAATCTTTATACATATTATACAATTTTTACTAGAATTTATGGATCATTAATTTTATCCAAAAAAATTACATATGAAAAGAAAAAAAAAGAGTATATTGCGGAAGTCGACATCCGCAATGCATTTTTTAATTACCATCATTTTTCAATTTTTTTTAATGCAAACATATTCACATAAATGAAAAAAAATTATCAAACCACTATATTAATCTTTATACATATTATACAATTTTTACTAGAATTGATGGATCATCAATTTTATCCAAAAAAAATTAAATATGAAAAGAAAAAAAAATACGTTGTGAATGTTGAAATTCGCAACATAACCTCACATCCGTTGAAATTGTATTGCAGATGTCGACATCCGCAATGCATTTTTTAATTACCACCATTTTTCAATTTTTTAATGCAAACATACTCAAATAAATAAAAGAAAATTATCAAACCATTATATTAATCTTTATACATATTATACAATTTTTACTGGAATTTATGGATCATAAATTTTATCCAAAAAAAATTACATATGAAAAGAAAAAAAAAGTATGTTGTGGATGTCGATATCCGCAACATAACCTGACATCCGTTGAAATTGTATTGTGGATGTTGGCATCCGCAATGCTTTTTTTAATTACCACCATTTTTAAAATTTTTTAATGAAAAAAAAATTATCAAACTACTATATTAATCTTTATACATATTATACAAATTTTACTATTTTTACTAGAATTTATGGATCATAAATTTTATCCAAAAAAATTACATATAAAAAGAAAAAAAAATATGTTAGCAGATGTCGACATCCACAACATAACCTGACATTCGTTGAAGAGTTGATGTTGGAGGTGTAGGCTCGCAGAAGTAGAAAGCAAAGTAACAGTAACAACGTAGTAAATATTTTTAATTACGTTCAACCACCAAGATAGGGAAAAGTAGATAAGGGTAAAAGAGTAATTTTGGGGTACTTGAGAAAAGTTGGGGGTGCAAGAAGAAACCTCCTTATTTGAAGTCTAACACAAAAGTTCTCGTCACAATAGTTTCTTGAGTATTTCTTTCTGCACCCATAGAACTTCTTCCTACAGTTCTTCATTTTAAAATTTTTCATTTTTAAGCAATTCATACAAAATTATGTAAATTTATAATTTTTTTCTAGATTATATAATCTAAAATTTCAAAATTAGTATTTCAAACTACTCAATTTAAAACTTAAAAATTTAGGTATTATTATTCTGCATTACAATCTAGAATTATTTATTTTCTATGTTGATTAAACATTGTGAATTATCCAATTCAGATTAACTCTTTCATTTCGAGACTGGTTAATCAAAAATTAATCTTTTCCAATTCAGATTAGGAAATTGGGAACTTTCTCTTTCCTTATCCATTTTGAGTTAGAGAAAATGTTAGTGTGAGGAAAAAGCAAGAAGAAGCATCTTCTGGATTACAATTTCTCTATAAATTTCAGATTATTTAATTCTGAGAGAGAAAAAAATTATTCATGAACCAATCCAGAAGTGAAGAAATAAATTAAAATTGAGTAATTCAGAATATTAAACAACACCTGAAAATAAATAATTATGGACTATGCAAATTGGAAATATATATCACCCAAATTTTTAGCTTCTGAATTATTGTAATTCAAAATACTACTTTTAAGTTACGAATTACAGAATTAAAAAGTGTTAAAATTTACATATTCCTTAACAAATTGTTGAAGCCAAAAGATTAATAAATTACACCATCCGGTAAGAACTTTAATCTAAAGACAAAAGACTAATATAAATAACAAAAGGCAAAATATTTGCTTTCTTTTTTTAAAATATAGAAGCGTAGGAATACGTTATACGGCATATAAAGACGTATCCTGTAGTTTCTCTTCATTTAAGGAGATTGTGGTAAACTGGGACAGGATTCCATAGAAAATGTAATTTTAAGTAACACATACATGATTATACTCTACATAAAATTATAATAATATTTAAAAAAACTTTCCTATATACCATTTTTTATTAAATATTGATAACTTTTTATATTGCACAAATTTAATAATTTAAATAAATAAAAGTATTATAATTGTACACTACAACTTTAGTTATGAACATGTCAATGACAATGTTGTTCTTATCGGAAAAAAATAATAATATCGGAAAAAAAAATGATATTGATGTCTAATAGAGTTGGTCATCGAGCCTTTAGTGAGAACCAAAAATAACAATTTATGAAGATTTTTCAATGTTGAAATATGCAAAGACATAAAAAAAAATTGTATATAAAGTATATATACAAGAGATTGAGTGTGTACTCTATATAATTAAAAATAATTAAAATATATCATTTTTTCAGGATGTTGACTATTAAATTTGTTATTACGAATATGTGTCAGTAATAAGTAAGATCATGAAATTCCAACAATTTAGAGTATATTACAATATTTGATTAGATATCGATATATTATTTAGTTAAGTATTATTATATTACTGGATATAATTAAATGTCGGTGTACATGTTAATGAGAATGATAATATAGTAAAGGTTTGTAAGAAAATATTTTATTAATAATAATGATGAAGAATAAAATAAAAGTTTAAAATTAGTTACTAATTAATTAAAGTAATTTAAAAATAATTTTTTTTGATAAAAAAAGTTTTAATAGTTAATTTTTAGTGTTCATTTGGTAGTTAAATTTAGAAATTAATTTAGAAGTTAACTGTAATTTTTTATTCATAATAATGATTATTTTAATAATTAATAAATTTTTATTATAAATTAATATTTAAACCGGTCATTATAGTGATTAATAAATTTTTGATTTCTAAAATTAGTTATTAATGAGACTTTTTTTTTGTAGTGGAAGGAGGTTATGCAATATGGTTAGATGGATCTTTTGTATTGTTTTTTTATTATTGTATTGTAGGTTTAATTATTTCTTGTTTGCATTTTGGTTGAAAAGTTACACTTAGGTCTTTACTTTTATATTTGTTTCAGTCAAAATCTCAATATTTGAAAAAGAAAAATTGATTCAATTATGTCATTTTCGTTAGTATTTATAAACGGTGTTAAAAACATATCACGTGTCAATTTATAATTTTTATTAATTTTTTAATTTATTTTTTGCAAAAATTTTTGTTGTCATGGTCAAGTGCATATAATAGTGAGCTTTAACTATTGAGTGGGCCCAGACTCTTATCTTTTGAACCAACTTTATTTCTAAATATCAAAATAGGTTTATTTTACACCGTGTATTTTGGCTCAAGTAGTATAGCATTTTCTTTGGGCCTTATATTTGGGTCTTGATGGGCTTTTAGGCTTAGTAGGAAGTTTTGGGCCTAAAGGAGTTTGGACTTTGGAGGAGATGTATGAATTAGGATTTTTACCCTAGTTTGTGTGCTAGCTTGGAGAGCAAGCTAGGGTTTTGGCCCTCCATTTAAACCTCATGGCATGAAAAGTGTGACCTTGCCACTTAGGCAAGTCACACTTGTTGCATGCCAACTTTTGGCTCAATTTTTCAAATTTTAGAGTTTGAATTTCCTTCTTATTTTGGAAACCATTTTCTCTCCTTTGCTCCTATAAATAGAGGAGCACCTCTCATGTAAAATCATTCATAAATATGCTAGAGAAACTTTGTTGAGATGACTATAGACTACTCTCTTTTCTATTTTGTGAATCCCTTATGCTAGAGCTCTTCTTTAGGTTTCCTCTAGTCACCCTTCCTTGAGAGTTGACCTAGCCTCTCTTGAGACACCCTTCAACACCTCCATTGCACTTTCCATGCTTCTCTTCAAGCCATGCACACAGGATGGTTGGAGGAGGAGTTATCAAGTCTTGTGGTGTGACACATGACACTATCAATGCCATGTGGTAGGGCAATGCCACATGTTGGTGTCAAATAACATTGTCTTGTATTCAATTCAGTCTCAATATATTTCTTTTTATTTAATTTAGGTCTTGTCTTTTTAAAATAGAGTAATATTGTCTCTCCCTAAATTGAGACCAAATTTAGTATTTGTATAATATTATACTAATATTTTTATTAACATATATAATAAAAAGTAATGTTAAAAGAACAAGTTATTTTAGTAAAACTATATCAAAAGATGATAATTAGTATTATATTTCATCTAAGTGGAAGAAGTTTATACTAAATTTATTAGAGTGAAAGAATGAATAGTTAATCCCTTTATGGCAAACAATTCTAATAATTAGAGTCCTTAAGGAATCATTTGGGCACCTCACCAACTCTTTAACGGTAAGGCCCAGTTTTTCCTACTTTACGATTTTAGGAGCTGCCCTTAATCTAATGGGCCTAAGGGCTGGCCCAAAGAGGCAAAATCAGACCTAATGTGCCCTAATCCTAACGCTTTGCTCACTTTCGAAAAACAGAACTCTCACACCCTTGAGTTGTTGTCGTCTTCCTCTGCTAGGGTTTACTCCCAACCTTGATCTAGTGAGCTCAGTTTCGTCTTCTAGCCTCGTGTAAGTGTTCTACACCTCATACCTCGTTTTTTCGCTCGTATGTTCGTACTTCTAGTTAGGGTTTTGTCGTACACTTACTTCAATACTCGCTTCACTATTCTTTTCCAGCTTGGTAAATCTGTCCCTAGAGCTTCTGTGTTCCGCTGTTGGAGTCACACTCTTCTCTTAGCCTTTTTCCAGGTACGGGGAAGTTAGGGTTTACTGCTCTATTTCGTTTTCTCACATGTTCTGATATTGTTTCGTGAGTTGATATTTGGTTGCCATTAAAAATGATTTAGGAGCTGTTAAAAGTATGTTTTGGTCTGGTTGGAGGTATGTGCGTGCGTGAACAGTGACAGGTTCTGGTTGTCTCGCCCAAGCGAGTGTGTCTCGCCTAGGCGAGATTAGCAGCAACTCGCCCAGGCTGCTTGTGCGAGCGGTCGCTCAGACGACGAGTGCTTGTTTTTAACGAGAGCACATCTCACTCAAGCGAGGAGGTCTCGCCTAAGCGAGAGGGCGCGACAACACCACTGTTCCTGATTCGAGCCCTCGCCTAGGCGAAGGGAGCTCGCCTGAGCGAGGGGCATGCTTGTTTTCATATCTCTTTGTTTTTGGACATTGACCACATGTTTAGACTGATTATGCCTTTTTAAAGTATGAATTAAGTGACTTTGTGTGAATATGATGAACGATGGTTTGTGACTTATGAGCTTAACATGAATTGTGAATGATATACTTAGATAATCCTTGACATGTAATGAACATGAAATGGTTGGTTATGAAAGTGACATGGTATTGCTGTGGGATAAAATTCTATATTCATGGGTGGATGATGATGAGTTGGTAGGGATTTGACCTGGAATATGAAAGAGGTTGGTTATAAAGTTTGACACTATACATATATATATATATATATATATATATATATATATATATATATATATATATATATATATATGCATGATAAATATTACTTGGTTGTTTGCATATGATTGGTCTGTAGTCAGTGCGTAATTCCTTGAAACCTCTAGGTGAGATTTCAGGGTCGTGCTTCAGTGGTCGGGATGTAATTCCATGACCCCTATTAGTGGGAATTCATGGTGGTGCCCCATCTATATAATCTGGTAAGGATTCAAGGTAAGGTTGCATCCTGACACTTTAAGGAGTCAGTTAGTCTCACTTAGAGCGGATTGACTCTTGTGGTGAGGGTAGTAGGAGGCCTAAAACTCATTAAGAGCTAACCTTGTGTGTGTGGGATTGAAACATTGTAACACTTGTAACACATAGCTCGGGGGTGAGCAGAGTAGTCCACCACAAGTGCAAGCATCCGCTGAATCCGACTAGATTATATGTATCCGGATGAGTTGAGTCAGAGTTTAGTGTATTGCTTGAGAAGTCATAACATGATTGAATGATATATGTACTGCTTGGACTGTGTAATAGCATGTGACTGCTTGATATATGGTTTCTACTCTAGCTTACCCTGTTTGCTTGTTTGATTGTCTTGTATGTCGTTTTTCTTCTTTTGCGATGATCATCAACTTGTTGATGTGAGCAGATGTGAGAGGCACTCGAGGTCAACAAGGAAGGGATGATCTCGCTGCGTAGTCTGCCTGGATTGATTCTCCTACTTTGGGTCTTACTATAGGGCTATGGCCCATGTATTGCTTGGTCTTTACATTTAATGAGTTTACCTTTGAACCTTGTATTTTGTTATGGTTTGGCATTGTGGTGTGCCTCGAACGTTTGTAAGGAGTGAGGTTTAAACTCCTTGACCGCGTTTTTACTTTATTCAGTGTGACGTTTCTTTTAATTATGTTTATCGATTAGAGGAGACGTTACATTAACCACATTGATAATTATAATTATGCTCATTTACTCTTAATCACTTATAAAATCAAATTATTCAAAAGGTGATATAATTAGTTTTATCTTTCATCTAAGTGCATGAATTTTATACTTTTATTGAGGTGAAAGAATGAACAATAGTCTCTTTATGACAAGCAATGCTAATAATTAGGATCCTTAAGGAATCATTTAGACACCCTCATAACTCTTTAATGACTGATAATTATATATAATTATACTCATTTACTCTTAATCACTTGTAAAATCAAATTATTTACTATGGATGGAATTACTCAAAGGTATATTTAGTGAGATTAATTTTTGTATTTCAAAAATCCTTTTTCACATATAAGTTATAAGTCACGTGTTAACACAATATTTGTTATTAAAAATTACTTTTACCTTCACAAAAATATAATATATGTTGATATATTGTTAAAAAGTGCAAGTATAGACGGTAATAACATAAATCTAACTCAAATAATTTGTAAAAATTATATTTATATTTATGTTATACCTATGGGACACTTTTATATTATTATATGTATGTATGTATGATGAAATGGATAATCTCCTCTCTTATGATTTAGTTCGACATGTTAAATAATTCTATTATAATCGATAATTAAAACTTAATTTATAAATATTAATGATTTAAATTATAATACTATCATATATTTACATTTTAAAGTAATATAATATAAAAAATTTAATCTTTAAAATTATTTTTTATTTTAATTTTTAATTTACAAAAAACATACCAATTTACTCTAATATGCAAATTTAGCAAGTTAGAAAAGACATGCCAAAATAAGCTGGCAAGTTAAAAACTCTCAATCCACTAAATTTTAGTAGACTGAACTTGCATGTCTATGAACTAACTCATTGTCACTCCTACTTATATATAATATTTATATAATATTGTAGTGTGAGACAAATTTGATGATTAAATACTACATTTACTCAAAACAGCTAATATATAAAGTGATGGGTTACCATAACAAAAAGAAAGAAAGAATAAGAAATAGAAAAAAAAAATGTAAACTTGTATAACTTGAACTTAGATGTCAATCATCAAGGTACAATGTAAAAATCATGTATGTGATATCATGTTATGAATAATATTATATAGGGTGTAGGACTTATTTGAACCCAAAAATCAGAAAAATGATCGGAACTAATTCATATGAAGAAATGGGAAGACCTAAAATAACCCTAAAACTGATAAATCTCTTTAAATCTTCTATATCTCTTGAGAAGGTTGGGGTCATTTCTCCCTTAATTTCTTGGCTATAGCAAATGCAGCTCCTGCCAAAGCCACAATTATACCAGAAATTATAATTGCTGATTTTACTGTTCGTAGTGCATCCTTCTTTTCTCTGTCATGTTTCTCTTGTTTGGCCTCCTTTTGTGTCTGAAATCAATCAAGCAATGACATGATATGATTAAGAAAACTAAAAGAAAAAAAAGTTAAATATATTTTTGGCATTCAGATTGTTGTATAAAAATATGTTTAGTTCTTAAACTAAATTATAAAATATTTAATCATCAATGAAAACATCATTCTTAACAAACGACATGTAGAAGCTATATTTTAATTTATTATGAGATTCCGTTTGTCACATGACAAATACTCAATATGTTTTGTTTTGAAAGGATGACTTGACTTTCACAAAATACATGAACAAATATTTTATAATTTAGTTTAGAAACGAAATACAATTTTTTACAATAATTTAGAGATAAAAATATATATTTAACCAAAAATAAAAAAAGATATTCCAATAGCATGTTGATCATAGGTGATGATCCATTGTATATGAAAATGATGAAATGTACCTTCTTTTCCTTGTAGGCTGCCATCTCAGAAGATGAAGGATCAACCTGAACATTTGTGTTTATCTCAGGATGAAGTTCTCCCACAACATCTGCTGGTGGGAATGTAAGATCTGAATTTTGAGGTTCGCTTGCCATTTTTGTTTTGGCTAGCTTTCAAGCAATGCTGGTTATGGAATAATCGTGGGAAGGGGAAGAAGAGAAGAGACAGAAATAATTCCCAACATTATTACCAAGGATTCATACAACAAATGCCAAAAAAGGTTGTTCATTATAGATTGACACGTGTAAGTATTGCAAATTCTTAGGTTGTTATAGCTTTGTGGGTCTCAACCACGCCTTTTTCTTCTCAAGCTTGCCGATATACTTGCTCAATCTTAGCTAAATTTTCGATAATAAGAAAATAATTATATTTTTCTCCCTGTAATATTCGAAAAAGGAAATCAATATACTAAGAAGAGAAAAGAGATATAATAATAATAATAATAATAATAATAATAATTTTATTATTATTATTATTATTATTGCTGTTTCGGGTGTAGGTTAGAATGTCTACTAAAATACTTTGTTGATCTTTTAAGTTAATGGTTCACCGTTCGTCATTTTTGTTTGTCAACTGAACGATGATACATGTTAAAGATGTTCCAACATTAAAGTCAACTTATGATCGATCGATAAAAACAGTAAATGTCATAATTAATGCGAGATAAAAAGTCTCAACAACCATACATATTATTTATATCTATAGTTTTTTCCATGGAGGTTTGATTAAGATGGCCTTATCATGACTGGATTCTCCTTAATCATATTATTGACCTTGCTTACAAATAGGATGATTAACTGATTTGAAGTATAACCAATCCACATCTATAGTGACCCGAACAGTCAATGGCATATCATCGTGGTCGATATACTAATTAATCGGTATACAATACGAATACAGTACAATAATTATAATAATTAAAGAAAAAAAATCACTTTGTTTACCCTTCCTTCTTCTTTTCTATAATTAAACAAAACAAAACCTGCAATTATTCTACATGCTGGTAAAGACCATTATATAATGGCCAAGAAAAAATGTATGAGTTTTTGAGACATTTATAATGGCCACTAATATTATTTTTTAAATGCTTATACCTGACCTTTTTATTTTCCCCTAAAAAATTTAAGAAATTATTACTGATATATATATATATATATATATATATATATATATATATATATATATATATATATATATATATATATATACTTTTCTTTTTTTTTATCTTTAATAAATATATAGGATAGTATGTTGATGATTTTCCTTTTTAATTAAGAAAGATGATTTTTCTTTTATTTATATAGTATGATCTTTTATCATATTATTAATCTAACTTAATTTTATAAAATCAACTTAAGAGTCACATTTCATTTATTATATATATATATTATCTTATTTTTAATTGATGTAAAATTTAATTTTTTTAATAAAATAAAGAGTTAATAAAGAAATTGACACGCCTTCATCTTCTCCATAAAAATTGAAGAGCCTACACACATAACCTAGAGAATTGGTCCAAACTATACAATAATGGAGAAGATGGTTTCAGTAATAAGATTCATGAAGAAAGGTAAATGAAGAAAACTTTATCCTCTATTCTGTCTTAGCAAAAAAGTGTTTGTATAACAAGACACCTATATTATATAGGCTTAGGTAGGTGGAAAAGAAAAAAAAAAGGGAAAAACAACCTTAAATCATCTAAAAACAATAAAAAGCTTATCCTATACAAGTGGTGACAAATTCTAAACAAGCAGTGATTGTTTTACAAAAGGAACTATAACCCTACTTGGGTTCCAATACCCTCCCCTCAAGCAGGATGATGGATACTCGTCATGTCGAGCTTGTGAATGATGGTCTTGAAAAAGATGCGATGAAGTGCCTTGGTGAAGAAATTTATTAATTATTCTTCAGAGCAAATAACACTACTAAAAAAACTCATATTTCCTGTCAATTTTGTTTTGAAATTTTTTTGGTAGAAAATACTTATAAATTTTGTTATGAAAAAAAATTTGCAGGAAATTGCTGCCAATTTTTTTACAAAATATTTTGTATAAAACACTTTTCGCAACAAATTTTGTAGGAAATACTTGCAAATTTTATAATTTTGTAGGAAATAATTACCCACGAAGGAATTACCCACCAATTAAAATTCTTAGAAAAAATGGCAAGAAAAAGTATTTTCTTGCAAATTTTTTTAACAAATTTGCAAAAAAAATTCCCATGTAATATGAGAATTTTTAGTAGTGTAAAGAGCAAATGGAAAAGATTACGTTGGAGTTGTTCATGAACCATATGACAATCTATATCTATGTGGTTTGTTCTTTCATGAAATGTAGGATTATGTGCGATGTATCGAGCTAATTGGTTGTCACAATATATGACAACTTGAGTAGTAGGATGAACTTGTAACTCACGAAGAAGATAGTTGAGCAATTGAAGCTTGCAAGTAATGCTAGCAAGAGCCTTGTATTATGCTTCTAATGAAGATTTGGATACAATGGTATGGTTCTTTGATTTCCAGGAAATTAAAGAACTCCCTAGGAAGATACAATACCCAATGACACTTCGCCTAGTATTGGGACAAGTAGCTCAATCTGAGTCACTAAACCCCTTTATTTTTATGTCTTTGTTAGAAGCAAAGAAAAGACCACGCCCTGGGTCTGCTTTGATATATCGAAAAATGTGTTGCATAACTTGTTGGTGATATGAGGTTGGTTCCTACACAAATTGAATAAGTAAATGTATAGAATAACTAATATCAGGTCTAATGTTGGTTAAGTATAGTAATTTTCCTATTAAGCGTTTGTAGGAGTCACCACTGCTCATAGGTTCAATATTTTCAAACAGATTTTTGACATCCTTCATAAGAGGAGTTTGATTGGGCTTGTAATCCACCATCTCTATTTCAGATAAGATATCCAATGCATACTTACGCTAGCATAAATTTATTCTTTTATTGGATCGAGCTACCTCAAAGCCTATGAAGTATTTTAGAGTTCATAAGTCTTTAATTTTTAAAGCTTTGTGGAGAAGAATTTTTGTTTCATTGATTTTAACAATAGAATTTCCTACAAGGATAACATCATTTACATACACAAGAAGGGTAGTGAAAGTATTGGTAGTTCCTTTTGTAAATAATGAATAGTCTGATTTAGATTGTATAAACCAATTGAGCTAAGAAAAGAAGGCAATTTTGCAAACCATTGACAGCTTATTTGTTTTAATCCATAGAGAGGTTTTGTTAATCTGCAAAACTTGTCCTAGTTTAGGAATTTGTAATCCTGGTGGTGAAGTCATATAGACTTCTTCTTCTAGCCTTCCATGTAGAAAACCATTATCTACATCAAGCTAGTGTAGGTACCAATTTTAGTGGTACAAGAACTAACATAAGGCTTAATTGGTGAGTTTAGCAACAGGTAAAAAAGTGTAAGACTCGAGGAATTTAAATAATTATTTAATAAAGGCGAGTGAATGAGCCTTTATGACAATTAATAGTAGCATTTATGATGTGTAATAGTACTAGCTTAAATGGTTGCAAGTGCTTGGTTATGTTGAGAGAATTTGGGTTCGAGTCTTTTGTATGACAATGGTGTGTTATTTTAATTGTTTATTATTTTGGTAATATGCTTCATCATGAGGAGTGATATTATAATCCTAGATTTATAAAAATTATCATAAAACATGAATTGGTTGAATGGTTGTGCACTAACTTGACATTGGCATGGTTGTGGGTTAGAACCTTGGTTGACACAAATCAAGGTTTCTTTTTGCTAAAATTACTTTTGGGCATGAATGCGAAGAGTTAGAAACCCTAGCTAGTTAAGAGCCAAATTAAGGGAGAAAGAGTGGATTTTTGGAGGCTGCCATTGTAGAGTCTTGTGAGGAGAGAAATTTCAGAGCAATGTGTGTTTTAGTGAGTGAGAGGGAGAGTTGAATTGAGGAAGAGAAAATGAGGTCATTAGTGATCAAGGAAGGGACTCTAAAGAAATTAAGGTTGAGCTAGAAATCCAAGTTAGGGGAGTTTTATTACATTTTTTCTTATGAACTGTATGATTCTGGACTGATTTATATGCATGTAAGCTTTGAATCTTGTTAAAAATGTATAAATCATTTGTGTTTCTAGAAATTTCCAGAAATCGCCTAGCGGCATTGAAGACTCGTAAGGCAACTTAAGCTTCAAAACCCAGTTTCTAGGTTTTCTTTATGAATCGCCTGGTGGGTTGGCTGCCAGTTGTTCTATTTTCTTGAGTTATATGATGTTGGTGATGCCTGGTTGGAATCTTTATATCAAATTATAAACATGTTCATGTGTTTACATGTCAAAGATTGTATGAATTGGTGATAATTGTATGAATGGTGGTATGATTGGGGAATTAGGGTTCATGTGGGGATTGAGGATTAGAGAATATGCATTGGCTATGATTGGTGTGTTGTTTTTCATGAAAGTTATAATATATTTGAACAAGTATGAAATGTGTAAATTTGACAGAACGTGAAAAAATTGACAAAATACATGTCTGAATTGATAACTAGGGTTTTAGGATTTGTACTGGTGCAGGAAAAATCTAGGCAGAACCCATAATTTCTATGCACTGCCTGGTGGTTAGATTTTGCTTCGCGTTAGATTTTTGGGTGTGGTTATCTGGAAATTTTGTACATAATACTGAGTAATTGGGCATAGGGTGTGAGAAGAAAACATATGTATATCATTAAATTAAGCATATATATATATATATATATATATATATGAATGTGTAATGATTGGAATTAAAAGAGGTTAAAGGTGATTTTATTCTTGAATGTGATGTGGTACAATGTTTGTTTTGGAGTCTTTACTTGTGTGCAATAGGTTGTAATTCATGGTGATATGCTTAATTGGTAGCAAATTATGTGTGAGAAAAGTTACATTGATAATTGAATGATTGCATGACCTCAATTGTGACATCGAGAATGTGTGACTTGTGATTCAGTCATATGATTATGATTGAATGACTATATTTGTTGTGAATTGTGTGTGGAGTGTTTGGGGTTCATTAGAACCTGCCAAAAGTGCCAAAAACCAGTAGCATTGCACTACTGATATGGCACTTGGAGACGCGGGGCGAGTCGCCAGACAATAGTGACTTAAGACAGTGGCAGTGGCCATTGGACTCGCGTGGTGCCTAGCGGCAAAGGTGGTTCTACAAGTGGAAGTGATCTGGCAAAGGTACTAGAAGGCGTTTAGCGCCTAGCGGTGTGTGGGTTTTGCCAGGCGGTTTGAAACCAATTTCCACCTAGCGATGTGTGTGATGCGCCAGGCAGTTTCGAGTACAGAGTTAGATCGCGTGGAGGATTCTACACAACTTTGAATGGAGGTCTTGATGTGATGCTTTGTCAGGGGCCTATTTACGAGTGCATCTTGTATTGGGGTAACACGTTGCCACTCAAGGTTGTAGCCTGGTGGTTTTTTAAGTCAGTGGAGTGTGGGAGATCGTGGCTCATACGGATGGGTTCCGGAAGATTGTCCTCCTCAGTGTTATCCGACTAGTTTGGTAGTCTTAGGACAAATACGGACTACGGTTCGTATTAGGGAACTCCACTTGATGTTGCGGATTGTGGTCGTGACAAGCTTATTCCTGCGTGTAGACTATAGGTGGTGGCCTGTAGTCGGAGGGGCGAGTAGACACTCGTGGCAGCAACGATCGATCAATGTAATCATCAAAGGGTGTAGAATCAAGAGGAGTCTAGAGTAAGTGATGAAGTCTGGACTGTGAGACTTGGGGGTTATTAGAAGTGTTTGAAATAATGAATGGTTAGTTGTGTTATTGTGTATTGCACTTTTATTCTGTTAAGCTCACCCTATTTGTGTGTGTGTGGCGATGATCATGTAACTGATTACATGGGAGCAGATGATGTTGCAGGAGATGCTGGTGAGACTTAGTGTCAGTGAGGCAACTTGGGAATTTTATTTTCTACAGTTATTTTTATGATGTTGTAATCTAAATATTACATTTGGTTTTGGATTTGATTATTTATGAACGAATTAATATATGTTTTAAACATTTTTTGCGCTTAAAATAATTTTTTTATTTCCCGTGTCTTGGGAGATGTATTGAATAAATGTTATCTCTTTAATTATTTATTATTAAATTTACTTAAATAAGAAATATTCGACTAGGATGTTACAAAAAGTATCTAAAAAATCTATCCCTTCAAGTTGAGTATACCTCTTTGCTATAAGTCTAGCTTTATGTCTTTCTATGGTTTCGTCAACATTATATTTAATTTTAAAAACCCACTTATATCCTGTAGGTTTTTTTCCTTTAGGTAGGTCAATGAAGCACCAAGTTTCATTTTCCTCTACGGCTTTAATTTCTTTATTGATGGCATTAGTCTATTCAGATGTTTTACTAGCCTCAACATAAGTATGGGGTTCTTGATAAGTATACATAGCAAGAGTATAACAAATATAATCTTTAGAAAGGGTGTTATAGGAGAGAACAAAACTAATAGGATATTTAGTGTTTCTTGTAGGTTTATTATGATCAAAAGTTTTAGGATTAACGAAACTATTCAATTGGTGTAAGAAATCTTTAAGGTATTTGGGTGTACTTTTGAGTCTATTAGAGCGTCAAAGGTTATCTTGTTCTTCCTCTGGGTTTTGATCCTATTCTTCTGTCGTTGTATTGAAATCCTTATTGTTTTTTGTATGTGTCTCGGTTTGTAAATGTTTAGTGTTGTTATTAGTGGTAACTCCTCTGTTAGTATGAAGATATTGTTGTGTGAACCTGTCGAACTTATTACCACAAGTATCTTCCAATAAAAAACTAAAATCATTTTTGTGTAATTTCCTTTGGTTCGGTATAATCATCGAGAGATCTATAGGGAAATACATTTTTATAGAAAATCACATTTCTAGAAATAAAAATTTCTTTACTTTTAATATCAAGAAGCACATAACCTTTGATCCCAAATTTAATCCCCAAGAACACACATTTTTTAGCCCTAGGATCAAGTTTACTTCTATTGTTATCCAGAGTACTACTAGAACATACGAATCCAAATATTTTCATTTTCATATATGTAAGTTGTTTTTCATATAACAACTCATAAGAACATTTATTTTTCAGAACAATAATAGGTAATTTATTCATAAGATGAATGGCATGAGTAACAACATAATAAGAGTAAGCCTGTAAACCAGGTTGAAAAAGGAAACTTCTAGTTACATCGAGAATATGTTGATGTTTTTGCTCCACAACGGAATTCTGTTATGGAGTTTCTACACAACTCCTTTAATGATTTATTCCACAAGTTTAATGAAGATTAGTGCAATTAAATTCCTATCCATTATCATATATGATTCCTTTAATGGTTTTATCAAACTATTTTTTAATGTGAATTATAAAGTTTTGTAACAAAGTTCTAGTTTCAAACTTGTTGTGCATGAGAAAAATCCAAGTATACCTAGAATGATCATCTCCTATAGTTAAAAAATATTTATGGCCATGTATATAAAGAATAAATATAGGACCCGAAATAACAACTTACACAAGATCAAAGCAACTATTAGAAAGATTATTACTATGAGGAAAGAGAAGCTTATGTTATTTAGAAAAATGGCATATATCACACATATGTTCAACAACAAATTTAACATAAGGAAAGATGCATATTTGTTCAATTACTTTACCTGAAGGGTGTCACAATCTATAGTACCAAATGTCAATATTATGTTTGGTACAATTCATAACAGTGTTAAGAGAAAAATTAGTCTCGGCAACCATAGGAAATTCATTAAGATAGTACAACCCTCCAGTGAATTTAGCTTGCCCAATCATCCTTGATGTAATAACTTCCTATAAAAATCAGATGAAAAAGTCAGTTTACAGCCCAAATCCTTAATTAAGGTTTGGACTGATATTAAATTGAAAGAAAATTCAAGGATGTATAAGACATTGTATAGAATAAAAATCCTTGAAAATTGAACAATCCCGATATAATAGGTTGTAACATGATTATTATTAGGTAATTTTACATGAATTGGTTCAATTTTATGAGAGGTAGCAAAACAACTTTTATTGTAAGTGACATGATCTATGGCACTAATGTCTAGAATCCAGTGATTGTGACGTTACTGGATTTTGTCAGGCTTTGTATTGTCTTTGCACATTGTTGATACTATGTTCTGAGTTTTTAGAATCTTCAAAAAGTTTAAGAAGTTTCTTCATTTGTTCAGTAGGGAATCTACTAATTTCTTCTTTATTGGTCAGTCTATCATAATCTGAGGAATCAACCTTCACATTTTTGTTGCAAACCTGTTGTTCTTTTTTATCTTGACTTCCTCTTTCTTAAGAATTGCCATTCTAATTACCTCTTTGTTTGTACCAAGGGGGTACCCATGCTTGGAATAACACTCATCAATGGTATGGTTCATCTTATGGTAGTAAGAGCACTGCTTAACTTGATTTGAGTTTCCGCTTCTCCCTCTTCCTTAAGAGCAGGATCCATATCCTCTTCCCTCTCCCCTCTAATTGTTTTGTTCTTGTGTTTAGTAGCCTCTTTCAATAGTGTTAGCTAAAACCTTATTCTCAACCTTCAAATTTCTAGAATTACTATGTTGCCTTAATTGTTGCATTATTAAGGAAAAGGCTTTGTTTATGTTCGGTAAAGGTTCCATCAAGAGAACTTGGGTTTTTACATTACTATAATTTTCATGTTGACCTTCTAGAAAGCAAATAACATATTGAATTTTCATTTGCTTCATAAAGATCTTGGGAAGATCATAGTCACATGACTTACCACAAGTGCAATTTGGAATAGGCCTTAGAAATTCTAACTCCTTTCACTGTGTCTTTTCCTTCACTCAAATTTGGGGCTACAAGTTAAACAACCTAAGCAAGGAACATTTTTTTAAGCCATTCAAAATGTTGTTTTGACTTGTTGGAAAACTTTGAAATGGAGAATTGCAAGGAAGTTTCCACTAGAACAGCCCCCAATTTCTATATGGATTCAGATGAAGTTGGACAATCAATTAATGCAACCAAATGTAGAGGGTTAATAGGTTCTTTGATCTATCCAACTACAAGTAGACCTGACATATAAATGAGTGTATGTATGTGTGCAAGGTTTCAATCCAATCCAAAGGAGTCTAATCTAATCCAAATGAGTCACATTATAAGACAACAAAGAGGATTCCTAAGTATCTGAAAGGGACAATCAATGTTGGATTGTGGTATCCAAGTAACTCAAAGATAAGCTTAACTGGATTTTTAGATTCTAATTTTGTTGGTTGTAAATTTTATAGGAAAACCACAAGTGGAATCTACCACCTACTTAGCTCAAGCTTAATATCATGGAACAACAAGAAACAAGAATGTGTAGGACTCTCCACAGTTAAGGCATAATACATTGCATATGGATATTACTATGCACAAAATGTGTGGTTAAAGCATCAACTCTTGGACTATGAGTTAAGTTAGTAAAGGTACCTCTATATTGTGATAATACAAGTGCAATAAACCAGACTAAGAATCCTATACAACATTCTAAAACCAAGCATATTGAAATAGGACATCACTTTATAAGAGATCATGTGTTAAAAGGTGACTGTGAAATTAATTTTGTTAAAACTAAAAATCAATTGACTAATTTGTTTCCTAAACCATTAGCTTGTGGCTGATTTTATAAGCTAAGAACTGAATTAGGGATTTTAAATATGGAAAATGTGTTATAATACATTTTTAGCCTATTAATCTTATAATTCAACATGTTTTCACTTAAAGAGTTAATGTGTGCATGAAATAGATCTTATTAGTATACTTGGTCAAATCCTTATCACATGGTATGGTACAATCTGTTGCAGCAGCTATTGCACTAGTTATTTGTTGCTTTTTCAAATTCTCTTAACCATAAAGCATATGTTATGTGTGGTTCCAATGTGCATGCAACTTCCATGACTTGAATTGATTGATTCACTCATAAGAAATATTTGAAATGCAATGTTTTATGTTGATACACCAAATCATGTTCATTAAATTGCTTCTGATTGCATAAATAGAATTAATAAAATAATCTTGCAATAATAAACCAGCTAATTTTGCATTTAATGCGTTGATCTATAAATATTGCACCATCATATATGCATTTTCATCCATTATTTGTAGCAAATGGCCAAACCAATTCAGCATTCCTAGATGTTAATCACGTCGTGCTCAAGAAGAGGAGGAACACTCTACCCCTCTCACTTCTAATTCTCCAACAAATAAGCATCATGGTAGATTTAAGGCTTTGTTTGATAGCAATGTGGACAAGATTGAGGCGTTCTTGATTGAAATGACCAGAAAACATATCAACATCCCTAAGATTGTGCGTCTTTCATGGCTCAAAGTTAAGAACTTTGATAACCTGAAGAAACAACCTTAGCATCAAAGGTTGAAGATATTCTTCGAGCTCTCAAGTAAGACTTATTAAGATTTGGTGAAAGTGTTCTTCACCAACCTTTAATTCAAAAGTGGTGTTCTCAAGTCCTGAGTCAAAGGTGTGGAGATGGGTATCTCAAAGAAGGCGTGGAAGGATGTGGTTGGCTTGAAGTAAAGAAATGTTCAAGTGAGAAAGGGTGAAACTGATGTTGTGGAAGAATTTAACAAAGTGCAATACTACTCAAGCTACCTGCATAGGCCTGATGTAGAGATAAAAAGCTTTCATGTTGGTGGTCTAAAGATGGATGAAAGATTGCTAGCTATGATAGTTACAAAAATTATGGTACCACGTGGAAGCAACCACTCAACCTTGAATGATGGTAACTTAGTTCTCATGTACTGCACCTAGAACAACATTCAAGTGGATCAAACTTTTGTTATGCATTACCACATGATGAAGGCAAAGAGGTTGACTGATTTCATGGTTTTCCTATGTTGTGCTAATCTCCAAGTTCATTAAATATTTTGGTGTTGATGTGGAGGAAGAACTTGAAGAATCAACTAGTACCATAAATCATATTTTTTGTCTCAAACTACACAAGATGGGTTTCTCAAAGGTGAACAACTTCTGGACAACAAAGGATGATGGTGGAACAGTTGGAAATAATGATGATAAAGTTGGCCCAAGTGGTACAAATCAAGGAAATGATGATTCAATTACTACAAAACCAATGAAGTTGGTCCCCTAACATCTATAAGAGGATATAGGTTTTGCATATCCACCATTTGAAAGGCTGGTTCTTAATCAACTACATGAACTTAATGTGGCACAAGATGAGCATCACAACTTTCGTAATGTGCATTTCCAAGACTAGTAATGCCAATGAGATGTTAGCTAACCTTTACTATAGAGATTACCCTAAGCATCTTGTGTTGTATTTCTGCATTTTTATGTGCTTTGTCAGTTTTTTAGATGGTTGTTTTTTCTTTTGACTGGTTGTTTCTATCAATTTCTTAATCATTTTCTCAATTATGATTTTGTTAGTTTTTGTTGCTACTATTATGAACCATGCACTTGTTATTTCTCTTTATTGCTTTACTTATGTTTGATGAATCCAAAAAGGGAGAAAAATTAAACAAAACTCAACTAAATCTGAACTAGTATTTGACCTTAAACTAAATCAAACAAAAACCATGTTATGTGATAGGGGAAGTAATCTTGGTATATAAATATTGTTTGTTATCATGTATACATTGGTTCTGTTATTTTTTTATCAGATCCTCAAGCTTGATAGTAATAAGTGTAGCAATGAAACCATGGATGTTGGCTTCATCAAATCAAGGGGGATTGTTAGCACAAGTGCATTGGATGCATATAGATTTGATGAAAGATTGAAGATCTTATTGAGATTTGGTGAAGAATTGTGATCTGATCAAGCTTGAAGCAACTGTTGTAACTAGCTACGTTAAATATCTCAAAGCTTAAAAATGTTCTTAAACTTGAAGACGCGTTGACTTGGAAATAGAATTTTAGTGCTAGTTGTAGCTAATTCAATATGTTAAAATAGTTTTTAATAGGTTAAACAACTTGGTATTATAGTTCTTCAAGTAACACACTTGATTAGCTGAAAAATTAATCAATCAACTGGTTTCATTTAAAATAATGGAAATCAATGCATTGAGCATAAATTTTAACCTATTCAATATGTCAACTGCCAAACTATATAGCCTGACTTTTTCAGTGAGAATGGAGAGAGAATCACTTTTGTGTGAAATCACTTTGATACTTCTGGAATATCTCATTCTCTTTAAACATCTCAATGCTAGAATAGTTCATGATCATCTTTGGAGTCTTGGAGCTCTAAGTGCTCTTGGTGTGCGCATTGAAGAAGGTTCTTAGTTGGCTAGGGAGAGCCACCATTAAGGTTTGATCCTTCTTGTGCATCTATAGTGTGTTTGGTGTGATTCTAGAATTTGCAAGAAAGGTTCTTCTTGTGCTGTGTGGGGCTCTTGTGTTATTCAAGAGCCATTACTATGTTGTATTATATTTTTTAAAGTGTAATCTTGTAAGGATTTTGTAAAACTTTTGAAATAGTGGAAAGTCAGGCTAAGGTTCTTTTGACTAACTAAATGTAGCTGAGTGGAGTGAATCAATATAAAAGTATTGTGTGATTTGATTTACTTTTTCTGTATTGCTTTGTTCTTTTTTGAATTCATCAAGAAAATAAGTTTAAGCAATCTTTCTTTGTAATTCTATTGTGTTTGCATAATTAATTAGTAAAACATTACTTCGACTATTAATTGGCATTGTTCTTGACTAGTAATTTCATCAGATTTGAAATCTTGTGTTAATTGATATTTTTGTGCATTTATTGTCAGTATTTTAACTAATTGATCATGTTTTTCAATCAGTTGAAATGTATGATTCTGAAGTGATTGCTTGCTAAAATCTTTGGTCAGTCAAATTTAAGTAAAGAGATTTTAGAAGCTTAATATTGAACATAGTTTTTTTTTTTTTTTTTGAAAAAAAGCCAAATTCAAAACCCCCTTCTTGGCTTAATACATCTTTTACTACTTACATATGTAACATATCAAGCAAGTCATCTAATCTAGGAATGGGATGCCTATACCTAATGGTGATGTTGTTTATGACCCTACAATATATTCACATCCTCCAACTCCTACCCTTTTTAGGGACAAGAATCACGGGCATGACTAAGGACACATGATATGTTGCACCTACCCATTTTCCATTAACTCTCCCACCTACTTTTGGATCTCTTTGGACTCCTCAAGGGTAGTCCTGTAGGCCAGCCTATTAGGCAAAGATGAATTTTGTATAAAATCAATTTGATGTTCAATATCCCTTTAGAGGTGAAAAACCCTTAGGAGGATCTTGAAAAACATCTTTGAATTCATTTAGCTTTACAATATGTATGTAGATTTTAATCATACAGGTTTTTCCACTCAAATCTTTTAATAGCTTCATGTTTTAACTTTTGTTTGATGACTACATAATTAGATATATATATATATATATATATATATATATATATATATATATATATATATATATTATGTTCTTTTTCTTATATGTTATTACCTTTAGTTAATTTGTTGATTAATGCTTGCATTCAAAGAGGCACATGACATCATTTAGCTTTTATGGTATACTTTCATCAAGATCATTCTATTATCTATTTGTATTCTTCTTAAGCATCGGGTGTGTAACTCAAAATTCAAGGATGAACGCTTTGAGAATTAACTAAATAATTTTGTGACTAATTTTAACATATTGTTAGTTATATATCAAATTAAATTTACATTTAATTTTAACATTATTCATGTGCTAAAACCATCCTCCGCATCAACTTTCTATGAGAACATATTTGCTTAAGAGTTATTTTGGAAGTTGATAATTAGTTGATTAATAGTATTTATTATTAGTTTATAATTGTTATAAAATCTAGTAATTAATGATAAAAGAAGAAAGACAAAAATTTAATTTATGAAATATGTCTCGATGCTTCCTCATGCTTACCTTTTTTTAGCTTGGACGTCAATATAATACTACACAACAAATGGAAAAATGATTATTCAAGAAATCTCTAGATTTTGCAAAGCAAATGCTATAATGTTTTTTTTTTATCTTTTAAATCTTTTAGTTGTAATACTTACAATATTTTTACTTTTAATATACATCGGATTACATATATGTCACTTTTAACTCTTAATTTTAATGTTTATTATAACTTATTACTTTGAACTCTTATTAATTTTTATTCAATTATTATATATATTACACGTTTTGTAATAATTATAATTATGATATAAAAAGACTTAGTTATATTTTAGTTATAATTAACATGTGACATAACTCAATAACATATAAAATAATAAAAAATTGTCTAAGTGAATAATTATAATTTTAAAACTATTGATTTACATGTACATTTATATTCTAAACCAATTTAAAAATAAATTCAAAAGTTTTATGATCTTTAATATTTATTTTTTGGCCATTTTAGAAAAATATTCTCTAAAAAATAGACAATCGTTAAAGAGGTATGATTTCTATTTGACAACATTTCACAAAATGTTGTCTAAGAAATAAGCAACATTTTAAATACGTTGTCTATAAATAATAAACAATATTGAAAATGTGATGCCTACAAACAATAGACAACATTTAAAATTTATTGCCTATAAATAATAAACAACATTTAAAATGTGTGGCTTATTCTAATACTATAAGGCAACAATTTTGTAAATTTTGTAGCCTTAGTAAAAAAAAACGTTACCTATAATCTAAGCCCATGATCATATCTTCCACGCTTAGAAAATTGTTGCCAAAGTGTTGCCTAAAGTTTAGGCCACCAGTGGCGGAACTTGGACAAAAAATTTAAGGGCGCCAAATTAAATTTGTTATATATAATTTTTTTTTCATTTTTTCTCTTCATTTTTTCGACTTAAAACAAGCACACATAATAGTATAATTCAAAAAAATATGATTATCATTCGATATTATATCATGCTATTATATCATGATATAAAATACCATTTTGATAAGTCTTTCATACCCCATCAATTTGATTTTGTGGGTATTGTCAAATTTAAGGACGTTTTTCCCGGATCGTGTTCTAATGAATTCTTAAATTCATTATATATAACCCTAGGAAATTTAGAGATTTGTTTTTCATTGTCTTGAATTCTTGGTTTTCATGAAATTTCTTAAGTTTAGTTAATGTAGATGCTTTTTTTTTCATCTTTATCACAAACCTTCCTCTTTTCAAAAAAGAATCAATTCTTTTAATCTTTATCATAATCTTTCTAATATAAATTTATCACCTCTCACTTATTTAGAAAAAAAAAATTGTATTCACAAATCGCAATTATCACAATACAAAACATAACAAAATTCATACAAATTTAATTAAATAAGCAACACTATATAAATTCAAAACTTTAAAAAAAATTTACCATAGACAGTAGAAAACATGAAATCCCTAAATTTCATAATTAAGGGTTATAATAATTTGGGAAAAATTATAATTAAGGTTCATACAAATTTCATAAAACAATCCCTAAAATCAAAATTAGGGTTTATACTCATTTGGAATAAACTTAATTTAGGAGAAACATCTTAAAAAGAATTATAAATTTAACATATATAAATTATAATAAGATACTAACCTTGATAGATGAGAGATCATCCGAGAATGTATACTTCAATCTCAATTTATGTGTTCCCCAATCTCTGTTTTCTAATTTATCTCTTTATATTTATTTCTTCTCACACATTTTCATGATAATTTACACTGTGGAAAGTTTTTATAGCTAGAAAAAAAAAACTCTAATCTCTTTTATAAATCAATGTCTCCATTGAACTTTTTATTTTATTTTTTATTATAAATTTTCATAATATAAATTTAATATAAATAATATATAAATATAATTTTAATAAATAAATAAATATATATAAAAAATAAATTTCAAAAATTTTGGGGGAGCCGTGGCTCCCCCTGTCATTTAATAGTTCCGCCGATGTAGGCCACATTTTTTTAACTTCATACCACAATTTTTAGCTAATGCCTAAAGTGAAAAATGTAGTGTATAAATAGGGCATACATCCACATATTTTCTTCCTACACATCCTATTTTCTAAAATGTGATTTATAACTCCTTCAACCTGCAAATGCTTCATGATTGTGTTGCTTGCCATTGGTGCACTTTCAACTCTTACTTTGGATAGTATATCTTACAAAGAATATTGTTGGAGATAAATGTTTTGAAGAGGTATTTGTTGGAGATAAATTAGCTAGCTCCTCGGGCTAAGTATTTCTTCTTCTTTTTTTTGCAACAAATTCAAGTAACAAAAGAGGTGTCCTTGATTTTCACATTATTTCCAAATTAAATATACTTTAAAGCTTTTATTTGTGGAGCAATTTGGAATAGATAAATTTCCTTGTTCTATGTAGTTACTTATTATACAATTTGGAAGACCCATGTTTACATTCTATGTTGTATATTTGTAGTTACAATAAATTAAATTTTAGATTGCACAATATGGAATAAACACCCATTAGAAGAATTTCAATTCAAAATTCTAATTTTAACTTAATAATGGATCACAACGGATTGGCTAATTCTGAAGTTTGTATTCAAAAGTAGTCAAAAGAAGCCACTATATGACACAATACACGGATAATTGAGAAATAAGCCAAAATTATAATGCTTTACAAGTTCCCAAATTTATGCCATGGTAAATTTCTGAGACATAGAATTCAACAAAATCATAACACCATTTTCATAACCACATTAAAAGCATTAAGTAGTTGTCAAAAAATATCACCTCATCTAATATGTTCAAAATAAAGTATTGTAAAAAGCCTCAAAGTCTCCTAAGGTGAAATTAAATGCAAACTTAAATTCTCAAGAATATTTCAAAAAAAGAAAATAAAGGTGATAAAAATTGTGCTAATGAAGACGACCCATAAAGTAGTGATAAATGTGATGAAGAAGTTTAGGAGATGGACAAGTTAGAGAGTGGTGGGAAGAGCGATTGACTTTTTCACCGTGTTCTTATGTAGGTAATTATCGTGCAGGGATGATAGGGTGCGATAATTGTGAAGAATATTTGTGTGCTTTTTCCTATATTTTGAAGCGAAGCAGAGCGGTGATTTGAAGGATGTTTGGCTGCATCTGATCCCACTACCATGCAAAGATTAGAGAGTGATTGGGATCATTTTAACGTATTTCCCTCGTTATTTTATTAAAAAAATAACCAACACATCTCTTTTTTGGAACCAGATATATTTTTTGGGGTAACCATATATGTTTTTGCATGGAACTTATTCCCTTTATATTGGATCTGATTCCAACTTTGTCATGCTCCCTTTTAACTGGTTCTGTTTTTTGTGTAACCTATTCCATTCCATTCACGGTGTCTAGTGTCAGGAACTCATTTGCGTTTTGGTTGTTGAAGGGCTTCACAACAGTGGAAGGAGGAGGAGGCATCGTCGTTGCCAATGGTCGTTTTTGTGGTCAGCTTGTTGTGAACGTTGGGTTGGCCGTGATGTAGCGTTGAGTTGTAGTGACTTATGAAGTGGTAAGTTCTTTTCATATCATGTGATTTTTGAAAATGTTTTTTTAATTAAAATATTAAATTTTCTAAATCAAATATATTTTAATATTTTTTTAATTAATAAATATTTTTAATATTTGTATTTATGATAATAATATATGAAAAACTAATTACAGCTTATCTAAATATCATTTTATTATACTTTAATAACATCAAGGACAATTAGGTCATTCTACATTTTCATCTATTAAATTTAATTTTTTTTAGTCACATTAGTCAAATCTTTGACAAACTTTCACAAAAATTACTCTCAAATCCATTGTACAATCACCCCAAATCCATAAAAAAGAACAATATAAATATTACCTTCTAATCAATCCAAATCAATCTTCTTCCTCTCTCTCAAATCATCACTCTCATAAGATCACATCCTTTAACTTAAAGCATCTAAAAAAAATGTCATTTGTATGATTAGGAAAGCCATGACATTGATAGCCATTAAAGTAAAATATTATGTTTTCAAAACTCATCCAAACATTTTAAACCTTATAGCATGAAATTGTGTTCATTAAAAGAGAAGAAGGAAAAAGTATGAGTGAACTTTCATTTTTGTTAACCCTAATCATATTTTGGATTCTAAAATGCATTTCGAATTGCACAATTTAAAAATACATTACAAATTATAATTTTTCAGATTATATTGTTGAACATTATAAATAAAATAATGATTAAATATACAATTTAAAAATATTTTGCAAATTATCGGATTATAATTATTAAATATACAATTTGAAAGCCTTTTTCAAGTTATGGGATTATATAATCTAAAATATAATACTGAATTTTTTAAGTTTTGGATGAATTGATTTTTAATGTTATACTGTACTAAACAATTTAGAAATATTACGAAACAAACAATTCAAACTTTTTTCCGTAAAAGGTGCATGAATGAAAAAAAAGTGACGGGGTTGCAGTAAGTAAAAATCAAAGAGAGAGAGAGAGAGCCCAAATACAGCAGACCCAACAAAAGGCCAGTAAACATCGTAGGCATTCTCCGTCAGCGGTGGTGGCAAGTTGAGTGAAAAGGATTGATTCCTTTTTTCACTCTGTTATACCCTCTCGGAGTGGAAAAATGGATCGGAGTTCTTTCCGGTCGGGAATGCGAAAATCCCATTCTAAACCCGACATTTACTCAACCTTCGTGGTTCACGACGACGAAGGCGATGACGACGACGGCGTAGAGACTAACCGCCGGCGGAAATCCGGCGGCGCGCAGCCGCGTGAGGATCCTTACGCGACCATGGTGTACAAAGACAACGGCCGCGACGACGACGACGACGACGAATATTCCTCTCTCCCTCCGCTACTCAAGCGCCTCCCCAAGGACTTCGGCGGCGGAGCGCCGCTGGACTACGATGACGATGATGACGATGCTGGCGACTTTGGCACCATGATCGTGAAGAGCGACCGTAGACGGAACAGCGATCGCCCTTCTTCCAGCTTGGCTTCGCCGCCGTGGAAGTCTCGGAGTTCGTCTCAGGCGAGTCCTCTGAATAGATTCGGCGAAGGGGAAGACGACGGCGATGAGGAAGAGGACAGCGGAGGATTCTCGACGTTCGTCGTTCGTTCGACGGTGAAGTCTGTCGAAAGAGAGGTTGTAAGCGGAACAGTTGTACGACGGTCCTCCGGCAGCAGCGGCGGCGTCGGTTCGACGATGGAGAGAGCGGTGGCGAGCATGCAGGGGATGGGAGATTTTGGATTCGGAAAGCAGAGGAAGGGAAGTGGATCTTCGCTGAACGACGAAGGAAGGCATCACTCGATAACGACGAAGGTTTCGACGAGTTCGATTCCTGAAAGTATTACCAGAGAGGACCCTACGATTAAATACGAATTGCTCAATGAACTTGGTAGAGCCATTCGAGTTCAATCTTTCAATTTTCATTCATTTCTTACTTTGCTGAGTCCATTCTTTTAATTTTTCATTCGTGTTGTACTTTTCTCGCATTGCGAATTATTGTGGTGTTTGTGTTGGGGATGATGGAATGCAGGGAAGGGGTCCTATGGAGCTGTTTACAAAGCAAGGGATTTGAAAACCTCGGAGATGGTTGCTATCAAAGTGATATCGTTATCCGAAGGGGTGAGTTTAGGTTGCTTTATGTCTAGATAATATGGTGTTTTTATTAGACTAAGTTTGAACTGTTGAGAATGACTTTTTGGATGGTTATTAAGGAGGAGGGGTATGAGGAAATCCGTGGTGAGATTGAAATGTTACAACAATGTAATCATCCTAATGTTGTCCGTTATCTTGGAAGCTATCAAGGAGAAGAGTATCTTTGGGTAAGAAGTCATTTTATAACCTTAGCTTGTGGTTCATATAACACTGTCTTTGTGAAACACGTTATATTTAGAGTATTCTTGTGACTTTGGTTTAATGGTGACATATTTTTGTTTGTTTGGCCTTCCTTGGCGTTATGGTGGTGATTGGCTAATTTTTACTCTAAACGGATGCCTTTGACAAAAAATGAAGAGAGATTGGCAAGATTGTTCTTTTTGGCTTTTGTTTGCTCTTCGTTCTCTCCCTAGGGCCCCCTTCTTAATTTCTAATTCTTATCTATTGTCTTTCTCTATGCTTTTGTATAAATTTGCTTGATTCTAGTTACGAGTTTGATTTTGCTTGTTAAAATGCGTTTTCTGAATTCTGATTAAGTTTTTGGCAGATAGTGATGGAATACTGTGGTGGTGGTAGTGTTGCTGATTTAATGGGTGTGACTGACGAGTCATTGGATGAGGGTCAAATAGCATATATCTGTAGGGAAGCACTGAAGGTATAGCTGATGGGCTTCGTTAGCACTGATTGTTTGACTTCTACGAAGGTTTTCAATTTTAAGTATAGTTAATTGATTTTGATAGAATTTAGAGAGCAAACTACTTCAATAGATTTGTTTGAACCAAGTTTTCTGCTGTGTCTGTATGTTATTTTTGTTTAGTTTAGCCCCTAATAGTTTACCTAATTATGTGTAGGGTCTTGATTATCTGCACTCAATTTTTAAAGTCCATAGAGACATCAAAGGTGGGAATATCTTATTAACTGAGCAGGGGGATGTCAAGCTAGGTGAGTACAAATGTTATATGATGATTGTCATATTGTTTCTTTGCAAATGAGAACTATAATAGTAATATGCCTTAGAGGAGTTGATTATTTCGTTCTTACCCTCTCAAATAAATGTCAAATTCATTTACTAAATTTGTGTAATAATTTTTTGCCTTGAATGCTTAGTTAGCAAGTAGCTATGATGTTTTAATTTATGTAATTGAGATGTTGTATTAGAACAACTACTCTAAATTGTTATAATCTACCACTTGTAAGCTATTATGATATGAAAAAGTGATTGCATGGTAGACAATTCCATTCTAAATAATGATTTCTGCAACTACAATGTGATCAAGTAGTTGGGTCCTCTTTATGGTCATAGTCAACCCATGCTTTATATAGTTAAAATTATCAATGGAATGTTCTCCAATTCATCACGTGGTGTACAATTAGAACTTCTTTTCTGTTTTGAGCAAATGCACTTGTTAAACTCAAGGGAAGAGAGAGACATTGAGCTGAAATAGTGTTTTTGAGACAACATGGGGACTTCATTTATATTGAGAAAAAGGAATCAACACAATAGGGGAGATTTGATATCCTCTAATATCAAAGATATGATACTGGAATAAATAAAAACGTTCCTAATAATACGTATATAATCTAGATATTTTATATTATATAGGATAAACTCCTTATTTCCATAGTTATAACACTCCCCCTCAAATTGAATAGTATAAGTTGTGGGTGCCAAGGTTGATGCAAATATAATCGACCCTCGATTCTTTTAAGAGACTTTGGGGAATATGTCAACCAACTGTTCATTATAGTTGACAAATCTAGTAATGTCTCTAGACTCCAGTTTTTATGTTTGATCCTCTCATGAAGGGTAGGATTAGAGGAAATATAGGATAAACTTCTTATTTCTATAACTATACACTTCCCCTCAAGTTGGATCGTATAAAGTCGTATGTGTCCAGGTTGATGCAAATATAATCTATCCTCGATCCTCTTAGAGACTTTGGTAAATATGTCAACCAACGGTTCATTAGAGTTGACAAGTCTACTGATGTCTCTAGACTCCACTCTTTCTCTTATGAAATAACAATCTATCTCAATATGTTTGTTCTTCTCATGAATAGCAAGATTAAAGGCAATGTATAAGTTGCGTAGTTGTCATATACATGGTGCATTTTGGAACTTTCTTCAAATTTGAGCTCCATGAGGAGTTGTTTTAGATATATGAGCTCACGAGTGACTAATGTCATTGCCCTACATTTTGCTTTTCTCTTGATCTTGCCATAACATTTTTTCTTACTTTTCCACATTATTAAATTACCTTCAACAAACAAACAATACCTTGAAGTGGAGCATCTATCGCTTTGTGACCGTACCTAATCAATGTAAAAATATACTAATTAATTTGAGTATTTTCCTTATGATCATAATGAGGCCTTTTTCAAAGCCTTCGTGATGGTATTGACAATGAGAGTTTAAAAATTGACTTACTATGCTTAATGTAAAGACAATGTTGGGATGAGTCACAATGTTACGGGTACAGGTACCTTTTCTAGTAGCATTGGGCCAATCAATTTTAAAAGAGATCGGATCTGGTACAGGAGATGGTGTTGGGGAGGATAAAAAACATGGCCTTTACTACATTATTATCTGTTAATGATGGATCGTATACCGGAATATCAATAGGTTGTGAATGACATTAATAGCCTTAAGTAGTGTAGTAGAAGCATCTCAAGTTCTAGAAGAGTCATCTAGTGGTGATAAAGGAAGATTGACTGACGTGGGTAAGGGACTAAATATATTGTCATTAGGGGGACTCACTCACAATTCAAATTAAACAAATGTTTTGGATTTTGCATCATCTACAATTTTGTCAACCTGAGATGTCTTAATTGTGCATGAATTGTCATTAGGGAGATTGTTGATGCGCATATTGAATATGGAGAGATATTAAAGGCCATGTGATGCATGTTCAACGCTAACCGCCTATCCTGATATTTGAACCTGACAAGTAACATTTCCTTTTAGGGAAGGTTAGGATAATATCATAAGATTGAGTGAGTTAGGTATTGGTAGTGCCTATCCATGTTGTCTTAAAGAACCCATGTTGTCTTAGAAACACATGGTTTCAAAGCCTATTAGTGCCTATCCTATTGAGGTTTGTGGGGCTTATCAACTTGCTATTAGATCCTCCTCCATTCCCATGCTTGAGATGTTAAGTTTACGAAGGGTGTGTATTAGAGATTCCACATCAACTAAAAATATTACCAAATATATAGTATATAAGTGGAAGCAAATATCATCATACAAATAGGTTGTGTGAGTTTGAGTTAGGTTTAAAGTTTACTTCCTTAGTACTATTGTTAATATCTTCTAATTGGTGCATGACCATGCCCATGCCTGCATCACTATTGGGTGTTTAGAAGGAGAATCTAGCATTTTATATAAAAATTAATACATTCTTCCACTGTGTGTTTCAAACATTGAAAATGATTGATGACATATGGATTTTCATATTTTAATATTCCTTTCTAGATGAAGTTTAGAGTTACAAACATCTCTAATCTGAATATTTTGTACTGTATTCTTTGCCAATTCGTACATGCAAATATATTGAATATATTTTTGGATCTAAAAACACATGTACTAAAATTTTTATTTATAAAAATTAGTAATGGATAATTAAAATATCCTAATGACATTATTCTTAATTTTCCTTTCAGTATAGCTGTTAGAATCATTTTTTTCACCCTATGGTTTCTTCCTTTCTTCATTTATTGAAAATTAGATTTCCTATCTAAGGCATTGATATTCTTGGACTTTAACAACTGGCAGTTAAGACTCTTATTATGGTGGTATATACTCTTGTAATTCACAAGTGGCTAGAGTTAGATCTATATTCAACTTTTGCACTGCACAGGGCAACAACATTTTGTTTCTTGCGCTTCTTACAGGCAATATTTCATAATGAATACATAATATCCTATAGTGTATCTTCTTATAGCTGGACAACCAGCTCAATTTGCATCACAATACCCTATAATTTGAGTACTTATTGTGTTGTCATACGACATTCTAGTTTCACCTTTGGCCAACATCAACTTTGGATTTGGATCTATGGGACTATATACATGTTGGCAATTTGCCAACCTTGTCTTATGTGGAATGTCAAGAACATACTTTATTTTTGTAAAGTAACAACACCTTCCTTTAATTGAGCTACTTCAATAGCATAAAGTATTTCAGAAAACCTAGATCTTTAATATGAAAATGGCTTAATAAGTGCTCCTTTAGTTGAGATCTTAGTGGTATCATTTTCTGTAAGAACTGTATCATCAACATAGACCATAGATAAAACACACTTCCCAAGAGTAGTATGGCAATAAACTAAATGATGTGCCTCACTTCATTTTAATCCAAAAACCAGCATAGTATGATTGAACTTACCAAACCAAGCTACTGGTCATTCATACCAAAGAGAGAGTGACATAATTTACACACTAGACTAGATTTCCCTAGAGTAACAAATTCAGGAGGTTCTCCATGTAGCTTTTCTCCTCAAGATCACCGTGAAGGAAATCACTTTTAATGTCAAGTTGGTGAAGTGACCAATGGTGAATAACAACCATTGGAAGAAAAAGCTTACCTGTGCTGATTTTGGTCATGAGAGAGAAAGTATCATCGTAGGTCCAACTTTGATAATAAATCCACTTATGACGAGCAATCTTCTTTTTAGAGGGAAGAGGGAAAAGCTCCAAGGTGCTATTTCGAGCAAGAACCAACATTTCATGAATCATGGCTTATCATCATCTATGATGATAAAGTGCCTCATGTATAGTTTTAGGAATAAGTGTAGACAAAGAATAAACAAAAGAATATGATGATGGCATACAATAATTCAAACAATTATTAATAGAATATAGAGTCATGTAAAGAGTTGTTGGAGAAGGATCCATGGCATGTGAAGCTGATGGATTAGAATTTGGGAAGAGTGGATCTGTATCTGACGTTGGTGTGTAAGGAAAGGTGGTTGGCAATGGTAGATTGGTTTTCATTAGGGTTGGAGGCAAAAGGTGTTGGAATCAGTAGAGGGCCAAAGGTTGGAACAAGTAGAAATTGTTGCATGGAAATAGGAGTTCCCATGGGGGACGAGAAAAAAAGTGTTCTAAAAAAATGTGACATTAACTGAAATACAATATGTTTTGGTAGTTGGAAAATGTCATTTATATCCTTTTCGAAGGCAGTAATATCCTAGAAAAACACAATTAATAGCCTTTGCAGAGAGTTTGTCTAAACTAGAGAGACAATGTTAACAAAAGAAGTACAACCAAACACTCTTGGAGACATGGAATAAAGGATCATTTGGAAAAATAATGGAGTGAGGAATTGATTTTCAAGAGAGGAGGAAGGCATTCTATTTATTAAAAAACAAATGAAAAGTCCAATCTCCCCAATGATGTAAAAGAACATTTATATTTAACACTATAGAGCATGCAATTTCATTTAAATGTCTACTTTCCCACTCCGAAATTTCATTTTGTTGTGGCTTGTGAGGACAAGTGGATTGATGTAAAATACCCTCTGAGGATAAGGAGGAAAGCTAAAAATATCTTAAGCCAAAAGGCCTGACATTGCTAGGTCCCACGTATATGTATTAATGATAAAAATTATGTATAAATAATATATATATATATATATATATATATATACTTTTTTTGTTTGTTTTGGAAATAATGAGAAAATATTAGTGTTGGATTGGGTTGGGTTGTATGACCCAACTCCTTTGTCAAATGGAGGAAAAGAGTGTTTGCGTTGAGAAATGTTTGGCCCAAGGAGAATAAGAAAGAAATAGATAGCATTAGGGTTGTCTTCTCTTAGGTGCCTTCATTTTCCAAGGGTGCTGCTGCCTCTTCATTTTCGCAATGGGTGGCATTGCATTGCTAACTAAACAATTCATGGAAATCGGAGTAAGTCAGAGCATGAACTTGTATGCATCTCTTCCAACTCAGTTCTGCAATAAAACGAAGTAGATTAGGGTTTTTTCAACTTGGGTCATGCATGCCCCCACCTGTTTCTAAGTGAGACTGAAATTTGGTTTAACCCACAATTCGGGTTGTGATTCTTGTTAGAATCGTGATTCATGCAACTCTAAGTGGGAGACAAATGATATAACACCGATTTGGGAGCACAAACGAGTTTTCCTATGATTTCTATTGTGGGGGTTGCGAATTTTATCATAATGTGCAATAATTACTACCATCTTTATATATCTGTCTATTTGAAAGAGTACAAGTGAAAGGTATACCCTATAACACTCAACCCTCAGGCTAGGTGCATACACTGAAGAATCTTCTTTGTCTAAGCTGTACAATACAATAAATTTCATAATTTTACTAGTTATACTCAATTAGTTAGTTAGTGATAACTTCTGAGGTGTGTTGAGGCACTCGGGGGACCCAGCCCCAAAGCTAGTTATTAGGAGAGAGGGGGAGGGGGGAAGGGACAAACACTTTAATACTACATCAAACATTCCATACTACACAACTAGGTAGAACTTAAACACCCATAGTACCTAAGTTTCTATCATAAGCATTGCCCTTTAGAGTTATCTTTCACTGAGAAGCTAGCTACTAAGGGGGAAGAATCAAGTACTTAAATGTTCCACCTGGCATCCCATACTTTTCAATGTGAGACTTAATCACCCACAATGCTGAAGTTCGGCTAGGTTTCTCACTCCTTTTTGTTTGTAATCAGTTTTTTGGAAATACAATTTACCTTTCCATCTCTAGAGTTTTTGCTCAATTGTATTTTAACTCTAGGTTTCTTGAGCAGGGGATTTTGGTGTTGCTGCGCAGCTTACAAGGACCATGTCAAAGCGGAATACGGTAGTTGATGCGATAACTTATTATTTTTAGTTATTGTGATTTGTACTTTTGTTATTATTTACTTGATTACTTTATTTTTTCCCCCATATAGAATAGAAATGCTAATTGTTACTGATTTCAATCCCTATGATTTAGGGAATCTTGATTTGCATGTTATGTATATAAATTAAGTGGGCTGATAGTTTTTACTTTCAAGCAATTCACAATAAAAGCAGTTTCAACTATCAGAATGTTATTCTGTCTTATTAATGAAGGGAGGAGGAGGAGTAAGAACATGGTTTTGAATCCTTACATGACGGAGTTATAGCTAGATGCAAGATTATTATTTTTTTAATAAATTGCAAGGGGTCATGAATAATGTATTTTGATTTACATCACATTATTTCAGTTTTGGAACAATGTTAAATAGGTGGGTGTCATTAAGTGGCTTATTAAGTATGTTATTTCTACCAAATTGCATCCTAAAAGGAGTTGGAAATGGTTCTATTATGTTCATTGCATGAATATCCTTCTAGTGGGATTGACTTTGAATCCAACTACACATATTTTGAATTAAATTTATTCTATCATTTCTTTACTCAGATTTTTGGGGCACTTGTTTCTGATTAACTTGCACTACTGTGGGGGTATTGAAATCCCCGCCTGCCACTTGTTGTGGCTACAAACACAGTTGTTTTTAGTCCCATTGTAGTTACTTGAGAGTGATATGAGCTTATAATTATATCCAAAGTATTTGCCCAAAAACTTTGGCTTCGGTGAGGTGAGGTGTTGTTTACCTTATACATGCTCTTGAGAATTCTTGGAAATGACACGCACTCACATTCTAAAGAAGTTGATTTAGATTAAGGCCTCCTGCTTCTTAAATGGACATCTGATTCATTCTTCCTATCTTATAAGATTTTTTATTTTCCATTTAATATAGTTCATTGGAACTCCTCATTGGATGGCTCCAGAAGTTATCCAGGAAAGTCGCTATGATGGAAAGGTATTGTATTTTTCTAAAATTGTGAACCTTGTTTACTTGGTTGCATTATTTTTTTATTTCACTGTACTGGATCTCCTCCATGCTTTATATCCATCTGCCCTTCCTTTTCTTCTGTAGATTGTTCTTAGGTTAAGGATTTAGGCGAAAAAGTTGCACACTACATTGCCAGAAAACATCATTTAAATGTATCTTTAAATTTGGACAAATAAAAATGAATTTGGTACTGGTGGGTTTCAAAATTCATCTTCCATGCTACCGCATGAAGCTCCTTCAAAATGAATGTCCGACCCTTATGTTTTGTATGTTTGATAATCATTCCTTATGTTTTGTATGTTTGATAATCATTGAATGAAGTGGATGAAGGAATTTTATTGAACTGGAAACTACAATATTTTTCATATGTTAGTGGTTTAAATAATCAGAAACAGGAATACATAAGGTTTTTATTGGAGGTAAGTGATGTTGAAGTATAGGAGGTAATTATTATATATGAATATAATAATTGGAGTTCATCACTGTTTTAAAATTTTTGGAATAATAAAGTCTACTAGTTAGTAGGACTAGAGTAGGGAGTTGTGTGTTGGGTTATCTCTACTTACTATACCTAGTTTTGTATGTAGCAGTCTAGGACGTCCCTTGACCTTCCATCTTCATATTGTATCAACTCTTTATCAATATAAATAGAAGATCATGCATGAGAAGGGTCCTTCAAGCCCTTTAAACATATATTTTCTCTCTGTTTTAATCTTAAGTAAAATATTAGTCTTAAAAGCTTTTTCAAAATATTGCTGATTGTAGTGTGGGGGCAGTGATATACTTGTTAACAAATCTCTTAAAAGACGATGTTAGTTTATCATGTTAGAGTGTATACTTAGTTATATTTTGTATATACTTTGTTTGAGATCTATAATCTATTACTAATAGCTATATCTTTTGTTGCAAGCGGTTACCTTTAAATACTTTTGTAAGCTACTTATTCAGTAGTGAAGAATGAATACATTTCAATTTATTATAAAATCATCAAGTTCCTTTCACATGGTATCTAGAGCCAAATTTTGACGTTCCTCTTCTCAAGTTCTAGGGTTCCTCTTAGCAAGTTCCTCATTGCAAGTTTCTTTTCACGTTGTCTTCACTTTGCATTGTCTTCTTTGCAACGTCTTGTTTTGTTTCCATGGCAATTGCTTTGCAGTCATTTCCAACCTCCATTGATGAAAAGATTGATGACATGAATTTTCTCCATTACCAATAACATGTTGAACTGATAATAAAATTGCATAAGATATAGTGATTTGTCATGAATCACGTAGTTCCACCATGTTATCTCGTTTAAGATGATCATACCCTTGATCAAATTAATTTGAAGTATGAAGCATGGGGAGGTGAAAACCAAATGTTACTTGTTTGACTATAAATCCATTTTCTCTAAGTCAGTTTTGTGTCAAGTTCTTGGGTCGAGTCACTCCTATGGGCTTTGGGAGAAGTTCATGAATATTTGGTCTTTAAATAAAATCTCACATGATTCAATGCATAATGCGATGCGTACAGGTCGCTTGATTCCGAATCAATGGAAGAGTATTCTTAGAAAATAGACTTTAAGCTTAGCTCAACTTCACAAAATCACCTTGTAAGTTGAAGTTTGCACCCAATTATGTACTACAATTTGCTCATGTTGAGGATTGGACATCTCGAATGTTGGACTAAATATTTGTATGTGATTTGATAGGATAGGTCCTAGATAAGTTCTGATATAGTCTTAGAAATTGGACTTTAATCCATGTTTAACCTCATAAAATTGACTTGTAAGGTGAAGTTCACACCTAGTTGTATACTACAATTTGGTCATATTTCTAGTTGATATGAAATCTCTAACAAGTATTTTGTAAAGATTAAAAGTTTTGTTGATTAGCTAGCTGGTGTTGGAGTTATGGTCTGTAATGAAGAATATGTTGATGCAATTCTTGGAGGACTTTTGTCTAATTATGCACCAATTGTTTCAGTTACTGAAAGCAAAAAGTGTACACGGTCCATTGCTGAAATACGAAGCTTAAGATTATGAAAGGAATGAAGTCCATTAACACCAATAATTCCTTGAAAAAGAACTTTATTTTTCCCTTGATATTTGACAAGACAAGATGAAATTCTAGGAAAGCTAAATTATCTTTGGCAAATTGGCGAACACTCAACAAGTTTTTAGGAATAGAAGGAACATATAACAAATTATTTAGTTTAACACCATAAAGAGGAACATATAACATGAGGTAACACAAATAAAGAGGAACCAACACCATAAATACTTTAACTTTCACCATTGCCTATGAATATTTGATCTGGACCATCTAAATGAGTAAGTTGTTTGATATGTTTTGGTTCATGAGTCAGTCACATGAAAGCTTGCACTAGAATCTGGTATCCAAGAAGCATTTCAAGTTTCTTGAGAATTTGGGTTTGGCTGAGCAGTGTTTGCAGACTTAGTATTAGGATTAACCCAAGAATGAGGTTTTAAAGGATGTAGCAGAATAAGTAATATATTGTTGTATAGCTGGATCAATGAAGTACATTGACTTATGAGGCGGATAAGAAATATCATATCTAAAATGACAGTCATTTGCTGTGTGCCAAACTTAGGCAGATCTAACATTGAGAATTAACAAATTTACAATCATTGCCTGAACTGGAAGCACAATGAGTGACTCCACCACTAGAGGCACCGCGATTAGTGAACCCACCACAATTACCACCATCAATGCAACAATACTAGCCAAAGTAGTCTTCAGTATAGTTCATTGAGGATATACCAAACCTTGCATCTCATTAACATATCAAACAAGAAATGTTTCATGACCATAATGATTTCAAGGCATGTGAATTGTTTATTTGCTCAAGTTGAATATAAAGTTAATGGAGAGAATTAAGATCAAGAATTTAACATAAAAAATTTCAGTATAATTGACTGTGATTTATCTAGTATATGTTTTAAACAATTTAAATAAGAAAAAAACGAGGCCCTTTATGTTATTTTAGAATCAGAAGTATTTTGCTTCAGTACTGTTCCCAATGTGTTGTTAATCAGAGTCTAAAAAAAAATGCATATTGCCAATATAATGTTTACATTATATGATTAAATTATTGGACTCACCCATATTTTGATGTGGTTACATTTATTTAAATGATTTTCAGGTTGATGTTTGGGCTCTTGGCGTGTCTGCTATTGAAATGGCTGAGGTATATCCAGTGCTTGTGTTTTTATTCTAGATCTTCCAAGTAAATTGTTATTTTATCCAATGTGGGTTACCTTTTTTCTTTCTCTTTTTATGCTTCCACCAAGGTATTGTCAATTTAACACTTTCTGAGGTGATTTTAGCCGATAAAGGGGTCTTAGATTTTCTGGGTTTGGTCTTGACCCAACCTCATAAAGCTATCTTGTAAGGGGAAGTTTTCATTTAACTTGATATTTTTAGCCATCTCACTAGTAGATGTGAAACTAGACTACAACCCTTGAGATTGTCGTTTAGGCCCATCCTAAAGTGACTGCAACTAAGGTGGGCTAGGCCTGACTGCAATTAAGGTGTCCAACATTCCCCTTCATGTCCAGGACTTTAAGCCTGGAGCATGGCAAATGCAGGTGGCCCAATAATGGATCTAGGATAGGCTTTTGTACCATCTTAGATTTTTGGGTTTGCTTCCCACTTCTATATTCTATTTTAGCCATATCACTAGATGATTTGAGACTGAGATTAAACCACCACCAGGAGATTGCAATTAAGACAACCTCCAAAGAGGTCACAACTAAGGCGGGTGAGGGGTGGCTTTAATTAAGGCGGCTTTGCCAACAGGTAAAGTTTAAGCCCAACACACTTCTGGATAAACAATGTTCTGGGTATCTTCCATGAAGTTCAAGTTTATAGGTTTTATGAAGAAATTTCTTATCTTTACATGGGTTGGTCATTATTTGTGGGCTGTTATTTACAGTTTCAGATATTGCAATTGGATAAAAATCTTCATATTAGATATTTTTTATCCTGATGTTGCATTAGAAAAATAACTCATTGCCATGCTTAGTGATGCTCAAAGTCTGTTACCACAATTTTCAGGGTGTTCCTCCAAGATCTGACGTACATCCAATGAGGGTTAGTAACTTCATACATATTTGTATTGACTGTTGTTTAATTGATAACATATGATCTATTTTTCCCCTGCCTCCTTCTCATAAGTAATATTCAACTGGTAATATATGTTGATCTTCTTAAAATGTTTGGATTATTTGTCGTTTGATCTACTGTTTCATGTTTTTCAGTTAGTTAGGATAAATTTTAATATTTGAATGGGTTAATTTGGAAGGAGAAACATAAGATTAGCTAGATAAATAGAAGAGTAATTGAATAGGTGAGTTTATGGATATCATAATATTGGATAGCTGTATGGTGAGATTTACTCCTTTTTTATTTAATAATAAACACTTTGTTATTTTATGATTTATTTGGCATTTTTGAAGGTATATTTTTTTCTCTCTCTTTTCTTTGAGGGGGTTCAGTGTATAATAATGTTTTTTTTTTTCTTTTATAATTGTAGGTTTTATTCATGATATCAATTGAACCAGCTCCGATGCTTGAGGATAAAGAAAAATGGTTTGTTTCTATAGTCTGTTGTCATCCAAGCTGTAAATTTACAAATTTTTTAGTAAGTGAGCTTGAAGAGTCACCTGTTGATGATCTAGAAAGAATTATAGTTTAGATAATCCTAATGATCTTTTTCCATGTGCTATATATTATGTTTTATGTTGCGCTCATTTTATAATTTTGTAAAGCCAGTAGTGTGTAATTGCATGCTGCAATTCTTCTACTATACAATTTTTGCCTTTGATACTTTATTTTTATCGAGATGATGTTGAATGGAGAAACCACATGTAAATTTGAAAGTATAACTTTCTATCTTGAAATGTATATTTAGCTAGGTTCTATCTCCTATTAGTTGTATATCTATTCTACATACTATAAAGTCTTGTATTGGCTAGAAACTCATCTATTAACCTACACAAACGAAGTTGCATACATTATTTGTTCCTTCCCACTTCCTAGTTTATGAATATAGCACATCCATTCAAATGGTAATTCACTGTCGTGTTGAAGTTTAATAATACAAAGGTTGGTGCATTTAAGGAGACGGGACTTGATGTACCCAAAATTCATCGTGATCTCTTCGCTTGATCTTAATGAGATTTCTTTTCTTAACCCAGAAAAAAATAGTGCTTGGTTGGTGCTTTCATTGTCTAATGGTAATAAATGCAACATAAACTACCCTGTTAATATTTTCCATCTAGGAGTGACTCCAAAATCCTATTTTCATGTTCATGGTGCCAATGTGATATCTTGGTGTATGAGATAGTGTCTCTAATTAGTGATGATACCTTTATGTGATAATGATTTGAATTTGAATTTCTCTTTAGGTCTCTGTATTTCCATGATTTTGTTGCGAAGTGCCTAACTAAAGAACCTCGGCTCCGCCCTACTGCATCTGAGATGTTGAAGGTATGCTTAGTAATATTGTTTCTAATCAAATTTAATTACTATTATTGGGAGTTGTAAGTTTTTGTTTTAAGTTATCCTTATATGTTAAATAGTTGAAGGAAAATATAACAAGAGTGACAGACAAAGAAGAGATGAAATCCAGTAGTCTCATCTCAATATATTTGGTTCTGTCATGAAAGGTTAGATTAGAGACAATGTGTAATGCTTCCTAGGTGTCACATGTAAGGTGCAGTTAGGAGCTTTCTTCAAATTTAAGTTCTTTGAGAAGTTGTTTTAGCCATATCAGCTCACGAGTGACTATTGTCATTGCCCAATATTTTGTTTCTGCTCTTAAATTACCTCCAAGAACACAGTAGATTGAGTGGATCATCCATTTTTTTCAGAATACCCAATAATTTTAGTAGTTCCTTTATCTTCATAAACGAGGTCTTGTCTAGACGCATTCTTAATATTAATATATACTTAGGCATTCATGCGACTGCATTTAATGCTCTTGACAAAGAGAGTTCAAAAATTGACTTGAAATAAATTGCTATCTCTAGAAAGAGGAGGGTGTTTGAATAGCATTTTTAAGACCTTTTGGAAAATTTTCACAAGCTTGATAAAGTAGGCACTGACGGGGGACGTCTAAAGATTTGAATTAGTTCACAATCTTTTCTCAAAAAAGTAGGAGCTTACTCTGTGTAGACTTCTGTAGGAAGATCATCAAATGAATGCATTTTTATGTTAGGCTGAAACATAGTCTGGTAGTGAATAGTTGCAAGGCAAAATACAGATCAAATAAATGTCATTTTGGCAATAGGAGATAAAGTGTCAGTATAATCTTGACCATGAACTTGGGTTTCCTATGCAACCAACCAAGATTTATATAGCAATCAATGTTACCATAGGTTTTGTTTTAAGTGTATAAGACCACAAGTACCCATCAATTGATTTGCTAGCTGGAAGAGGAGCCAATTTCCAAGTACCACTGCTTTGAAAGACGAGACCAGATCTAGTATGAGAGATAGTGTCGTGGAAGGATCGGACATGACCTGCACCATATTGTTGTCTGTTGAAGATAGGTCTCGTCTGGAATTTCAATCCGTGAATGACGTTAGTGTACCTGAAGAGGTGCTGGAGAAACATCTTGGGTTATGGCATAGTCATCTGATAGTGATGAAGGAAGATTGGCACTGGTAGGAAACTGATTACATATGTTGTCATTAGAAGGAACATGTGTATAGTATGAACAAACAAACTCGATAAAAGGAGACAGTAGCAGACACAATACCTATGAAGATCAGGAGAGAAACATCATTACCCTTTCAGAGAATGATGATATCCCACAGACATTTGAGCGACCGAGGAGATTGTGAAAAAGGATAGTGTGGTAAAATGGTGGCATTCAATTAATGATAACATGTTGTAAGGACAACGTCCTCCCAGAAATGGTGAGAAAGATGACTTTGAAGAAGTGTTTGATATACAATGTCAGTAATTGCAGTTGGGTGCTCCATTTTGTTGAGCAGTATGTGGACACAAGGTTAGGTGAAGAGTTCCACTAGATGCCACAAACTGCTGGAATTAATGAGAAAAATGTTCACAAGCATCATCATTACGAAAAACACATTGATATACCAAATTGTGTTTTTGGTTTCATTAAAAAGGTTTGAAATATAGAAAACACTTCTAGTTGATTTTTCATTAACCAAATCAAAATACATCTAGAATAATGATTGGGTAATAAAATGGTAAATACCCCAAATATCAGAGTAAACTAAAAAAAAGGATGTGAAACTTGTTTATTGAGACCGTTAGGAAAGGACAGGTGAATATGTTTTTCTAACTCACAATTCAAAAGTAGACAAATATTTTAGACTTGGAACCATCTTTTGCAATTTTGTCAACCTGAGATGAACTATTTATGTATGAATCATCATCAGAGAGAGCAACGATACACATACTGATGCTAAGGTCATGTGACTCATATCCGATGCTGATTGTTTGACTTGATATTTGATCTTTCAAGTTAATATTACTATTATAGAAAGTGAAGATAATATAATGGGATTGGATTAGTTGGCTAACAAACAATAAATTGAAGGGGGCACGTATGGAAATAAAGAACAAAATCAATTGTAAACGGAGAGGGGTTGGGTAGTACCAATGAGTTGCACTAGAATCATAAACCCAAAGAAAAAGGAAGGGAGATTAAGAGAAACAAGCATGTGAATGATCAGTGTGACTCAACGAGAAGTAGTATTACTAGTGGTTTGGTGTCACACACCATTTGGTAAAGTCTTCATATATTGCACACATTTTGTCATTGGTAAAAAGGGCACGCGTCTTACTCCAAAGTGGTGCACATGTCTCATGAGAACCAAAAATAGGTTTGGACAAAAAGTAGGTTTGTGTCAGGATAAATAGTGGATTTAAGAACTCTACATAGTTGGGCCCAAGTGGAATTTTTAGACTCTTCCATCTTCTCAATACTAATAATATGGTTAGAAAAGATGGAAGAATCTGTTCTGGAGGTATATTTGGTCTTCAAAGACATTTTTTTTCTTGACATTTGGAAAACAGATAAAAATAAAATAGCCGATGGAGAGGGGAAAGTAGATTGGACCACTAAACAAACTCTAGTGGAGCCACCACCTGGGTGAAGTTTGGTCGGCAGACAGGTGCCACTGCACACCAATCAGAGTTGTGGCTGGAGTGGGAGACAAGTCGCATCATAGGGCCCATGGATGGGTGGTTTGCATCGGCATATGGATGATTGGACAGATTGGTGCGGTGCGATCCCAATCAGGTGTGTCAATGAAAACACTGGTGGTCGGCAGAAACTTTGCTGAAAATCTTGTCATAGGAAGCACCAGAACAGTGAACAATAACTTGGGGAGTAAGGTTTGCCAAGAAAAAAAAGTCATCTAGAGACAGTGGGTCCTTCAGACCAACATGTTCTAAAAAGGGCTCTAGATGTCATGTTAGACTATAGGAAAGAGAGAGACATCGAGATGAAGCCATATTTTGAGACAACATGGATGCTTTATTTATATTTAGAGAAAATAATTAATACAATAAATAGAGGATATTTGATATCCTCTAATGATAAAAATATGATACAGGAATAAATAGAAATGTTCCAAATAATATTTAATCTAGATATTCTTGATTATATAGGATTTGCTTCATATTTCTATAATTATAAACCTGCACAAAATTTTGAGAAAAGTTTGTCATCTAATATTTCAGTTAGTTAAAAAGGTGCACGAGGTTAGCCCTATAAGTGGAGAGCCTAATTTCAAGATTTGAACTTCTGACCATCACAGGGGTTGCATCTCATGTTGCACCAGGGCTCAACTGTCAAATACAGATGTCAATTTATCCTTGTCTTATACTTATATTTAATTATTTAGTTATGCTCAAACTTACTACAATTAGATATTGGTATCATGTTAGACCTGCAGTTTTTAAGTTCCCGTGATTTGAGTTATATGTAAATTTATTATACATATAATCCTCATCTGATTGATCAAGATCCACTAATTAAGATGTAAGTTACTGATATTTTTCTTAACTGATTTTTTTTTTCTCTTCCCAATTTTTTTTCTCAATATGATATTGTTTTTTACTTTCACCTATTAAATCAGAGTGTTAAACTTGATTCTTGTTATGACTTGAAAGATAATAAACATAATGTGAATGATTATATAAGGTGTTTCAAAATTCAAAATTAACACAGCATAAAGTAATAAGTAAAATAGTAATGAATTCTAAGGAAGTCTGGTTAGCTAGAATTACTAAATTAATTCTTTTAGTGATGGCTAATCAAACGCGTTAGCTTTATTTTTGTTTTGGCTGCTTCTTATAATAATAGGTGACTAGAAAACTCCAGACATATGCTTCCATTTGTCCTCAAACCAATTTGATTTGCTACTATCTGATTTGCAATGGCATATTTAAACTTTTTTCAATGCTGTATTTTCCATCAAGTGAAAGTTATTTTCTATTGTGTGTAGCACAAATTCTTTGAAAAGTGGAAAACTGGATCTGCTGCAATGTTGCCAAAATTAGAGAAGGCAAGGGAAATCAGGGCTTCAATGGCTTTGCAGGCGCAAACACTTGCTCCAGCAGAATCAGAAGATCAGGTATGACAAAAACTCCCTCCCTCTTATGCACATCTATGCATCTTGTTCCATCTACCTTCTACATTGTAAAACTCAATAATGAAAGTAATTTCCATGTGAAACTCAAGTTCTTAATCTGAAGTACCCCATGTTGGTCTCAGAGATTGAGGAATTATTCTTTTTCTGATAATGCATGCATGTTATATATATATATATATATATATATATATATATATATATATATATATATATATATATATATATATATATATATATATATATACACACACACACACACACATATACGTACATACACTGGAGGCAAATTCCATAACTTGCGGGTTTCATATCAGAGAAAAAAGCACTCGTAAGTATCCTTGATTTAGGGGATACAATCTGTTATGGAATATTTGCTAAAATAACTAACATGTTCTTGTTTTCGTTCTTTTTCCAGTTAGTTTCAAAACCAAATGATGAATATGGAGACACTGTTCCATCCAAACCTCATAACATTGGTGTTGAGGGGGCTGCTAATCTGTCATCACATGGCACTGTGAGGAAGCTACGTGAGGTGGAAGATATAGACATGAGTGAAGGTCTGTGATTCTTGCATCTTGTTTGTGAATTGGAAATTTTTTCTCAATTTTTATCATCTGATGTTAGAATGTTTGCTGTGCATGCGTATTTGTATGTATGAGAATCTCCTGGAAGTCAACTACTATGTAATATATATGTTTCTTTAACGATGTCTGAATGTTATCTTACTTCTTGTATAGTACCTCTTCCAACTGAACAATTGTATACAGTTTTTCCTTGGATGTTGTGCTTCCTATGGTTTATAATTGTTTGGTCTTGACATATTGCTTGGAATATTGATTGGGAGGGAAATTCGGAAATGGTTTTAAATGTTCTCTTTGCTTGAAAAGACAATGAAAAGAAAAGGTATGGTATGGTGAGAAAGAAAAATGTAGAAACAAAGAGTTCACAATTTTATCTGTTTCTAACTTCGCCTACCATTTTCTTCCTTCAATCCATATAAAGGGTTATCTAATTTATTTCTTTTCTAAAATGTACAGTTCTTAAATTTTGGAAAATGGAAGAAGACCTTGTTTTTGTTTTATTTAGGGGTTGAATATTATGATTTATGTGGATTATTGGCAGGCAACTTTGGCACTGTTATAGTCCATGCTGATGAGTTTCATCAGAAGACTACACAATATGCTGATTCTGCAGTTTCCGACTCTGCTGTACCCAGTGGCACAGGAGGCAGATTGGCTAACTCTGGGTACTTTCCTGTCTGTTTACCTTCACTACCTATATTTTTTAAGAAAGCAGTTTTCTTTTATTCTCTCACTCTGATTTTCAAACTGTCTTAGCTTTGCAAATTTGTGAATTGTACGTCATTTTCAAATTATAGACTGTCCCTCTCTTTTCCTTTTCATTTTGCATGTCTTAACGTAGTTTGCTTTCTTTTGGGATAATCTTTTAGGATTGAGAATCAGAAAGTTGACTTGACGAAGACCACCTCCTTAAGAGAATCTAGTGCTACCACCAATACTATTCGATCATCTATACCTTATGCTAGTGATTCAACTGAGCAGACCCTCAAAATCAAAGGTAGTTATCGAGCACCAGCTGGAATGGGTAGTAGTGATATATTCAGGGGTGAAACCGGCAGCCGTAAAGCATTTGCTTTACAAGATAAGGTATTTTTGTGATTTGATTTGCGCATGGGATGTCAAATCCTATTCTGAAAGGGATATCACCCTCTTTGAGCAAAATTTGATGTTTTTAGTTATTAGAGTTGTTGCCTCTAGCTTCTTTAAGAAGTATGTCTTCCTTCATCCTTTGTTTGGCAGATTTCTAGCCCATTTCGTTTCTTGAATTAATTGTCCCATTAATTAAGTGTATATGTTGTCCGTTATGAATGTCTTGTGTGATTGCAGTGTCAGACTTACCTTTTTACTTCAATTTCTGTGCCAATGCAGCTCTGGTCGATTTATGCTGCTGGTAATACTGTGCCTATCCCATTCTTAAGGGCAACAGATATATCACCTATTGCTCTCTTGTCAGACAACGTACTTGGTGGCCTGCAACAGGATACTGCTGGAACCGGAACAGTGGAAGCACTGCAAGAGCTTTTCAGTGGTGATGGACAGTCCAAGAAGGGCCGCAGAGCACTAAATGAGGTAACTGTGTGTGGTGCAAATTTGCGCATGTATATGTGCAGTGCAGTACACTTGTTATGGCCATTTATGTTGGTTTTCCAATTGATGCAGCAGATGCCTCTTCCTCCAAGCATTTACCAAAGGTTGACATCAAGTTCTACACTTATGAATTTGGCACAGGCTTTAGCTTACCATAAGATGTATGTCTCTTAAACTTTTGATCAGCAAAACTTTTACCATTTCTACGTGAACAAAATTACATTCATGTATTCAAATGCGTAAATAGGAGAGCTTCACCAGATTTCACCAATGGGCGTGTCAATTAAGCAAACAATTTTAGGGCTCGTGATATCCTGATGCAGTGATTCCTTTCAGCTCCTCCTATGTTGATGTTAATTATTCTGTACCTAATTGTTTTGCTTGTTAGGTGTTACGAGGATATGCCACTGCAAGAGCTGCAAGCGACCCAGGAGCAGCGGACTATTCAAAATCTCTCTGACACACTTCGAACCATACTTCGGTTGTAGGTAGGTACAATATCTTCTTGCGACTATTTTCGTCCCCAAACATTACTGGCCTCAAAGATCATCATTCTTCTTTTGTCGTATCATTGATATATATATATAAATTCATGCTAATCAATGGCAGATAAGCCGCAGCTGCCTTTTATTTATTATACATATTTTTTAGGTGTATGATTGTGTAACTAGTACCCCTAAAGTTTTGCCGGTTTCTTTCTCTCTTTTCTTAGTTTTGTTAAGTAAACCCTAGAAGAATAGGGTTTTGTAAGTTGCCACATATTTGTATGTAAATAGTGTATGCATGTCTTTCAACTAACATTGTTGCATCTGTGCACGTTGTAGTCATTAGTAGTGGGAGTTTTAAAGGAATGTAAGAATTTTTTGTACCATATTTCAACTATAATATGAATGGATGGATGAATTAGTTTCATTCACTGGTTACATATTGTTTCATAAATCAGTATTTTGAGAGATCTCTGTTCAAGTTTACGTGCGGACCTTTTATTTGTCAGGTGAATGGGGATTTGTTAAAAAAAACCCTAAAACTTTTGTAAGCTTGTTGATAATCTTCTCATAAGAGAACCTTTGACCTGTTTAAGCTTTCTTTTTTTTCTTAATGAAGTCGGGTTAAAGCCATTTACACTTTTAAAGACTTTCAGAGGTCTCAGAATATTATTAGTATACAATATAATCTAAAATCCAGAAGGTCGGTCTACGAAGACAATTGTTTAGAACAGTTAAGATTTCTCACTTTCAGCTGGTTTTGTAGAAAAAATTTGAAAATAATCAGTGTTTCAGATAGGTGTTGAAATTTACTAATCTTTTTTAAAAGAAAAATTGTTTTCATTTAGTTTCAAGTGCACTTTTGTAATTTATTATTCATAATCGGATTGCATCTTCTGCAATAAATGCAATTCCGGGAAAGTTTAGAAAGGTTTATGATGCATTACTGAACAACTTGGTGTGAGGAATTGTTTTGGATTTTGTTTTCGCTTACACGTTTTGTACAACAAATTATATAAAACATCGTTGAAATATGTAATTCAAAATAATGTAAAACATCATATAATTTCGAGATATATATATTCTGAAAAATGTGTTTTCTGCAGTAACTACTCCAGAATGTTACTTACACTGTTATATTAAAACACCGTTGCATTGCAGTTGCAGATATATCTCCACACTCGTTTGAATTTTACATAGAAGTTTTACATAGCGTGTGTTTCGATGCGTTTTTCCCAGGAAGAACTGTTCTAAAATAACTGAAAATTGAAGTAAATTTTTATATAAATTAATAGTAAAGTCTTTTATTTAAAAAGAAAAAAAAAACTCGTCCAGTCAAGTATGTAAATAGGCTGGAAGCAAAATAGTAAGGTTTAAAAATTATACCTACAAAATTTGGGAAGTAAGGAAAACTTTCAATAATTAATTGTATGTATTAATTTTGTAGTAATCTTATTTAAACAACTATTTTGAAATACATACATAGACTTGTGTATGTGTGTTTTTATTAGTGAATATGAAATATTTCAAAAAAAAAACTGTCTCCCGAAATAACTTGTTTACAATTAGTTTGTTTTACAGCCCTGTGTATAACAAACCCAATGGTAAACATGTCGTTCTTTATGAATTAAAAGCAAAAATAAAATGAAAAAAAAAGGTAAAAGAATGATAAACTTATTCAGTACTTTTACTTTTAGTGGGCATTCTAAGTTTTAAACAATCGTAATTTATTTTTAACAATTTAAAAGGACATTTCTATATTTTACTTATTTTTCTTATTTTTTGGACACAACATGAATTCTATTTGTAAGTACTTATAGATGTTTTATACTTTTTAATTTAAAAAAAAAAATTAAAAAAATCAAAATATAAACTTACATAAAACAAATAATCGTTTAAGTACATCTCAAATCAAATTATTTATTTTAATACAAATAAATTTGGTGTGTGTATTTTAGCCACACTCTAATAGGTTTTAGTCGTAATTGTGGTTAGGGATGACAATTAGAGCGGGGATGAATTTTGCTATCTCATATCCATTTTATATAAAAAATTAATCCTATTTTCTTACTCAAATCAGACGGGTATTAAATTTTTGTCACATTAATGGATATATTCTTTACTCATACTTGTACTCGTTTTTTTAATATTAATTAATTAATTTTTTATAAAATATTAAAAAATTATGATAAAGGAAATTTGATATTATCAAATATTTAATATTAAAAGGGTTGTTTCTTCGATATATCAAATATTTAGAAATAAATTATAATTATATATATTTTAAATTAGAATATCAAATAAAAGTTCAGGAGAACCAAAACATTTATTAAATTTGCAAGCATTAAGCATTAATGGAATTTAATTGATAAGTTTTAAAAATATTTTAAAACAAATATAAAAGGAAAATAAATATTTAAATTAAAATATATTTTAAATGTCTCTTTACTTTAAATTTTTAAATTAAAATGAATCTTTGTTTTATATACAATTATAATAAATCAAAATTACACACAGAACAAATATTAAATTAATAATAATAAAATGTTAACATAGGTCTTGTATCTTTCGAACTTCAATATATCTTAGATGGTGATAAATAAGGTTAAATGTTTATATTATAGTAAATTGTTATGAAATAAAGTGAATAACATAGAGAATGACGACAGATAATAGAGAAGAGAAGAAACAAGAGAAAATAGAGAATGAGAGAATAGGGAGCAACTCATCTGTGTCTTATTATTGATAGGAAGAGTCCTATTTATAGATACAATATGTAATCCATAAAGGAAACAAATCAACTTAGTTAATACAAATATATACCATAAAGAGTAATGAATCATATGAGTAAATGTATCAAATCAATGGACAATCATTAATTCATAACACTCCCCCTTGAGTGTCCATTGATAAAGAATGTGCCTCGTTAAAACCTTACTAGGAAAAACCCTTTGGGATAAAAAAACCTAGTGAAGGAAAAAGAGTACAACATTCTGTATTCTTTAATACAATATTGTTTATCACATATTCTATTTCTCCCCCTCATGTAAAATTTACATCATTAAGGTGAGTCCGAATTTGTGAGTCATTTGCTCAAAAGTTTTTCTTGGCAAAAACTTTACAAATAGACTTGTCATATTTTCAGATGAACGAATTTTTGGATATCTATATCATCCTTTCAATTGAACAATATACTATTGTCTTCATATATGGTTGTTGATTCCATCTTTCTCGGGGATAGTCACAAGTTTCTTGCACATGTTGAATTATAAACCTTAACCAAACATATTCACAACTTTCCTCGTAATTTGTATGATTAGACGATGTTGCTACTATGGTTTGTTTCATATACCTTCATGAAACTATTGTGCTACATGTGAACAAACATTTTGTTTGTGATCAACCATTGTGACATTGTAAGAATATGTAAAATAACATGCATATCCATAACCCATTGGTCTGAATTTGAATCATTTGGATGGAATATATTCGTAGTACCCTTAAAGTAACGAAGTATATGTTTTACTCCAAACCATTTTCTTCTTGTAGTTGAAGAACTATATCTTGCTTAACAAATTTATAGCAAATGCAATATTAGATCGAGTATAATTCGCAAGATACATTAGTGTTTCTATGACACTAAGATATGGTGCTTCTAGACCAAAAAGATTTTCATCATTTTCTTGAGGTCTAAGAAGAGTCTTTATCAACATCTAACGACCTCACAACTATTGGAGTGCATAATGAACATGACTTGTCCATTTAGAACATTTTAAGCACCTTAATCATATAAGCCTCTTGACGTATAAAAATACTTTTATTTAAATACTCAATTTCTAATTTCAAACAAGATTTTGCCCTTCAAAGATCATTAATCTCAAATTCTTTCAATTGCCTTGTGAGCTTATTAGTAGTTTCAACGACGTTTATGTCATCTACATAAACAATAATTATGGCAAATTCATTATTTGGATCTTTTCATATAAATACAAGACCAAATAGGATCATTTTTTATATCCTTCTTTTAATAAGTACTCAATAAGACGGTTATGCCACACACGTCTTGATTTCTTTAATCAATAAAAGAGCATGTTCAATTTTATTGAATAATCCTCTTAAGAATTTGTCTTGTTGGGCAAATAAAATCCTTCAGGGATTTTCATATAAATATGATTCTCAAAAGAATCGTACGAATAGGTTGTAACATCATCCATTAGATGTAAATGCAAACCTTGTTGTGCAACTAGGATAATCGAATATTGCAATGTTGTTGCATCCAATACTAGTGAATATGTTTTTTCACAAATCAATACAAGGTTTTGTGAACAACCTTGAGCAACCAATTGTGCTTTGTATCTAACAATTTCATCATTCTTAATTTGATTTTTGCGCAAAAATTCATATGTACCCAACGGGTTTCATAACTTCAGGTGTGCGAACTATATGTTCAAAAACCTTTCGTTTAGCAAACAAATATAATTATGCTTCTTTGCATATTTTCATTTTGGCCAATCTTTTCTTTGCCGACAATCTTTTGTTGATCATTGCTTATTGATCCTCATTGTCATTCATAGCATTCATCGCTATGTTATAAGTAAAAGTTTCGTCAATGTTAACTTCATTTTGGTTCCATATTGTATGATTCATGACATAATTTATTGAGATCTCATCATTTCCAACCATTTCAGGTACCTGAGGTTCTTCTAGAATCGAACCATTAATTATGTCAAATGAATCTTTTGAGATTTCAACCTTTTCGATTAGGTTATTTTGCATATTATCCCCCTTTCTCATTCAAGAGTTTTTATCTTTGGAACCAAAGGTCTACCACGCTTCAAACGTGTTCATATGAGTTTTTCAACCCTTTTTTTCGCATCATAATAACTGATCATGTCAAACAAGGCAATCATTTTGATTTGTAAACTTCTGGTTTACCATGACATGCATTTAAATTGTACTAATAAACTTGTAGTACAAACTATAAGAGAATGTTGATAATTTCTCCAATACACTTTCTTTTTCAACTCAATCATAGAGATATAAAAATATTTCATATCTTTTTCATTGTTTGTCTCAATATAATATCCATTTAGACAAATATCATTGAAACTTAATAAGTTTCTATTCAACTTCTTGGTAGAAGTATAATAGCTCTTCTAGAGTCTTCAAATATATTTGTAGTACTATAAATAATACTAACATCGATGTCTCACATTATCAAACAAGAGAAAAATTTATTACTCTTGAGAATTGTATAAGTTGTTGCACAATCAATAAGACACATATCTTTTGGTACTAGTGCAAAACATTCGTTTTTCATATAAACGTAAATATCAATATGAGATTTTTTTTTTCAACACTCTCATAATTAATTGGGTGATCAATGCTTTCATTTGCTTTAGCAAAGAAAATAACAATATCAAGATGAGTAGCATCCATATGGCCATAATCAGAATCACCATCTTCATAAGTAAAGTGTGTTTCTATGTTCTTCTCATTATTTGTAAGATGCTTTGGTGTACAATAAGTACAACTCAAATGGCCTTTACCACCATAATGATAATATATACTTTCATCTTTTTGTCAGCATTTTCACATTTTTCTTTACCCTTTTTCACATTATTGTGTCACTTCTGGTGACAAAATGTGTCTTTGAAATTTTCTTTATAACCATGTCCATAATCAATATCATGATCACGATCATGAAAATATAAATCAAATGTTGCGGCATTCACTTCTGGGAATGGAGCAGAACCAATTTGGACAGGTTTCTTGATTTTCTATCAAAAGCTCATTGCTTTGTTCAGCCATACAAAGGCATGAAGTAATGAAATAAATTCATAATATTTATTGCTGCATTCACTTCTGGGAATGAAGCATATTAGGCGGATCTCATGATTTTTCATCAAAAGCTTTATTGCTTTGTCCAGCCAGCCATACATAGGCATGAAATAAATCCATAATATTTGTGAAATCTCTTTTCACAATATTTTTGTCGCATGAGCAAATTAATTGCTTAGATGCTTTATTTCTTTATTCAATGGTATCCCAATATCAATTGCATATAAATGTATTTCAACATTTAAAATTCCAATATAAGGAATTCTTCCTTGTAATATCAAGAGTCACAAATCCAAATTTTGCAACTTTTCGCGTGTTTAGAACTAGCATATAACATAATAATATTAATAATAATAATAATCACCGTCATAATAAAAATGAAAATAATAAGATGAAGATGAAAATTGATAAAGTTAAACAATTCTTATCGCAAGAGGAAGAATATAAGTTAAAATTATAATTTGAGAAAGGATTAGAAAGAGCCTGGATTGAGACACGCAGAGCACTGTTGTTATAGAGAAAAAGCTTCCACTAGTCCTCAATTGGTTGAAGCATCGTGCTGATAACGTGTTATGAAATAAAGTGAATAACATAGAGAATGACGACAGATAATAGAGAAGAGAAGAAACAAGAGAAAATAGAGAATGAGAGAATAGGGAGCAACTCATCTGTGTCTTATTATTGATAGGAAGAGTCCTATTTATAGATACAATATGTAATCCATAAAGGAAACAAATCAACTTAGTTAATACAAATATATACCATAAAGAGTAATGAATCATATGAGTAAATGTATCAAATCAATGGACAATCATTAATTCATAACATAAATAAGTTTATTTATACAATTATAGTGACAAAATTATAGTATGATTGATAATGAGTTAGAAAATAAAAAATAAGTATATAAAATATATCAAAATAATATTCTACATGATAAAAATAAACAACAAATAAAAATATTAAAAAATTATTACATGTCAAATGTATAATTAATGGTATGATAAGATGAAAAATACTTTAGAGATCTAAGTAAACTTTTTCAAATATCAACATAGTCAATGATAAATAACGAAATTTTTTTTAGCGAAACAAAAAAGTTCTTCAAATGAAAAAAAAATAATAGTAATAGAGTAAAGAAGATGTTTTTTTTTATATTACATAGTAAATGAAAGATTTATTCTATTAAATTAAATTGAAAGTGTTAAATATTCTCATGTGAAAGAAAAATATACAATAAATATAAATATTTAAAAAATATAAATATTCAAATGTGAGACATAAAAAAAATATTTAATTGATATACATCATAAAAAACTTCCGTATATCTAATACATAAATTGTTCTTTTTCTCACATTATTTGAATCCATCTGTTGAGAGTATATATAATTCTATTATGATTAGTTACTGTAGTTTGTTATTACATCTTCAGTTACGCTAGTTTAGCTCCAAGCTTGCCTATATTAACCTTGTGTTTGGATTGAGCATTTCAACAATGCTTAGAAATTGAAATGTTTTGTATTTGAATTGCTTACAATTAAATCTCCTTCATTTTTTAAATAACTTTTTTGGATAAAGAAATTAAAATACCTTACATTTCAATTTCTTGTTTAGAAAAAACAATTGAATTTCTTGTGAGATAAAATTTGGGTCATTGGGTCCATCGACTCGTTTATGTTATCGAGCTAGTTCGACACATCTTGGTCGTCGGGCCCGCTCAGACGATGTGGGTTGTCGGGCTTGACCGACCTGCTTAAGTTGTCAAGCTTGCACGACCTGTATGTGTCATCAGGTTACCCGGTCCATCTGGCTAATCAAGCCCGCCTGACCCATCTGGGTTGTTAGGCCTGCTCGACCCGTTTGTGTCGTCAAGTCGATCTGATCCGTCTGGATCGTATGGCTAGCCCAGCCTGTCATGGTTGTGGGGTTTGCCGGGTCCGTTTGGGATTGAGTCTAGAGTGTGAGGTTGTGTGAGAAGAATTTCAAATTTCACTTTTTTTTAGGGTATTTGAATTTCTTCTAATTTAGCTAATTGAAATACTTCAAAAAAATGCATGCATTTTAAATGCTTTTTAATTTCTCTATCCAAACAAAGCATTTCATTACAAAGAATTTCAAATTCTCCAAATAAATGAATCACCCTCTTGAATTGCCTCATCCAAACACACTATAAGGCTTTCTCTCTCTGTATCTTTTCATTCAATATACCATGCAACGTTCTGTTTCTTTCTCTTTCTCATAATAACATGGTATCCAGAGCTTGATTTTTTTTCTTCATCATGACTTCCGCAAGCACTACCCAATCTGAAACTGCCTCCATACCTTCTTCTTCCTTCTCCCTCCATTTCTTCCCCTCCACCCTTAGCATCAAGTTAGATGATGAAAATTTTCTGGTTTGGGAGCATCAAATCCTGGCAACCATTTACAATTTGCAATTCTTCCATTTTCTTGATGGCACTCCAGCTCCACCAAAGTTATTGACGCAAAGTGCAGCAAAATCCTCCATCGTCAATCCTACATATGTTCACCATCAATAACAAGATAACCTCATTATAGCGTGGCTATTGGGATCAATGTCTGATCATATGTTAACAAAAATGGTAGGTTTACGTACGTCGGCCGCTATTTGGAAAAAATTAACGATATACTTCGCAAGTCAATCCAGAGCGCGTGTGAAAAAGTTGAAGCTTCAACTAAAAGCATCCAAGAAAGATCGTTCCATATCTACAAACATTCTTGATATCAAGAAGATCGTAGATTCGTTAGCCGCCATCAGATCTCCTCTTTCTAACGCTGATCATATTGAAGCCATCCTTGATGGATTGCCGGATGATTATGATGGGTTCATTACATCAATTCTCTCCCGCATAGAACCATACACTGTTGAAGAAATAGAAACATTGCTTCTTGCGCATGAAGAACGCTTAGAGAAACACAAACAAGCTGATAATGTCTTTCAGGTCCATGCCACCACATCTTCTTGGCATTCTTCCACTCGTGGCAGGTTTCAAGATCGTGCTGGTCGACAACGATCGCGTCCAACATCTTCTGTTCGTGGAGGCCGAAGCTTCAAGAACAACTCCTCCCAATCCACAACTTCTTCATAGCATCAGAATTCAAATATGCGTCTTCAATGTCAACTATGCATGAAATATGGGCACACCGTAGCTTCGTGTTGGCATCGCTTTGATCAAGATTTTCAACCGCCCATTCAATTACATAACTCTCAGGTTTCTCCTTCCAATATTGATAATTGTGATCAATTGTCTTCTATCTCTACTATGCCTGAAACTCTTTGGTACCCTGATAGTGGGGCTTCACATCACATAACAAGTGACTATTCAAACTTCACATCTAAAACCAACTACAATGGATCTGAACATGTTAAACTTGGCAATGGATCAAGTTTAGCTATTACTCATGTTGGATCTGCAAATCTTTCTTCTCTATCAAATTCATCTAGTTTTGCCTTGCATAATCTTTTATGTGTTCCAAACATCACAAAAAATCTTTTGAGTGTTTCTCAATTTGCCAAAGATAATTGTGTTTATTTTGAATTTTTTCCTTCTCATTGTAATGTGAAACACCAGGTCACAAAACAGATTCTACTTCAAGGACAACATAAAGATGGCATATATGTCTTTCCTACGCTGAAATGCTCACACAAGCCCCAAGTTCATCAAATCTCAACTGTTTCCTCATCGGTTTTGGACCTATGGCATGAACGCATGGGCCATGCTACTCTTCAAACGTTAAAGAGAATTCTACAAAGTTGTAACATTTCTTTTAACACTTATTACCACTCTCAACAACACCTTCTCACTCAAAGACCTTGGCAAACTTCATTTCGTCATTGGTATTGAAGCTCATTAGCAACCAAGTGGCTCTCTTCTCTTTACTCAAACAAAATATGCAAATCAGATTCTCCTTAAAGCAAGCATGACTTTCTCAAAACCTCAACCAACACCAATGGCAACCTCTCTTAAGCTCACACCTGATGGCTCTGAGGCGTTTTCGGATCCCATGTTATATCGACAAACTGTTGGGGCTCTTCAGTACCTTACTTTCACACGTTCGGATCTCACGTATGCGGTTAACAAGGTTTCTCAGTTCATGCACCAACCACAACTTCATCATCGGCAAGCGGTCAAACGAATTTTAAGATATGTTGTTGGCACTACTCATTTTGGCATTCGTTTCATACCAAACACGGATTCTACACTTCGTTGTTTTGCAAATGCTGATTGGGGTTCAGATCCAAGTGATCGAAAGTCGACTTCGAGTTTCTGCATATATTTTGGATTGAATCTCGTCACTTGGTCGTCGAAAAAGCAGGCAGTTGTTTCTCGCAGCACCATTGAAGCAGAGTTTTGCAGCATTGCTTCTGCAACAACTGAACTCTCATGGATGGTTTCTCTTCTCAAAGAGCTTTCCCTCTTTCCTCATGCGCCCACTATATATTATGATAATCTTGGTGCAGTGTTACTCACAGCCAATCCCATCTTTCATTCCAAAACCAAGCACTTCGCCCTTGATGTTCACTATGTTCGTGATCATGTTCGAAAACAGCATCTTCGTGTTCAACATATTCCAGCCCAGCTTCAAGTTGCAGATGCTCTTACGAAACCTGTCTCGAGGGATAGCTTTCAAAACTTTCATGATAAACTTAGGGTTCATAGCTTATAGCCTCCACCCTAAGTTTACGGGGGGCGTGTTGAGAGTATATATAATCCTGTTATGATTAGTTACTGTAGTTTGTTATTACATCTTCTGTTACGCTAGTTTAGCTCCAGGCTTGCCTATACTAAGGCTTTCTCTCTCTGTATCTTTTCATTCAATATACCATACAACATTCTATTTCTTTCTCTCTCTCATAATCACAACACCATCGATAATTAAACCAAAACTAAAATTTAAAATAATTTCTTTTTTAAAGGTAAATAATCATATTGTGTGCATGAAATTATCTTTCGTTTCATCTTGAAGTTTTATTTTTAAAAATTACTACAATAAAAAAAATTATTTTAGCTTAAATAAAATGTATTTCCTATTCTTGTAAAAAAATCAACATAATTCAAATATGATCGATGAATTCTTTAAATTTAAATGACTAAGAACATCAACAATAACACATGCACAACCACATGGTATGTTCGAAGAAGCGACGCCGATAAATTTATTCAAAGCTCCTACAACAATACAAAACCCTGCTTTCGCAGATAATGGATACGGAGGCGCAACCAATAACCTAAAGTACAATGGGTACACGAAGAAGGGTTCAAGAAATACAGGAGTTGAAGAAGGTTTGAAGAAAAGGGGTTTGAAGACAATGATGAAGAGGATGAAGAGGGCATTTCACTTCACTATGTCAAGAACGAAAATAGTTGGAAAGGGCGGTAGGTTTCGTCTCACTCCATGAAAAATAACATACCTTCCCTAACTACAATACATCATATTGTCACTATCTTCACCATTGTCATGCTTTTGTACTATGTTATAAAGAAAGAAAAGAGAGAATTTCTTTTGAAAAAAAAAAAACTTGTTTTAGCAAATTTATTATGAAAATTCTATTTTCAAATTTTTATTTCAGAAAATCTATTCTGAAAATTATGTTACAAAAGGTTTGTTCTGAAAATTTTGCTTTAGAAATTTTGAAAACACCAGGGAACCATATTCGTAAGAAAACACATAATATTTTTTCTTCCGCTACATTGGAATTATGTTGAGAAAATTTAAATAAAATATGTGGAACCAACACAATCTTCCATACTACGAAGGAAACAACTTTCAATTTCGACATAATGGGAATTAATTTTAGAATTTTTTTTAACTATTGAGATATGTATTTTTGGTTAAAAAGGGACAGAAAGTTATATCATATTATACAATATAATATTAGTGAAAAATTAAGGATAAAAAAACAAATTTCATAATAAAAAGTCCACGATGTATTTTTTTTTTAAATTAAACCAACACTGAATAAATTAAACTGCATTTACTATTAGAATACTTAAAGAAGCGAGAAATGTGCAATTTTTTATATGGTTAAATATGTTTTTATCTCTTAATCATAAGTAAAAATTAGAATTAGTTATTTTTTGAAACTTTAAATCAATTTAGCCTCTCATCTTTAAAAATTGTTGTGTGAATTTAATATTTTTAATCAAATTTGGTTAAATGTATTTAACGTGTTTCAGACGTATTTCTTAGCTAACATATATAAATGTGATAACATCTGATAACATTTGAGTTGTTTCAATCATTTAACATATTTTCACTTCATGTTAATTAAAAATACATTTAAAATATCAAATCAATTTAACGAAATCTGGTTTAAAAAACTAAATCCACCTAATTTCTAAAAGTAAGAGATTAATTTGGTCCAAACTTTAGAAAATTCACTATTTTTTATTTTCGTAAAGGAAAAAAAAAACATATTTCTACCCAAAGCATTTTTAAATCAAAATCACAACTAAGATAATAATTGAGCTTAGCGTCGATTAATTGGGCTAAAAGGTCCGGTAGGCCCATATAAACACAAACCCTAGGGACAACGCCTCTATAAGTACACACATTTCTATGATATGTGTATCTGCATCGTGCGGTATTCTTCTCTGTTCTCTGGTTTGTTTTTCAAAATTTTAAAATGGTTGAAGTGCAAGTTCAGCTTCTTGAGTGGATCTTGTTAACGCTACGGTCCAATCAATCGTTTTTATAAACTTGCAAAATGAAATTCTGCAGTGTCACTCGTCTGAATTTGATTTCTCTGTGATCTTTCAGGCCCTTTATCACTGCAATATCTAACTCCTTTCTCTTAATCTCCCCTTAATTGCTTCTACTTTTGAATCTGCTGTTTGAATTTCTCTTATTATAATTTGTGGATCATTCAATATTATTATAAAGGTAAATATGTTAATTGTTTAGAATTTTTCAAAAAAAAAAACGAGATGTTGTCTAGAAACATTTATTCCAAAAATAAAATTCAAGAAAATATTCCTAATTTATGTAATATTGTTTACTCAGGACCCTGACAGCTCCTAAACTTCTATCCCATATGCATTTATAAGAAGGGTAGAAAAAGAATAAATTATATTATAAAATATATGAGAAGAATTTAAATGTCAAACATAAGTCACACGTTATTTTCATTTTCAGTTTCTAGTAGATTAATAAGTCATTGAAAATTCATTACAAAAATATTAACCTTTGATAAATATAAGGGACTTAAACCAAGAATAAAAGAATCTTTTGTTTAATAAAATAAAATTCAACATATAACAAAAAGGAAAAAATCAATGACAATCAAGCTCCAATTAAAAGATAGTTATGAAAAAACACATAGTACAAACCTTTTTATTTCAAAATCATAAAAAAAAATGAAAATAAGGCTCATGTGTAAAAAATAATGTTAATTATTAAACAAATATTTCAATATCACGTGATGCAAGAGAATTACCTTTTTTCTCCACGAATGAAAAAAGAACAAATGAGAAATGAAAGCAAAATTAATAAGTTTGTATTTAACTTTTTTTTTTTCAAAACAAAAGGAAAACATGTGAGAGTGTGAGATCATGATAATTTGTGGAAAACTTAAAAATACAGTGAGAAAGACAATAAAAAATATCTTAATAAATATTTTTATTCTTCATTACATTTGATTTTATGTTTTATTATTTATTAACATTAAATGTTATGGCTTATAAAATAAATATAAAGATACATACTTTAACTTCCATCGATTTCCAATATATGTTACATATAGTTTTAAAAATTAAGAAAATTGAAAATAATATATATATATATATATATATATATATATATATATATATATAATATAGGTATGACTTTGATCAATGTACTATACCTAAACGGACTTGGATAACTATACGACCAAAACTGCCTACCTATAGTCCCACAATAAAAATAGTAGATGGATAATCGGTTAAACAAGATCAAATAGCGGCCTAGGCCGCCTGCTATAAAGTGTCATGTTGTAATGTAGAACCGTTACATTTCAAACTTAGGCTTCTCACATATGCTCAAAACTTGGGCTCTGTCCAGGTCCATAGAGAATCTAGATATTGGCCCAAAATGACTCAAAAGGGGCCCAACCCACAAGAAAGGACAGACACATTTAATGATTTTATAAATACGTGTGGACCCCAACAATTAAAGGTACACTTTCATTAATTCCCTAATATGAGATTTGATTTTTGAGAGTCTTTTGCTGACTTCATCGTCGGAGCCCTTTTCGCATGTAACCCCTTAAGGGTCCAAACCGCCTACAGAGTAGGAGACAACATATACAAGTCAAGAAGGAGCCAACTCAAGAGATTAAGGATTGAGGTAAGACATTACTTGTGTTCCCTAACATCTCTTATTTGTTTCTGTAGGAACAATCACTCATAGGTTTGTTTGGAATGGATAAACAAGCTAATTCATGAGCATATATTTCTAAGCTTGTGCCCTCCTTTTTTATCATCATTTATTCTTCCCATTGTTGATCCTATTGTTGCTTGATGAACAAGTCTTTTGTAAGATCTGAGAAAAATAAATAAATAAATAAATATTTATTTAATATAAATGCTGCAAATGAAGGGGTCTTATAGTAATTAATGCGGAGAGTTATGACAAGAAGGAATAGTATTAGGTCAAGTGGTTGAGAGGAACTGGGTTCATGTCTTGTGTATGTTATTAGTGTGCTAATCTTATTATTTAATTGTTTTGCATGCATGCATGGTTGTGGAATACAAAATTATAAAGCCCGCATGAAATGCAAAGAAACATGAATGGATTGTGTACTTAAATTATAATTGTGTGGAGGTGAGCTCGAATTGGCTAGAGCAAAATTCAAATATTTTATTTTTAGCTTTAGTGGAATTTTGGGTAGGTGAAGGTAGGTTCAATGAATCTAACGCATACAAGGTGTTAATTGGGTTTACTTAGACATTAAGGACTAAATTAATTAATTAAATTTATTTTTTTAAAATTCGTTTTTTTAACCTAATTAAAAGAATAGAGGGATGAGAATTAGGTAAGGAGACATGGTGTTAATTGGGTTTAATTAAACATTAAGGACTAAATTAATTAATTAAATTTATTTTTTTAAAATTCGTTTTTTAAACCTAATTAAAAGAATAGAGGGAGGAGAATTAGGTAAGGAGACAACTGAAACAATGATGGTGGAGGAGGCACATGTTCAGGAGTTTTCTGAGCATAGAGGAACTTCCTAGGAAGGAAGCTAAAGCTAGAATAGGTCGCCAAAATTTTATTAGTTTTGGAGTTTTAAGTAAGGGAAGTTAATTAGATTTTGTTTTTGAAAAATTTCTTTGGTATATTTTATTGGATTAAATTAAGAAATTGTATTTTACTTTGTTAGTTAAAATAATTTTGGCACTTGGTAGATTTGTGATTTTTCTTTATGTGGTATTTATCGGGGCAAACTCTTAGCATTCTGAGTTGCTATTTGTTTTTTTCGTGATTTTATTGCGATGATGTTTTATTAAGTGCAATTAACATGGGTTGGCTGATTTGATCCTATTACTTATTTCTATATTATATGGATAAAGTTGAAAATTGTTTCGGACATTTGTATATTATTTGATGAATGATGTTAAAGTATTAAAATAAAATATTATTAATTTGGTTATCATAGTTACGGTTGAATTTTTAAGTGTTATGTTTTGGGAATAAGCAATTGGGATTTGCAGTACTTTAGTTTTAGTTTGTATTGGCAACTTTCGAGTCTTTATTTTCTTATTATATTATTATTTGTATGTGATGAGTGTTGTGAAACTGTTGTGATATGGATAGTAAATGTTCAGTTGTGCAATTTATGTATTGGGCAATACTTTTGTTATTTGACAAACCTTGGTAAGCTTATAAACAAAGTGTAGTAGTTGAATAATGTTTATTTCACAACAATAGATTTGGTGTGTATACAATTCTATGGATAGGATTAATTTTAGTAATGTATAAATTTATATTCGCCTGAAAGATTTTGTAAACTTGGGTTAGTAATTTTTGTTAAGTGTGGTTTATTATAAAGCCTAGAATTTATAATAATTTATATTTTATAGTGGGAAGATTTGTAGAGATAGTATAAGTATATTTATAAAAATAAAAAAGACAGTATTTTATTAAGTTGATTTCGTGGTAGTTTTCTTCTCTTTATACTAGAATGATGCATAATAAATTAAATAATATTATTTTAGTTAATTAGTGTAAATCCCATAGTTGCTTTATTGGTGAGTTTAGGGGTTACTATTGATAGTAGAATTTATATTATTAAGTTGGGTTAAATAAGTCTTTTTTTTCCTTTAACTTTTAGTAAATTTTGAAATTAGTCCATTTCGAAATTTTGAATCAATTTAGTCCTTCATCTTTTGAAATACATGGATTTAGTCTTTTTAATCAAATTTTGTTAAATTTATTTAACATTTCAAACACGTTTCATGATAGTATTTGACTTAATATTAATGCAAAAAATGTGTCAATAGTATAAATAACTCAAATACAATCCTAAAATGCGTACGAAACATCAAATAAACATAACAAAATTTGATTAAAAAGACTATATCCACATATTTCGAAAGATGAAGGACTAAATTGGTCTAAAGTTTCGAAATGGACTAATTCCAAAATTCACTTAAAGTTAAGGGACCAAAAACATATTTAACCCTATTAAGTTTAATAGTTTAGGGGTTAACATTAACAATAGAGTTTAAGGGTTAACATTGACAGTAGAGTTTATGGGTTAATATTCCAGTGTAAAGGGAACCGTGAGTCGCGTGTTGGACTACGGGCGAGGAGGTCTGTAGAGCTGGACCACAAGCAGGCAGGTTCGTGGAAGCATTGGAATCCCTAAGACCTAGGTTGAGTGTGTACTGATCTGGTATAGGTCAAGTTAAATGAGATTGAGGGTTTTACACAACTTGTGGTGATGACTTTGAGTACGAGAATTGTTGGGGCATTCCTTGAATTATGGCTCATAACACGTGTTTCTACGAGTTGTGACTTGTGGCGACAAGTATCATCTTAAAGTTATTACCAGAGTTTTATTTTCAGTTTGTGTTTAGCGATGATCATGTAACAAGAACATATGATGTTTCAGGAGGAGCTGGTGTCCGTTCTAAATCCCATCAAACCAATCTTATTTCTTCAAATTGTTAAGCAAGATGGGATCAAACCCACAATCTTCCCTTCCATTTCTTTTCTTCTAACCACCGGTTCATCTTATCACTCCAATTTTTACAAAAATAAAATAGTTCTTTTAAAAATTACGAGTTGCATTTAAAAATTATGGTTACAACTATTGAGTTCCCATCTACTTTGTCACATTAATAATATTAATAATACATTGATCAATCAAGAGTTAAATATAAGTGGTTAATGTACTGAATCAAAGTTTTAATCCTTAAATAGGCTTTAAATACATTCTGATCACGAAGATTAGTTTTAGGTGAAATTTGGAAACACTAGGGAACCATATTCGTAAAAAAAAAAACGTAATAATTTTTTTCTTCCGCTAAATTAGAATTATGAAACTTTAAATAAAAGATGTGGAACTAACACAATCTCCCATCACTGCGAAGGGAAGAATTTTCAATTTCGGCATAATGGGGATTAATTTTAGAATTTTTCTTTTACTATTGTGATATGTATTTTTCGTTAAAAATAGACGGAAAGTTACATTATATTATGCAATATAATATTAGTGTAAAATTAAGAATAAAAAAGACAAGTTTCAGAATAAAATGTCCATGATATTGTTTTTTTTTTCTAAATTAAACCACTACTGAATAAAGTAAACTACATTTACTATTCGAATATGTAAAATAAATGTGCAATTTTATATTACAGAAAGCATTTTTAAGTCAAAATCACAGCTAAGATAACAATTGGGCTTAGCGTCGATTAATTGGGCTAAACGGTCCAGTAGGCCCATATAAACACAAACCCTAGGAAAAACGCCTTTATAAGCACCACACAATTCCTTCATATTTGTATCTGCATTTTGCGCTATTCTTCTCTGTTCTTTGGTTTGTTTTCTCAAATTTTGAAAATCGTTTAAGTGCAAGTTCAGCTTCTTGAATGGATCTTGATAATGCTACGGTCCAATCAATCGTTTTTATAAACTTGCAAAATGAACTTCTGCAGTGTCACTCGTCTGAATTTGATTTCTCTGTGATCTTTCAGGCCCTTTATCACTGCAATATCTCACTCCTTTCTCTCATTTTTATTTCCTTAATTGCTTTCATTTTTCAATCCGCTGTTTGATTTTCCTTGTTTCACTTTATTTTGCCCTAATTTTCTTTCACTTTTGAATCTGCTATTTGAATTTTCCTTGTTATGAAGCAAACGCACTCTGTCCCAAAACTGTCTTTGACACTGATGTTTTGAGGCAATTTCTTCGTTTGCGACATTAACAGCTTCCGTTCTAGCAAACTCGTCCATGAAATTTCCATTTCATGGCTTCCCTATTTCGGATACAATCAATAAATATTTTAATTCTCTTCTCTTAAACAAAGATAAGTACTTTCAAGGATAAAACAAAAAAAAATGTTTATGCCTAATTCTTTTAACTATTCCCTTATCCCACTTTTATAAATTCAATATTTACAATAAAACATTGTTATTTTTACTTAAAAAATTATGTAAAATGTTTGATTAAAAATATTTTTTAAAATCATGGTCGAAAGTGTGGTAAGTAATTTGATATTAAAATTGACAAAACATATATCTATATTAGAATTATATAAAATTGCAAAAAATAGAATTTAAATATAAGTGTAGGAAATATTAAATGAAATAAATCATATTTCTTTTGCCAACATTGACATTACTAGAATAATGTTTGAAGAGATTTCGTTCAATATTTTGTATAGAAAGTGGACACGTATTTCAATTGAGTGCTGGGTTCATATTACTGCCAACTTGTAAAAGTAATAAATTCAAGAATCAATTTATTTAAATTAAGAAGTATACTTTTTTAACATTGTCTAGTCATTAATTTTGATTTTCATGAAATATGATTATTTCATATCAATGTTCTTACATTGAAATTCATGGAAACTACTTTCAATAGAAATGGTATAGTCTATTTATTCATACTTGAGTTTTCAGTTTAATATCTAATTTTCTCAAAAATTCATGTTCCTTTAGCTAGATTTCAAAATGTACACTCCACAACCTTTATACATCTCACCTCTTAAACTAACCTGTATTTTGGAGTTAAAATTTATTAAACATGACTAGAATGATCCATTAAGAAAAAAGTGTGTGTCAATTAGAATAAAGTCAGAAATTAATTCACGCCTTAGTATCCAAAAACAATCCATTTAAGAACAAAAGTTGGAAGAGATGAGAGAAACAACATACCATTTTCCAAAGAGAAAGACAGTTGCAAAAGAAGACCTTGTGAAAGAGATGTGTAGAGAGCTAACGTAAAATTGATTCTGTTTGAAGTGAGGAAATTAATTTTGGTTAATTGAAAAGTTAGAAAAAGTTGATTCTCTTTTATGTGAATTTTGTTATTTATAATTGATTTTGGATGTCTCCAAATAATTTATTACCATGAATTGATTTTGGGTGTTTCTAAAATGAAACCAAGCACTTTTTTATCTTTCATTTTATTTGATGTAAAATTTATTTGCAACAAATTTTAAACCACCAATTTTGGTGCATACGTGACTTATTGACAATCCTTAGTTAGGAGTAAAGGAGGTCTACACATACTTTTGACTTTTGTTAATAGATGTATAAATATTTTTAAATATTTATGATATTATATTAATAATTTATAATATTGTAATTTGATTATGAATAAAGTATAATATATATTGTATATCATTAATTTACAAATTCATAATTGTATATTAATTAAATTTTTTATTAGAGACCAAATAAAAGGATTTATGATTAGATGAATATTAACCTGTGTCTTAATTACATTCTTTAACTTCTAATTAATGAACATTGAATTTGATAAACATTTATAAATAATTATAATATTAAATGAATTATGAACTTAATAATTATTAGTTCAATTTTACTTTATTTAGAGGACAAAATTGCTCATAAGAATTATACTTTGTGGTTGAGTTGATCAAAACTGAAATTTGGTTGAATTCGGTCAAGTCGACTTTGAAAGAAATGTGGATATATTCAGTCGAGTCATCCCCAACCGAAACACGACCAAATTCGGTTGAGTTGGCTCCCCAACCAAAGAGGTGGGCATTGACATTGATCCTTCTCTCTTCAAGTCTTAAAGGTAGTTGTTCAGATTGTTCAATTCCTATCTGTCGAGAACTAGTCCAGGGCTTGGCTTGGTGCAGGATCAACTCGACTTCTCTATGGCCTCCTCGTTTTGAGACATTATAGCGGTACAATTGAAATTCAATCATTTTCAGTCGAGTCAACCTCGATAGAAATTTGGCCGAATTCAGCTGAGTCATCCCGGACCGCATGTTATAAGGATGTGGACTAATATCGTTGATTTAAAATTTTAAAGTAATTGTAACTCTAAACAAAAAATATTTAATAAAAATTTGAATTTTAATAATGTGACTAAATTGAACAAAAATAACGAATATATGGACCAAATTGAATATAAAAACATTGACCCTTGTTCCTATTTTTCAAAGAGAATATATGTTGTTTTTAATAATGTCATACGTAAATGATTGCTTAGAATAGGTGAAAATTAAACCGGACATAAATGTTTGTATGAACTTGATGTGGGTCAAGTTAAATGTGTTAAATCTTTCACACTTAGAATGTTAATCTAATCTATTAGATCATGTCTGATGTGTGATGGTTAAATGTGTTGTTTTGATATCGTGCTAGTTGATTAAAATATTAATCTAGTAAATTAAATTAATTCTAGAACATGAATTTGAGCATTGTCATAACCTAGTTCATTAGCTAGATAATCTAATAAACTAGATTAAATCAAAAAACAACTTTACTTTAAAAACATATTATTGCACCAGTTTGGAATGGTGTTTTTGAAGCATAAGATTTGAGAAAAAGATTGTTGAAGGGTTCTTGGAGAATTTTGCAGTTGTTCTTCATTGTTCATCAAAGTTGTTCATCAAGAATTCAAGAAGAATGGTGTAATATTGATACCTAGTTATGTATTGATTCAGGTGTTATTGTTCCATTACAAGTTTATCCTACATGTATCACTGTTACTATTTTTGATTGATTTTTGTGATCTTTTGGTTATGAAATTGCATGCAGCATTACTACTTTGCTTTTCTTGAATGAGTGTTTCAAGAGTGTGTATCTAGGGTGTAAGAAGTGCATAAGTGGAACTTGTATTGTCCTAACTCTTGATATTTTAGTGAAATTTCTAGTGTGGATAGCTAAAGACTGGATGTAGATTCAATTGAATCAAACAATATAAAACTTGGTGTCTCTTGTGCTCTCTTTCTTTTATCTTTTACATTTTGCTAAGTATAAAGGTTAAACAATATGCATTTTTAAACAAATCATGTCAATTGATTAAGGATTTCTTTAAAACTGGTTTTAAAGTGAAAAGAACAACAAAATATTTGCAAAACCAATTCACTCCCCTCTTGGTTGTAAAATATTAGTGAATCAAATCTAACAATTGGCACCAAAGCTGGTTAGTCGAATATATAATCGATTAGATCTTGACAGATGACCAATATTTCACAAATATTTTCTGAAGGGGCTTCAATCAATAGACTACCATTGTTTGGTGGAGAAAATTATCTGTTCTGGAAAATAAGAATAAAAATGTTTTTAGAATGCATTGACATGGGTGTTTGGAATGCTATTATAAATGGACCTATGCATACCATTAGCAGTGTGCAGCTTGAGAAAGATTTGAATTTGTGGACTGAGGATGAGAACAAAAAAGTACAGTATGATGCTAGAGCTAGATACATCATCTCCTCAACACTCACCATAGAGGAATTCTACAAAGTTTTTACATGTAAGAATGCAAAAGAAATGTGTGAAACCTTGGAGAAAGCTCAAGAGAGCATTGGAGAACTTGACCATAACAATTCAAAAAGCAACAACAACAGTAATGATATCAAACACATGCTTTATGATTGATGTTGAATCCCAAGAAAGCAAGATAAGTACTTCTAATTCTAATATTCGAGCAAAGTATGATGAACTTCTTGATACATTTGAAGAATTACATAAAGAAGCAAATGAATTTAATTGTTTAAACAAAAAGCTTAAGATAGATTATGAAGAGTTGGAAAATAGATTGAATCAATTAGAAGAGGAAAATAAGAATTTGGATTTTGATTTGGAAAATTTGGACATCATTCATAAAACCTCCTTTTGTAATTGTAATTCAACCTTGCAAGTTGAAAATTTTGATTGTAAAGATTGCAAGAACTTTAAAATTAGAGTTGAATTTGTTGAGAAAACTCTTGCAAAGTTTACAATGGAAAAATCCAACTTGGATATTCTTCTTAATTCTCAAAAGTGTGTAATGGATGAATATGGATATTCCTTTTAAAAGAAACAAAAATCTTTCAAAATCTTTTCTTTCATCCTAAAAAGACATTCAATACATCCTAAAAATGAGACTAAATTAAACAAAAATAACGAATATAGGGACCAAATTGAATATAAAAACATTGACCCTTGTTGTTCCTATTTTTCAAAGAGAATTTATGCTATTTTTGATAATGTCCATAGGGAAATGATTGCCTAAAATAGGTGAAAATTAAACAGGATATAGATGTTTATATGAACTTGATGTGAGTCAAGCTAAATGTGTTAAATCCTTCACACTTAGTTGATTAGAATGTTAATATAATCTATTAGGTCATGCCTGATGTGTGTGATGGTTAAATGTGTTGTTTTAATATCGTGCTAGTTGATTAGAATATTAATCTAGTCAATTAGATTAATTCTAGAACATGAATTTGAGCACTGTCATAATCTAATTGATTAGCTAGATAATCTAGTCAACTAGATAAACTAGAAAATAATTTACCAGTTTGGAGTGACGTTTTTGAAGCACAAGATTTGAGAAAAAGATTGTTTAAGGGTTCTTGGAGAATTCTGCAGTTGTTCTTTATTATTCATCAATAATTGAAGAAGAATGGTGTAATAGTGATACCTAGCTGTGTATTGAGTCAAGTGTTATTGTTCCATTACAAGTTTATCCTACATGTATCACTGTTACTGTTTTTTACTGATTTTTGTGGTTTATTGGTTTTGAAATTGTGTGTTTCTATCACTGTGATTGTGATAGGTGTTAAGATAGGTGTTAGTAATTACATGTAACATTACTAATTTGCATTTCTTGAAGGATTTTTCAAGAGTGTGTATCTAGGGTGTAGGTGGATCTTGTATTGTCCTAACTCTTGATGTTATAGTGAAATTTCTAATGTGGATAGCTAGAGACTTGATGTAGATTTAATTGAATCAAACCAGTATAAAACTTGGTGTCTCTTGTGCTCTCTTTCCTTTATCTTTTTCATTTTGCTAAGTATAAATGTTAAACAATATGCATTCTTAAACTAATCTTGTCAATTGATTAAGGATTTCATTTAAAACTAGTTTTAAAGTGAAAAGAAGAAAAAAGATTTGCGAAACCAATTCACCCCCTCTTGGTTGTGAAATATTGGTGCATCAAAACTAACAACCCTGACAAGTGACAATTTCTTGGGTTGACACGTGGACATTTTTTTAAAAGTTAAAAAAAAAGCTACGAAGTGACACATGATCGTCACTGTTCATTGTCGTTAATCATTTAAGTGAAATTAAAAAAGAAAAGACCAAATTGAACAAAATTGACATATTAGAACCTAATTAAACCAAAAAAACAATATTATGAATAAAGTGAAAAAACTAAACAAAAATAGAGACTAAATGTCTAATTACTTTAAATAACTATTTTTTAAAGTAAAATAATTACTTTGTCAATTTTTAAAATTGATATCTCTATTTTGACTTTTTTTAATTAAGGTAAATTTGTAAAATAATTGAATTTTTTTAAAGTTGATAAAAAAGTTAATAAAATTATTATAGTCATTAAGGTAAATTCAAATAATTTTCTCAATTTTATTGTATATTATTTTAGTTTTTTAGATAATTCTTTTATTATAAAAAGTTATTTAATTTAGAACAGCAGTTAAATTAAAAAAATAGTCAAATAAAAAAATTAATGGTTACTTAAAATATAAAATTGATAAGATAATTATTTTAATTTAAAAAATATTTAAAAGATCAAATGGGAAACAAATATGTATACTAAAAAAATATATTATTATATAATCGCATAGATATTATGTTAATAAATTTAAAATATTTCTAAATATCAAAATTAATTTGTCTTCTCTACAAAAGACATTGCGCCTTTGTGGAGTATTCGAGGAAGGGGCAAAACGGTGACACAAAAGTCATGGGTTTGTTTGTGAAGTTGTGACAGTAAACACAAAGCAACAGAAATGGCTGTGGCAAGAGGCATGATTAAGAGAATGAGTAATAGGGTTGGTGCTGTTCTGCTACGTCCTCCAACAACACCATCTCATTCACTCTTATTCCATTTTTCAAACGATTCTCTCCCTCTATCCAAATTCCGCCTTTCTTCCTTCTCCTCTACTTTCCTTCGATCCTTCTCCCACCATTTTCCAGGTTCTTCCTTTCTCTCTCTCTTCCTTCATCTATTTACCGTAAAGTAAATATCTTTATTGGCCTATTAATGATGGGTTGGTTTCAGTGAAGTAGTTGATTTTGAAGCTTGGAAGGAATACTTTGATATGATCTTTTGTGCTTTCTATTGCCTGCTGGAGTTTAATGCTAGTGATTTCAATAGATTTTTTTTCTTAGGTGCTTTTAGATCTTATGTGGAATAGAAGTTCGTTTGATATGGCTTCTATTACGAGTCCTAGTTAGAATGAGAAACTTAATCTGACATTTAAGGCATGAGGGTCTCCGACATTGTAGATTAGTTTTCTAAGTTAACCTTTGCTCTTGTGCTTAAGTCATTTGCGTTTGTGGTCTAATTGACTGTTGGGTCAGTCATGTCATGGAAAGGGCTATCACTGGGCCACTGGACTGTGGACCAAGGTGCATTGTAGTGAAGATGTCAATGTAAGGGTGGCTGCCATCAGGCCCACATTGATTGGGTGAAATCGTCGTGGATGTTGGATTTTAAAAATAGGTCACAATGTTTAGAGTCCTCCGTTGAGTATAATGAGAATCTTAATGTGATGCAGTCTGAATGCTCTGGTTTAGAGTCCTCTAATGACTTTGATTTAGAACATTTTGAAACCCACAATTTCACTAATTCAAACAAAGAGGAGTCAATGAAATGCAACTCAATTGGTGGATGAGGGCGAGACTCCCACCTTGTAGCAGGTCATGTGTGTGACAAATAACATGAGACAATAGAATGAAGAAGCAAAACAAAGGGTGGAGGCAGCTCAACAAGCACAAGATGTGCTCTTCAAGGAAGCGGTCAAGTCAAGCTTTGAGGGCCCATGACCAACTTCAATGCAAAAATTAGGTTTGCAACAAGTTCTCAAAACCTAGATTTCACATTGCAGGAGGTTGGGGTCTGAAATGACTCCAAGCCAGTGACAATTTCAACCTTGTACGCAGCAGGACATAATAAATGAACCAGTCCTTCCCCACCACATGGTTTTGAAGCAACATGAAATCTAAAGGCATTTCGTGCCCCACTGTTGATATCATGGTAGTAAGTATTGCACGTTACAATATGATTTGCAACCTCCACAATACAAATCATTGGAAAACTCGTTCATGCTTCCGAATTGGTGTTGTATCGTTTGTATCGCACATGGAATCACATGAATTGCAATTCTAACAAGAATCGAAGCCTAAATCATGGGTGAAACAAAATTTAAGTGTCGCTTCAAAACTGGTGAGGTCACATGACTTGATTTGAAAAAACCCCAATCTGCTTCCTTTTATTGCATGAACTGAGTGGGAAGAGATGTATACCAGTTCTTGCTCTTACTCCAATTGCCATGAATGGTTTCTCTATAGCCGCAATGGAGGATCTTCTATGAAAGCAAAGTCTACCTCTATTCAATGTTATCAAATATCTGCTATGGCAGCACTATGGCTGAAATCAATGGTGGATTTATATATAGCTTGCCACCAGAAAATGGTGGTGGCAATGTGAGTTTTTCATGGCTGCCTCTTTGGGTGTCATGATGTGGCACAGAGATGGTGAAAGTTGTGAAGAAGTGCAGCAGCGCCCATGCAAAAACGAAGAGGCAACCCTCCCACAGAAAATGAAGGAGGTAGCAATGCCCATGAGAGAAAACAACCCTAATGTTGTCTCTTTCCTTCTTATTCTCTTCACGATTCAAAATATAAGTTCTCCGGTACATAATTTGCATTGCGATTTAACTACCATGGTTGATATCTAAAGGCATTGGGTTGTGGGACATTGTGTGATGCAAGATGTTTGTTGGTACACTACCCGATACTACACTCAATTGGTTCAACGACTTGCCTAATAGTTTAATCCGTCCTTTGAAGATTTTTCCTGTTTGCTCATGGCTCTGTTTTCCTGAATAAGGTCAAGCCCCATGAGGCAAGAGACTTATTCCACATTGTTAGAATAAGTATTAAATATAGGTAGTTGTTAGAATAAGTATTAAATATCGGTAGTTGGCAATTTTTGCTATATGCTGTGATAATCAATCTTTTAAGCTCTTTTTCTCATATTTTTAGTCTTAAGTTGGTATCAAAGCAGGTCAATCCCACTCTGCTATTAGTGGTTGTCCATTATTGTCCACCATTATCCTTCGTTGTTAGCCATTGTCAGCCACTAGCCATTGTTTGCTTGCCACCGTCACCCACCACCCTCAACCTTTTTGTCACCGGAATAACTTTGCATCTTCTCCACAAGGCTTGTTAGACCTCCTTGCGCTTGTTTCTTTGGTTTCAACTTTGATTGAGAGGCTCCTCTCTCCTCTCTCTCTTTCATACTCTTCCTCCACCATTCTATTCCATCTTTGATAGTTGGCATTGGTTGTGGAGTGTAGATTGTTGATGCAATTCTGATTGTTGGTGAATTCGTCCTTCCATATGTCTTCCTTTTCTCAAAGTGGATACAAACGTCCTCAATGTTACCATTGTAAGAGAACTGGACACTCTCAAGGTAAATGCTTCTCGTTACGTGATTTTCCTAGCAAGTCAGCAACCATGCCAACTCCACATCCTAAAAAATTGGTCAAAGCAATAATGGTCCCGACATAGACCTTGACTTGAAAGTCAAATACACATTTCCTACTCCTAATTATATATCATATTTTGGCACGCATTTTATTCAATGTAGGACTTGGTTATTTTGTCAATGCCCCCTTAAGCTCTGATACCATCTTAATGTTTCAGGTTGAACTCAACCCTATAAAAATGATTTGTATTAGGAGGATTTTTATTTATATATTATATTTTGACACTCTCTAGTTGATGTGAGACTTTGTTTTTTCCTAATAGTTCCAGAGAGTTTTGTATTCCACTTTTTTCTCTGAAGTAAAATATGTTCTCGTTGATATTTACTAGGTAGTAGTTGATTAAGGTAGTAGTAAACACATCATTGTTATAATTATTTTTTTGCATTGTTGATTGCTTTTTGTTTCCCAAAATCTGATATCTTTACAAGGTGTATTATTTTTTTCCTCTAGTGCATTGATAGATTCCCTTATCAAAAGAGGCTATGTGAAGTTATAGTTCTCATTTTTAGGAGTCTTTTATAGCTATTATCTTGATAGATTGAAGTATGTAGGATTTTCAGAAGAGACAAGTGATGAAGGTGCTACCACTGACGGATGGGAAGAGGAAGATGAGACTGAACCTAAGGTACTGTGTGTTCAACTCTTAGGGTTTCAATCTATGTTTTCAAAACTAAACTGATCAAGAAACTGATTTAAGGTTCAATGGTTCAACTGTGCTCGAGTCAGTATCAATGAAACTATTATAATAATTGATTAATACATAAAATAATATTAAAAAAATAGCCTCATTATTTTAACATTTAAAGTATGTATAAAAATTAAAATAAAATGTATTATCATGTTTAAATTAAAATTTGAACAACATTCATCAATATTTATTAATAATAATAAGTATATATATATATATATATATATATATATATATATATATATATATATATATATATATATATACAGAGAGAGAGAGAATTAAAAAGATGAAAAATATTTACTTTTTAAGAAAAAATTTAAAATAGCTTATTATTAATTTTTTTTAATTGAACTAGTTTATTCCAGTTTTGACTGGATCTTCTTCTGATCAGTTGTGATTTCTTTGATCTTTTGACCAATTTTGTCTAGGTTCTAGTCCAGAGGTTTCAATTAAAGATCTCCAGTTCAAGTATAAAATGGAAATAATTAATTAAACCCTTTCTTAAATTTGGTGTTGCCTATTTGTGTAGATTGGTGATGGAGGTGATGGTGGTGGAGTTGCCTTGCAAAATGTCCCTTGGGGCCAGCGAACTCTCTCTATTGCTGAGGAGGTGCTTATGCAGTTCAGTGAGGACATCAAACTATTTGCTTTCAAGACAACTCCTCGTGGATATGTTTATGTGAGATTGGACAAATTAACTGATGAGTAAGGCTTCAACTTGTATCATATACAAAATCTATAGAACATGTTTGCACTCTTTTAATTAGGCTGTCTTTACAATTTGAGTTATAGGTATTTCAACCCTGTGAAACTGTCCAAGACTATAAGTTCTAATTGGTATATGTAGAATATGATTAAGGTGGGCTAGAAGATCACAATTAAGGCATATTTCCAGTGATTTCCTCATATTAAGGGCAATGCGCCTTCATCATGACAATGCAGGTGGTCCAACAGTGAATCTAGTATAAAATGTGATTTAGGATTTAATGAATGAATTTCTTGGACCTCAACAATTTTCAGCCTTTGCAATCCAATCAATTGGATCTGCCCTCACCAGCACTGGCAGCTTCCCCATGGCCCAAATTTGTGCTTCCTCCATTTCCAACACTTGCTCTCCCTTGAAGACTTGTTGCTTGGGCAACTTTGTTATGAACCAAGAATTGAAAAGTGAAAGAAAAGAAAGATTTTTATTGAATAGAATGAAAAGAACAAGAAATAGGAGAGCACTCTCTCCTCTGAGGCTTTCCCCTTCACAAAGGCCTAATGCTTAAATTACAAAATTGGCATCCTTCTCTCTCCTCTCCTTGTCATATTTATGTTTAACTAACACTCAAGTAACTAACTCATTGATATTCTGGTAGGATACAACCTCCTATTACGAAGGTCTATGAAAGAAGAAATAAGGGAGAAAGAAATACAGCTAATTGATTTAATTCAAGCAGCTGAGAAATCTGTTAGTGGTTATATAGTTGTTGTGTGGGGAAGCTATGTGTGTGTATATATATATATGTGTGTGTGTGTGTGTGTATGAACACAGAAAATAGTATTATTAGTGGGAGATTTCTGGACCCTTGAAGTGTCAGTGATTGTATCTGTAAACTTTTGTACACTGCTAGTTCTATACAGGATTCTTATTTTTCCATCTTAGAGTTCCTTCCCTTTAGAGTTTTATGATCCAGTTTCTGTAATACTCTAACTATCTTAACTAATTTCTCAGTATGTTCTCAGTATGTTGTTTGGTTTACGTGCAAGCATGTCAAACTACCTGTCTTGATTAGATTAGGATTATAGGATATCAATCATGTTCTTCCATTCAGAATGTGTGTGTGTGTGTGAGGGAACACAGAAAATAGTATTATTAGTGGGAGATTTCTGGACCCTTGAAGTGTCAGTGATTGTATCTGTAAACTTTTGTAAACTGCTAGTTCTATACAGGATTCTTATTTTTCCATCTTACAGTTCCTTCCCTTTAGAGTTTTATGATCCAGTTTCTGTAATATTCTAACTATCTTAACTAATTTCTCAGTATGTCGTTTGGTTTACGTGCAAGCATGTCAAACTACCTGTCTTGATTAGATTAGGATTATAGGATATCAATCATGTTCTTCCATTGAGAAACACTTGTCTCTCTTTTTGATGTAGCAACTTCTATCCCCAAAATTATCAAATCTGTCCAATGTCTTTCAATTCAAATTTAGCTGCAAGGAACCTTTTTCAATCTTTCTATCTTGACTGTATTATTTGCAGTGAGGACCATGTCAGTGTCGATGATTGTTGAAGAACATGGTAACTCGCCGACCTTGTTAGTAATACCCTAGACTCTTGAAAACATTTGCAAATCTATCATACCATGCTCTTGGTGACTGTTTGAAACCTTATGGAGATTTCTTGTGTTTGGTTATTGCGTCTTTTTCATTCTTCTGGTATTGTCATAGACACTTCAATTTCTCCATCCAAGGATTCTTTCTTAATGTCAAACTGTTCATTTGACCAATTCAGATTTGGTTGCTAAAGATAGGAGTACCTTAATTGTATTCACTTTTCCAACTTTCTTTTCAGATATGGGTGTCCAAGCATGGAAGAGCTTGAATGCTACAATAAAAAATACAAAGAAAGATTAGATGAAGTTGGAGCACTTGGAGAAATACCCGATGATTTGGCTTTAGAGGTAATCATGGAGCCATGTCCTATACTCTTGTTCCAGTAGGATTTTATTTAGTAAACGACTGTTCCTTTGAAGTGTATTTGGTACTTAAATCATAATTTTGCTTTGAAGGTTTCATCCCCAGGTGCTGAGAGGCTACTGAAAGTACCAGATGATATTGGTAGATTCAAAGACATGCCTATGAGAGTGTATTACACAGAAAATCTAGAGTCCAATTGCCCAGAAAGGGAGGGAGTTTTCTTGTTAGATTTTATAGAAAAAGACTCAGAGATGTGTGTGTGGAAGTTGGCAGACGTTAAAGAGAATAGAGACCCCCTTAGAAAAGGCAAACCTTTAAATCGTAAACAGAAGGATTGGAGATTGAAACTTCCATTCAACTTGCATAGAATGGTTATTCTGTACCTTGTATAATTATAAAGTATAATTTTGTTCTGATTCAAAAACATGGAATTGTTTTCTATCCCTCCTCCATTCCCCTTTTGTCTATCCATATTTTCCTTACATATGGTATGCAGAAGTAGTTTGACAAAAGATAAGTTCTTTTTAGTTTTAGTAGTGCAATATCGAGGAGTTTTATGTTTGCTGCTGAAGGCGTAGTGCAACCCACTTCCGTTATCTGGCTTTGTTTAGATGTTTACTTCTTCATTATGTTGATACTCTTTCACTTTGTTGTCCAAAAATGGCTTTTCATTTTAATTTTTCATTATATCATTCTGTTCTTAAAATAAAGTTTTTGCTTGGTTTGAAGTCTGGGACTGGGATTACGTGTAGTCTAAAACAACAGTGCATCCTTTTTTGCATCAGTAGCTCCAGCATTTCTAATAATGTTCACAATTGTGGCTTTCTCTGCTGAGGCTTGACTAGGATTCCTCTCTTCTTATCTCTTTATGTGGAAAGGCCCACAACTTTAGGACTATTAATTGGGTCAGTTATGTATGATACTTAGCAGAAGGGGTTAGCTGGGGCATGATAGTTAGTTGAATTGTGTTAAGTATACTGGCTTAGAAGAGTTCTAACCCCTTCTACCAACTATTATAACCGTCTCAACTCCCAACATTGTAGGGAAGATACATTCCATGGGAAGAAACAAAAGTTCTGCTTGATACTAAGTTGTATAATTCTTAATGCTTACCATGATTACTCGCAACTTTTCATTTTCCTCGGTTTTGTTACCATTTTATGGCTACTCTGTCGTCACTTAAAAATAAGTCAGTGAATTACGTCTTGATCATTGTAAAGTAATCAAACAATGTTTTTATTTCTTCTGCATGATGGAGTGCATATTTTAATTGTGTCATGATACCATCATTCTCCATGGAGGAGTTTGTTGTTTGTGTTATTTCCCTTGGCATAGTGGTCCTTCGTTTTGGATAGTAATGAATAGATTATAAGTAATGGGGTGCAAGCTGCAGGACCACATTCCTAGTGCTTGCTGTCTTTTCTTTTTCTTTTCACCATTGTAATGTCATTATTTTGAATTCTTGAGTGTGGAACTATGATTGTGACCCGTGTAATGAGTATTTGTAAACTTGAAGTGGACATTTGTAAAGAATGAAGCTTGTTTGAAGGTTTGGTTTAGATTTTCATTACATGTGTAATTTCAACTCCTAGAACAACAAGAAAGTCTTATCCACCAGGTGAAGTCCTTCATTCAGGAAAATTAAAAATCAAAGCTTTAGAAACACTTTCAGAAGATCCATGTCAGTTATTTACATGATGTGCTTGTATAATTTAATGTTTCAAATGAAACCCTTCATTTAAATTTTACTATTCAAACAGAGCAATATCCAGATGATTATGGACTTTATGATAAAACTGAATATTGTTTGATTTCATATTTCAACTCTTCAAATTTGTATGGAGCCTGGGGAACTAGCTTATTACCTTGTTTATGGGAAGGCATAACATTGTTATAATGAATTTTAATGATTTAGGTATCGTATCATCAGTCAGTCACTAGATGAATAAGTGCATGTTACAGAGGTTATATGCACTTGTTGGTTTCACAGCCCTTCATCACTCAGTGGCAACCTTTCTATCAGTTTCTTAAGTTATTTCTTGCATCTGAAAAGTGATTGTTCATCAATGATTGACCACGGTAGCATCTTCAATGTATTTTGTTGTTGATTTGTATGACTTCTGGCTTCCTATCATTTCTCTGCAAAAGCTATAAATAAACCATTCCTTAACCTTTTAGTGCATGTCTGATTTCACGTTTTCAATGTGTTTTCACCAAACTTTCCATGTCACAATGTTGAAAACATCACATAGAAACTATACTCAAACACGCACTTAGTCTTGAGAGAAGTTGATATTTTCCAAATATAAGCATATTTGGAGTATACCGGCATGCAGTGTTTAGTTTTTGGATTCTATCCATTCTTCCCTTATTTGGCCATGTGACATGCACCTTTCTTTCTCATTATTCATGTCTCTATATTTTATATAACTTTCTAAGTATCTTTTGAAAAAGAAACAATTAAAAAAACAACATTATCAAAGCACTAAGTTTCATGATACCACAGATGCACCAACATGATGTACATCTCTCAGGGCCAAAAACTTGTCAACATTGAGGAAAAAACAGGATATCTATAATTGGCCAAGAGATGGAAGTTCATGCACCCCACAACGTTGAAATGTGAGGACAACGTTAAACTTGAGAGTAATTTTTCATGAATGCGAAGGCAAAGTTGTAGACAATGAATGTAAATTGAGAAGTTGTAGTCAATTTATGCCGTTTGTTCTTTTGCCCAGTACTTGACTACTACTTGTTTTCTTTTTCTTAGATTATAGCATGTCACATCAATGGTTGATTTATTTTCTGTTTGGTTTAAACTAACATCTGTATACCAATCATAGGACAAGAAAAACAGGTGCATGTGAGGGAAATGGTGAGAGGGACAACCATTTATTAACAACATTAGGGTTTCCATCAATGGGTTAGTTATATCATAGGATTATAGCAGTGAAAAATATTATATTACTCCATGGGAATCAATCATGGATGCTGTTGTGAATAATTGATAATGAGAATATAGATTGAGGGTTTCATTCCTCAAATACTTCACATTATCTGTAGTTTGAAAATCTCAGTAATGATGTTTAACACTTAAAGACAAGAATGGTATTAGGTACAAGACTTGGTAAAGTTCCATAGCAGTTAACAAAGGACATCATAAATGAAAGGGTCATAACGCATTGTGTATTTAGCAATGATCAATGTGACCCCATTTTGGGTGGATTGGAATGAAAAGAAGAGAAAGAGAAAAGAGAAAAAAAGTAGAAAACAAAAAAGAGTGACAAATGCTATGATAAATCCTTATTATGATTTGTATAAATATATGAAAAGTTTTACTCACAAAATTAGGGGAAAAATTTTCTTTACATTGAACTCTTAATTCAGTTTAGTTTGTGTTTCTAATATAAGTTTCCACTTTTTATAGAGAGATTTTCACATTTGCTTGGATCACACCTTATCTTGCATTAGGATTGTATCTCTATTGGAATTTGTACAACACATTACATTGTAGAAACTTTATACAAACTTATCTTATAGACACTTTTCCCACCTTATATTAAAGATTGAAAGATTATTATAACAGGTTACTTTTGACCCATCATAGACTTTTGATATGTCATGGAGACACTTTTTTTGAAGTAAATATATCAATCAAGATAATATTATTACAAGAATATAATATTTCTTGTTAGATTAATATCTCATATCTCAACAATCATATGTTTCCTCCTGATGATAATATTGTTAAAAAATGCAAAAGAAAAATGTAAAAATACAAATAAATCTATATTCGAGTAAACCAAATTTATTTTTAAAATAAAATATATCTCTTGGACAAATAAATATATTTCGTTTCAAATTCATCTCTAAATTTATTAACTTCTCTAAAAATATGAGAGATTTTTAAATTCAAATACTCACTCATAACTAAACAACAATTTTATTTTCCTAGCATCAAGAAATAATATTTGAATTAACGAAAGATACAATAACCAACATAAAATCACTTATTCATGTCTTATTTCTCAGGAAAACCATTAGTCTTAAAAAAGGTCAATCAATATTAAGACTTTGGCTTAAATATACATTTGGTTTCTATTTTTGTCAAAATTATTCAATTTAGTCTCTATTTTCGTTGTTTGTTCAATTTAGTCCTCATTTTTGTAAAATCGCATTCAATCGAGTCCTTTTAGCAAACAGTGTTAAAATTGTTAACGGAACAATGACACGGTGAAACTGTTTGGGTTACATGTCAAATTTTTGGTAGTGACGTTGGCATAGTGAAATTTTACGGCCGTTGTAGGTTTAAAAGTTAGTGAAATTGATTTGGGGAAGAAATTAGGGTTTGAGAGGTTTCAAGCAAAATTGTGCCCAGCAAGAAACTTGTGTACAATCCAGTTGGTGATTCGGAATTCGTGTTTGAGAGGTATGTCTCGTCACCATTTGTCTTCCTCCTCTTGCTGTAATAGTTGGAGGCAACCAAGTTGCGGTGGGTCTCATATTCGTGGTTCCAAGTGCAATCTCGAAGCTTCAATCGCAAATCACTCTCCAAGCGCAAATTCTCCTCTTCGCGAACCCTAATTGATGAACAAGAAACTCTCTAACTCTAATGCCCAATTTCCTCTTGAACTCTCGTCCTCTCGAATGCCCAATTTCAAATTTTTACTCAACGAACTCTCTAACTCTAATGCCCAATTTCCTCTTGAACTCTTGCTGCAGTAAACCCTCAATTCAAACTTTTTAATTTTTTTTCACTTTACCATGTTTTATCTTTTTACGTAATTCAAACTTTTTTCTCCAATTTCTTTTTAATTGTGCCAATGTGTGCCATCATATATTCCAAAATTTGACACGTAACCCAAACAGTTACACCGTGTCACTGTGCCGTTAACAATTTTAACACCGTTTGTCAAAAGGACTCGATTGAATACGATTTTACATAAATGATTACCAAATTGAACAAATAACGAAAATAGGGACCAAATTGAATAATTTTGACAAAAATAAAGACCAAATATATATTTAAGCCTGAGACTTTTGTGATTGACACATTAATTTTCGAAAAAAGAATCGTGATATATAGTGGAAGTTAGATGGAAGAGATGATAAATAATGAAAAGGAAAAAATAAATAGAAGAGATGATAAATAATGGAATAAGAAATGAAGAAAAATATCAGAAGAAAATGAGGTGAAGATGGGAATGAAAGAGAAAATGGAGGCATATTAAGAAAAAGTTCCAGGTATTATATTTATAGTATTGATTTTGATATTTAAAACACTTATACACAAGCTCTCCCAAAACGCATGGTTGAGTTGCAAATAGCATAAGTATGACCACTTGAATTTTTTGGAACGATGTGAAAGGTTATCGTGTTTTTGGACAGTACCTTCTCCCAGATACATTCACTTTCAATATATTTTTTTTCATTCAAGCACTTTTACATTTTGTTTCTAGTATTTAACTTTAAAAAAAAAAAATTCTCATTAAACTTTAAAAATAATGAATATAATTATTTTAATTCAAGTAGTTAATTTTTGGGTTAAATATGTTTTTGGTCCCTTAAGTTTCAGTGAATTTTGGAATTAGTCCCTTTTCGAAACTTGATACCGATTTAGTCCTTCATATTTAGAAATGTATAAATTTAGTCATTCTTACCAAATTTTGTTAAGTTTATCTGACGTTTCAAACGCATTTTATGATAATATTTGAATTGTTTACAAAGTTTGACACACTTTTGTTTCAATATTAACTTAAATATTATTTTAAAATACATTTAAAATGTCAAATAAACTTAAAAAAATTTGATAAGAAGGACTAAATTCACACATTTCTAAAGATGAAGGACTAAATTGGTATCAAGTTTCGAAGAAGGACTAATTTCAAAATTCACTTAAACGTGAGGGACCAAAAACATATTTAACCCTTAATTTTTTTATGTGTTAAACATGTCTTTTATTTGATATTAAAGAGAGATCGTGTTAAATGGGTAAATAACATATTTAACCCTTAATTTTTTATGTGTTAAACATGTCTTTTATTTAATATTAAAGAGAGATCGTGTTAAATGGGTAAATAACTCAAATATTAGCATAAATACACTTAACACATCAAAACTATTTAACTTACTTGAATTAGAATAATTTTATTTATTTATTTTTTTAATTTAAAAATAAAAATATATTAAAGTTGTATATAAAGATAAATTTTAATTTTACGCGTTATAATTAATTTATTAAAAACATATTTAATCTATATATATAATGTTGGTGAAATCTGAATCCAATTTTTATATAAAATGTTAAGTTTTTTATACACAAGGTTAACTTAATTTTTAACAATATTTTTTTCATGTATATTTTAATGAATAATTAATCGCTAGAAGTATTGCTTGAGACGTGTGATATAATACTGTCCACGTAAAACTATTCCTTGCATATTATAATTTAGGCAAATAGTGTCCTCAGATTTAAACTTTATTTTTAATCGTAAACACAGAAAAACTAAAAGAGAAGGAGATCAAAAGAAAACAAAAGGATAATAAGTAAAAAATTAGTTTAATTATATTTTTATTTGTTTATCATAAATATGATTTTCTAAATTAAAGAAAATAAGTCTCTCAAATTTATTATTTAGGAACTAACAAATATTTTAATTCTTCAAATGAATTTGTTTTTAATTTGAGAGACTAAAGTTATTATCATTTTAACCTCAGAGATTAGAAGTTGGTTCATCTTAAATTTCAAGATTAAAAATATTAAAGCAAGGAAACATTCATCTTAATAATGACAGAAAAATTCGTCAAAACATACTTTTCTAACGTTTAAAAAAATAAAGTATTAAAATCTAAGAAACTTTTTTGTAAACCAGTATTGAGTCAGTTGTACAAGATTTTCCTTTTTAAGCTTGGCTTGATCTTCTGAAAAGCTTTTGAAATACTTCAAAATTCCGAACATTAGTTGTAACTTGATTTTTTTAGGGTTAAATACGTTTTTTTAAGTGAATTTTGAAATTAGTTTATTTTTGAAACTTTATATTAATTTAGTTCTTCATATTTAAAAATGTGTGGATTTAGTCTTTCTTCTTACCAAATTTTGTTAAGTTTATTTGACATTTTAAATGCATTTTATGATAATATTTGAGTTAACATTGAAATAAAAATATGTCAAACGATGTAAATAATTCAAATACTATCATGAAATTGAATTTTGGAATTAGTTTATTTTCGAAACTTTATATTAATTTAGTCCTTCATATTTAAAAATGCGTGGATTTAGTCTTTCTTCTTACCAAATTTTGTTAAGCTTATTTGACATTTTAAATGCATTTTATGATAATATTTGAGTTAACATTGAAACAAAAATGTGTCAAACAATGTAAATAATTCAAATACTATCATGAAATGTGCTTGAAACGTCAGATAAACTTAATAAAAATTGGTTAAAATGACTAAATTTACGTACTTTTAAAGATGAATGACTAAATTGGTTAAAATTTTTGAAAATGAACTAATTCCAAATTTCACTAAAGAGATCAATAACATATTTAACCTTTTTTTATTACTTTAATACTTTAATATTTATTTATGTTAAAAAAACAGGACGGTAAATTTAAGAATTTTTAATAAGTTATCTATAAATTAATAGAATTTTTTTTTACCTAGTAATAACAATTTTTTAAAATTTGATTGGTTTTTATTAGTTTGATATTTTTTGTAACTTATACACAAAAAAAGTAATTTGTTTATTTTCTAATTTTAAACTTATTTTCTACTTTGATTCTAACTTTTCTCATTCACAAAACTCTTTATAGTCCGAAAACTCTTTCATCCATTCTTCATTGCATCTTCTTCAAGTTTATAATAATATTTCTTATTCTAATGTGCTTATCTTTTTTAGACATCATTGCGTTTTATGTTAATTAGAGAAACATAGTCCCTTAATTATGTTATTTTTTACGTATTTATTTGTATGAAATTTCTCTTTCTGCATCCTCGTATCTTCTTTTTGCACCCCAATATATTGTCTAGACTCCCATAATTTTTTTTTTAATTTTTATTATATCCCTTCTGTAATTATAATTTTGGATGATCTAATCTATAGGTATTTTGAATTATACAATTCGTAATACAAATTTACATTTTGAATTGTATAATTTCTAATATAAAATTATATTCTAAATTGTACTATTCACAATGCACATTTACAATCTAAATTGTAGGGCTGACCAAAATATACCAAACTGCACTGCACTACCAAAAATTGTACTGAACTACAAAAATAGCATGAACTAAACTGAAAAACAGTTCAGTCACTGAACTGATCTGTTTTTCTGTCTAATAAACTGAACTGAACTGTACTACATTGAACTGCACTGCACTGCATTGAACTACACTGCACTATAATATGAACTGAATTGTTTTATGAACTGCACTATATTTCAACTGAATTGCACTAAGCTTTAACTGAATTGCACTATTTTTGAATTGAATTGCACTACTTTTGAATTTAACTACATTGTTTTTGAATCGTTTTTGAATCGAATTGCATTGATTTTGAACCAAATTGTAATAATTTTGAACTGAATCGTACTATTTTTGAACCGAATTGCACTGATTTTGAATCAACTATACTATTTTTGAACCAAATTATACTATTTTTGAATCAGATTGCATTGATTTTGAACCAAACTGCACTATTTTTGAAATGAATTACACTATTTTGAATCGAATTGCACTAATTATATATGATTGTACTACACAATAATAATATAATTTTTATAATTTGAAAGTGCTTAGAAAATAATACTTGAATATGCATCAAACTTCAATACACCAAAATCAAAATATTAATACATCTTAATACATAGGTTCTCTCGTAGGTTCTCCCATAAATAACATAAAAATGTTAATACATCTTAATACATCTTTAATCATCTAAATTAATTACATTTGAAGATCCCACTTCGTCTTGAGAAAAAATTTCAACTTTGTTTTTTCCGAGTTACTCCTTTTCTTACTACCATGAAGTGTTTTGGAATTTGTTTTGTTTTAAAAAAATTTAAAAAATGTAAGACATATTTTGTCTATGTACATTAAATTACATCTCCGATTAATCCTCTCTCCAGTTCCTAAGAATTAAATTTGTAAAAAAAAAATAGAATGAAGAGAGAGAAAAAAATGTTCATAAAGAAAATTAATAGTTTGTCCATAGCTAGGTTATACAAAAATTTAATTATTACGTTTTAGCTTAAAATGAATTAAATTGGTCTAAGTGTTGTCCAACTTTCTTGAAATATTATTGGCCTAAAAAGTAAGAGACACCATTAGTCCCAAAAGTTTATTTTTTGATTATTTTAAACCTCTCTTATTTATTTATTTCTGCATTTTATTTTCTTAAAAGTTTATATTATTCACTTTATCTTTTACATTTATTTTAAAATTAAATTTTAACATTTTTGAAAGATACTATTTACCAGGTAATAAGCAAATTTATCACAAATAAAATTATTAAACATAAATTAAAAATATTTATTGTTATTATAAATATTCTTGCATAAATAAATATTTCAAAAATTAAATATTGGTAAATTTTTGTATTCCTTAATAAGTATTTTGATATTTGTATATGTGAAAAATATCTATTACGAAATTATCTTCTGAAATTGATTTTAATATTTTATAACAATAATTTCTAATTCTCAGTAAAAATATCTCAGGTATTAAATAAAAGTTGTCGTAAATTTTATATTTGAGTTAAAAGACTGAAACCTTTACTGATTTGAATAAGAAAAGAGTGTCGCGTAAGATTGGACTATGAATTACTCTACCAACTTTTTTTTATTGTAATTGATGGGGCGCTTATAATATAACATTTTATATTACTATAGTAACTTACACAGTATAAAAAAAATTGACAACCCCAAACTTAAATTTAATACAGTACAAGAGGTTCAAACAGATAACTGTAATGCAAATACAAGGGTTCAATTTTCTTTAACAGAACTTTCAAATAGTACAATGCAATTTTTGTTAGAAATAGTTTAGTTTTTTTGTACAATGTAGTATAGATAATCTATAGTTTAGTGCAATCAGATTTATTTTATCCAATCCTACTAAATTGTACAATTCATAATACAAATTTACATTTTGAATTGCACAATCTATAATGTATAATTAAATTTCGGATTGAATAATTCAAAATATAATTTTGCATTACAGATTGTACAATCCAGAATGCTCACAGATTATTGATTCTCATATTCTTCTACTCTTCCTATTATTATGATATTTCAATTTGTTTTAATGGATATTGGTGCATGTTTTTTAGGGTGGAAGTGGAAGAAGATGAGAATGGAAGTGAAGATAGAGATGGATAAACTATTTTAGTATTATGGACCACTTTTGAATTTTATTAACCAGAGTAGACTATTAGAAAATATTTTTTTCAAACTAGACCCTTTTACAATTCAATTACCATTTCTTTTAAAAAAAAAAAATTTCATCGTACTTTTTATAATTCAAGTATCAGAAAATACTTTTTATGTATTTTAGGAAGGAATTCTTAGCAATTATTTTTCAAGTTTTATAAATTTTTATATTTATTTATAATAAATTATTTTACTAAAAAGTTATAATTATTTATGAACTCGTGTAAATATAAAATATAAAATTTATATTTAATTTAATATTTATAAATTAATTAAAAATAATTGAAAAGTGATTATAATAAATAAGATAATTTTACTATACATAAATATGTTAATAGAAAAGTTATTCTAATAAAATATTATCTGATTGTTTTTTTAATTAGTTTTGATAAATGTATATTTATTTGGTTAAAATAATTTATATAATGTGTTATTTTATGTACAATAAATTAGAAAAATAAAATAAAATTTTAGCTATATAAATATACATTTCGCATATTTAATTCAAATTCAAGTAAATTTTCTTAATTCATCTTATCTTTTATTATTTCGTTTACTAGACATCTATTATTAATATTTTTTCAAAACTAAAAATGCTAGTGCTATGTAATTTATTTTAATTTAAATAACTAATAACTTCAACAAATAATTATGTAATTTGAATTTGATTTTTTTTTTATTTTGTACCTTTTGTATTTTTTTTAAATTCTATTAAGAAATTTTATATTTTTGATATAATTTAAATTTATATATTTTTTCTAAATAAATTATTCTTAAAAAATTCTATACTTTAATTTAATATTTTCTTTAAATAACTGTTTCATAATTAAACTTAAATATTTTACATCCATATCAGTAATTTTTAACTTTACAGTATTTTTTTTTTGAAATATTTTCACTTACAATCATATTTTTATTATTCTAACTTAGATACCCTATGTTATTTTATGAATTGGACCAAGCCAAGTGGTAAGGCTCCAATTAGTACATAAGTTTTTTCCAAAAAAAGACTCTTGAGTATTCTTCCCACTTCATGTTGCCTTCCCATTATGTTTCTGTCTCTTCAACTCACAGTAGTCACTTTTCCTCCCCACCTACAACAGAGAGCTCTGCTAGGGTTTCAGTAAGTTCCTTCCTTCCTCCAAGCTTGTAGAACGTTCTCCTTCTGTGTAAGTAGAGCTCTAAACCCCTGTCCTATGTTTCTTTCCCATTTGAAATCTTTGGTTCCACTTTAATCTCTGATAGGGTCTCAGTTTCGCTTTCTTGTTCCTCCGTGCCAGCTTTGTAAGTTACAGTGGAACTGTGGTGCTCTCCCATGTGTGTTGTTTGTTTTGCAACTTTCCAGGTAAGGGAAGCTAGAACTTAAAAGCTTTTACAGTGGTGTTTTATTTTCTGATTTTGTTACTTGAGTTTGAATGTTGAAATGTACTGGTCTGGTTATTGTATGAAATGGATTGTATTGCATGTTTGTTTTTGGCCCTGGATTTCTGGTTTGCATGTTGAGTGCAGGTAAGGATCTGTTATGCTTGTAACGTTCCTACTGGAAATTACTTAATTAAATAAAATAAATAAAAGTTGAAATTCAAACGTCGCAATATTATTATTCCCAAACGTGAGAAAATTTAAAACATCGTTTAATACGCCAACATTCAATTAAAGGCAAAGTAATAATCTTATTACAAAATTCAAAATCCGATAAAGTAAATGAAAACATAAAAAAATCCCTAACTCAAGTCCCCAAGCTAGCCCGCTCTCTATCGTTTATGCATCCACAACATCACATGTATTATCATCTGCTCCCATGTAACGAATTACACGATCATCGCCAGCCACAAATAGAAATGGTGAGCTTATAAATAAAAATAACATATACTTTAATAAACTCTTAAAACACCCAGCTATTTGATTCTAAAATATTTCTTGGCCAAGACCTTAATACCCTAAGGCTTTTCAACCTTCAAATCACACAAGTAGTTAGCCTTAGACTCAAGATTTATGATGCTCACACGAACCTGTCCGCTCGTGGTCCAGCCTCTACGAACCTCCCCGCTCGTAGTCCTGCTCTACGGACCTACCCGCCCATAGTCCAACACACGTGATCCACCAGCTACGCACCTCCCCGCACGTAACCTCTCTCAAGTGTGAGCACAGAACATACGAACCTACCTCGCTCGTATCCCCACACGAGAATAACTGGATATGAACCTCCCCGCTCATATCATCACGTGTTCACCATCATCCATGAAGCTACCCGCTCATGGCACATCATCCCCTAATCCAAGTTTGCATTAATGCGTATACACAACACACGCAAGTCAAATACCTATAACATTATCGCTTGGCACAGCCTAAGCGCCGCCAGGCGAAACCTGCGCAGACCGTCTGGCGGAGCACACCTTGCCACCTTGCCACCATGCGCCACACGTTGCAGTGCACATCCCTGATAGTCTATCGCCTGACGCACATACCCGTGCCACCAAGTGCCACACCAGTACCGTGTTTCTGCTGATTTTGGCACCCAAAATGGTTTGTTCTCCAACCCGTAATTATCTCCAAAATAAAAGGCACCCTCTTATATCAGAAGCTGACTCTAATTATCCATTCACCTCAACCTTATTTGATTTTCTATAACTTATTTATTCACCATTCAAACATTCCAATCTATGTAATTCACCCACCACTTTATAGTTATACCATGTTTTAATCAACTTATAACAGAAACAACTCTTACTCAATTCTTGTACCCAATTCAGCTAATTAGCGAGCAATCCTATACTTAACCAATTGTTTATACCCCCTTTCATCACTCCTTTGTTATGCCTAATTTCACCTACTCCCAATGCACCAGAATCCATATTTCCAGCTCAGTTATCCTTCTTTTTTCTCATTTCCCTATTCCAGCTTTTTAGACCCTCACTAAGAATTCCTTACCTAACTCTACTTCACTTTGCCGTAAGGACATCACCTCACTCCATGCATTACCTTGTTTATCATGACTCCCATTCAAGTATCGTAATCTCTTTGTTGTACCTAATTTCCTTTCGACTCAATTTCCTTAATAACTCCATCTCTCAGCCACCCCATAAACTTCCAGAACCACTCATTGTTCCCCGCTATCAGTTCTTGGAAAATTCCAGGTTCCTCTATCCCATGGGTCCATTCTGTTTTATCATTCCAAGTCCAGAAATTTGCGCACGAGCCAATGGTTCACAATCCTTTTATTTCTAGCTACGTACTCAACCAATCACATTATATCAACCAACCACATTCATAATTGGTCTCTATTTCTCTATTCCTGATTCATTCATCACTTTAACACAATTGCTTCATGATTATATTCCCAAATTTAGTTTTCACTCATCATAATTATAACAATACAATGACATCACACCTTTCACAGAGTTAGTAACCCCACTAGGGAGTCCCAGTATCAAGCAACTTCGCGAAACACACAAAATAGGGACAAACATCATGCGTCGCCTAATGGGTCCACCTTCGTCGCCAGGCGGTTCATAGCAGAACCCAGAAAAATGGGCAGAAAATAATGCATCGCTTGGCGGCACACTCACGACCGCCAGGCAATTTCTGGGTAGAAACCCGGAAACCACGAAAATCAATGTAATTCATAAGGAAATTTCATGCAATTGATCAAATTATCATACAATCTATCAAATACGAATAAAACATGCAAGGATAGCTCCCCTTACCCGGTAAATCTTTGCTCCTAATGGTCTTTTAGCCCTTTTCTTTATGATGTCCCAAAAGCCTTCCTTTGGCACTCCAAAAATTTAGCTCTCACACTTCCAAAGCACACAAAATGGTTATGTAAACCTCTCTTCCCAGTCCTCACGAGAATGCAGTATCAATTTCACCCTTTTCTCTCTAATTCAATACCTCATAATGGTCTCGTAATGAGGGTTAATGGTCCAAAACGAATTTTGAATTTAATCATGAGCTTAATGGCTATTCAAGGTCCATTATGGCTATTTTCTATCTCTCTTGGCTGCCACTTTTGCAGCTAGGGTTTTTCTACCCTTTCATCTTCATGCCAAAAGAAATTTTGGAAAAAAGAAAGAAGTTAATTTTGTTCTTAACAAGGTTTGAACTGCATAACCAAATCAACCAATTCATGTTTCATGATAATTTCTATAATTTTAGAATTAAATTATCACCAATCACATTCAAGCCTAACAATAAAATAATATACTTATTTAAATAAGATACATACAATTGACATACATAAAATTTGAAATTTGAACCCAAGTCCTCTCACACAATAAAGTACTCTCAACTATTTGAGCTAGTACTTTTTCACATCATAACAATTCGCATTAAATATCTTAAAGGCTCATACTACCCATATTTATTAAATAATTATTTATTTAATTATTTAAATTTCTTGGATCTTACAATGCTCGCCTAAACGAGTTGTTTTTTGCCCAAACGAAAAGCTCTCGCCTAAGCGAGGAGCTCTCGCCTAAACGAGAATAGCAGTAACTCACCCCCCTTTCTGTCTTGAGTTGTCGCCCTAGCGAAGGCCTCTCGCTTGAGCGAGAGTAACCTCACTTGAGCGAGATGGACTAGCTTGAGTGAGAACTCGAGGTGCTCTCTATTTACAATCTCGCCCAGGTGAGAGCTATTAGCTTGAGCGAGGGGTTCCTCTCACCTGAGCGAGGGCTCCTTAACTTAAGCGAGATTGACATAGTTGCTTGAATACTTGTATGCTTCCATGATTTTGTTTGGTTTACTAATTTTAAAAGTATGAAGTATGATGTGCAAATGCTTAAGATGATGAAATGAGATCGTTACATGTTGTGTTGGCATGAATGAAACATGGTTTTGGTTGGTTGGATGGGCATTGGTATGAAATCATAATGCGTGAGATACAATGTGGTTGGTATGAGAAACATGGTTGTGGTGTGAGATAGACGTAATTCCATGAAACTCTTGGCAAGATTTCATGGTGGTATTGTAGTGTATATAATCAGATAAGGATTCAAGTAAGAGTTGCATCCCGAAGCTCTAAAGAATCAGTTAGTCAGTTAGTCTCATGTAGAGCAAACTGATTCAAGTGGTGAGAGTAGCGGGGAGACCCTAGTCTTTGGCAGGAATGGTCTTAGATGATTGAAGGCTAACCTTGTGTGTGGTAGGGTGAAACTCATTGGCAATGGCTCTGCAGAGTAGTAAAGGCCACCATAAGTGTGGGCATCCAGTGAATCATATCTTATTATATGTATACGAATAAATTGAGTCTTAGAGTCCTATTGTTCGTTTGTTATCACATGTTTATATGCCTATTATTTTGCCTGTTTGGAAATCTGTTTAATATTGCTTGCTCAGATGCTATGTTGAAAATTATTTTTACTCTAACTTACCCTTTTGCTTGTGCTCGTTTTCTTGTGTGGCTATTCCTTTTTGCGATGATCACCAATTCCTTGGTGTGAGCAGATATGGAAACTCCTGGTGATCATAGTGACGATGGGAACACTACAGCTTAGTTGGTCATGAGTTGGAGTTTGACTCACCATTGAGCTCATGTTTGAAGAAATTTTGTTATTTTGTAATTTCGTGCTCTATGAGCAGGTCCTCTGGCCAACTATTAACCTTTTAAATTTTGTTTTGTTCATGGTATTGTGGTGCCACCTTAGTCTTTCTTTTTAAGTATATTTATGGATAACTGTACTGGTCGTAATGATGGATACATATATACTCCTTGTCATATACTCTTTTAACTATTATAAATTATGCAATATTTTATTTAATTAGATTTAACTATTAAATGGGAGGTCACAATTACACCCAACAAAAATATTACATAAATTATTTTAACCAAACAAATATACATTTATCAAAATTAATTTTACAAAAATTATAATTACAATATTTTATTATGATATTTTTTCTATTTCTATAATTAAATTATATTTAAATTATTTTATTTATTATAATTACTCTTCAAACTTTTTATTCCTGATTAATTTATAAATTATAAACTAAATATAAATTTTTAAATTTATATTCACATGTATTTATAAAAAAATTATAAATTTTTAATAAAATAATTTATTACAAATAAATATACAAATTTATAAAATTAAAAAAATTGTTAAAAATTTGTTCCTTAAAATGTAGATTCCAACAAACAACGTACATGTAAAAATAGAAAAATTATGAAGATATATTCTTTCGGTAATGGAGATTATATTATAAGAGGGTCTAATTTGAGAAAACAATATCCTAATAGTGGTTTAACAGCAAAAGAAGTCACATGGATCCCTGCTTTAAAATTATTTATGTATAAAATCTTTATTTTGATGAATAATGAATATTATTATATATGTACAGAGTTTGTAACATCCCATCTAAATAATAACATAATTAAATGAAATCTTACACCGGATGATATAAAAAGTCAAGTTGCGGAGTATAAAGTCACTCCTTACAGATATTCAAGGTACTTAAAAGGAAATACTAAAGCTCACTACAATGCCTATAACCAAAAGGAGGAAGAGATAGTCAATATTCGAAATAAAGCCTTAGGGGCAATACAAACATGGGACTTCGCCCTAAAGAAAAACCCAAAGAGACATGAAGTCCAGCACGGGTAGACTGTGTAGCGGAACCATCCTTTCTCTGTTGACCTCGAGTGCCTATCGCATCTGCTCCCATCAATTCATTGATCATCATCGCAACGGTGGAAGAACAACACACAAGGCAATCAAACAAGCAGAAGGGTAAGCTAGAGTCAAAAAGATTTTATCTTGCAATCAGATATACTTTCACAGTCCAATATACATACATCATCCAAGCATGTTATGACCTTCCAATCAATACACTAGGACTCGACTTGACTCATCCGGATACATATAATCTGGTCAGATTCAGCGGTTGCTCGCACTTGTGGTGGATACCTTTGCTCACCCTCGAGCTATGTGTTACAAGTGTTACAAGTGTTACAATGAATCAATTCCCTCACACACAAGGTTAACCCTTAATAGATTTTAGGCCTCCGGCTACTCTCACCACAGGAGTCAGTCCGCTCTAAGTGAGACTAACTGACTTCTTAGGGTGTTAGGATGCAATCCTTACCTTGAATCCTTACCAAATTATATAGATGAGGCACCACCATGGACACCCACTAACAGGGGTCATGAAATTACGTCCCGACCACTGAAGCACGACCCTGAAATCCCACCTAGAGATTTCAAGGAATTACGCACTGACCACAGACCAACCATGTTCAATCAATCAAGTAATGTTTACCATACACAATATCTCATGCCAACCTTTACACCCCATTCTCATTCATAACCAAATGTTGAATCCATACCAACTCATCCTTCCCAAACAGTGAATATATATTTGTATTTCATATCAATACCATGTCTCCTTGATACCAACCATCTCATTTAAATCACATGCCAAGTTCATACCAAACCCATCATCCACAATCCATGAATCACATCACTCATGTTTAATCATTTATCACATGCTTTTAATTAACAATTAGATTCAAGCCAGTAATAACCATTCAAGATTAGAAAAACAACCAAACTACAACGATCTTGCGATAAAAACTGCTCTCACTAAAAAGCTCTGATTCAAGATCGGACCGGTCAAAGTCAAAATCTATGTGTTAAGGATCAGCTGTTAAAATATCAACTCGATCCAACGGTTAACGAAGTAGTAACTTTCATTTTACGAAAAGTGTGTAGTGTTGTCAACAACACAAATTCAGTGACCTTGCAATAAAAACGACTCTCACTACAGAGCTCTGATTAAAGATCCGACCAGTCAAAGTCAAGAATTATGTGTTAAGGATCAGCTGTTAAAATTTCAGCTCGATCCAACAGTTAACGTAGTAGAAATCTTCATTTTACGAAAAGTGTGCAATGTAAAAAAAGAGAGCGCCACATCAATAAACATACTTGCACACCATATATTTTTATTCGACCAACAACCTCATTCAAGCATCACAACCATACAACAGACCAAAAATTGACAAAATAACTTTAAAAACATAAACCCTAACTTCCCTTGTCTGGAAAGGGGTTAGCAGAGGACTTCGACACCCGAACCGTGACCAGAGGTGGAGCTCTGTGGGGGCAGGGAAGGGCCCCGACCCCCCCAAAATTTTGATTTTTTTTATTTATATATATATATATATATATATATATATATATATATATATATATATATAATATAAAAATATATTTAAAATTTATTAAAAATTTTAAATTAAAGATAATATATATTTAAAATTAATAAAAATTAAATTTTTTAATTCTTTTATTTAAATATAACATTTAATGTAAATATATAATAAAATATAAAATTAAATATAATAAAAAATAAAAATATTTAGGTTTAATTTTTCTTTTGGTTCCTGTTTTTATTTAAAAATTGACACTAGGATTAGGTTAATTACACAAACAAAGCAAATCATTCCTATTAAGAATCTCAATTTTAATAAAAAGATCATTGATCTGTTTCGAGAAATTTAACAAAACTTATCGTAAAAGATCGAATTACATCCGTTTTTCAAAAATCGAGACCAAATTGAGACTAAAAAGAATTGGAGGACCAACTTAACATTTTTAAACGAAAACATGAATAAAAAGAGTAATTAAACCAAATATTTATTAACATAATTTTTATTTTCCTTTTCATTGTCTTTTTAGTTTTTCACAAATTGTAATAATCTCTCACTCTCATATGTCTTCTTTTTGTTTTTAAAGAAAAAAAAGTTAGAGATAAACTCATTATATTTCTCATTTATCCTCTTTTTTTTCCGTCTCTTGTCTTACTTGATAATGAAAACGTTATTTTTTTTACTCTCATGAGCTTTTTGTATATTCTTTTTTTTATGAATATAGAAAAAAATAATAGTGTATTATGTATTAATAATAATGAATATATATATTTTTAATAATTATGTGTCTTAATTTTTTATTAGATTATGATCAATTATTTTTTGGTATTATTTACAAGAAAGGTATATTGATAAAGAATGAAAGAATAAATTAATCGTTAAAGAGTGATGAAAAGAAAATTAATTATTGACTAAAACAAGATATATTCAACTTTACATATTTTAAAGCATTATACTAATGATAAAAAATGTTCAGTTAAAGAAGTTATCTTTTGAAGCATTATACTAATGATTGAATCTAATGATCTCAAAATTATATTATTTTGGCCCCTCCTACGTTTTTGGTCAAGATCCGCCACTGACCGTGACCAACAGTAGCTCAAGCAATAGCTTCGAGGACTGGAAAACAGTGAAACAAGCTTAAAACGAGTTCATTAAGACAACCCTAGTTGGAACTACGAAGAATGAACAGAATAGAGTAAGAGCATGAGTTGGAAGCTAACTTACGAAGAGTAGAGAACTGGTCTGAGTTCACTTGATGAGAAACAATGCCTGAACCCTAGCAGAGCTTCACAGCTCCTCAAAGGGAAAGTAAGGGAGAACTATTTTTCTGAAATGATACGAATGAATGGGTTAGGACAGGTCTTGAGTCATTTATCTCCCTATGGACCAATCCTTAGACCCATTAGACCTTGGAGCAGCCCTTAAAGATTGGAGCTGAAATAGGAAGGCTTTACAGAGTTTACAGTTTACATTGCACAATATAATTTCATGCTTTTATACTATAATTCTACATTTGAATTGAGATAATCTTTTCTTATACAACTAGATTTAAGACATAGTTATGTTTTTAAATAACTCATGTATATAGATAAATTATCATCCAACCAGTGAAGATAAATGTTCTATAAAAGAATATATGTTTTAACTTCAGGATGTAAATTATAAAGTTATTTAATATCTCTTTATTTAATATTTCAAATTAAATAATGAATCCATGGGTGAATGCACAGGTTACACAAATTTTAACATGATAATATTTTAATTCACTTTTTTAATTTATTATTTTAATTATCTTTTAACTATTATATTATGTTAAAAAAATCAAAATAAATAATTAAAAAATAAATAAAAAATAGATCAAAATATTATAATTTTCGATTTTATTATAAATTTTATTAGCAGTGTTGGCTGTGATGTGAAGTAAAGTAGAATATTGTGTTTAATTCTTGCAAGACACAAGTACTCATTTGTATATTTGTCAGTAAGTGATTAAGTGATTTCGACAGCTGTTTGGTTTGTCTTTTATGATATAGCCTTCCTTATTCTTACTTTTTTTTATTCCTTTCCATAAATTGTCAAATTTAATTTTTTATTTTTATTTATTTTCATAATTGTCAAATTTAATTTTTGATTAAAAATTTTAGGAGTATGTTTTAATGAACTAATCTCACACAATGTTTTTAAATAAATAATAAATAAATAAATTATTTTTTTTTAAAAATAAATGTTTATATAGATAAATATGAACTAAAAATGTTAATTTATTACATTTTATTTTGCTTGAGAGAAGTAGATGTTTCTTTTATACGTATACATATGGATAGGTTCTTGTTGTAGTAGGTAACAAAATAAAACATTATATTAAACATCATAAGTAGAGATGGCAAATAAACCCGTCCCCGTGGGTATTGCTCGAAACCGTCCCCGTTTTGACGGGGAATCCCCGCATTGACTGGGTATGGGTACGGGTATGGGGAATCCCCGACTTTTTCAGTTGGGTATGGGGATGGGTATGGGGATGTACATATACCCGCCATAATACCCGTCCCCGCCATATCTCCATTCTCGTTTAAATTATTAAAATATTCACAATTAATCAAGTAACCCCTATATATATATATATATATATATATATATATATATATATATATATATATATATATATATATATATATATATATATATATATTCTATTTTTTATTTCTTTTAATTATTTCATTTGTCATGAAACTCATTTTCATCTCCAATATATTTTTTATCTTATCATAACCTTTATGTAATTATGTTAAAATGATGTATGTTAATTAAAAAAAATTATGCCTCACATTTGAATATTTATATTATTTTTTAATATTTTTATTTATTATAAATTTTTCTTTCACATGAGAATGTTTATACTCTCAATTTAGGGTAATATAAAAATAATTATTTACTTATTATTATTATTAATTTTTGTTTAATTTGAAGAACTCTTTTTTTTCATTAAAATAATTTTCGTTATTGATATTTGAAAAGTTTTCTTAATTCTCTAAGATATTTTTCGTCTTATCATACCTTAGTTATGCATTTGATTTATTTTTTTTCGATAGTCTCTCAAATTATTTCTAAAACATACATTTGTTAGTTTTTTAATATTTTTATTTATTGTTTTTATTTTCATCATGTAGAATAATATTTCGATATATTCTATCTAATTATTTTTTGTTTTATAACTCATTATTAATCATAATGTAATTTTTTCACTTTAATTGTATAAATAACTTTAGGAATATATATATATATATATATAATGATATTTAGGAATAGTATATGATAATTCACTACAAGAAAAACATAAAATGGTGACTGATTTTTCGTCATTGGTGGGTGGTAGTAGTTGATTTATTGTCTGAATCAATGACTAAATTAGTGACCGATTCAATGATCGAATCGGTACTTAATTTAGTGACCAATTTAATTACTAATTTATTTGTAATTTAATGACAAATTTTTTGGTCACTAATTATATTTCTATTTAATTTTAACCACTTCAAACATAATTTAATAATTAGTTCTCTAAGGTATTTTTCATCTTATCATACCTTAATTATACATTTGATTTCCTTTGTACGATTTCTTTCGATAATCTCTCAAATTATTTCTAAAACACACATTTGTTAGTTTTTTAATATTTTTATTTATTGTTTATTTTCATCATGTAGAATAATATTTCGATATATTCTATCTAATTATTTGTTATTTTATAACTCACTATTAATCATACTGTAATTTTTTTCACTTTAATTGTATAAATAACTTTTATTTACTACAATATAAAAATTTAATGTAATTGCTATGAATATTTTTTTGTCACTATCCAACATATATTGAAGTTCAAAAGATACAAAATCTATGTCAAAATTTTATTATTATGTTTATTATTTGTTCTTTGTGTCATTTTGATCAAGTGATGTATTATAAATTTTATTAGTGTATAAAAAAGAGATTCATTATAATTTAAAAAATTGAAGTAAACAAACATTTAAAATATATTTTAATTTGAATATTTGTTTTCCTTTTATTATTATGTTTATTATTTGTTCTTTGTGTCATTTTGATCAAGTGATATATTATAACTTTTATTAGTGTATAAAAAAGAGATTCATTAGAATTTAAAAAATTGAAGTAAACAAACATTTAAAATATATTTTAATTTGAATATTTGTTTTCCTTTTATATTTTTTTGAAATATTTTTTAATTTTATCAACTAAGTTCATCAATGTTGTAGTTTGCAAATTTAATAAATGTTTTGGTTCACATGAAATTTTATTTGGTATTCTAATATAAAATGTAAACAATTATAATTTATTTTAAGGTATTTGGCATCGAAGAAAATCCTCATAATATTAATATTTCATAATATTATGTTTTCTTTACAGTAATTTTTTTTCTTTTATAAAAATTAATATTAAAGTAGTTAGAACACGGGTACGGGTATGGGTACGAGATTATACCCGTTACCCGATGGGGATGGAGATGGGAAAAAAGTTTGATACCCGTTGGGTTTGGGTATGGGGATGGGGATGAATTTTTTATGCGGGGATGGGTATGGGATAGCGAAACCCGTCCCCGTCCCGCCCCGTTGCCATCCCTAATCATAAGTGAGGAATTTAAATTTAACATTAGTTTGGTTGTATTTCCATCAAGGTAATTTTATATAACATCTTTTAAAAGAAAAACTTATTTAATGCACTTTTAATTTATGGTATTAAAATTTTATGTATTTATTGAGCTTTAAAGAAACTAATAAATTATGTTTTTAAAACAACAATTTTTATAATGACTAATGGACATACATAGCACCTGTGCACCATGTGTGCATTCTTTATAATAATAATAATAATAATACACATAAATAAATAGTAATTTTTAAATATAAAACTAAAAAACATACAAAAGTCTAAAGATTAAAAAAATAAAGAATTTATAATAATTTAAATCTATTAGTAATTGCTATAAATATATTTTATCCACTGCAAATATTTCTTTGATAAAGAGAAATAGTTCAAAAGAAAAATTATTTGCTAACAAATATTAGAAACAACTTTTTTGTTAGAACCATCCAATGAAATTCACTTGAGCAATTCATAGTTATATTTTTATTTCACTTTTACCTTCTGTTTATGGCAGGAGATCTTGGATACTGAGATTTTCTCATTAGGAAAAAGAATTTTTGACAATATTTTTTTTTTGAGAAAATTTTAGCAATGTCCATATGTCATCACTCAATTAAATCGATATATTTTTTAAAAAATAATTTATAATAATTTGGAAAGAGAAAAACAAACTTTTTCAAAATTTGTTAACAAAAGCTTTTTCAACATATCAAAATCCTTCTCATTATTATCTGTTCTTAACATAGATGGTTGTTTTTCTGCAAACAAAGTTCTGCCACGATCTTCATTTTCATCTATCAGTGGACAGAAAAACAGTGTTGTGTGTCCTGTCACCATCATTTGATGCACTAATACCCAACAAGGTATAAATTCTTCATTGATACCATTATCTTTTAACATTTCCTACCAAATTTTTTATAAGTGCTTCTTCTTCAAATATTTATACACAACTTAACTTAATTACTAGTCTTAGCAAACACTTTTTAAGAGTAAACCTTTTGTTGGTTAGTGCTAAATTATATTTTTGGAAACACAAATTATTAAATTTCTTTATCCTATCCTTCACAAAACTGAACATCCATTTACATTAAAAGATTACATTAATACCGATGAACATGCATTTACATTAAAAGATCACATTAATACCAATGACCTCACACCCATATAAATCTATTTTTTAAAACTTCTATTTTCTGTCATTCTGTATGCAAAAATAAAAAAAAAATAGTTCCTTGCAAAATAAATAAATAAATATATATATATATAAACTTTCTTAGGTGAATTCTTAACTGTACTATGATCATGTGCAGTTCAAAAGATTAACTGTACTAGGCGACTTTTATTGTGTATCTATCAATTCTCATTGGTTTAGTATATGTTTTACTATTGTATTTTACAATTTTGTAATAATAACAATAATATAAGAAATTTTTATGCTTGAATTCCTTGGAATGGTAGACAATCCAAATCTTCACACAAGTAAATAAAAAAATAAATAATTATATATATATATATATATATATATATATATATATATATATATATTTATATATACATTCTTCTTCATTCGTCAGCTTATTCTGGCGTACCACCTTCTGTCTAATTTTATTTTTTTCTTTGTAAGCGATTTCTTTTTCCTTCTTTTGCTGTGAAACGTGTCGATTCTGTGTGTGCTGTTGTTCCTGGTTATTGTTAACTGCATGAGACTATGATTGACCATCATGCTTTGTTCTTTTATTAGTTTCTGCAGCAGTGGAGGGTGTCAATTTAACATGTTTTATGATCTGGGACATGTGTTTCGTCTTCTGTGATATTCTTTTTCTGCTAGTGTGCACTTGTTTGGAGCCTTTTTCATTTCTCGGTCTCGATCTCTAAAAACTTAGGTTGTGGTGATGATACCCTTTTGTTCAATTGTTTTCTTATTTGACAATTAGAGAGTCCACTTGCAAATTAAATTCATGGGGGTGAGCTGTAGCTTATAGATTTTTAAAAAAAATTCAGCTTTATGATATGTATAGGCATATAAGTCCTGTAGTCAAACAAAAAGTAAAAATTGAAATTATCGCTTGACTATGTTCTTATTTTCTGTTTCGTTTGTTCAGAGTTTTGTTTTCTGGATATGAAGCTGGATCTTGAACAACTTTGAAATTTCCTTTTTGTTTTAGGTTTAGGAAGACTAAATGTTAAAGCTGTTTGTGTTTTGAATTTCATTGACTTTATTATTTCGGCATGAAATGATTTTGATGCTTTCTTTGTCTTTTCTGGTTATAAAATAGAGCTATTGGGCTCTCTGGAACCATGGCTCTCTCAGATGGTCAGAAGAATAGAGGAGAGTTGAGGATTCATGAGAGTTTGGATGAGCTAATGACTGATTTGGCAGACTATGTTGCTGAGTTATCAGAGGCATCAGTTAAAGAGCGAGGAGTCTTTGCCATTGCTTTATCTGGTGGTTCTCTCATTGGCTTAATGGGGTATCTGTATCTTATCTTTTTCATATCTTTCTTTGCTTTTATGATTTATTGTTGATTTAAAACTTAAGTTTGCTTACAGAAAACTCTGCGAAGCTCCTTATAACAAGACTGTGGACTGGTCCAAGTGGTATATTTTCTGGGCTGATGAGCGTGTTGTGGCAAAAAACCATGCTGATAGCAATTATAAACTTGCTAAAGATGGCCTTTTGTCCAAGGTTGTGCTCCATGTTTCTCATTACTTTATCCAGTTTTAAGTATCAAAATGGTTTACTCTCAGAATAGTTTGGAGGAAAGTGATATGCTTATAGTCTTTTTAGCATCAAACTGTTCCTTTAGATATCTTCTGCTGATTGCTTCTTAAAAGGGAGACTCTAACAAAGTAAAGCAGTGATATCATCTAACAAGAAGGAGGGCTTTGGTTTCTTCTGCTTTTCTGGTCTTGACAGTTTGCTGAGAAAATTTAATAGCTGTTTTAATTTGAATGAACACAAAAAAGCTTCGCAAAATTCTCTTGGTCACATGAAACATTATATTTTTGCTTCAAGGTGCCTATTTTTGAATGTGTATAATCCACAGAGAGGTGCTTCTTTGAGTAGTTTGGATTTGATTTTTACTATTTATGAGATTTAACATTTATTCTGGCGTGAAAGTTGAACCTTAGTAAGGTAGTAGTTTACCCTTTATAATTGACTGGATTAACAGGCATACATTGTAGTCACTACAAATTTCTTCTGCATTCTCTTTCTTTTGAAGGGTGGGACAGAAGGCATATATCCACATAAGTTTGAATTCTCAAAAGGCTATTATCCAAACTGGTCTTTGGTTGAGGAATGGATTGTGCTTGTTCTGAAAGATTGTGATGGTGAATATTCAAGGTTTATACACTTAGGCAATTTGACAGGAGTGTAAAAATCATTCTTTTACAAAATCGTAGAGGAGTCTTTCCTGAATGTTCTGTCCATAAGATGAATGTTATTGTTTTCAGAATTTCCTTTACACGTTAAATCCTTGATCTGAAGTTTCTATGATTGCTCATGCACTTTTTTGTTTAAATGTTTGTACTGGTGTATTCCACTCTGAGATAGTTTGAATTGAGGGTATGACTTCTCCAGTGATTTTTTGAGTCATGTCAATGGTTGGATCTGCCATAGAAACTCCAGCAACAAAGTTTGGTAATGGTGAATTGTGCTATGGGTTGTGCAAACTGCCAAGACGAATGGATGTCTGATAACTAGGTTCCACATTTCACATTTGTGGTTCCTAGCGGAAACTAAGAGCATTATGGAATTAAGATTCACCAGTTAGTTCTCTTTATGTCCAAGGGATTGAGATCATTGCAAAGGTTTCCAAAATTTCATGGAATTTAGGTTGACTGTAGTTAACCTGGTTTGGAGTATTCAAGGCATTGAGATAAACCATGGTTACAACAACAGGATGCCTGGTGGCATCAGCAGGATGGATTAGTTGATATCAACCATAACTACATCAGCAAAATGTTGAGGGTGCCAGTTAGTTGTCAGACTAGATCTTTTGGAAAATCCTGATGGAAAAGAGGTAGGTCATTTGCTTGCTACACCAATCTTTGTTGATCCTAAAAATTTTAGTGCCTTAGCTGTTTCAGAAATATAAATTAATTGAGTCCCATATCTTGAGTTATCTGGTGTAAAATTTACTGTCTGAGACCCCAACTTGGGTTATATTTGGTATTCGTCTCAGTTTTATGTAGGCCTTTTTTTTCTCTTCTGAAAAAGGCCAACAAGCATCTTTGCATGGTAGATTTCCACATATTCTGATGAGAACATAAATCTTAGATATTATCTTGATAATCTGATTTGGCAGTAATTGGTTTTCCCTGTTGATTCTCTGGCATTCTTGAATATCCTTGGATTCATTATTAAATTATCAATTGCAAACCAGATCTGCACTTCAATTTTTTGAATTGCTTTAAACTTAAAGGAAGAAGCTCAAGAATCCAAACTCGCCAATTGGTCCAGGAGAATTCCTCTGGACAACCTCGGGTTGAAGCAAGAAAGATGTGACTGGAGTTGTCCTCTTCGTGTTGGTTGACTGAAAAACTAAAATCTGTCTCAGGGACTGTGCTTGCTGAAAAACATGTTTGTCTAAAATAATAGGTTGGAAATCAGAAATTTTTACATGTTTAGCCCCAGAAGTTGAATCCTTGTTTATGAGGTAAATGAGGAGTTTTACCAATACCCAAAGGATTTATTGGGCCTATATTGATAGATGACTCAAATGTCTGCTGAAAATCATGATCAAAGTATCACAAAGGATCTTCATGCATTTGAGTAAGGTTGCATGTAGAAACTACATAAGAAGAGGTTTATCAAGGTTTTGACTGAGATTCAAATTATCACTAGAAAATAATATTTCCAGTTAATTAATAGTCCTACGATGGACACTTTCTCAATAATTTTATCTAAACTATAAGTTGAAATATTAGAGTGCGTCTTTTCATTAATGCACTTTCTGAGATCCGGTTTCTTTTCCTATTCTCTTTGGTTACCTTCAGGGTATAATACACTCATGTTTGAGCATTTTAACTGCTTGATGTGCAATTAATGGCATGTTCTGGGTGTTCCCAACCTCCAATTTTCTAATTGCAACTGCTGTGTAATTTGATTCATTCGAGTCTGTGAAGCAAAATATTTCCCCTCCTGACATCTGCATCCTGGAGAGATTAAGTAACCCCTTCTGTTTCATTCTCAATTTTGTTTTGAGATTACTTCATTGGTGGCTTTGAAGGACTCATGATTTCCCGGAAATGGGGAGCCAATGACCATGATAATTTTTTAAGATGGATCCACATTTTGAAACAGAGAGCTTTGGGTCCCTAATACGTGCTCAAAGTGAATCTCTGGATATGTTGTGAGGCTCAGGAGAAGATGCTGAATCAAATTCTGCACATTCTCTTATCCAGTCAGTTTACACTCATGAAGCCAATGTGTAAAAAAAGTTCATTGGCATAAGTGGAGTTGCAGTTTCATAAAACTTGCTAATGCCAAATATGTGAAAATAAATCGCTTGTTATACTAACTCAGAAACCATAATTGGTGATGCTTTCAGATTTTATTGATTCTCCATCAGACAATATCATTAGCAAACACATAAGTTCTGCAGCAAGAGCTTTTGGTTGCAAGTGAACTTTTTTCTTGTATTGACAATATGAGAAGTAGAAGCAGCACGTTCTCAAAAAGAGTTGTCACATGATTTTGAAACATTTTACAGTAACATTCATTTAGTAATTGTGCTTTCTATATCCTAGACCTCCAAGGTGGATGTGACCAAATAGCTCTTTCTTGGAGGATCATGTTTCATGTACTTGGTTATTAAACTATGCGTGTTACCAAATACCAATTATGATGGTGGGGATTCCTACAGTCCTAACAGGATTGATCATATCATTATAAGAAAGAGGAATACAAAGCAACACACATAAGAAAGCTTTCAAATTGGAAGTATATTGCACCAGAAAGTTTGTTATTTTCTTTCTACAAACATTGCCTGTCGGTTGAATGTGTCTCCAACTTTTCTATTTTCCTTCCATGTATGGGAAGTTGGTTGTCAGGTTTGTTTTTCAGGATAAAGGTCTCAAATGCTGAGGACCAACAGTTATTCTTGAAGGTTGTGGCATTATTATGCTTAGAATGAGTTCTTAGTAATGATTTCTTAATGAGAGTTTTATTAGTGCCAGCCAAATTAGTTTTAAAGTGACTGCAACATGTAGGGGTGAATTTGAAATAAATCCTGTACAGCAAGTTTATGGTGCTATCTGTAGGATTGCCATGCAAAAGGGAATCTTGGTCTACATGTCTATTTACCATGATTCATTGGTATTTTCTGGAAGTTACATGGATATTAAAGAATAATGAGGAATGTGGGAATGAATTCTTGAAGATAATATGTCTGCAGTGTTTTGTCTCCGAGTATGATTAATTACAATAGAAAACTAGAATGTAACAAAAAGGGTGTAATTAGATTGAATTTTTATCTATACTCCTACTTGATTACCTTAGTGATATTGATGTGAATTTTATGCTTGTTGAATGATTTAAATTGGCTGAAATTTATTTCTTGGTCTAATTTATCTTCTATGCATTTTGCAATCCCCTATGAATTTAGATGTATGTTGTCTCCTTGGAGTCATAGTAGAGTTTGAGTTAGAAGTTTCCAAGTATTAATGAAATCTTAGTGAAATACGAGACATCCACCTTGATGGTCATAAATTACTGAGGGATAGTGTGGAAGAGGGGGTTCTTAGCATATTACGTATTATCCCTTCAGCAGACTATGTATGTATACATGTATGTATGTACTGTGTCAAAAATGCTTTCAGCATTCAAGAAAACTATTCCCCTATTACAGGTTAAATGGAAATAGAAGATGCATTATGACATCCCAGGGGTGTACGACTTGCTTTTGATGTATTTATCCCAACAGTTTTGTAAATGAGTATAGAAAAGAGGTTTGATTCAACCATTGTCAAAGGTTTTTTGTTTTTTCTTTAGGTAGATGATGATTTGGTTGTTCTCCATGATTTACGTTTTAAGGATAGCTGTTGGTCTAATGATATATACTTTTAAGTTGGGGAATTGGAATTTTTCTATATTCTAGGATCTACAACATTGAATATTCAGGCTTTAGGTTTATGTCTTCACTATTGTCCTTCAGTGCATTTTAGTTCTTAAATGTTTTCCTGTGTTGTAGTTGCTATAGTGCCAAGGTGTTAATTAAGAAAATATAAATGGTCCTGAATTGCATTTTTTTTCTTCTGTGAAACACATGATAAGCTTGTTGATAAATTCCTGACAGGAAAATAGATAATTCAGGATTGCTTGCTTTCTTTCTATTTAAATATTGAGTTCAACAAATGCAGCATGTGAACCTCTAATATAGGAGTCCAAATCAGAGGGACAACACCAAAAACTGAGTAGAGAATCCAAATATCTGATATAGATGTTTAGCTTAGAGTGAAAAATAATCTCCTTCTGTCTCTGTGTCTATATCTCTTTAATATTCCGTGAGATTACTTGACATCCCTTTATATTCCTCTGCTGATATAATTGTTACATTACCAGGTTCCTATTGTCCCCAGTCATGTGCATTCTATTAACGATTCTGTGTCAGCAGAAGAAGCTGCTGAAGATTATGAGTTTGTGATCCGACAGTTGGTGAAAACCCGTGTTGTGAGTGTCTCAGAGATCAGTGACTGTCCAAAGTTTGATCTCATTCTGCTGGGATTGGGTCCAGACGGCCACATTGCCTCATTGTTTCCCAACCACTCAGCACTGAATGAAAGGGAAGAATGGGTAACTTTCATTACTGACTCCCCCAAACCCCCACCTGAGAGAATCACATTCACCATGCCTGTCATCAATTCTGCATCAAATGTTGCAGTAGTTGTCACTGGTGACAGCAAAGCAGAATCTGTACACTTGGCAATAGATGATGTTGGACCTGACTCCCCATTAATACCTGCCAGAATGGTCCAACCAGCTATGGGGAAGTTGGTGTGGTTTTTGGATAAACTTGCTGCCTCAAAACTTGAAGATTCCAATTTGAACAAGTAGGAGTTGTTGTAAGTTTGTATGTAGTGTTAAGGGATTTGGCAATTGTTGATCATCCTCAGAAGATCCTGTCTCTCTGCCTTTCTCTTGGATAGAAAGTCTTTGCTTTTTTTATTCCTTTTCTTGCTTTCTCTTGGGAGGTTTTTGAGGGAAGTGTGGTATAGTTTTTGTAAGCGGCCAATAAAAGTTGTGGAGAGCATCATTTCATGTTCCAACACCCTTCTTTCCTTCTGATTCCTCATTTGGGTTATTGGCTATTATGATGGCCACTTGTTTGCAATTTAGAAAGAAAAATCAGGTTCATGTAATTCTAAGAGTTCACTTTCCCACACCCTCCCAGTTTCTTACTTACCTATTTCAATTCAATTTCAATATATATAATAGTTTCTACTTACTCTGAATGCCCCCATCATTTATTGTGTTAAAAGTTATTATATTTGAGGAGTTCTCTGGCTATTGAGAGAGGATGGTACATGGTATCAATTATCTATTTATTTATTCTTCTTTTGGAGTTTTTCTGGTTATCGATGGATGCAACCTGCACCATCAATGATTCACATATTCACATGATTATGTGGAAGCAAATGTAGTGATTGTGGGATGATGGAAAAGACAGTTGAATATATTTGTCACTAAGAACATATATCCATTTTGGGCATTTATGTTCATATTTACTAACATTAAGTTTGGAGAGTTGGAAAATAGAAAAGGTAACTTTTTAAGGAATGTAGTAATTTAATAAATCTAAGGTGATTACTTGTATTTTTCTATCATTTAGATAACTCTAGGAAAATATACAGGGCTAGGGCATTCAAGCTTTGGAAAACAATTAATAGAATCTTGATATCATATTTTTTTTATTTCCATTGGTAATGGATGAATAGAAGTTAATGGAATTCTATTGAACAGTTTTAGGACCCACTTCCTTAAACTTTATAAACAAAAATGCTTTTACAGTTGGAACTTTTTAAAAGCAATTATTTTTAAATCCTGAAAAAGATGTTTTCTAATGAATTATTTTTAAGTTGGTTTTTGAAATCAATCTAATGCTGTATAACTTTTTAAGCACATTTTTCTTTCCACCAGCTTTTATCTTAAAAAATCTCGATATGCTATGTAGTTTGAGAAAAAAAATGAATTATAAAAATTGGGTATGGACAAAATTTTGCATCTTTGTTATCCGTAATATAGGTATTAGTATTGATATTTGGATATAATTTTAATTATTTTTCTTAATAATTACTATGCATTCTACTTAGTTTGTTTTCATTTATTAAAAGAAGTTCGTGAAACTTGTTGAATCAATGACAAACACAATATTTCATCTGAGATCAGTCTTTAACTTAGTGATCTAGAAAAAATATGAAATAGAAAAAAAGGAGTTAATAAGGAAATAAAAACATGTTAGTCATCTTCTCTACATATAAAAGTATGTAATTGTAAGAAATTGATAGAACTATGTTGACCTGAATGTAATACAATATATCATTGGTTATGCTATCAATATTGGTGGTTCCTTAGTCAGTTGGAAAGGAATTGTTCAACCAACAAAATTATTAACAATCTATGTGGAAAAAATTACAAACTTTAATCAATTTTGTTTTATAATATGCCAATAACTTCAATTAATATATCGAAGTATAATTATGTTTTCTCAAGTGAATTCTTTTATATAAAATAAGTAAAAAAGAAAACCTAATAAATGTTTTAAGGAGAAAACACTAATAAATATAAAAAAAAGTTTGAAACTAGAGTTCCAAGAAAACATTACAAGTTACTTAAAAAGAATCTTATTACAAAGTTAATCTTATAATCCTTCATGATTTTTTCATTCATAGAAATTAATTGAACACATGAAGGTATTTAAAACTGCTCATACACTAAGTGAATTACCCCTTTATCATTGAACAAAGTTGGACAAATTTGTTGATGACAAGAGAGATGCTGAAGAAAATTTGCAGACATCAGAACATTCAAAGTCACAGATAGAGAGACAAAAGCAAAATACATAACTTTGCCAAAAAAAAAAAAACTAAGTGGAATTTTAAGCTTTGATCATAATGCCACTGATACAACAAAAAAGAATGGGAAATACAACAACATTAGGTAATATGATTTTGAAAGTAGAAAACACAGAAAGAAACAAATAAATCTCAGTTTTCTATACAAAGGGTGAAAGGTCCCTGTGAGAAACATAGGCTACAAAACTGATATTACTCATCAGAAGGTCCTCCTACTGTCCTGTATTCTCTTTCTGAAATTGACTTGATTCCATTTGAATCAGGAATTACATCCTCCATATCTTCACGAGGAGGAAAGCCCCTAACTCGGCCTTGTATCCATTGATCTATAACCCCACAATTGATTGCATACTTGATGGAATGTTCCAAGTATCCTTTATCAGTTATCAAATCAAGTTGAACAGACAACTTTCTCAAGAGGGCTGCAAAAACAATAAAAGTAGAAGTGAGACTTAGTTTCACAGAATGTCTGGTCCTATCTTCACTTATGTCTGGTCACAACATTTTATAAAGTAGACATGGTCTAATGGGTTCTAAACATGTTTCCAAAAGCATGAGAATTGATGCTTGAAACTAGATTTGTACAAGTCACTATGCACCAAAGGTACAAAAAACAGCCATTTAGCATGTTTTTGTTACAGAATTCATTGAGTAAAGTCAAATGTGGTTTTTACCTCCTAAAATCAAGGTCAAAGGAACTTTAGTTTTATCTTTTGCATATGTTGTTGCTCTGTTCTGAATACAGTATGCAGTTAGTTACCTCCATATTGTTTAAATAAATGAGTTTGATCAAAATTAATTCCTCAAGAACAAAGTCATTACTGGATTTTCAGAGCGATAAGACAGAAGGATTGTCCAAAGTCTATGAAATTTTACAAAATATTACAGGACTCCACTGCATTGCTTCAAAATCCATCATCTCCCACCAAATTATTATTTTCTTGATAGTGTCAGACATTGAAAAGAGGTTTCCTTTCTTATTTTTCAAGTGGACTATGCCTTCCTATGAAAACACAAATGAAGGGTTCAATTGAAATGTAAATTTACCTGCAACGATGCCATCTCCAGTTGCTGACATGTCACAAGTGAATGGGGTAATTGGGGCATCTTCCATTCCAAGAACAGCACCATCGTGTTCTTTTGTGTAATAATGTATCTTGGAAGTTCCATTAGTCACAAATAAAACCTTAAGATTTTCATGCCAAAGTGAAGCAATCACATCGGGTTCATAATGTTTAAACTTCAAACTGTCATTGTTTTTGGTGTCAAATTCTTCAGATGGTGTTATCCCACATAAGAACTCTAGTTCTTGCTTAGTGACCTCAATAATGTCTGCAAGATTCCACAATCGCTGAATGTACAAAATAGTTTCCTCCCTTGAGTGCCATAGTGGCATAGGAAGGTTTAGATCGTAGAAAACAACCCCTCCAAAATGTTTTGAAATCTTAATGGCTTGCAATGTAGTTGACCTCATATTACGATCAAGCAGAGAATGTGTATTGAAGTAGAACAGTTTTGCCTGCATCACATGTATTTAAACTCTTAAAGTACTGAATAGCATTTGGTAGCAATCTAACCTCCAAAGCTAAAACCAATAGAGTAGAAGGATAAAGCAAACACATGCTTTATTCAAATGTGCACATGGCTGTAACTAATATGGAAACAAACAATGCAAATTATACCAACAAAAGAGGATGATAAAATAATTTAGGCTTAATTGTCCTAATGCAATTTTGATCTTCTTACTATCAATTTTGCAAACTGGGTCTCCCCCATTTCTTTCCACAAATATAGCCTCCTACAATTAGTTGTGCAATTTTGGTCTATCTAATTGACATCTAATATTTAACAAAAATGTTAACATCACACTACTGCACATCCACATCAACATTCTACTGGCATGAATATTTCCATTAAATATCATATCTTTCAATTTGCTACTAACACTGAATTCAGCTAATGACAAAAAACATGTACTAATTCAAGCTCAATAGTATTGCCATATCAACAATGATCAGGTTTGAACCTACAGGCTACGGAGAATTCTATTCACTTACTTCAGATCTATATCTTTAACAGTTTTCAAGTTTCATACCTCTTTCAGCACATCAATATTTAGCTCTGTCTTCATCAAACTATCTTCAGCACAAGGTTTTACACAACTCATTTTAAGATGATTCCTTTTACCAATCTTCATCAATGATACAGCCGTTGCCCTTTTATTATCAATTCGAACTGACCGGGTCTGGACTTTATTTGCATTCATATAGTATAGCATAGCTTCACCATAAATATCATCGGCAAGTTTTCCCATGAATGCCACTTTGCCACCCAAGGTAGCAAGAGCAATAGCAACACTACCAGCAGAGGTGCCTGGAGCCCTAAAAAATTTGTCAGGGCTCCAAAATGCATCCTTCATGCTTTCATGAATTTCATGATTTATAAGCCTATTTGCTGGCCTCCCGGAAGGCACAAAAGCATGCTGAGCAGCTCCAAAACAACAAACAAGAGGAGGCCATCCATAAGTAAAGCTAATGTCCTCTCCAACATCTTTTATCAGTTCCAAATCAATGTCACTCTCATCCTCCACACTTTCAACAAATGAAGACTCATCTTGGTCTCTGATTTCTGCTTCACTGACTTTATCCTCTACAATTAAGTTCACCTCCTCAGTTTTCCTTCGCCTTCTAACCTTTTTCTCTTCCTTGACTTCCTTCTTTTCTTCCAAGTCAGCAGAACTAGATGCATCTGTAAACGATAGCAGGACTTAGCCAGCAATTACAAGCAAAACACTATACAATGCATAAAACTCCCACCATTGAGATTTGGCACAAAGATCAAGAGATTACCCTTTTTTCGAGTCCTTCGAGTTTTCTTGGAAGTATCACTAGAAGCAGATGAACTTTCTCCAATGGAGGCATCATCTCTATCTACCAACAAACCATCATTCCCTTCAGGAGACTCATCTTTTGCTTTCTTCCTTGTCCTCCCGACCGGGCTCTTAGTTTTTGATGACCTAGTTGTCTTCTTTTCAACCACGGATTCATTGTCACTGGGTTCTTCTATGGCAGAGTCTAGAGAAGCCTTTTTCCTAGCCATTGCCACATGACCCCATTTACACCCAGACCTGAGTTCCCCCAGTTGCACTGTGTTAAAAGAAGTACAACAATAGGACCAAGTCAAGTGGCACCTGCACCATTGCAGAGACAACATTTACAAACTCAGATTCAGCCACCACAACCCAACACACAAAAAGAGCAAAATTGAAGAAGCGTTTATCATTTTCTGGAAAAAAAATTATATCTTTATCCAAATCATGAGCAAGGAAGTAGAGGAATCAATTCGTTTCAAATAATTTGCTAAATTCCAAAGGTTTCCTTGAAACCCAGTTTTTGTTAATACCACAAAAAAAAAAATTGAAGATTGAAAATAAAGGGGACATGGTGGAGAGAGAACCTAGGAAGAGAGAGAAAGTGGGGAAAAGAAAGACACGCCATTTGAAAGAGTCAGTGCGTAGTTTTTCCGACAGGCATGACACCCTGCTAGTAGCTAAGGTTTAGTTCAGTTAGCACTAAGATTAGGATGGAAGGGTTTAAGAGTTACACACCTTGAAACGACAAGGGCTTTTAGAACTGGTAGTGCGTGGTGTCACACTTCAAAATCATGTCGTTTTTACATTTTTATATATCAATAAATTGTAATTTAAATCCTTAACTATTTCTCTATTACATTCATCGTATTTTTAATGTATCGAAAATGATTTTTTTTACAAACATTTTCTTTGATAAAATTAACAAAGTTATTAAATAAAATAATTTTTTATTTTTTTATAAAAGTGACAAAAATAAAATAATAAAATTTTAGAGTTTTTTTTACTATTGTTTGTTAAAGTTTGTTAAATAAAACTTTATTAAAATTATCATTTTCCTTAATGTATTTTAGTAGAATTTGTTTAAATATAAACTTACGGTAATCACTTTTTATATATATATATATATATATATATATATATATATATATATATATATATATATATATATATATTAAACTTATTTTTTATGGACAAAATCTAATCAAAATTACTAGAAAAGACACTTGACAAGTCAATATATCTTTTTTAAAATGATAAAGCAATATATATTTTTTTTGTATTTTCTTCTCTTTCTCTAATAAGTTATATATGAATTAAATTTTTATCTGTGTATTAGAGTTATAAAAAAGATTGATAGCCTTTAATATAGATTTTTGTTGCATTGTTATGATTTAAAGTACCTTTAATACTAAAATATTTTGTTTTTTTAATGACACCAATTTAAGTCTTCCATGTATGCAACACTTGTAAAAAAATTAACTACAGTATGATTTCCAAATAATTGAATTGTATAGTTTGGTATATTTTACTTTAGAAAAAAAATGAAAATAAACATTTTGATAAATAATTATGTAATAAGTATTTTAAAAACAAATTCGTTATTAGAAACATTTATTATTTTTTTCAGAAATATAAAAGAAATAAGAATTAAATCTCTTATAGTTTTGTGTTTAATTAAAGTTTTTAATATTAATAATGATTTATATATAGTTAAATAAAGCAGGAATTGAGAAAGTAATATATATATATATATATATATATATATATATATATATATATATAAACTAATCAATCCATATCCAAATAAATAAAATTAAAATTAAAAAAAAGTTATTAATTTATTTTACTTAATAATGTTATTATGTTCAAATTAATAAAAATATTATTGTACTAGTTATAATTATTAATAATTTTTAATTTGTCATATATTTTGTTTATTAAAATTAAATTTATATATAATTAAGAATATGTGCACTAGAACTAATTGATATATTTAAAGTTAAAGAAAGATTACATAATTACAACATAATTATTGATGAAAAGTTGAGTCTCAATGCTAAAAGAAGCATCACCCCACCTTTCATCTGTTTTCACTGTGATTTTTCCAATTGGTTGAACCTTTCTTCGATTGGTCATCTCCTCCACTAAAAATTTATGTTACTTCCATCAAATTAAAGCACGAATATTTGTTATGATTAAGCTTCTTCCATTTCCTTTGATACAACTTCTGAATAGACATGATCAACATTAGTCATTATGATCAACATTGTAGCAGATGGTATATGTAGCAAGAATCATAAAAGTATATTATAAGATTCCGCTTTGTTTTTAGGATTGAATTAACTAATTCTACCAGGTTGATGATAAGTATCTAGTTTTAGTAAGATTACGTATCACTTAAATATTTATCTTGCATAATTTCAATATAAATGTTCCTTCAGAGAACAAATAAGATGAATTAGACACAAGTATTATCTTACCCATGGTCCGCCATCTCCTTAGTAGGTCTCTTCCCGGTTAACATATGTCGCTCATATCTGCTTGGACTCGGGAGGGGTTACCTGCAGAAGGGACTCTGAAGCTCAAGTCAGCCAGATCTCTTAGAAAAGTTAAATCTGATGATTAGGAGAGTAATGAATGTGTACTTTTAATTCGTGGGGTCTATGCGTATTTATAGATTATTAATTATATCTGGTCACGTCATGAGCTGGGCCTTTGCTTGGACTGCAAAGTCCTTGATTATTTTTATGGAGTTGTCGGCCTAAGCCAGTTACCCTTTAACGGCTTAGGCCGCTATTGTTGTTTTCGGCTTGTTTTATCAATGTCACTTTTTAGTGGTTTAGTCCGGGCATCTTAGAAGGTATATGGTGCTTGCTATTATTCGGCTTAGGCCGACTAGGTGTGGTACATCAGTTCTCCAGCCTTTGTCGATATAGTTATGTCGATAAAGGGTGACAAGTGTCTGTTGTTTTTCGTCTGGGCCAACTAGATGTGGTACGGTGAAAAAACACCAAAAACAACCACTTTTGCATTAAAATACCGACAAGGAGAGTAAAAGTAGTAAAAAGTGGAATGTGTGAATATGGTAATTTGATGACATAATTTTTGTTTTGTCCACACAATCGGTAGAGTCAGTATTGGATATGTAGGGAGTCTAATGCTATGAATGAGTCATTGGATTTATTTGTTTACCTCATATTTTTCTTTGATATTCCTGATTTCCTTATTCTTTTTTTGGTCCAGGAAAGGTGATTATTTCCGGTACCTTGCTGAGTTCAAGACTGACCAAGAAAGAAAAGAGGCAGCTGAGCAGTCACTGAAAGGATACGAGGTCATTTTTTATTTCCTGTATTTCAGCACTGAACTACTTCATAAATTATTTATTATTTATATTATACATTATACTTTCATTTGATTTTCACAAATATTTTAATTATTAGGCTGCTTCAGCCACTGCAAACACAGATCTTCCATCAACACATCCAATTCGTCTTGGACTTGCCCTCAATTTCTCTGTCTTTTACTATGAGATAATGAACTCTCCTGAAAGGTAAGTTATTGGTTCTCTTATTCTGCATGGATCCGTTGAATTGCATTTGTTGCTAGCTCTTGTCTGAATGTCATTACTGCAATAAATGATTAAAACTTGATATAAGATGCATTTGACTTTTTCCTAGGGAAAGCAAAAAATGTTGTACCATATGTTGCTCAATAATGATGTCTTAGAGACAAAAGTGGTTGATGTACACTTGTACAATATCATTGCAACAGTATCTTCCACTCACTCTGTCCCCCTCTCAAACTTTGTGAAAAAAAATAATCAAATTAGGATGAACAGAGAAAAATAAAACTGCATGCCCTTGGAGAGAGAGATCATCATGAAGGTCGTAAGTCATTGTTTCAAGAGTGGTGTCTTTTGCTGAGTCACTCCTAGTTAACAGCATGATCATGTTTCCTTTTATTTTGTTTATACTAACATACTTGGAACTACTGAAAAGCTAATGCTATTATGCAGGTGAGGACAACATAAAAGCTGAAGAAGCCAAACCTACCGAGCCTGAGGTGTGTGCATAATAAGTTGTCTACTTTACATGATTTGCTTGTTGAATGCGTGAAAAGCCATCATATTATAGTAGTTAATTCTTGACAATTTATAATGTAGAAAACAAGCAATTTCTTGTATATGAGAGCAACTTAGGGTCTGTTTAGTTTGAGACATTTTTCTCGGGTTTTTTCAAAGAATTACTGTTCAAAGATTTGTGCTAGAATCATTTTTTCTGAAATCAAACATGTCTGTATTTACTTTAGTCACTGTTTAAGGTTCCTTACTTTTAACATTCTTCTACTTCTGCAGCATTGACCATGATTCGATAGTCAGATGTCTAAGGTGTCAACAAGGGCATTTTTCAGGTTTTCTTGCAATGGATTTGGACCAGACAACAGGGCCATTTTCTCCATTACCAAAGCCAGAAGATCTGTGCCTTTCATTTATTTACTTCAAACCTTTTCTTTTTGTTGTCTTATCTGTTTTAAGTGATCAGTTGAAGCAAATGAACAATTTACATTTACCCTTATAAGCATCTCAATCCTTCCTTCATTTTGTTTCCACTTACTTTGCTTAAGATGATTATGTTTCCTATATGCTCCTAGAGAGTAATCATCTATACAAAAAAACGTAACGTGGGTTTAGAATGAGTAGTCTGTCAAAAAACTAAATGTGATGTGGATTAAAAAGGCAATCTATTACTAACATTAATATAAAAATGCTAGAAACTTGCTCTTGGAATATTTTCCTTTTTATTGATTGTGAAAAAAAAATGATAGGAAACAATTCATTTTCAGTTCAATAATTTTCTTTCTTGATCATAGTGGGTTCAGTAAATTTAAATCAATATAAGAGTTTTGAAAGGGATGATCATTCATGGTTGGTTTTGTAACATCCGTTTTCATAATTTTTAAACTATTAAACAAAACATTTAAATTTTAATAATTCATAAGCAGATGATGACGTAGGCCAGTATAATATATAATACAGTCATCCTTAAAAATAACCATACATACACTGATCAACATATACAGCCCACACATTTCTAAAGGGTTACAAAACACCCGATCAGCTAAGCAAAATGGAAAGGCTACATCTACAACTGGTACGTCTAACATAATCATCTCACATCCCGGAGGGGTGTATCCTCACCTACACTTTTATCTGCTCACGCCATTCGGTAGGGACGATCATTGCAAAAGTAGAAGACACACCATAGAAACTAGAAGGGTAAGCTAACTTGAACGAAGAGCAAACCATGCAATTTAATTTATACTGAGGCGGAAAATAGGATTTATTACACAATCTATCAAAATCATCCAATTAATCCCAACCATAACACACACACCATTCTAGACTCGATATCCGGATTATATAAGTGGCATTGGAGCTCCTGGTGACTTGCACTTGAGATGGTTCCTAAACTCTGCAGAGTTTTAGGCACAAGGGGTATTCACCCAACCACTCTCAAGGTAAATCCCATCACCTCTATGATGGATTGAATTCATAGACCAGGACCTCCTGCTACTTCCCCCGACGTAATCCATCATACTCTACTTGAGTCTTAATGGTTACTAGGAGCGTCAGGATGCCACCAATCTGAGTCCTCATGCCCTTACATTCACTAAAACCACATTCCTTAGAATTTCCCTTGAGATCCTAACTCCAACATATTCCCATTCACATCAAATTCGCACTCAATTCCATCACAGTCTAACATGCATAAAGATCACATACAAGACCAACTATCATCATTTTAAAGCAATCAATATAGCATCATGTAAGCCAAACAGTGAGAAAACTAACTTCTGCAGGGAATCTCGCTTAGGCTAGAGAGTCTCGCCTAAGCTAGAGAGTCTATCTCGCTTAGGCGAGTTGATCTCGCCTGGGCGAGACATCATACAGTGGCGAATTACAAATCCTGGGCAAACTCTCGCTCAGGCTAAACTGGCTCGCCTAAATGAGATGTTATCTCGCTCAGGCGATTTCAGCTCGCCTAGGCGAGGTTTTGCGCATTGACAGAGGTGATCTTCTGGTATTTTCGCTCAGGCGAGAGCGGTTCGCCTGGGCGAAACTACCAGGAAGTCCTCTCTGTTCTTCACATGCAAGCTCGCTCAGGATCATCCAACACCCAGTATCACGCAAAGGCAGTTTCAAACACGAATTAAACATACAATCAAGCAATTCAATCACTCCTAAACACAATTCATGCGAAATCTAGATTAAAGTCAGCTTCCCTTACCTTTTTGGCCAAGAACTAGATTGATGGAGTCAATGGATAGCAAGAGAGCATAATTCTTCCGTTTAACCTAGGAGAATCCATCATCAAGACAGGGGAGACGAAGAATAACATGATCAGATTCATAATTCAAAGAGTGCCTAGTGGATTCTAACTGGAATTGAGCTCAATTTCTAACTGGAATTGAGCTCAATTTGGAGATATAACCTACCTAGGAGGATGGTAGCTGAGGGAGGAACTGCGAAGGGTCCTGTTGGCTGGTCCTTCCAGAGTCTGAGTATGGAAAGGCTGAAACAGTGAGATGGCAGCACAGAAATGAGAGAGGGAGAAGGTTAGGTTGCAGAGAATATTGAGAGAATGAGAAAGAAGAGAGGGAGTGTTTCTGTTTTTAGAAGGAAAGAAAAAGAAGCAAAAGAGAGGGGTATCACAGGTTTTGTGTCAAATTTGAAGAAAAGGTTTATGTAATATGCTTTTATAAACTAAGATTATATCATAATACAACACGCATAATAATCAGTAATAGATTTTCTTTATTTATTGGTTTGATAAAATTAATGGAATTGTTTATTCAGAGACCAATTGTTGGTTTGATTTGTATTACAAGACATTCCTATTTGACATATCTAGGACTAAAATGATAATATTTATATACTTTTTATCATCATAATTTGGATTAAATATGTTTTAGCTGTTGAACTTTGTGAAATTGTAATTTGTTTTTTTTTTCAATTTTAATATATTTTGGTTTTCAAATTTTAAAAATGGATGAACATGTGTTACAGGCGGAACATGTGTTACAGAGGGGCAGCATGCAATCAAACCCCAAAAAAGAAGGAGTTGATATGTGAGAAGTACAGACGGAAGGAGTTGATATTTGAGAAGTACAGACGGCCAAAAAGGAAGGAGTTGATATGTGAGAAGTACAGACGGAAAAACCTTAGAATGGAAAGAACTGATCTTTATTAAAGGCACAGAAGAACAATTCCTGCCAATAAAGAAAGAACCGATGCGTGCAACCTCAGTCGGAAAGGGAAGAAATCGATCCTCAAATACAAACGACCCACAAATATTAATAACAGGTCCATTAAGAAATTATTATAAATTAAGGCCTAGTGAACAGGTAAAGGTATGCTTTTCTCACTAACCTACTACACCCCATATCAATCATTCTCTAACTTGAGCGTCGGAGTGCCTGCAGGTACCCCCACCCCCGGAGTGCAAACAATAGGGAGATCCAAGAGGAGTCCAGGGAGGAACAGGAGGAGGTTCGACACAGAGGGTTCTTGAGATCGTCTGGTTCCGCACCGAAATAGTATCGATCAGGTACAATAACAATTTTTGTTAGTATTAAAATTTTCTCTACGTTCATATAAATCTGACCTTTCAACGCAGAGGAAAAATGTTTTAGGATTATTTCTATAATTATAACAAAGATATTTATTCAAGTATACACAACTTATTAAATAATCCAGAGCTCAAGAATGGTATTGCACTTTTTTAATATTATAATAGTAATTAGAATTTCCTTCATCTGCCAAAATGGATATTTGTAAATTGGTAAACTAACAACCATAAAATAGGAACAAATTTAATGCAAATCTAAAAAGGTAGGACTTTGAGTTTCTCCCTTTAAGACCACCCAATAAAATGCACGTGTGGAGAAAAGGACTTCGGTGATTTTATATCCAATAGTATTTTACCCACAGGACTATTCTAATGTATTTATGTTGTTTTTGCAGGAAAGGCAAAGGAAATTAAGAAGTTGGTGTTAAGTCCCTTGCAACTCAAACCAAAAGAGTTTAAATGAGAAAGTTCAAATTATGAGTCTACAACTGAACATTGATATTGACGTTAAGCCACATTTTAAGAAACATTCACTACAAGAAAACCTAGAGCTCCAAAATGAAAACTAATAAGCATTAAGAGAAAATTTCTATGAGAGGGAAAGCTCTATGGCTAATCTCCAAGATGACTGTCCGAGCTTGGGAAAAACCCACTCATGAAGGAAACCTCCATGGCTGACCTACTTGGAATGGAGCTAGAGTAGCACTCATAATTCTATAAATGCAAGGCATATCTATGTTATTTATATGTTGACTTTGTAAATCATTCTAGAGAGAGAAACTGGATAGTTAGCTTAGGTTCATATTGTATATCTCATGTAAGCTATGGAAGGAGGAAAGCTACTTCATGTTCTTCTTGTATACATCATTATGAGCAGTTAAATTCTTCCTAGTTAGGGTTAAATGTAACTTCTAAACTCTCTGTATTGGTTTTATATATATATATATATATATATATATATATATATATATATATATATATATATATATATATATATATATATATATATATATATATTGTCGCAACCGGAATCGCGACGGGACGACGAAAGAAAAAAGAAAACTAGTTTAAAAAAGATTTGGAAGTCGCCACCATAGTTATTCTGGAAAACTATGGAAAACCATAAAAATAAAACAAGTCTGCGAAAAAACCAGATTTTGGATCCGGGAGTTGGTTACGCGTAGGGAAGGTGTTAGCACCCTACGCGCCCGCCCGAGGGCGGTACCTTTAATTAAAAATGTAAAGTTGATGTGATTTTCAAAATGTTAATTTTCCCCAAAAATAACAAGACAAAGATGTTAAAAAGAAATAGAAATATTTTTTTAATTTTTTGGGCCCGACAAGGATTGACCTTGGTCCTACGTATTCTCATTCAAAATGAGAAATCAGGGTTACGTAGTTCTTTAAAAGATATTTGGAAAACTTAGTTGAGAAAAAGATTTGATTTTTTGGGAGGTGAACCTGACAAGGACTGACCTTGCTCCTACGTATCTCACAGTGGAGAATCAAGGATCACATAGTTCTTAAAAGCTTATTTGTTTGAAAATGTTGATGTTTTTTATATTTTGGAATTTTATATTTTTTTTTTGTATTTTTGAATTACTTGAAAATATGTGTCACACGACGCGAGCGGTCGGACAGACACTGAAAGAGAAAGAAAACTATTTTTGGTATGTTTAGAAAATAAGCGTCACACGGTGCGAGCGACCGGACATACACAATGAAATGAAAGAAAACATTTTTATTTTTTTGATTTTTCTATTTTTTGCAATTTTTATAATTTTCAAATATATTTGTTTTTTTTTTGTTTTTTTTTATAATAATAAAATAAATAAAAGGATGAAAATATTTAAGAAGAAATAAAAGTGGAAAATAAAATATGGGGTACATGAGTCATTAGTGAGGGTGCACAAAGTAAACACAACAACAAGCCCAAAAACAATAGACAAAGATATGGGGTGCATGAATATCACATGTGGAAGGTATATGAAGTAAAAGGTGGGGTGCGTGCAGTAAATAAAGGGGTGTGCTAAGCAAACACAAGATGGAGGTGCAGGAATTAAAAACGCGGGTACACGAAGGAGTTCCTAAAGCAAAGAGGGTGTAAAAAAACAATTAATACAATCCAAATAGGGGGTGCAGAACGTAAACAGTATTCTAGCCCAAAACGAAATAATGGTAGGTGCAAGGTGAAACTATGGGGGTGCAAAGGCGAAAAAACAAAAAAAAAAATCGTGGCAAGTGAAACCAATTGACCTAAACCCTAGCTGCCGAAAAAAAAACAAGAGGCAAGTCACCTCCCTCTCTCCCTCTTGCGCCTGGAACCAAAACCATGACCAATCATCATCAACACCTCACTTACTCCGGCAGGCCAGGGACGCCGGCGACGACGCCGACCACCATCAACGACCACCTTCACCGTTGCATCACCACACCACCGCGGCGCCTATTGACGCCGGAGACGTCGCCCTCGTTCCCGGCGGCTCAACGACTTGTTCTCGCGCATGCATCGACTCCAACCCGAAAGATCGTCACCTCGTCATCTCGCCACCACCGGCCACAGCCGTCGCGGGCGACACCAGTGTCCACCACGGTCGTTGGCGACGAGAGCCTATGCGACCTTCACTCTCCTTCCCCTCATGCGCAACTCGAACTGCTTCTGCGCGAACCCCAGGGCCACTGCCATTGGTGCTTGTACTCCGTTCAAAGCTCTGACTCGCCGCCGGCCTCGCCGCCGGCGATGGTTTCTACTTCTTTGTTCATCTATGCGCTATGATTAGACGCGGCTGATTGGGGAAAATGAGACTTGAGTGCTTGGCACTGGAATGGGGTTCCGGTTTGTTGGTGACCGTGTGGGAGGGATTGGTTTGTGGTGTGAAGGAGATGATTGAAGGTGAGGTGAGGGATAATGGATTCTGTTTTGTATTCTTGGGCAGGGGAATGGTGTGATGTTGAAGTGGTGAAGACGTGAATGGGGGATTTGTATGGGTATTTTCTTGAGTCTCTGTTTCGTGTTTTTGTGCAGATGGATGATTAAGATGAAGGGAGCGTGACAGTGATGAAGGAAGCAATACGAGGGTGGTTTTTGGAGGATTATTAGTGAAGAAGATGAAGGATGGAATGTGTGCGAGTTGTGTGAGGATGGAAGGGTGTGACGACAGTGAGAGAGGTTGGTGATGGAAGAGTGTCATGTTGTTTCATTTTCAACCGTTAAAGCAACAACAGTTCCCACATACAAGCATATTTGAATCATGAACCAATAACAATGAAATACAGCCATCCCCACATGCAACTAATCATCATGCTCACACATAAATATTGAAGGTACAATGCTTACTTCTCAGAAGCTCCTGCTGGTGGTGGTCTTGGGTCTGCTCGTTCAAGTCTGTTGCCCCTTGTCTGAGCTGTTTCCACTCTTTTTTTCTCTTCACCTTCACCTTGTTCTCTTTTTGTGCTCTCACCGTGCGTGCTCTTCGGATGCTTGGAAGTTGTGTGTGTAGGTGGAGGAGAGTAGACTTTGGGTTGTTGTTTTTTCGGTTTTTGCAGGTGAATCATGATGGTGGTTATTGTTCCCTGTGAGTAAGTGTTGGACCTCCCGGAAAAGATAAAGGAAAACGTGTTATAGGAGAGAAAGATTTCTTCATTGTTGGCGGTTGCGTGTTGATCATTGAGGAAATCCACAAGAACGACAACTTTTTGATTAAAACAGAGGAGATGTATGAAGATTAATGCATGGAACCGAGGGTTAATGCATGAAATCTACGTGGAGAAGCGACAATGTAAGAGAGAGTTGCAGCGGGTAGGTTGTGCTGGTGCAGAGAAAAAAAGAAGCCTTTTTTGCATGTCTAGAAAATAAGTTGAGAGAAAAAACATGGGACCCGTGGCAATGTGGCAACGTGTGATTGGAAGAATCTTAGAGTGCAAAGAGAATAAAGGTGGAGGTAAAAAATAAGATGATATGAACATGATAGAAACTTGTTACACTTTTAACAGAATGAAAACAAGGTAAAAATAAAGAAAAAGAATGCTGCAGGTACATAAAAAAGGAATTAGGTTGTTACGAAAATGAAAATGGATATGCATAAAAAAATGGAAAACGACTAAATAAAAAGGAACAAGATAAAAAGCTAATATGAAATAAAAGTGCAGTAAAACATATTAAACTCAAAGAACATAAAATAAAACAACAAAATAAAAACGAAACTAAATAAAGAGAAAGAATAAAATAAAATAAAATAAAAAGGGTTAAAATGGATATAAAAATAATATAAGATAATAACAATAATAACATTAATAAAATAAAATAAAGTGAAATAAAAGTCATAAAATAAAAACACAACGAACAAAACAAAAACAAGATGAAAATAAAGTTGAAATAAGAAAAAGAAATATATATTTATGCTCAATTAAATATTCATTTTTTGTATTATTTTTTTTTTACTTTCTTCCTAATTATTATTTAGGTCAAAATTTATTTTTTTTATTTTTTTATCCGGACGAAATTGGGTGTTGACATATATATATATATATATATATATATATATATATATATTATGTTTTTGTCTTTACGTGTTGGTTATTTGATTTGCTTTTGTTGTTTTGATGACTTGATCACTTATCATACTTCATCAGCATTAGATAGTAAAGACATCACATATGGTCTAGTGTTTAGATCCAATCAAATCTCCTAATGCTTGGCATATGACTTTAGTTGGTTTAAAGAGTATTGTTCTTAATGCAAGAGTTCCTCAACTTGGATCAGACATCCTGTGTCTGACACCCTTAGATTCTAATACTACAGACATGAGGTTATAATTATAATTAAGAGTACTTCCAGGTAAGGGTGAGCATCGGTCGGTTTGGGTCAGATCTGATAAAGTGAAAAAAATCGATATATCTGTTCAAAGATGGTTGATATAGAAGGAAAATAAGAGTTTTCGTATTCAATGAACAAAAACTTCATAAACAATGTCATAGGTGTAGATTTTAATATTATTTCACACCTACAACAACAATTACAATCAAGGACAAAGTGAAGATGATGATAATGTTGTGCATTATTTGGTATGCATTACACATATTAAATTTGAATAACATAACTACAAATAGAGGTGATGACAGTTAAACAAAGGAATGACATTCTCCGTCGTACCTTGACATTCCAATATGTAGAGTGACATTTGGGAAATGTTAACAACAATGTACATACCATATATGATCAAATGATTGAGAAGTGCTTTAACTTTTTTTTGTAAACACATTCCTTCTTAAATAGAAATGTCCTATGAACATCGATGAAACAAATTGTATAAAATGATGATAAAAAGTGATAGTAGTTTGAGTGATGTTTTTCAAATTAGTTTTTCTATCCATTAATTATATGTAATATTTTATGGTTTTCGATCATAAATTGACATTTATATTGTGTTTAATATGTTTGGACTCATGTTTTATGGTTAAAAATAATTTAAATAATATACAAATTATTATTTAAGAAAATGTTTTAAAATTTATTCCTCCAAATCCATTTTATAAAATTTAATTTTGTTTCCACAATTTTAATAATTTTAGTATTAATAGCAATTTCAATTTTATTTTAATATAATTTTTATTATTTAAATTTAAAATTATATCAAATTTATACGAGTAATCGATAACCATTTACTTTTAGGTATAATTATTCGTATAGTACTCAGTTTGGAATTAGTGTGTCAAATAGGTTTTAAAAAAGTGTCAATTGTATCCAACTTTTGAAAATTGCTTCAATTAAGTCTCTTTCAGACAGAGTTGACTAACGCCGTTAGTCAACGTGCCACGTGTCAATATGTGGTTTCTTTTTCTTTTTTTAAATTTTTAAAAATTTATAATTTTTTTTAAATTCTAAAAAAAATAATAAAAATGTCACGTGTCAAGTCCATGTGTGTGACACGTGGCATTATAATGTCACGTGTCAGTGTCACCATCAGATGTCATTGTGTTGATTTCGATTTAGTCCCCATATATGTCTTTTTGTTTCAATTTAGTACCTAAGTATGTGTATCTGATTCAATTTCGTCCCATTTTTTTTTTAATAATTAAAATACTTTTATAATCCATTTTTTATAAGATTAAAAATAATTAAGTATAAACATTTTTACAAAATTATGTACTAATATTTATATTGTTTCTCTCAATTTCAGACTAAATTTATTATTTGTATAAATGTTATACTAATATTTTTTATTAAAAACGACTTTATTAATTACTTTTTTATTAAGTACTCATGTTTTGTTAATTTTTATTTTTTAAATAGAACAATATTGTCTCTTACTAATTTTAAACCAAAATTTCTATTGGTATGAATGTTATACTAATTTTTTTTTATTAAAAATGACTTAATAAAATGACTTATACCACTAAATTTTAATATAAATATCAAATACTTAATTTTTGTAAAACTTGTATATTTAATTACTTTTAATTTTATAAAAAAATATTTTAATTATTAAAAAATATTAGGTCAAGAGGTACTAAATCGAAATGAAAAAACATAAATGGGACATTGCAATGCCACGTGGCACTGACAATGACACGTATCATATACAAAACCTTGACACATAACATTTTTATTTTTATTTTCAAATTTTTTTTTAAATTTAAAAAATAAAAAATAAAAAAAACTAGACATTAACTAACGATGTTAGTCAATTCTATCTGAAATGAACCTAATTAAAATAATTTTCAAAAATTGAGATAGTTAATAATATTTTTTTAAACTGGTGCCTATTTTCAACGCTAACCCCAAACTAAGTAGTTTAGGAGTAATTATGCCTTACTTTTTAATATCTCACATCCATTACATTGTTCACGATCTTCTGGATTCTTTGATCTAACACCACCGATCTTGTCAATCACTCTTCCTCCCATCCACTTCATCACTCTTCCCAAACACTGCCTAAGAAACCCATCACACCCCTTCATTACGTTTTCCTTATCCTAATAAAAAATAGAGCATTCATCACTCGAACACACACGCCCTTCGTCACGGACGATACTGCACATCCATTCACACCATTTTTTCCGAGCGCCTTGAACACACACAAAAGCAAGTGAAAGGAGGTACAACAGGTAAGTTCGAAATTTGCGACTAATAAGTAGCTTCTCAGCATGTTACTAGTTGATTGTGTATATTGAAAATATACTCTTGTTACCACTTTTTCTCGCATCACACTTTTATGGAACTGCATTTTTCACACACGAATCCATTTCCTCATTCCTCCATCTTCGTCCCACCGTCAAACAACTCCATTCATTACACAAAACAAAAAACACTATCATCCCAGTTTCATACTCCACCCACTCTCAGTTTCTTCACCTTGCCAAGAGAAGGAACGTGAGTCGGAGTTTCGAAAAGGAAGGGGAGAGCGTGGCGAGGATGGCTTGGCCGACGACGGTGTTCGGAGTCGCCGGCGGTGGATGAAGTCTGCGGAGAGGAACCGTGCGCTGGTCGGCTGTCGGGGGTGGTGGAAGTCGCAGCAGCCGCCGACAATAAAGGCAGCCCCACGTGTACGTGTTAGAAAACGAAAAAAAAAGGAGGAAGAAGGAAGCAGCAGCCCCGGCGATCGGTGAAGCCACCGGCGGCAACATGCGGCAGCGGCTGCAGCGCCGGTTGGCCGGACGTGCGTTGGTTGGTCCTGGGAGGAGGGACGGCTGGTGATTTTCACTATCAAGTGGAAGAAACAAAACCCTAGATGACTTGCCTCTAAAATAAATTTGGGTTGGCCCAATTTTCGCTTCAAGTACCCCCATTTTAATCTTTGCACCTCCATGTCTTGTTTGTTTTGGGTCCTTTTTATTTGGAGTTTAATTTTGGTTTGTATCGTTTGGGCAGGTTACATATACATGTTACGGATTTTTATTGTTGGCATTCTTCTTGCCAAAAGAAAATTAAGTGATCACCGAATTTTGAAATCCGATTTAGGGAATCACCGGATTTGGAAATCTGGTTTAGGAAATCACTTAGATTTGAAAATCTGGTCAAGAAACTTATTCATTTAAGAACTCACCGAAATTCAAAATCCAGTTTAGAAGCTAATTAGATTTCGAAATCCAGTTTAGAAACTCAGATTTCGAAATCCAATTTTAAAATGCATCGAATTATGAAATCCAATTTTAAAATTTACGGATTTTGAAATCCGATTTTGAAATTCACCGGATCTTCAATCCTCGTTTGTAATTAGTCTGCATATTCCAACTTTTGAAAAGCTCATTCAGTTTACCATTTTCTCTATTTGATACAGATAATGTACATTGTGACTATTTTACTGTTAATGATTTTGAAATGAGTATTCTTCAATTATGAATTCGATTTACTGTGTGGATTGCAAGACTTTGATTTTACTGTCGTTTTCTACAGCAACGACTTGTGTTCATTTTTTATAATTTAAAAAAGATTACTCAATATTTTATCATAATTAAAATGATTTTTTCTTATTATTCGTTTAAATTGTAAAAACTCTTTATTAATTGAAAAGGATGTTACAATGCTCATTATTATATAGGTATCTTTTTTTAAAGAAAAACAATTATTTAAAAGAATTTGATATGAGTAAAGATTTCCCCTTTCTCCTCCAATCCACGAGAACACCCCACACTGTTTCAAACCTATACAAATTCAGAAGTGTCGTTGTTGTTAGTCTTGTTTCTCTTCCTGCTTCTGCCTGTGTATTGGAGTGTTCTAACTCTACCAGCCCAATTCATAGACACAAGAGTCACAAAAAATAACCATCTAATCAATATCTTACAGAAATTTTGTATGCTAACGGTTCTAAATCACACCCAGCAATATTAATTTAAAGCTTTTGGAGTCTGGGATCACATCGGTTATATTTCATTGCAACATACCTTAGAGCTTCATTAGGGTATTCACAAGGTAGGCATGCTTATCACTCTTTGCTTATTTTATGAAAGATGTTTGATGATATGTCTCAAAGAGTTTTGGATCTTGTTTTCCGATGTTGGATCTTAAGGGAAGTAAGCCATGTTATTTTAATGACTGACGTTTCTTGGTTGCATTTACTGATTCACTATATGGCCATTTTTTTTTCTATTAACTGCTGTTGTATGAAATTTATGTGGATTTTGATTTTCTAGCAGAATGTGAACTCTTTATGGTATTTTTTTCCCCTTGTGACCAATGGCTGGGGTACTGCATATAATATACACTTTGTCTTTCCTCAGATGAGTATTTTAAAGTATTTGGAGACGTCCAGGCATAAGGTTTTTGCTACAAGAAAGTATCTGAAAGGTAAATTTAAACTAATTGAACTAATGCAAACTAAATTTCCTATCATCTGATGCTGAAAACAACTCAATGAAGTTGTTGTAGTAGTAAAACTATTATATGCCCATTTCAGTGTAATCAAAGTTAAATAAAAAAAAGTTCATTGTAAGTTCTGATTATGATCGTTTTATTTTTTAAAGGAGAAAAATATACATTAAGTAGTTCGAAGAAAATGCGGTCAAGCTTTTATACTGAATTTTGAAGCATCCAAGTACCATTGTTTGTGTGTGAAAGGAAGGAATTTAATTCGTTATTTTTGGATAGTGAACTAAACCCAGTTACCATATTTTTTTTTCATTGCAGTACTCGGTTTTTCCTCTTTCCACACAGCTCCAAATTCCTCTGTGGAACTTCACTCACAAGAAGAGGAAGTAGTGATTGCTTTGGGAAGCAATGTAGGTGACAGGCTGCATAACTTTAAGGAAGCCTTGAAGATGATGAGAAACTCAGGCATTAACATCACAAGACATGCTGGCCTGTATGAGACAGCCCCGGCATATGTCACGGATCAACCTCGATTTATCAATTCAGCAGTTAGAGCTGTCACTAAACTTGGTCCACATGAATTATTGTCCACGCTGAAAAGAATTGAGAAGGACTTGGGCCGAACAGATGGCATAAGGTATGGTCCAAGGCCAATTGACTTAGACATTTTATTCTATGGTAAATATAAAGTGAGTTCTGATATCCTCACTATACCTCATGAAAGAATTTGGGAAAGGCCATTTGTTATGGCCCCTTTGATGGATTTATTGGGATCAGCTATTGACAGTGATGCAGTTGCTGCCTGGCATTCATTTTCTGGCCATTCTGGTGGACTCTCTGGATTATGGGAGGATTTAGGCAGTGAGTCCCTTATTGGAGAGGAAGGTATGTATAGGGTAATTCCTGTTGCAAATGGGTTACTTGATTGGTCTAGGAGAACTTGTGTGATGGGGATCCTTAATGTGACTCCAGATAGTTTCAGTGATGGGGGGAATTTTCTGTCTGTGGAGTCAGCTGTTTCTCAGGTTCGGTTAATGATTTCGGAAGGAGCAGATATGATTGATATTGGGGCACAGTCTACTCGGCCAATGGCTAGTAGGATCTCTGTTGAAGAAGAATTAGGTAGATTACTACCAATCCTAGAAGCTGTAGTGTCAATGCCTGAGGCTGAAGGAAAGCTCATATCAGTGGATACTTTCTACTCTGAAGTTGCTTTAGAAGCAGTGAGTAAAGGGGCTCATCTTATAAATGATGTATCTGCTGGGAAGTTAGATAGTAACATGTTTAAGGTAATGGCAGATCTTGATGTTCCTTATGTTGCAATGCACATGAGGGGGGACCCATCTACAATGCAGAATAGTGAAAACCTGAAGTATGATAATGTCTGTAAGGAAATATCATCAGAATTATACTCAAGGGTCAGAGAGGCTGAGATCTCAGGAATACCAGCATGGAGGATTATCATTGACCCTGGCATTGGGTTCTCAAAGAAAACTGAAGACAATTTGGAAATCCTGTTGGGACTACCTGATATCAGAAAAGAGATTGGCAGAAGAAGTTTGTCCATATCTCATGCTCCCATGCTAATTGGAGCCTCTAGAAAGAGATTTTTAAGTGAAATTTGCCCTCGTCCGGCGGCAGAAAGGGATCCTGCTACAATCGCTGCTGTCACGGCTGGTGTTTTAGGAGGGGCTAATATTGTTAGGGTGCATAATGTGAAAGCTAATCTAGATGCCGTGAAGCTATGTGATGCAATTCTAAGACAGAAAAGTTCTCACATGAAATCTCGACATTGAGAGTATTTATGCAGCAAGAACTCTATTGGTGTTGTTCTTTGCTATGTCCTTCCTACTGCAATGTTTTCTGTAGAACACCACGATGCTGCTAAAGCCAGCACAGAGAAGCATCGAGTACAATGTAGCATTTGATAATCAGCAAACCATGTTCTATGGTAATTTTGTCTCCTGTTTATCTCATTCCTTTTTCTTTAATCAGCAAAAAGGCCATCAAATTAATAGAGGTAAAACCAAATAAAGATGAAAGTTTAAAGCCAAACAACATAAAGGTTATGGCTAAGGACACAACACTACTAAAAATGCTTGACCCTCTGATGTTATAAGTCTATCCCAGCCTCACTCAGACATAGTTTATCTCATTCCTTAACAAGTATTTGATTCACTGATTTTATTCAACCCTTCATTTGTAACTTGTTGATTCACAGATTTTGTCATATTCAACAATTTATGATTCCTCCAAAAAGTAGTTTTATTTCAAAGAAATACTAGCATAACATTTCCTATTGCTTGAAATTTATGCTAGTCCCACTAAATATGAATCACATTTCCCATTTGGTGGCCCCATTGTCAAAGTAGTGAGATCCACATAAATTTTAGCCTATAAGAAAATGTATTGAAAAGTGCTGTATATAAACCTATTACAATCGGCTTAGTAGTAGAGATTTGAAGTAGTTTGCAGGAGGATAAAAGTTCAAACAATATATTTACTATATGCAAAAGAGTGTGTTGAAGAGTCCAGTGATCTGTTTTCACTATTTTTACATTTCAAACACTCAAAAAGTGATGTTAAGTTTTCTAATATAATCTTTGCTGCAGACAATTAACTTAACCCTTCTTTTGGGGGAAGTAAAGGACAAGGAATAGATAAAAAGAAAAAAAAAAAACTTTCTGTCAGGGGAAAAGGTAAAAGGGCCAGGAAAAGGGTAAATATATAAAATACTTTTATCTTATCTGGATGTTTATGTATTAGATGAATATATAAACAAACTATGTTTAATTACATTAATAAACTTAATTTATACTTTTCTCTCTTTTCTTCTTACTTCTCTCGTATAATTTTTGTTATAAAAGAAAATCATGTAATTGTAATTTCTCGTTTAATATTGCACTTTTACATCAATGTTATTACACTTACACCTTTGTCTTTTGAATAATAATATAGCAAATACATACATTAAAGTGAACAGTTTTTAAAATTTTCAAAATTAGAATTTTTTATTTTTTCAAAATTAGAATTGACTCAATCCTAATTTAGTATAAAAATGTCATTGGAAACTAGCAAATGAATTTAGGCTACTCACTTGGGCATTTCACGTTGGGGAAACATGGTCCAAAATAATTGTATATATGTCCGATTGGGAGAGGAACGTTGTTCCATTTTAAAAGGAAATTTGAACTTAATTAAATAAAAAAAAGAGCATACGGGTGGATTGAAGACAGAACAAATATTGATACGTGTCATTGTTATTGTTACATAGTACTGATAATGTCACGTAAAACACCATTGTTACATAGTATTGATAATGTCATGTGACTTGAATAAATTTTTAAGAAATAATTAAAAAAATAAAAAAATACAAATAAACATGTAACATGTTTTTAACATCATTAGTATGTTACTAATGAAAAAAGATTTAATTGAACTCAATTTTTAAAATATTATAACTTTATTAAAACAAAAATGAAAATGAAAATCCACTTACAACTTTTTAACTCAAATTTGAACGAAATGAGTATTTAAAGTTTAGTTTATTTATAAGTTAATATAATATAATTAAACAACTTTTTCAAAATTTTACTTTTAATTTGTATATAAACTAATTTTAAACTTTGAAAAAGGTCAATTTCATTTTTTATATATACCTTTTAGAAGTTTTTATACGAAGAAAGTCAGCTACAAATATAAAAAGATCCCCATCTTTTATAAAATTTATTTAATCATATTTATTTTTAGTTAATATAATGAGTAATATGACATCAAATCCTTGTATTATCGTATTCAAAGCAAACAAAGAAAATTGAGAAAATCAATCAAATTACATTTTCTCTTACACAATGGGTATTGTACTAAACAACCTGCTACACTTTATCTAAACTATATGAAAATAAACATTTCTGAAAAATACCAAAATACCCCATATCCAATCATTGACATCTATCCATTTTACAGGTTTTTTCGTCAATTACCCCTATTTTAAAGATATTTTCTTTAGTTTCCTACTTCATGTTCCCTACTAACCCCTTTTTCTTTAGTTAATTTGGTTGTCCTCATTTTTTTATTCACTCTTTTTTAAGTTGAGTTACTATAATTTTACTTCCTTCAAATATTATAGTTTTTACCTTGGATTTCTCATAATGATTGTAGGCATCGCAGGATACTATATGCAGCTTAGTTGTTGAACAAGTTGTCTCTGTTAAAATGGCAAGAGACAGCTACAAAGTTGGCCCTTGATGATACATGTGGAAAAATGGACGAGTTACAAGGGAATGTCGTCACTCTAGAAGAAAATCTCAAGGAAGAAAGGTAAATTTGAATTACATAGGGTACATTAATTGTTTCTTTATTGTTGAATTCGTATTCTTATCTCATGAATGACTTCGTGATATCATATTCCAGGGATAAAATCTAAGAAAGTAAACAAACTCTCAAAGAGATTGAAACTAAGCACAACCACTATGCGAAAAGACAAGAGGTTTGGATGACATGGGTTTTGTAATTGGATCAGTTTTCATAGTTATATTGTTGTGCATTTATTCTTAATAATAAGCTTTTAAGGTGGTAATCTTGTCATTATTAATTTCTTTCATTTTCAGGAGTTAGACAATGATATGAAGAAGTGCAAGGAAGAGTTCAAGGAGTTTGAAAAGCAAGATGTTAAGTATCAGGAAGATTTTAAGCACGTAGGTCAAAATATCATAAAGGTAAAGGATAAAGTAGAAAAGGTAGAGAGGCAAGTCATAGTTCATTGCAATTGAAACTTTGTGTTCATGAGACATCTAATTCTTTTGTTTCTACTTTGTATGTCAAGATTCATCCAAAATTGAAGCCTTTATGAAATAGGGTGAGGAATGAACTGATTTGATACCAAAACTTGAGAACAATATTCCAAAACTGCAAAAGTTGTTGCTTGATGAGGAGAAGATCTTGGATGAAATCGCATAGAGTTGCAAAGGTGGACTTTTATCATTTTTATTAATTTATTTCCAATATATTGGAAAGTGCTTTTAATTAAATTTGCTTTGCTGAAGTGGTGATGGATCTCCAGCTCCAATAACTATACTTTAGTCAAAACCACTTTAACATGTTTTTTATTCTTAAGCATACTTCCTTGCAAGTTGCTACATTTTATTTTTCATTCTATTTTAACATTAAAAAGTTTGTTTTAGTTAGGTTCCTTATTCTAATGCTTAACAGATAGTCATGGTTGTCTTCTGCCTCTTGAGATTATGAAAATCTGTTAGAGTGAACACACACGTACTTTATTGACATATGTGAATAGATTTCTAAATATACTATGCTATTTTGTTGGAGTAAACTGCATATTGTTATCCCGTGAGGTCTGTTTTTGATAAGTGAGTTTTTCATCCATGCCACTGAATAGGCATGGCAGAAGGTTGTAAAGTTTGACTTTTCATTACCCTAAAAATATTGATTAAGGACTGGGATCTTTGTATTTGTTACCAGAGAAAGAAAGTTTCATATATTGTTCTTTTTGCATTGTCATTACAATGGTGGCTTTGATCAATACTTTTTAGAGATGGGGATAAATCATACATGGCTTTAGGAGGCCACAATGAAATTGTCATTTTGGATACTATAATCTGTGGTCTGAAGCACATAATTTGAGTTTTTTTTAGCTGATAAATCTCTTTTTTCACTCAAATTAGCTTTCTGATTTTTCTATGCAATTTGTTGAATGAACATTTTTCTGAATATTTAAATACCACTAGCTATATTTATATATCATTTTCTTGGCTGACTCTATATTTATATAACATTTGTATATCATTTGATATGCACCTGCAACCATGTAATATATTCCAGATGTTTGATAAGTAATGACAAGGGCATTGATTGTCTGACCAGGGCCTATCATGATGACACATTGGCGGTGAAAGTGAAAGACCTCGTGTAAGCAATATCAGTAGCTTACTCATTCATTTATATCTCACTTTCTGTGATTTCTAAAATAAATAGTATACTCATTTATTTATTGGTCCAATAACATTTATTTATTGATCCAATACATCATAACTATAAATATAAAAAATGTATTATTTCTTTTAAATTTTGAGATATAGCAAAGAAAGTTTTGTCCTTTACATGAGAAGGAAATATAAAATTTTGTAGATTTTTTAAATACTTTTACTATATATGATTAATCCAATCTTTCAAAATAAATTTATTTTTTTTTAGAAATATCTTAATAATATGTTAGCTTTATTGTTGTCTATATTAGAATTTTTGTGGTGGTATTTTTTGATTTCAAGAATTTGAGACCAAACTAAATGTGTGTAACACTGAAGAAAAAAGTAGGAGTAAATACAGTAATTATCTTTCACTACATTATGTAAATGTGAATAAGTTTTATTTTTATTCTTTTAGTCGTACAAAATTAGATTATATAGTTGAGTAGTTTATTGTAAGTTAAAATACTATGTTGGTCCTCGTTTCTGTAATAAAATCTCAATTTGGTCCTCGTATTTTTATTAGTCTCAATTAGGTCCTCATTTTTGTAAATTAGTATCAATTAGGTCTTTTCCGTTAGTAGAGAGCTAACACCGCTAAGTAGGTGTCACATGTCAGCTTCTCGTTTTTTTGAATTTTTTTGAATTTTTGAATTTTTTGAATTTTTTGAATTTTTTTTAAAAAATATTTATGCCACGTGTCAGGTTTGTAGTGTGCCACGTGTCAATCTAATATGGTGACACGTGTCAAATTATTGTATGAATCTTAATTTGGTCCTCATATTTGTTAATTTGATTTGATTTCAGTCCCAATTTTTTTTAAAAGAATGTTAATTTCATGTGTTCCAAATTTAGAACAAATTTAACCTTTTTATAGATTTAATGATGATACTTTTATTATAAGTGATATTTCTATTATATATTTTTAACAACATTTAATTTATTTAAATTTATATTTTACATTAAACTTTATTTAAATTTTATTTTAAAATTATAAATATATAGATTAATAAATTTATATTCGAAATATTTGTATAATATTCAATATAAACAATATTTTAGAGTTGGCTTAAAAATAATAATTTTATAAATTCAAATGTAAAATTTTAAAATAATTTTATAACAAATTAAAATAAATATATTTAAAATTTTAATATTAAATATAATTAATATTATTAAAATATTTAATAAAAGTATCAATTTTAATAAAAATAATCATAACATTACATAAAAGTAAAATTTGGTCTAAATTTAGAGTGCCTGAAATTAAAAATTTTTAAAAAATTGGGACTCAAATCAAATCAATTTAACAAATATGAAACCAAACGTGACACGTGGCATAAATATTTAAAAAAAAATAAAAAAATCAAAAAAAAAATCAAAAAAATAAAAAAATTCAAAAAAAAATGAGAAGCTGACACGTGGCACATACTTAACAGTGTTAGTTCTCTACTAACGGAAAGGACCTAATTGATACTAATTTACAAAAATGAGGACCTAACTGAGAGTAATAAAAATACAAGGACCAAATTGGGATTCTGCGACAAAAACGATGACCAACGGAGTATTTTAACCTTTATTGTACTATAAACTTTTATTATGGAGTGAAATATAATTTATTACATTGAATCTTAGAGATTTTATTTAAATTGTATATTATATATATATATATATATATATATATATATATATATATATTACCATTTCATATATCAAATCAAATATAATTTTTTAGGGTACTATTTTTCCCTTTTACTAGTTCTCATACACACATTTAACCTTTTTTTGGTTTGTAGTTTGTATATTTTTTACAATATTTTTATTGTAATTTAGGTGAAGATATTAAAAATTGTCATCATAAATATAATGTCAAATTTATGTGTAGATACTTAAAATCCTATTATAAGTATTTAGAGATATATTTGATTTGTTTTTCTTTGTTAAATACAAAAAATATGTCAATTAATTTATATTTGTAATTTGATTAGAATTTTTTTTTGAAATAGAAGATGATGACCTAACATCAACAAATGTTAGCAATAATACAGTTAGAAAAACTAAAGTTTTTATATGTGAAGTTTATATTTCGTAGTTGTTTTTTTTTATTGTAAAATCGTACTTTATTTACCTTATGGACAAGAATAACACGTTACACGTATATAATCATATTTAAAGTTATATTTGCAAAATATATTATGTTTAAAGAATTATGATTAAATTTAGAAATAATTTATTATTTTTTACATTCAAACTTATTTATTAAAGATGCAAAGGAGACTATCAGCATTTAATCTACCTATAAAAGTGCAACAATTTTTTTCATAACATCTAAATTTAAAACAAAACATAATTTTAATTTTAAGTAACCATAAACATTCAACATAAATTTAGAAAACATGGATTTAAAGTACACTAATACAATTCAATTACTAAAAATTAAAATTATAACACTAAATGTCTAAATTAATAACAATATTTGCATGTATTTTTGTTAAAAATTTTAATATCAATTTCATGGAATTATAAATTACTTATCAGATTACAATCTACAATATGTTAGCATTTTCCTTTCAAGTGTATTGTTAAGGCCTCCGTGGTATTTTTTTTAGAATAAATAACTTCTTTTTTCTCTAATTTAATACACCAAAATTTGTTCTAATAAATATTTATTTTTCTTTTAAGTTGTCTATATCTACCTTTGATTCTATTTAAAATTTTTAACATGAACTTAATGTTGTATTATTTTGTATAGATCATATTACAACATATTATATAAAATATTGAGCAAAGTGATAAGTTTAGTTTCAAATTAAAACTATATTTTATAACCAAATATAACAAAATATAAAATATTTATGCTATTTCAATCTTGATTTTCTAATTTATAATAATAACTAATTTTTAACATTGAAAGATTTTTTAAAACAACAATATTTTTTAAAAATTAATTTAAATAAAAAATATATAGTCACAAAATTATCAAAATTATTGATCCGAGAATTGTTTCTTTTCAAATGCGGATTTAAGTAGGATACGAACTTAAATGAGTACGACTTAAATGTGTGTGGACTTAATCTTAAACGAATGTTTCCTATATATCAATTTTATAATCTAAACAAAATCATAAGCATTTTTTAATTTTAATGATTCAATAAAAAGTAATAATAATATTTCTGATTCCACCTGTCATAACTTTTAATATATTTTTGTCTGTTTATATATGTATGTGTTTCTATTTACAAATTTTAATATTATTTTTATTTTGTACATATCTTATAATATCTCTATATTTTAATTTGAAAGAGAGTCTACCAACGCATTTTATTTTAATATAAACATCATTAATAAATTATTACATCAATTCTATAATTTAATACAAACAAAATTATATCCTAATATTATTGGGTAATCTTAATATTACCATTTAAACAAAAAAATAAATTGTGTGTATGCATAAAAAATTAGCAATTATAAATTAAATATCCACATGGATAACAACACCCATATCACATGTGTTTTTGTTTAAAAATTTTAACATCAATTCATGTTACTCTAATTTGTTTTAATATGGACCATATCTCACCATCTGTGTGCATTTTTTTTTTCATTTTTCTTTAAATTCATTGTTCATGTGTGGACAATAATCTTATACAGGACCAAAGTTCACAATATACCTGTATTTTATTTATTTCATAATTAAAAAAAAAATACATGTGCGTACACATTAAATAATTAACTCAGAGTCAATGTCTACATTGATAACAATATCTTATGTTTTTTTTTAACCTTGAATTCATATTAAATTTTTAATAAGATTACATTTCACAATATACTTGCACTTTATTCATATTTGCATGTTTCTTTTTATTTAAAATAATTTAAGTTTAACTTCATTTTTTTTTTTTGATTCCATAAGTCAATATTTTTCAATATTATTTTTCTATTAAACTCCCTATCTTCTATTTAAAATTTTAACATTAACTTATATGTACTTTTAATTAATTCATTATAAAAAATAATAGTAATCAATGATTTAATTTTTATTTTATTATTTAAATATTATATTTTTTATTATAATAATAAAATATAATAATATAAATAAATAATTCGTTCAAATATAACAATACCAATATTAGTCTTTTAATCTAAATTATAAAAAAACAACCCATATATAATTAGATATTATAAATTCAATGTCTAAATTGATAACAACACTTGCATGTATTTTTGTTTAAAAATTTTAATATCAATTTCATGCTACTTTAACTTCTTTTAATATTTTATTTTAACAACGATATATATATATATGAATTTCATTTTAATATAATATATAACTAACCACTCTAATCGTAATTTCGTCTATAACAATATTATTTTACTACAAATCACTAATAAATGATTATGTAAATTTTATAATTTAATACAAATAAATTCACACTCCAATTTTATAATTCAAAAAAAAAAAAACTGTGTACACATCAAATAATCAACGGATAGTAAATGTTTATATTGATAACAATATTTTATGTTTTTTCTTTTAATTTTAACCTTAAATTCATGTTAAATTTTTAATAAAATTACATTTCATAATATTTTTTCACTTTATTTATATTTGCATGTCACATTTTATTTAAAATAATTTAATTTTAACTTCATATTTTTTCTAAAGGTCAATCAATACCTTTTAATATTATTTTTCTTTTAAACTCATTATATCTAGATGCACTTTTATTTAAAATTTTAACTTAATGTACTCTTAATTAATTCATTATAAAAAATACTAACAATTAATTATTTAAATTTTATTTTATTATTTAAATATTATATGATTGCTTTATTTATTAGTATATCATTAGTTCAATGTTTGTTTATGTAGTATTGTTCTAGTCCAAGTTTAATCACATCTTGTACCTATATATCATATCTTATTTTAATAAAATATTAGTTATCTTGAGAAAAATTAAAGTTAACTCTTAAACAATCTAAAGTAAATTAAACATATCCAAACGTAAAATAAAAACAGCTAAGCATAATTTTGAGTTTTTTAAGTACATGTTATTATTAAACATCATTAAAAACTTAATTATTCCTATATATATTTATGTTCGAAAGATATTTGTCATATGTTCTAAATTGCATTTCATTTATTTATATTTTAAAATTTAATTTAAAATTATTTTTACAACGATATCTTTATTATAAGAAGGGTGTAGATATATACAATCAATCTTTTAACATTTTAAAAAAAAAATGAATGTTTCTTCTCTTTCTATCATTCACAAATGTTTTTCTTAAGATAAAATATTAATGAATTATATCTACAGATAATAACACAAATATATCAAATTTTATAACTCATAAAAGTTAAAAAAAAAACCTGTAAATATTATATAGTAAAAAGTAATATAAATGTTATTTATGTATAAATATAAAAATAAAAAAGATTATTTATCTACAATTATCTATTGGTCATAATTTAAAAATTAAATAGTATATCATTTAAAATTTTAGAAATGAATTATTTAAACATAATATTAATTAAAAACATAAATTGAAGTTATTCAAATATAAGTCACAACTACAAATATGAAGATGCATAATCATACACACAAACACACATAAATAATGTGGGGTGGGGTCAATTGAGTTCTATAATTCCCATTTATACAGTTATCATCCTAAGACACTTTGTTATCCGTAATCATTGATTATCCTCCTACTCATTTACCACTTTCTTCAAAAAGTTAGAAGAAAAAAAAAAGTGGATGATTTTTAGAACGAATGTTTTACTTTAGGTATAAATATACATTTGGTACCCAAACTTTTTCGGAAAGTTCAATGTGGTACCCGAACTTTAGAAATATTCAGTTTGATACCCAATTTTCTAAAGAGGTTCAATTTGGTCTTCTCCGTTAAGTTGGAGTTAACACCGTGTCCGTACAGGACAGGTGTCAAGCCATGAAATTTTTATTTTATTTTTAATTATTTTTCAAAAAATAAATTTTTTTTTTCAAAAAATTTTAAAAACTGCCACGTGTCAGTTTATCATCATACCACGTGGCAGCTTACAAGCATGAAGTTATTTTCAATTTAGTACCTTAATTTAAATTTTTAGTTCAATTTAGTACCCCAATTTTTTAAAATCATTCAATTTCGTCATCTTCCATTTGAGACCAAATTAGTAAATAAGCTTAATTACAACCTATATATACATGTTACAATAACTTTTTATATTATATATACATCAAATCATTTCACTAAATACGTAAATTATTTTATTTTTTTCATTTTAACCTTTGTAATTTTTTATACATGAAATTTTTTACACTTGTAAAAAATAAAATAATTTGAATATTTAGGTGTAGTGATTTAATGTATAAATTCAAAACAATTATTTTAACATGTTTATATAAATTATAATTAAGCTTATTTACTAATTTGGTCTCAAATAGGAAAGGACGAAATTGGATCATTTAAAAAAATTTGGGTACTAAATTGAACCAAAAATTTAAATTGGGGTACTAAATTGAAAACAACTATTACACTGCCACGCGTCATGCTTGTAAGCTGCCACGTGACACGATGATAAACTGACACGTGACAGTTTTTTAAATTTTTTGAAAAAAAAAATTAATTTTTTGAAAAAAAATTAAAAAAAATAAAAATTTCATGGCTTAACACGTGTCATGTACGGACACGGTGTTAACTCCAACTTAACAGAGAGGACCAAATTGAACCTCTTTAAAAAATTGAAGTACCAAATTGAACATTCCTAAAGTTCAGGTACCACATTGAACTTTCCGAAAAAATTTGGGTACCAAATGTGTATTTATACCTTTACTTTATTACACATAAAACTGATAATATACATCTGCAACTTTTTATCATTACATCTTCCAGACATGTAAGGTGCTTTGGCGTCAAATAGGAGCCAGGTTAGAGAACATTGTTTTCCTGGAAAAACTGGTTCGGCAAATTTGTCATGACAAAAATTATGGTTGAATTATAGTCCAGCAAATATTTGAATTGAAGAACAATATTGTTTTCATAAGAGCATGGCAGAAACAAAATTCTATATTTTTAGGGAGAAGCAATCCAAAGTGCAATTCTTTTCTGTTTAAGGACTGGCTGAACATTGAGAAACTAGAATAACTCAAACTTGTAGAGTACTAATCAATAGCCCTTGAAAAAAACATCTATTCATAAAACTGTCAAACTGGATTAAGAAAAAATCATCTATCCATATATCTATTGTTACTGAGTCAGACTTTGGGAATATGTTATTGAGTCATTCAGTGTGAATGTATACCATCATAAAGTAGTACAAATTTAGCAGATATGACACACTTCTGGTCAACGGCTTCATTGAATGCATCCTCCATAACTGGAGTGGAGTTTCCTTTGACCTGACAATGACAAGGTATCTAATCTAATGGTTACAAGTGGGAAAGGGTAGGTACTGCAACATTAACTATTTGTGTTTACAGCTGAGACAACAGATGTTGGTGGATTTCTATACATTGGTGAACTGGGGTGAAATTTCCTTTGATTTTGGTATCTATAAAGTTTGCTTAATCATGGCTGCAGAGAATTCAACAAATAGACGATAATTCAACAAGGCATGTTGATAACTGAAAGCATTTCAGCCAGGGGAATTTCTATCGTTGGTTAAGATTTAGATAAAAGGATAAAAAACTAAAGAAACAAAAATTATCGGAGAGCTTATACGAGCTACTGACAGAGAGCAATTCAAATGCTTAGACAGTTTAGTACAGCCACAATCACATCAGGAATTCAGAGCACATGGTCTATGAGTATGTTCTAGTATTCATGCTTAGGTTTTCATGTAACCCTGCAACATGTTTCTTTATATTGCTCTCAATCTCAGTATAGTCCACTTTAGGCACTTCTCAAACTTTTAAGAATGACTCTTCTCTTTTCTGCCAAAAAGAAATATTATATACACAAGACGAATCTAAAATTCAATGTAGATTAAGCTCATACCCAACGGAATTTAACTTCTTTTCCAAAGAATGGTGGTTTCATATGACTAGCTATCCTGTTTCATAATCTATAGAAATAAGTAATCATACACAAGATTTATCTCACATTACAAATGACCCACCAAGGTCAGCCTATTGATAGAGGGTTTAGATGTTCGCATGAGATTCTAGATTGTATCCTTACAAAATCACATTAGATATTCACTCACCAAGTTGCTCCGATTTGACAGATCACCGTAATCTATTGTCGTAGAACCTCAGCTTCAGCATTGGCCATAGGATCATCCTTGATCTCAATTTCTTCTTCCTTCTCTCCCTCTCGCTGTTCAGCCACTTGTTTTCGGTGCAAGTCCTCCGCCGCCTGCATCGCCGCGCGATTCTCGGCCTCAATCCGCCGCATCTCCTCCTCCTGCTGCTGGCGCTCAAACCAGGTATCGGCATCCGCCCAAACTGAAACACAAAACAGATATGCACGGTCAATCTCCCACAGAGAACACAAAACAAAGAATAGAATTAGACCATTCACAAATTAGGGTTTAAGCATGAGTGAAAAATAAATAAGCATAGGATTAGGGTTTTTACTAGGTTGGGCGGCCCAGCCCTGTTCACCGCCTTTGATGCGTTCGGGGAGGGCGTAGTTGACGGTGAGGACGCGGCCGTAGAGCTCGGCACCGTCCATGTTGTCCATGGCGGCGGTGGCATCTTCGCGTTCGAGGAAGGTGACGAAGCCGAATGAGCGGTGCTTCTGCGTGGCCTGGTCGAGCGGCGTCTTGACGTCCTTGATGTCGCCGAAGGGGATGAAGGCGGCGTGGAGGATTGACTCGTTGACCTCCTCCGCTAACCCTCCCACGTACAACGTGTTCTTCTGCACCCCTTGCGTCATCGCCATTCCTACTTCACTCACTTCAAAAACCACAACCACCACCACCACCTAGCGTCGCCGCTAACACCTAAAACTGTGTTTCTGTTTTCTCTGTGTATTGGGCTTCTTCTCCTGTCGAAGATATTGGGCCTCAACAACAGACGGTTATTTGGAACATGGGTGTTACTTCTTGCACCCACAATTTCTTTGCACACCTAATCAACTTTTTAAATTGACCAATTTTACTCTTTGAAAAAGTGACTTTCGTTTATATATTTGGGAAATTTTTTGAAACAAGTTTTTAAAAAAATTTAAAACAAGATTTTCTAGACAACAGTTTCTAAAAAGGACGTGATTAGGCCACAAAAGGTTTCTAAACTTCCTTAACGTGTTTTTCTGAATCTCTATATAAAAATTAGGGTTAAATATGTTTTTGGTCCCTCAAGTTTCATGAATTTTGGAATTAGTCCCTCATCAAAACTTTATACCAATTTAGTCTTTCATCTTTCAAAATGCGTAAATTTAGTCCTTTTAACCAAATTTTGTTAAGTTTATTTAACGTTTTAAGCACATTTCATGATAGTATTTAAGTTAACATTGAAGCAAAAATGTGTCAAACAGTGTAAATAATTTAAATATTATCATGAAATGCGCTTGAAACGTCAGATAAACTTAACAAAATTTGGTTAAAAAGACTAGATTCATGCATTTTGAAAGATGAAGGACTAAATTGGTCAAAAGTTTTGATGAGAGACTAATTCCAAATTTCGCTAAAACTTGAGGGACCAAAAACATATTTAACCCTAAAAATTAAAATGAGTTTTGTTTATATAAAAATTAAAATGAGTTTTGTTTTGGATTTTTTTTTTGTTATAATCTTCTCTCTAATAACCTAATCTCCTCTAATTGTCTTATAAATAATCCTCTAATAATCCAATATCTTCAAGATCTATTTTTGTTGTTATGTAAATCTAGAAAGATTTAAGAAGATCTTGCCATAATAAAAAAGATATGGCAAATATTATCTTTTGATATTTACTAATATAATTAAGTAAGATAATTATTTAAAAATTCAAAAAGCATGGTCCCTAAAGTATTAAGTAAAACTGAAAATGGTCCCTACTCGAAACTTGCTTACCTTTTGGTTTTTGCACTTTCAAAAGTATCGGTTTTGGTCCCTATTTTTCAACCACATTACAACATATCCTATGTGGCAAACGAATTTCCAACTCAACGATAGGATGATTGACGCGTGTCTGCCACGTGTTACTTTATTCTCTTAAAATAGAAAAATTCTGGATTAAGTTTTAAATTTAATTAGTCGGATGGTAACCACTCAGAATGTGTCAGTTTGGTACCTACTTTTAAAAACGTGTCAATTGCGTCCTAACTTTTGAAAAAATAATGCTTCAATAAGGTCCTTTTAAAAAAAAAAATATTAACGGTATTAATAGCGTGTCAGGTGTCAATCTGTGATTTTTTTTATTTCATTTCAATTTAGTTACCGGGTATGTCTCTTTGTTTCAATTTAGTCCCCAATTATTCTTTTTTTTCAAAATAAAACAATATTGTCTCTCTTATATTTTGGACCAAATTTATTATTATATACATGTTATACTGATATTTTTATTGAAAATTGAAAATGTCGTTATAACATATTATATATATATATATATATATATATATATATATATATATATATATATATATATATATATATATATATATTTTAATCGTTAACTTGTTATTCATGTCTTTTAGGCTCTGATTGAAACGTATTTGAAACTTTAAATAAATTTAACAAAAATTTAGTTTAAAGGACAAAATCCACACTATTATAAAGTTGAGAGATTAAATTGGACCAATGTTTTGAAGAGGAACTTATTCCAATTTAAACCTAAATATTAGTACTTAATTTTGTAAGTTATTTTTAATAACAAATATCAATATAATATTTATATAAATAATAAATTCCGTCTCAAATTCAAGAGAAAGATAATATTTCTCTATTTTGAGAAAAAAATTTGAGACTAAATTGAAATAAAAAGATATATGTGGGGATTAAATTGAAACAATGAGACATATATGAGAATTAAATTGAAACAAAGAAACATATGTGGAGAATAGATTGAAATGAAGACAATGACACTTGGTAGTGACATTGACACGTGACACGTCATTAACTTTTTTTTTAAAGGACCTAATTGAAGTATTTTTTCAAAAGTTAGGATGTAATTGACACAATTTTAGAAGCGAATATCAAAGTGACACATCTCGACAAAAATAGGTATCACCCGACTAATTAAATATAATTTTTAAATTTATTTTAAAAAATAAACCAATTGCGTAGGCCTAGCCCTTCACTTCCGATTTTTATTAGGATTAATTAAAAAAACTATTCTCTTCACTTCCGATTTGAGTAGAAAACATCACAGTGTTTACCCTTATGAATGGATAATTCCTGAAAGAGAAGAAGTAAATTTATTTGTGCGGAAATAGGTAGGCAACAACTCCATGTATGCAGAACTTGGAAAATGGCATTGACTTTGGTTATCTAAACTGAATACACGAGAATTGAAATTTATAACAACTAATCAAATCAAAAACACGGTAGGTGATAGACATATAAATTCAATTCATCACATAAATAACAAAAAACATCAATTAATATTTAGCAAGTTATCTTGGTGATGTAGTTCAGCATCTACAGTGGTCTTCAATTTCAAAAGTCTTCCGGAAACTTGCAAGTAAATTTTTTGAATAGTTCAGGAGAAAGCCAGAAAGTATAATGCATTGAGCAAAAGATTTGTGTATCCTCACAGAACAAAACTCCTGATCTAAAACAAAACCCCAGATTTGCATCTTCGCATTCCCACTAACGATTTGTGCCCTGGAGAGAAATTAGAACTGCCACTCCCATCCACAACAGAACATACAAAAATCAAAACCACCAGAACCAAAGATGTGCAATGTTCCTTGAGAAAATGTTTAGTTTTCATTATAAAATTTAATTTTTATTTAAATTTTTATTCTTGAAATGGAGACGAAGAGAATGTGTTTTATTTTTTTAACTAATCTTAATGTGGTCTAGTCGACACAATTGGTTTATTTATTTTTAAATAAATTTAAAAATTAATCTAGCAAAGCAATTTTTTTTAAAAAATAAAATAACACGTGGTAGACATGTGACAAACATATGTCATCATCCTGACATTGAGTTGGAACGCCATTTTTCACATAGGATAAGTTTTAACATCGTTGCAAAATAGGGACCAAAACCAATGCTTTTGAGTGTAGAGGGTGCAGATGGTGATAAGTTTCAAATAGGGACCATTTTCAATTTTACTTAATAATGTAGACACGTGGCGAACATGTGTCATCATCCTGACATTGAGTTGAAATGCCATTTGCCATGTAGAATAAGTTTTAACGCAGTTGAAAAATAGGGACCAAAATCAATGCTTTTGAGAGTACATGGCACCATCCGATGACCAAATTTGAAATAAGGACCATTTTCAATTTATTTAATATTTCAGGGACCAAAAACATATTTTTCCCAAATAAAATATCTAAAGATATATTTGTCCAAAATTATCTTTTATTCTAAAGAAATTTCTGTTATTTGTTCTCTCTTCTTGGCTTAGCCAAATTGCTTCACTTTTTCATGTTTTTCTTACCTCCTTCATGCAATGTTTAGCTTGGATTTTCGTGGTTTTTATTATTTCCTATGTTTGGATTTATCGTTAACGTGTCTCAGAACTTTAGTCAATTTATTTTCATACCTCCATGAGTTCAACTTAGTTGCAGTTGAGCTAACACACCTCAAAACATCATTTAGTATAACCATAAGGATAAAAAGAAATCATAATTATTGTCATGTCTTCCTTCATATTCTTGAACTCATAAATACTTGGATCATAACTAAAATTTTCAACTCTTTCTTTTTCAATGTAAATAAACATATTGTCAGCAAAAAATTCACCTTCCATATTTGTTCAACAATCTTTTTATGATAATCTTCATTAAAAAAAAAAAAAATCTCTATTATAGTAATGGCTCATCTATAGTTTGTTGAACTTTAAGAAATAACTTCTATAATTGGACAATTGGGTCATTAGTATAATGGTTCAAAATATATGTGAAAAGGTTGAATTTGTCTTGTTTTCATCTTCACATATAGTTTCCTTTTTTATCATTTTTAAGATATGAATTTGTTCTTATATTCTTCATCAATATTTTTTTAAGATTAAGACTAAAAAATAATTTGTCATAATCTAATAAATTCATGATAATCAAGCTATAATTAAAAATTGATTATGAAAAAACACATAGTACAATATTTTTTTTCTTCTATATTCATAAAAATAATATACAAAAAGCTCGTTACATAAAAAATAATGTTAATTACTAAACTAATATTTCACTGTCAAGTGAAACAAAAAAAAATATTTTTTTTTCAAGAATGAAAAAGAACACATAAGAGATAAGAATAAAAACAATGATTCTTTTTTTCTTTAGAAATAAAAAAAAAAACAAGTAAAAGTAAAAGATGAGAATAATTTGTGAAAAACTCAGAAAACAAATAAAAAAATATCTTAATATTTTTTTTATTCTTTATTATATTTGATTTCAAAAAATATTTAATTTAATTTTCTTTAATTCTTGATAAAGTACACATAATTTAAAAAAGTTTAAAATACTATACATAATTTAAAAAGTTTCAAAATTTTTAACCACATTAATTTAAAAAAAAATCAAAATTTTTGAGCATACATAATTTAAAAAATGTCAAAAATTTTAACTACATAAATTAAAATAAAAAATTGGAGGGGCCATGGCCCCCTCCTACTCCTATTATGCTCCGTCCCCGACTAAATGCTATTTGTAACAAGTTTTTATATTTCATGTTCAATAAACCCAATTATAACAAATTCCAATTAAAACATTTTTTAAAACACAAAAAATAATTAAGAATCCAAGATTGAAGGCTAAATAAGGACATAAATATGCACTCATCATGTACCCACTAGCATAGTCTCAAGTAAGAATGACATTTCATTTCTAGTTTGAAAAAATGTTTCAAGAGGCTTTGTAGACCAAACTTCGACTGTGTATTGCGTATCAATTAGAGATTGATGGGTAATTAAAGAGAACTATCCAATTCTCAAGGGACTAGCCTATAACTTATTTGTTGGATTTTTTTTGGAAGTTGGGTTAGAGTTAGACTTTAATATAATTCATTTAGAACAATAGTTGTTAGAAAGCATAGTTATGGAAGTATTGTACGGAAGAGATATGGAATCCTTTATGTTATTTTTAGGATCAGGAAATTAGGATGATTAAACTAGAGTTAGTACAATACACTAAGGAGAAAGTTAGGATGAATTAAGACTACTTGAAAACATTTTTATGTATGCAAAAATCTTTTATGTATTAAAGAAGAAAATCATTAAAATTCTTTTATTGGTGAAAATATTTTCCAAGAGTTATACCATTAACAAGTGTGGGATCTTGCATATAGTGATTTCACCAAAGAGATTGAGAAGATGATAAGAGAATTATATCATAGTTATTTTTGTGAACGAAAATTTTTTTAGTATGGGAGAATTTGAGAACCTAATATAATTTTAACTCGAGAACCTAGATATAGATTTTAAAATTTTTTATATATTCACATATAGAATGTGTGCAAGTGTGGGCGTGTGTAGGTATGTGGGCATGTGTGGGCGTGTATGGGGTGTGTGTGGGCACGTGTGGGCATGTGTGGGCGTGTGTGGGCACGTGTGGGCATCTGTGGGCGCGTATGGGCGCGTGTGGGTGTTGTGGGCGTGTGTGGGCACGTATGGGAGAGTGTGGGCGCGTGTGGGCGAGTGTGGGGGCGTGTGGGTGCATGTGGGCGTGTGTGGGAGAGTGTGGGCGCGTGTGGGTGAGTGTGGGCGCGTGTGGGGGAGTTGGGGCGTGGGAAACAGGGTCGCGGGGTCGCAGGGTCGCATAGGTGCGTGTGTGCGTGCATGCATGCGTGTGTGTGTGTAAAATTTTAAATGAGTTTTTAAGATAGAAGAGCCCATTTACAAAAACACCTTCATTCCCAAAAGCTAGGTTCTCTTGACCCTTCTTCCTCTCTCTATGTTATGAATTTTTAAGTGTAGGTGAAACTGCTGGGTGGGATAAAAAGGAGTTGTGGTTATAAAAAAATGTTGGGACGGTGATTATAGTAGAAGATGCAGGGAATGAGTATGATTTCTATGAATTGCATGAGTAAATGATTCCTTTGGGTCTGTTTGTTTGAATGACTATGATGTAATAAGGTGATTTTACTTTTGCTCTTTATATTATATGAAGGAAATGCTTAAATAGATTGGAAGCATGGACAAAACCAAATTAAAAACCTAGCTAGTATTTAGACCTTAGTTTGATTTATGAAGAATGTGTTTTATAACTTGGGAAATTTGTAGTTGCAATCTAGACAAGAGTGAGAATTATCTAAAATCATATTAGACACTAATATTACCCTAAAAACCAGTTTTTGTTGCATTACCGTTGGACGATGATTCCTTGGCACTAGGTGGTAACTATGTGATATTTTTTCATACTAAGAATGGTTTATATCTTGCTGAATGACTTCCGTTGTAAACTATCTTTTATAATATGATTGTTACCATTTGTTTGACAATGCATTAGTATGTGTGTATATTTTAGTGTTGGGTGGTTAAATTAGCTATTTCCAGGGAGAAATGCTAATCTAGGATGAGTTTAAGTGTATTGAAGGGGACTTATGATGTGGGACTATCATATAGAAGATGATAACTTGGTGGTATGAGTTGAAGGAAGCTTTACAAGATAAACTAGATATGAGAGGGAATCATACTCATGGAACTAGTGAAGTTAACATGTACGACCCAAGAGTTTGAGAGGCCTAAAGCAAACTTAAAAAATGAAGTCTTTTATTTAAAATTTATTTTTATGCAAAATTATTTATTATATTGTAATAATTAATTTCATTTAACAATTATTTTTCAATAGATAATAAGGTTAATCCATTTAATCTTTCTTGAGACATTATTGACCCACTTATATTTTCTAATCCATTTTTCTTATATATTCTTATACATTTATTCATAGCTCCTTTTTTTGTGATACAATTAAAGCCTCGATTCTTCTTTTCCTTTGAATTTTTGAATAGTCTGATTCAAATTTTTTAGTTGAAATATATATATATATATATATATATATATATATATATATATATATATATATTAAAATAAACAACAATATACAGTCAAAATTTCATTAATTATTGATACATACACATGACATCAACGAGCATTTATGGAGCAAAGGAAAAAAAAAATGGAGTATGCAGTTGACATTCACGGGTTTTTATTTTCCAAACCAAAAAGCCTTGAATTTTAAAGGCACTCGTAACAGGGAAAGCATCATGCTAAATTCCAAATGCAAATTCTAACAACATGCTCACGTGATATGATAAACCCAATCCACAGCTTCCATTATATTCCAATACAATTTCATAAGGTTAACTAAAATTAAAACCCCTAAAATTAATAATTAGGGTTTCTTAAAAATTGGAGGAAAACATAAATTGGGATTTTTATAATTTGGAAAATATTTATGGATAATCCTAAATTTACAGATATTCCGATACCCGTTGATATATATATGATAAAAATTGTTAACCATTTTTTCCCTTTGTAGTATTGTTTATGCATAGAAGAAAGAGCACGATAAGACGACAGAGATAGATGAAAATGTGGCATGTCGCAGAAAATTATATTTGTGACTTGTTACTACTGCCTGGTCTCAATCAGTCCCCGTGAATGGATACAAATTTGGATATTTTCAATGAACCCGAGTTGTCATGGCCATGACCCACTTTTCTAGATAACATTTAATATTTTGAAGAAAAGGATGATGGAATAGTGCCGACAGCGACGGTACAGTCTCAGTTAACGTATTTAAAGTTTTTAACATAAAAAAGGAAATTTGCCATATTTTTAACATAACCTAAATATTTTCTCGTCAGTTCAAAGAAAGACCATTGCAAAGGTTTGGTAAAAGAAGCTACCTGTCGTAGACAACCTGGCCAGCGGCTATGTACAAATTATTAGTTTATTCTCTGTTTAGTTTTTCTTCGATCGAGTCTTAATTTTGATTTTGCTTTTTTTTCGATTGAATTTTAACTTTTAAAAATTGATTCAATTAGATTTTTTTTAAAAAAAATTATAAATCAGGTAGTTAGAATCATTGTCATATATTAATTCATAATTTTTTATTTAAAATTTTTTGTTATTCACACATCAACGACACACAACCTTCTCGGTATCACATGCTAGTTGTTAGTGTAATGTCTGTCACATACAATGTCAAATATTATTATCTTGTACTTGATTAGTATATATATAGATTTATTTATTTAATTTTGTCTTAATTCTTTTTTCAAAATAAAATTATATTGATCCTCTCCAAATTAATACAAACTTTACAATGTGTATAAAATATTAATATTTTTACTAAAATTGACTTCTTAACATATTATTTATTTTTATTTTGGTAAAAATATTTTTTGATCTTAATTTTCGTAAATTTTGTCAAATTAATTTTAATTTTATTTTTATGTTCAAATAGAACGAGCAGAGAGGAAAAACTCTTAAAAAGAACTCTAGAAGAATGGTTTATAGAGAGATGATGTGTTTTAAAATAAAAAAAAACTTGTTTATACCAAAACTATTTATATTAAACATTTTTTATATTAAAATAATCGAGTCTCACTTATTTTAAACCACTATCATTTCTAAAATGTCATTTTCTATATCTTTACAAGAACCTAATTCAGTCAATTGAAATAAATAAATAAAAAAACTAAATTGTAACTCAATTGAAAGAAAACTAAGTGGAAATTGACTTAAAACTTTTTATCAAATTGGAGATAAGTGAGTAATTAAAACTTTATTCTATTTTTAAATGATTATAAATATTGTTTAGGGATCTTTCTTGAAAATATTAATGAAAGATATAATATTAGTGAAATTTGAGTTCGATTTATATAAAAATTAATATTATTTTTAGTAAAAAAAATTAAAATAATAAATTTATAAATTTTTTCTTCTAAAATACTTATTTTTCTTATTTAATGTAATCCATACATTAATTTTAAATAATATACTATGAATACATATGATTTTGAGTAATATCAATCTCCATAATATTTGTCAAGATGCATAATTCAAAAGCCGCAATGGAAAAGAGTTTTTAACTTATCTGAAGCTCAGTGTAAAGAGTTTTAAACTGCCCATCAATAAAAAAAATCCTAATAATATTATTATTACTGTAAAATTTAATGAAATTTATCATTATACTTTTAATATATATACATTTACTTTTCACTAAAACTAGAATATGATAATAAGGATATAAATTTTGTGGAATGAAAAATCATTTTGATTTTAAAAAAATGAAAGGCTAATGTGTATATGTTGACATAATAATGTGATTTTATGTAAATTTGTAACTATTGTATGTAAATAATAATGTGATTTTATGTAAATTTGTAACTATTTATCACATTAGCGAATTGTTTTTGGAAATGCCGGATTTTTTTTATTATTTGTTTAATTCATTCATTTATTTATTTATTTTATCTTTGATTAATATAAAACTTGAAGTCTTATTTAGATATCATTATTGGAAATTCTCATATTACATAGGATTTTTCTTGTAAATTTGTTAAAAAAATTTGCAAGAAAAGACTTTTTTCTTCTATTTTTTTTTTAATTTTAATTGGTAGGTAATTTCTTCGTGCGTAATCATTCCCTACAAAATTATAAAATTTGCAAGTATTTCCTACAAAATTTTTGCAAAAGGTGTTTTATACAAAATATTTTTGCAAAAAAATTGGTAGCAATTTCTTGCAAATTTTTTTTCACAACAAAATTTGTAAGTATTTTCTAGAAAAAAAAAAATTAAAAAAAAAATTGGCTAGAAAAATGAGTTTTTTTAGTAGTGTATTTTTTTTTTTCACTTCACCCTATGTTTGTTGTATTCTAAAGAGTTTGTATAAAGAAATATAAATAAGTCTTACGGTTTGTATAACATAATAGAGATAAGTCCTTAAAGGAATTCTCTAGTGTTCAACATGTAACACCCCATTTAATTTAATATACGAAATTAAAGGAAGCGTTACAAAAAGATAACATAATAGCGCAGTCTTGGAGTTTAAAACTCAACTCCTTACAATCACGATGCCCAAAAGAAAACTGGATAAAAGTTTACAAAGAAAGTATGTAGATCCAAGGAAAACAAGTACATGGGCCTTAGCCCTAAAGAAAAGCCCAATAAAGAAACTAAAACCAGCCCATATAGATTATGCAGCGGAACTATAACCTCCCTGTTGCCCGCGGGTGTTCCTCGCATCTGCTCACATCAACAAGTTGATGATCATCGCAAAGGAGAGTACCACACAGTAGAACACACAACAATAAAAGTAGGGCAAGCTAGAGCACAAAAGATTTCATCCATCAAATCAAATATAATTTCACAATATTGTACACTCAAATCAACCAAGCATGTTATGATGCCACAGGGAATACACTACGACACGACTCGACTCATCCGGATACGTATAACCTGGTCGGATTCAGCAGATGCTTGCACTTGTGGTGGATACCTCTGCTCACTCCCGAGCTGCTCACCCCCGAGCTATGTGTTACAAGTGTTACAATAAATCAATTTCCCTCACCACAAGGTTAGCCCTTAATGAATTTCAGGCCTCCTGCTACTCTCACCACAGGAGTCAGTCCGCTCTAGGTGAGACTAACTGACTCCTTAGAGTGTCAGGATGCAACCTTACCTTGAATCCTTACCTAGTTATACCGATGGGGCACCACTATGGACACCCACTAACAGGGGTCATGGAATTACATCCCGACCACTGAAGCACGACCCTGAAGCCTCACCTAGAGACTCCAAGGGATTACGTACTGACCACTTATCAACATAAATAATCAGCCAAGAAATAACGTATACACCATGTATAGAAAATTCATACCAACACCTGTAAACAACCCTCATGTATCACATGTCAAACCAATACCAACTCGTGTTACCAATCACGAGAAAACGTTTCCCCTCATATCAATATCATGCCACTAAATTACCAATCCTCAATGTTTGCAGTTGTTCATGTCAGATTTGTGACCACATGCGTATCCAACCCCTCATGTATATCCCACATAAGCTCATGCCAAACTCACCATTCATTACATGCAAGCATCCCCTCATCATATATATTCAATCCCATCATGCCATCATACAGTAATCCCATTAATTATACCCCAAACATCCACCAACGGGAAGAAAGCCAACTAAATCACACACTCTCGCCCAGCCTCTCGCTCAAGCGAGAGGGTCTCTCGCTCAGGCGAGCCCTCCTCGCCTAGGCGAAGGCTCGAAGGACTGAAACAGTGGCTCACATGCTGTCTCGCTTAGGCGAGACCTTCCTCGCCTGAGCGAGATACTCGCTCGCTCAAAATGAGCTGGTCGCCTGAGCGACCTCTCGCGCGAAAAGACCTGGGTGAGCCTCTGCTCATCTCGCCTAGGTGAGGCCAGCTCGCTTGGGCGAGATTATCAGTTTCCGCCCATTGTTCACTCACATAACAGGCAAAACCAGGCCAAGCGCACACAATAATACACTTCACAAACTCAGGGCAACATACAAAACGTAAATCACACGAATCATACACAAACAATCATGTTAACATCGATTTTGCAGAAACCCTAACTTCCCGTACCTGGAAAGGGGTTACACGAGGCTTCGACACGGGACCACGGAGCACAGCAGCTCGAGAGAGGGACTTGGAAACTGGCGGAACAGTAGCAGAACAAAGTTATTATTGAACCCTAAAAGGAGAAAATTTGGGAAAGAGCTCATAGGGAGTAAAGGCATGAGATCGGGGATCACTTACACGGAGCAGAAAACAAAACTGAGCTTGGAGCAGACTTGTCCGAGGCGAGGTAGCAACCCTAACAGAGCTTTATTGGCGTAGCTGAGAGAGACGACTGAAAGAGTGAATGAGTGAGAGTGAGTGTTAGGGCAGACTAGGGTTTGATTTTATCACTTGGGCTAGTCCTAGGCCTAATTACAAAGGGCAACCCTTCACTTTATGGCAGAAAAGAATAAAATAATTTAATGGGCCTTACACAACAAACTATACCTTGTCTTATATTTTTATATTACTTCTTTTCTCTATCTATAATTTTAATGTGTTCTTATATTTTAATGAGTTAACCATGTCTTTCTGTAAATTTTTACATAAAATTAAAATTTATTTTTATTCAAAATTTTGATATATTTTGATGTTCAAACTTAGAAATTAATAAATATAAATTTTTAACTAAATTACGTTATATTTTTTAAATATGAATAATGTTTTTAGTAGACATCCAAGAAAAAGAGTATAAACAATTTAACATTGATATAAAATGTGTTTGACATGATAAGAAAAACTTAATATAATTAAATTAAAAAATTGTATTTTATTTATTTTTTATCTTTGAAAACTAAAATGTATGACCACTTTAAACAAAAATAAGAACTAAAAATATAATTAACACTACAATATTTACAATATTTATATTTACCTATGAATGATGTTGCGGCTACGACTTTTTTTATATTACACTTGAAGAGTCAAAATATAAAAGGAAAAAAAATAAAAGTGAAGATGGTTTGAGGCGAGTTGGTAGAGGAAGCATGATGGGTCACGGTCTGAGCCAGTTGTTTGTGGGTGGGTGTTGATGGTGTGATTGAAGCACAAATAAGGAGCGTAGGATGAGACTTCCGTGCAGACGCAGATGTGATTGCCCACGATAAACGGTAAATCAACGGTCAGAAAAGAGTGTCTTATGAGATAAGGTTGTTGCAGAGAGACACCATAGACGCCGCGTCATAACCCTACCAAACCAAACAATAATTGTTTCACTATATATAATCGTGCCTCAATTTGTTTATGCACGTTGCTTTACTTTATAGTGTCTCTGTCCAGGGCCATGCTTCCACCACCACATTATGTGCAGCTATCACTTCCACGTATGCCATGTCTTCGCGTAATCACATTTCAGTTTTCATCAGCCACAAACTTTAAAAATAAAACACCGAAAGTAAGTTTAATATATTTAGAACTATTATTTTAAATATTATTATGTTATAGTGAATAAAAATATAACTGTATGTACACAATTTTAAAAAACAATTTATTAGGTCTTAATAAATTTGCATATAATCTTTCTCTCGCAAATCTCATGGGACAACTTAAATTTCAAAATACAATCTCCTTTTCATATTTCTTGTTGTTTGTTTTATGTGTTTAAAAAGGTACCAAGCCTTAGATTTTTGTTAATCAGACATTGGACCACATCACCAAGTTATTTCATGTTTTGGCCACAGTCCACAGGGAAAACGTTAACTGAATTATGTATGAAAATCCAAATAAAAGTTTAGGAGATAATGTTTTTTTTTTCATTTAAAAATTGTTGATATAAAATATTTGAAACACATATTTATTAAGACTTTTTATTCACATCACGTGGATCGAGGTCGAATACGATCATTGGGATGGGACATAATAGCTTTCATGGTCCTGAGAAGTCTAGGCATGGGTCAAATTTTGTCCAACAGAGATCCTTGAAAATCTTACTTAATAATTAATGTTGATGTGTGATTTAACTTGAAATCATTATAAGAAGGAAGTTCATCGGTAAAAGCAATTATAGGATGATCGTGTATATTTATAATTTTTTTAGGCTCAAGGATCAACAAATAATATTATAAATGAGTTATGTTATTTTAAATGGATTCTACTTTTATCATATAATATTATATATTTAGTGAATATTATCTTTTTCTTATTTTAAAGTAGTTAATATATTATATGATATTGTAAATATCGTGGTGATTTTACTATTTAATTTTTTTGGGTTTGTCAAAAGGTATTAATAATAATATAAATATAGATTTGGTAAGTACATAAGTCATTCAATTCGAAAAAAAGTTAATAATTATTAAATTTTTATAAGTTATTATACTTTGTTTTTAGCTCATGGTTAAGTTATACTTGTATTCAGTTTAACGAATTTTTGGACAACAGGACGAGGATAAGTTTCGTTATTCCATATTTATTTTTGTAAAAAATATTTATCCTCATTTTCATACCCAAATTTAATGGGTATTAAATTTTTTGTCTCATACTCATCCCACCTGACAACTGGTATAGTCTCATACTCATATCCGTACCCATATTCTTACTACTTTAATATTAATTTTAATTAATTTTTATAAAATAAATAAAAAATTAACGTAAAGGAAACATAATATTATCAAATATTCAATATTATGAGGATAGTTGTTTCTTCGATATCAAATACTTTGAAATAAATTATAATTGTTTATATCTTAGATTAGAATACCAAATAAAATTTCATGAGAACCAAAACATTTATTAATTTGCAAATATTAATGAAACCTAGTTGATAAAATTTAAAATTACTTTAAAAAGAATATAAAAGGAAAAAAATATTCAAATTAAAATACATTTTAAATGTTTGTTTACTTCAATTTTTTAAATTATAATGAATCTCTCTTCTATACACTAATAAAAGTTATAACACATCATTTGATCAAAATGACGCAAAAAATAAATAATAAACATAATAATAAAATTTTAACATACATCTTGTATCTTTTGAACTCCAATATATGTTAGATGGTGATAAAAAAAATTCATGGCAATTACATTAAATTTTTATATTGTAGTAAATAAAAATTATGTATACAATTATAGTGAAAAAAATTAAAATATGATTGTAATGAGTTAAAAAATAAAAAATAAATAGATAAAATATATTGAAATAGTATTCTGCATGATGAAAATAAAAAAAAATAAAAAAATTAAAAAATAAACAAGTGTGTGTCTTATAAACAATTTGGAGACTATTGAAAGGAATTTGAAAACAAATGTATAATTAAAGGTATGATAAGATGAAAAATATGTTAAAGATCTAAGAAAACTTTTCAAATATCATCATATATACTCAATGGTCGAGAAATAACAAAAAATGTTTTAGCGAAACAAAAAAGTATTTCAAATGAAACAAAAATTAATAATAAAAAGTAATTTTTTTATATTACCTAGTAAATGAAAGGTTTATGTTATTAAACACTTAAATTGAGAGTATTAAACATTCTCATGTGAAAAAAAAAATACAATAAATAAAAATATTAAAAAAATAATAGAAATATTCAAATGCTATAAATAATTTTTTTTAATTGACATACATCATTTTTACATAATTACATAAAGGTTATGATAAGATAAAAAAATATATTGGAGATGCGAATGAGTTTCATAACAAACCAAATAATTAAAAGAAATAAAAAAAAGAAAGTATATATATATATATATGGTTACTTAATTAATTGTGAATATTTTAATAATTTAAACGAGGATGAAGATATGGCGGGGACGAGTATTATGGCGGGGATATGTACATCCCCATCCCCATCCCCAATTGAACAGATCGGGGATTCCCCATACCTAGTCAATGCGGGGATTCCCCGTCAAAACGGAGACGAGTTCAGTGAATACCCACGATGACAAATTTATTTGTCATATCTAATTATTGGTCCTTTTAAAGCATTTAATGCCTCTATTCTCATTAATGAGAGGTTTTTATAGTCACGATTACTCTTTTAGTGTTTCCAACATGCTTTTTCACATACATTATTCGACACGTGGAACACTCTGATTAGAAGTTTTAATTTTTAGAAGACAAGGGTTCCTTGCTGCTATTTGCAAAACGTCTCCCCTTCTTCTGGAACATTGCATTATCTTACTTTATATTGCTCTCTTTCATTTCTCACTTCATTTCCTATTATCTTTGTTTTTGTCTTCCTTGCTCCCGCCTCAAGTTTTTGTTCTTCATTCGCCTTTCTACTCCTAGATACCTCCTCATGCCTTCCTCGTCTAATTTTAAATCCTTTTATCAACAACGTCCTTTGGTCAACCCAAAATTCATTGCCATCGTAGATGATGCTTCTTCGATTTACACTAACTCTATTCTTTAATAAAATTCTTCAGATGAACTATCTGTCAACCCCTGCCCTTTCTAAGGAAAACATAAAGTTGGAGAGTTGGAGAGCCTTCTAAGAAGGGGAGAAGGACAAAATTCCCTCCCATTAATAATCTCGAGTACTTATGCTTTCATGGCACTAGTGCAAAAATCGTTATCCACGACATTAATTAACAACACTCGTAGGACCTCGCTGTAAAAAAAGACGCGATGACAATATTGTAATTATTGCAAAGTATTTAACAATAGTTAACTAGAGAACCGTCGTCAAAAGTTTTGCAAAGACATATGACGATGATTTTAAATATAGAATCATCGCTAAAAAAGTCTTACGATGACGATTCTGTGATCAATCATCATTAAAAGTCTTGCTATGACATATGACAACAATTATATAGATTATTACATATGTTTGTTATATTTGCTTAGCAACATTAGAAGCATAGTGATAAGATATTTTTCATGCATCATTATTATATGTGCATCCAATAATTATTTACTAATGCTAAAACAATGTTTCCAAAAAAATATTAATTATTAAAATATTTGATAAGACGCCTTTCGAGTTTTGATAATAATAATTAAGAAATAATATTATGTTTTTGTAAACTAATACCTTGATTTAAGTGTCATTCGAAGAACATGCAATTATCACACCATCAAGATAATATATATATATATATATATATATATATATATATATTCTCCATGCAACTACTTTAAACGATGCTCAAAAGAAGTTTTGTTTAAAGAAGACACAACATTCAAGACACAATAATCTTAACAAGTTAAAACTTCACTTTTGAGTTTTCTAGATTGTTTAAAAAGCTCATAGTAGTTGATACATGAATCCCTATGACACAAAAGACCAAACTTTTCTAATAATGTATGTTAAATTCAGCGTTGATAATAAAAAAAAGTATGTTAAGCTGAAAAGTTATTCATGCATGACAAGCTGAGTTTAAGTGGCATATGTTATGCATGTGTGTATTATACACATCTAATTAATTATTGGATGCACTGAAAAAGGAATGTCTACATCAATGAAATTGTTTTCCCTTCCATTTATTACTATACTAAGATTATGATTTTTATTTTAGCAACTATTATATATTTAGGGATGTTAAAGTGAGTGAATCTGACTCACACATGTTAACTCATCACAAGTTGAACTAAAAAAGAGTCAATTTAACTCAGTTCACATTTTTTTAAGTTAAAATTTATGTAACCAAAATAGACCCTATTACGGTCGTTTCTGAATTTGAATTCCTTATGTAATACATTAAATAAATCAGAGAGTACCATAAGATATATAAGAAGAACGCAAAATAAGACAAAGATGGGGACGCCACAACCTAACAGATTGATAAATCAAGTGAAGATTCGTCACAAATATGCTAATCATTGATAAGAATCAGAGTTCTAATCCAAGAACCAAAAGAATCATTTCTCAAAGGATGTAAATGCATATAATGTGAGTATCCAAGGTGTCTACTGTAACATCCCTAAGAAATATTACTTTTAAAATAAATATAATAAAATAATTAAACAAATTATTAACGGTCAAATCTCATTTATATCAGTACTTTCCCAATAACGTGGGAAAATTAAAACCACAGAATCGCATACATTACAAATATTCGCGATCAAAAATTTATTACAACCATAAAACAACTAAAATAGCTAATGTTCAAAAACATAAAAAAAGATCAAAAGATCAAAGTCTTCAAATGCTCATATAATCCTGCTCTCTGAACTCAAGTGTCTCCTAGCTCACCTGTCAAATCATCTGCTCCCGAATAACAAGTTATCCGATCATCGCCACACACAAACAGATAGGGTGAGCTATGCACATATAAATATAAAATAAATATGACACCCATCCCAAGAAATAAATTTTACTCAAATGTGTCAACTTCAAATTACCCATCCCTGATCTCATAGTTCTTCATGAGTCATATGCATGAAACTAGGTCTTGGGACTTTACTGTGCTCCCACCAAACTATCCCTTTTGTGGTCCAATCCTACGAGCCTATCCCGCTCATAGTCCAACCCCACAGACTCCTCGTTTGTAGTAAAACATTCAAGCTTTCCTAGCTTGGACCCTGGCACGCACGCAATCACCATACTATGGACTCCTCGCCCAATAGCAGCCAATGGGAATAAAACTATTCCTTGCCCATCGTGCGTTCGAAGCATGTAATCACCATACTAAGGACTCCTCGCCTCTTAGTAGCCGACGAGAACTAACTAGTTCCATGCCCATCATGCGTCCCACCACCAAGCACATCCCAAACCCCTATTGGACTTAGTCCATCAAGCCCAAATACAAAGGTAAGTGAACTTAGTCCTTCAAGTCCACTAATCAAAGCAACAACAAATTTCACAGCAACCAAAACTGCCTGGCGCCGCTTAAACGCTGCTAGTCAGAAATTGGAAGCAAACTGCCCGGCGGCCAAACCCCCACCATCAGGCGCCACTAAACAAACAGGAGCCACACAACTTCGTCACCGCCTGGCGGACACAACCCTGCCGCCAGGCACCGCCCGCAGACAGTGGCTACTGCCACTAATTTAGAGCCTTATCGCCTGGCGGCTTGCCCCGCACGGCCAGGCGCCATACCAGTAGCGCAATGCTACTAGTTTTTGGCACTGTTCACAGATCTTAAGAGAACCCAAAATTGCAATGCATCTTTCACACATAAATCATAACATTAGAACATAGCACGACAACCACCACTACATATGTACAAGTATTTCACGCCCAACCAAGTAATTTCAATTCCTTAGCATACTTTACTCTATTCATCGATTTAGGACAATTCACAAAATATCAACGTTGTAACCCTTCCCATTTGCCCCAATACAATTTTACAGTTTACAATACCCTTCTCAAATTTCATTTACACCTAAGTCATACCGCAAAATGATCCTTAGTACACACACGTTAAAATGTTCACCCTCACCCAATTTTAAAGAGGAAAGCCATGACCACTAATCCAATTCTCACAGAAATAACCCGCGACTCCCCAAGAACACAACTCGCAGCAAACATCGCCAAGCACCCTCTGCTTTGATGCGTCGCCTGGCGGCAACCTGCCGCCAGGCGGTTCATGCCAATATTGGGTTCTGCCACATTTTCTCGCATCCAACAGGATTCACAGACACCCCCATTTCAATTCACGTTCAGACTGACATGCTTTCACGTACACACAGTATCCAGTTTTCATAATCTAATCATGTTAACTTCAATTTCCACATCAACATTGTTAATCACAAAGATCATCCACGTTTTTCAATTCCCATCCCACATGAACCCTAAATCCCCAATTCAAGTACAAGTTCATGCAATAGTCCACCAATTACAAATTTACAGACAATAATTCATCATACCGATTAATCTCGTATCATAAGAATCACTCCCAAGCATCCCCACATCACAAAAATACCAAAATCAGGAAGAACTGGGTAGGCCGGTTGGTGTCGCCTGGCGGACAACACTTAGCCGCCAGGCGGTGCATAGCAGAGAACCCAAAAAGTAGGTTCTGGCGGTTTCTGGACGTTTCCTCTAACCCTTCAAATTCAAGCCAAAACTAAAAATAGTAGCAAAATAGAGTTTATAATTTGGGTTCTTCAAGGTTTGAACCTATACCATGATTAGCATCAAGTCAATGCACAACCATTCAACCAATTTATCTTTCATACTAATTAATATGATTCAATTATTATAACATTCCACAACATAATTAATATATATTAAAAATAATACTAATTTAATAACACACAAATTGACATAAATAGGACTTGAACCCAAGTCCTCTTACACAATTAAGTACTCTTAACCACTTTAGTTAGTACTTTTCCACATCATAACATCCCGCATTTATTGCCTTAAAGGTTCCCATTACCCACATTTATTAAATAATTATTTAATTAACTATTATTAAATACTTAAATAGACTCTATTACGATCGTTTCTGAATTTGAATTCCTTATGTAAAACATTAAATAAATCAGAGAGTACCATAAGATATATATATATATATATATATATATATATATATATATATATATATATATATATATATATATATATATATATATATATATATAAATAAGAAGAATGCATAATAAGACAAAGATGGGGACGCCACAACCTAACGGATTGATAAATCAAGTGAAGATTCGTCACAAATATGCTAATCTTTGATTAGAATCAGAGTTCTAATCCAAGAACCAAGAGAATCATCTCTCAAAGGATGTAAATGCATATAATGTGACTATCCAAGGTGTCTACAAATGTATTTGGTACCCATATATATATATATATATATATATATATATATATATATATATATATATATATATATATATATATATATATATATAGGCACAAATGTTTAAACAACATAAAAAACCCTAAAAGAAAGCCCAAAGATATTGGGCTCAAAATAACTTAAAAATTAAAAATAGAAACGAAATGTTCATCCAAGAAACTTACAAAATTAAATTAAATTACATATGCTTTAAATGCTTAAAATTATAATCTATAAGGGTGCTCCAATCCATGATCTTCATATCCTTTGAATTTCCAATTGCTTGTAGCATCATGACCCTTGAATAGATTTGTTCGTTCAATCTTTTGCTCTTTGACCTTATCATAGGTCATTTGAATTGCAAAAGTTCATCTTCAAGTTCTTCTTGTATGGAATCCATCAATAGTCCTCTATCAGACCAAAGACGAGTTAGTGAGTTAAATGTGTTATGTCATTTAAGTATATTTTTATTCTTTCAAATTATTTTATATATTTATTGTAGTACAATAGAAGTGAATTCACTCAACATGCTTGTTTATAATATAATAGTAAAATCAAAGTGTTAATCTATTTTACTTAACAGTAACCACAATTAAAAGTAATATTACAAAAATAGTAAGTAAAATTCAAATTGTTAACTTATATAGTTGGACAAATAAGTAAACTATGCATTTAAAGTATTTAAATACTAATTGAACAATATTTTAGTTTAAAAAAAAATAAAATATCAACTTATATAAAATTAAAATTAGTGAATAATTATAATAAAAAATTAAAAATACGAGAAAAAACTGTTGTCAATGGATTAAGGATTAACCTGTGTCAAATCTAACTCAATAAGTCAGATTCAACTTGATCCATATTTAAAATATTTTATTTTTTTCAAATTAATCTAAGATAAACTTAAGATAAACCAGATCGAGAGATGACTTTAAGATAAACTGGACTGAGAGATGACTTTAAACTCATGTTGACTCTTTATGTATCTATAAGATAATTAAAATATTTAATTAAAACATAAATTATTGTATGATTAAGATATTTAATTTAAACATGTAAATTAAATTATTTCATTAAAAAATTAATAAAAGTAGTTGAAAAATGATTGTATAAAATGATAGGGTGTGGACTCATAATAACCAATCAAACGTATATGTACTTCTCCTTGTCACAACAAAAACGTGGGAGAAAATATTTCAGAGAGATAAAAGATAAATATTATTGTTTTTATTTTAAAAATAACCCATTTTAGTATTAATATGTTATTTATATATATATATATATATATATATATACACACGCATGCATTAAAATTTGAATAGTATTTTGATTTTTAATACATGATTTTTCTAGCTTCACCCTAGAATTCATTTTATTAATCTTATATTCAACAATTTATTTGTGGTATTGAGTTTATACTGGTGTGTGGTGTTGTGCTTATGATTTTATGCTGGATTCATACTGCCATTAAGAGTGGTAGATCAAGTTCATGTTCTAGTCTTCTTTTTTATTATAATTTTTCTTATAATTTGGTGGACAACAATTATAGAAGAGAAAGATGTATGGTTTATATTTGTTCTTGTTGTTTTTTTCCTTTTCTTCCTACTTTGTTTTTGTGTATTTGGGTTGGGACAACCCTATTATCCCTATTAATATATTTATTATTACTGATAAAAATAATTTAACAATTTAATTTATATTTTAGTCAAATAATTTAATTTAACATTATTGAAGAATGTTAAACCATTCTTTCACTTTGAAAATGTAAAACCTTCTTAACCTCACTTTCCTCTATATAAAGGGAGTGGTTCTCATTGTTATTGTAAGGAAGTGAATGCCATAAACTAGAACCATGAAACTCTTCCACCACCTCTTATCACTACCGACACTCTTCTTCTTCTTCTTCTTCTTCTTCTGCTTCCTTCAAGAAACAGTTTCCATTGGTCCCTTGCAACTGACACACCCATTTGACCCCTTAACAAAGCAAGAAATCACCCTCATCCAAACCATAGTCCTAAACAAATACCCGACCAAAACAAACCATGTCAAGTTCCACTACGTAGGACTGGACGACCCGGAAAAAGCCACTGTCCTCAAATGGGTCTCAACCGGCGCCGCAACCACACGCAACGCCTTCGTCATCGCCATCATAAACTCCCAAGTCCACGAGCTCACAATAAACCTACGATCCTCTCGGGTTCTCTCCGACAAGATCCACAGCGGAAACGGGTTCCCCACCTTAACGGTGGATGAGCAAAGCGACGCCTTGCAACTCCCCTTCAAGCACGGTCCCTTCGTGGAGTCCATTAAAAAGAGGGGCTTGAACTTGTCGGAAGTGGTGTGCTCCGGTTTCACCGTCGGATGGTACGGCGAAACCCAGAGCAACAAAAGGGTTCTGAGAATCGAGTGCTTCATGAAGGAAGAAACCGCCAATATCTACGTGAGACCCATCAACGGAATAACCATTCTGGCTGATCTTGAACAGATGAAGATCATTGATTATCATGATAACGCTGTTGAGCCTGTTCCCAAGGCGGAAAACACCGAATATCGAGCTTCGCATTTGAAACCACCGTTTGGTCCCAGGCTTCATTCTTTTGCCTCCTATCAACCCGACGGTTCTGGCTTCACCATCAAAGGACACAGTGTCAGGTATATATCAAAGTAAAACTCTTTTTATAAAAAATAATACAAGTCAATGATGTAAAAGGTATATACATAACTTAAACATCAGATTTTTTTATTATCTGTTAAAAATAAAGAAATGCACGAGTGAGATCTCATCAAGTTTTTATAATACTACACATACAGGATCTTAATCCATATATTAACTATCAGGAACTTCACTTGGTTCATGACGGGACAAAAAAAACCGTTTGATATATCAACAAAACAAAATCACAATAATTTTATTGACTAAATTGAAAGAGGATAAATCTACAGTGGAATACAGGAATGGCCATTGGATTTTTGAATTATTTTTCTTTCACCAAAATTAGGGTTTTAATAATTTATGTGCAAATTAAATTTAAATATAAATTTTTATTATATGAATTATTAAATTCATTAGGAAATGTATGTCTATATTTTACACAAATTTTGGGGACAGGAGCTATATATATATATTAGGATGTGCATGTGTCCTTTTTAATTTGTTAAAATTATTTTTACTTTAAAATATTATTGTAGTGAGACCTAATTAACCCACTAAGTTAAGGTGTTAAATCCATCATTACTTGGAAATTTATATTATCTACCTATTAAGAAAAGAAAAGATTTACATTGACAGTACATAGATAAGAAGTGGACCACCTAAATTTCCTTTGATTAAAGTGAACCTTTTACTTTACAATAGATAAAATGAGTGGTTTAAATGGTTGATGAAAAAAAAAAGGTTTAATTACCTGTTTTTGTCTGAAAATTTTAAAGTTGATCCTTCGGTTAATTAGTCTCAATTTAGTTTCGATTCGTGAAAAGTGACGTGATCTATTTTTCATCTGTGAAAAGATGAAATCACGAACTAAATGAGTAATTAAAAACAGTAACATTAGATTTTTCATCACGTCTATAGTTGAATTTAAACCCATGAAAATGAAAACTGTATTCACTTTATTTTTAAAAAAAGGTGAGATTCATTTCCAAAACAAGTCCTATATAAAGTCAACATGTCTTTGTCTTCGTGGTGTTTCACTTATGCTCTAAATTGTTAAAAACGTAAATTAATTAATGTGTTTTGGTAAGATAAGTTTTCATGAATTTTCTGAGAGTGGAATGAAAGTAACCATTTACCAATATTAATTCATTTTCAAACACGTCATATGTATTATGTTCATTATCGAAATATTTACTTAAGATAAAAACGTAGAATTGGTAACAAGTTATCATGTTTCAGCTTCTAAAGTTAGAAAGTGGATGTTTTGTTGGTTCAGCTGGGCGAATTGGAAGTTTCACATAGGATACGATGTTCGAGCAGGAGTGATAATTTCAACAGCATCAATCTACGACCCTGAAGTGCATAAATCTCGTTCAGTGTTATACAGAGGATACATTTCTGAACTATTCGTGCCATACCAGGATCCGAGCGAGGAATGGTATTACAAGACATTCTTCGATGCCGGTGAATTCGGGTTTGGTCAATCTATGGTTTCTTTGGAACCTTTGCATGATTGTCCTCCACATGCACAATTCCTAGATGCCTATGTTGTTGGAAGGGATGGAAGCCCTCAACTGTTGCAGAATGCAATCTGTGTGTTCGAACAGTATGGTGGTATCAGTTGGCGTCACACAGAAACAGGAATTCCTCACGAGGATGTAAGAGTTTCACGTTATTTTAGTTTGAAAAATATATTTTAATTATTAGATTTTGAAATTTTTTTTTTTATAATTTTAAATGTTATTTTTTAAATAATTTTTTTTAATATTTCAAAATCATTAAAAATATATATTATATTATAAAAAAAATTGTCAAAATTTAATAATTAAAATATTATTATCTTTTTAATTCTTTTGTTTGAATTTATTAATTTTTTTACTGCACATTAAAAACATATTATATTAATATTTTAAAAATATTTTTTATATATTTTACAATTTTAAAATTAATATTTATCGGTATATCTAGAAGACACGGGAAGAAACACAACAAAATAAATTCAGTATAGAATCAAATTTGTTTTTCTTCCGCAGAAGCTCCACTGTTATCTTTATTAACTTTCATTATAATATTTATTATATAATAAAATTATTAGTTTTTTATGTAGTACTAAAATTAAAAAATAAAAATATTAGAAATGTTAATTGCTATGTGTTGGTTCTTATTATTTAAGTGTCTCCTTGGTTTTGTTTTCAGATACGAGAGGTTAGATCTGACGTCACTCTGATAGTTAGATCAGTGGTTACAGTGGGAAACTACGACAACGTCTTGGATTGGGAGTTCAAAACAAGTGGTTCAATTAAGCCTGCTGTAAGTTCTGTTTCCTTATTATGTGTGCCACTTTCGTCCGTGTACTAAATATTTTATATAATTTAATTTAAAGTTAAATATGTCTATAATATTTTTAAGTTTGATAAAAAATTGAAATTTAATTTTACATTAAATTTTAATATATTTTGATTTTAAATTTAAATTGAAAAAATGACTCAAACATTAATCCAAAAAATAGTTTGACAGACAAATAAAAAGGCTATAATATAATCAAGTCTGAAGGACTATTTTTAATTTGATTTCAAAATTTAAGAACTTAAAATATGTTTATGTACCGCAAAAATTACAATGACTACTTTATTATTTATATGTATTATATATTGATGATTTATTAGATGTGAAATGAGGTGGTGATAATAATAGAATATATAGTACTATCCCGTGATATGAAATGCATGACTATTTATATATAGTATTGTAGCAGGATAAAAAACATGTTTGGTTTGGGCTCTTTGCTATGAGTAGAAAGTATCTCATGTGCTATGTTGTTGAGACAGACAGTGAAAAGTAACAACACTAGAGATTTTGATCATGACATAACCCAAAAGAATCTAACTATTGATCTTTAACTTTTGTAACAAGAAATCAGTCTGAATATTTTAAAAATCTTTGAACAGATATCACTGTCGGGCATGTTGGAAATTAAGGCAGTGGACATTACTCACAATGATGAGATAAAGAGTGACCAACATGGCACATTGGTGTCAGAACACAGCATCGGAGTATACCACGATCATTACTACATATACCATCTTGATTTCGACATTGACGGTGTGGGAAACTCCTTTGTGAAGACCGATCTGAAGACTGTGGAAGTGAGTGAGCAGAGTTCGAAGAGAAAGAGCTATTGGACGACTAGTAGTGAGGTTGTGAAGAGTGAATCTGATGCAAAGATAAAACTAGGGTTTAGTCCGTCGGAGCTAGCAGTGGTGAACCCTAACAAGAAGACTTCCACCGGAAACGAGGTGGGGTACCGTTTGATTCCAAATGCAGCAGCTCATCCACTTCTGACCGAAGACGACTTTCCTCAAACACGTGGTGCCTTCACCAATTACAATGTTTGGGTTACACCTTACAATAGGACTGAGAAATGGGCCGGTGGATTATATGTTGATCAGAGCCGTGGAGATGATACGCTGGCTGTTTGGACTAAGCAGTAACCATCTTTTACCTTTCCGACCACATTTTTAGCATCGAAAATGATATTTTTACACCATAAATTTCATTGGTGTGATATTGTTGCATTATTAACGTGGGTTTTGAAATTGAAAATTTTGCAGGAACAGAGGTATTGAGAACAAGGACATTGTACTGTGGTACGTGGTTGGAATCCACCATGTTCCGTGTCAGGAGGATTTTCCTATAATGCCCTTGTTGAGCACTGGATTTGAATTGAGACCAACAAATTTCTTTGAGAGAAATCCCATTCTTAAGACTCTTTCTCCTGGGATTGTTAAGTGGCCAGGCTGTAAGACACCATAGATTTGCTTTTTCTCTGCTTTCTCACTTTAAGTACATTGTTCAACGTTGAATTCAGAGAGAGGTTGTGTTTTATGTATGGTGAGAAAAAAAAATGATGAGAAAGTGATAACTTTGAATAAACGTTTTCTAAACTTAGATCACTGTATTTTCCTATCGCTTTGTTTTCTTACATATTGTTTTCTTACTTATAGATTGATTGTTAACTAATATTTGAGATAGTGGTAAAAATTTAATTCAAATAATTGATTTCAAAACACACATGCTCAATTAATCAACTATACTATGAAACAATTGATGCATTTTATAATAATGTTCGACTGTGATCCTCTTAAATAAAAATAATGTATAGCTTGATTGTTAACTATAATTCTTTTACCTATGGGTAAAAGTTTGATCCTCATAATTGATTTCGAAACACACATGCACAATTAATCAATTGTATGTCATAATGATCTCACTTTTTTTCAATACGCATTAATTTCACCATTAATTGATAGAATAGTTAAGTTCTTCATGTTGTGTTTTTAATAAGGAAAAACAAAATAATTGATTACCTTTAAAGATAATTGATTAGTTTTTCTCATATTTGTTTTCTATAAATTGTTTTCGATGGTCTCCTTATTAATAGCAAGTTCTTTTGATATTACTCATTATATTCTTTCAAGAAACACTCTAAGTTGAAACACTACATTTACATATCTTTTGGTAACATCATAAATTAAGGCATATTTGTAAAGTTGCTCCCTTTATTCTTTGATTTCAATATTTTATATTCAACAATATGGTGATATTATAAGATTTGAGGTATTGAGCTTCTTCTTAAGACCTAATTGTTTGGTCTTAGGTGGCATCTAATAGCTTAATGTGTCTCATAGGAGCATTTATTAGGTCAGACTTTTAAGATAATTTGGCAAATTTGAATACACAAGGTTCATGATGAACTTATGTACATATTCAAGTTTTTCATAAATGCTCATGAGAGAAAAGTACAATATGATTTTGATTAAGTGTTAAAAGTAATTAACTATCAACATATTGTACTTTATTAAAAAAATATTATCCCTTCTATTTTGGTTTTAGGTATAACTGATATACAAAATCTTATCATATTAACAATTCTATCACTATTTCACTTAATATGACGGGTGAATTATAACTATTACAATAAGTCATCATAAAATTTATTTTTTTCAGTAATTGAGTGTAATCGATTATTTGTGTGTATGTTTATCCTCTACTTTAATTGATTATACGATTCAAATAACTGATTCTTTTGGTTTGATGTTGTTTGTTTGAAAAATTATGAAACGGCTATACTCACTACATTAAATGTGATTTACAATTTTTATCTGGATGGCAACGCACAAAATGATTAAATGTTTGGCTATCAGTGATGTTTAACATGAAATCAAACCTGCAAATCTTTCTAGCTTGAATTAATCTTCTTATGTGAGCATTTTTCTTCTCCTTACATTCACTGCTACCCTCTCAAAATTTTTGTCAAATAGCCTCACCATCTCAAGTCTTTCTGCCATAGCTGAAGGCTGGTTTAACGATGAAAAACACATTCAAAAGATTTTGGAGTGATGAAAAACTCATTCAGAAGTTTCTTCTTCTGGAACTTTTCAAAAGTGAAGGCTCACAAAGGTCTTTCAGCATCATGGAGTTAATCCCGAATAGGGGAATTTTGTTGCAATCCCCTCAAATAAAATTGGAGAAACAACACTCCATAAATTGGGAATGATCAAAAGGAACAATCAGTGGATGTTCAAAAATGAAGAACAACCTTCAACTAGATTTATCATGATCTTGCTACTATCAAGAAGAAGCTTAAAGGACTAAATTTTGAGAGTAGTAGTAAGGTAAGTGAAGAGTTTTAATTGCTCACTGCTTGCCTGTTTATTATTGCTTTTTATTGTTTTCTCTTAAATTATAAATGTTAAAAAATATGAATGAAATCTTGGATTGTGTTTTTATCTATTAAAGTTCACAAATAGATTATGGCATCAATTTAATGGACTTAAAAAAGAAATATCAGATTTAAAACGAATGAAACTTAACCCTTTTTCAAGTTTTTAAGAGAAATAATATATATTATGAAAGACTCTAATCAATTATTTCAGAAAGCTTATTATTTGGAAATCCATTTTTTTCTCAAGATAACTAATTAATAGTTGTGATAATCAATTATTCCGAGAACTAACATGTAATATTGTATATAATAAGCAATTAGATGATATATATATATATATATATATATATCACTTTCATCTAATTTTCTAAGAAAATAAGATTTCGCAAATTAATCAATAAATCTGAAAGTGCGCATGTTTTTTGATCATCTATTTTTTGACCAATGCTTTAATGTAATGGAATATCTCAATTGTTATCATGTTGGAATAAGCCAGTCTTTTCTAATGACATCTATCTTTCGAATACAAAACAAAACTTGTTGCAATGATTCGCAACATTAATATAAATTGAATTGCAGACTTTGTGTAATGTTACTTCTTACGTAAGTATAAGAAACTAACTACCACTGAGATACCAACAACGGTCACAGGAACAGCCCAATATTGCTTTGTCAGCTGCATGAACTTTTCAGAATAGCAATGCTTGGTGGAAACTGGAGGTGATGGGTCGAGCTCACCAATGCAATACTGCTCCATAAGTTCTCTTGCACTTTTGCTGTGGCCAGCATCTTCAAATTCTTCTGTTGCATCTTTCCCTTCATTAAAGAAAAGTACAAAAGGTGAATTTAGATTTGAATACTAACATTGGATGAATTTTCTCATGCTTAGTCTTGCATGCAGTTCATAGGGTAATGGAGGAAGGTACCTGTTGCAGCAAGGATTACATCGTCTCCACCAGGATGATCATCCAAATACTGTGTCACGTCGTATACCTGCATTGGCAAATGACAAAACAGGTCAACAAATAGAACAACAATTGAGAAAAATTGGAAAAGACATTAGTGGAGAGCATTTGGAAGCTTCAAGCAGCTGGAGCAATCATGAGATTGGATTTTGGATTCAAAAACCTTAATAGAAAAGTATGGATTGAGAATAACAGAAGCTAGTTTCAAAAGGAGCTTGAATAAGTTGGGTCCACAGCTTGTGGCTGGAAAAGAATGTAGCAAACCACTAGGGACAGATTTAAACTAAAGGAAAAATATATTAAGAACCACACTCACTCAAGACAGAGGTTAGTTTTCACAATATCCAGATAATTACAAAATAAGCTCCACTGGAAGACCAGATGGCAACAAAGCATATAACATTGTGATTATACAACCACAGGACAGAGTTCATTAAAGAGCAGAAAAGACTAAAAAGGGAATCTGATATCACAACAATCATTAAATAGGTATGCAGTAGGAGAAACATAAGTGTAGTAGGGGATCACACGCAACTACTACCCAAACTATCTATAGGTCTATGGTTATCAAAATATTGAAGAACAGGACTCAGGGCTATAGAATTGCCTGTAGGGTGATGCATATATGTGAGGGTAGGGAGAATGTAGAAATGTTCCCAAATGAAGAAGGTAACATATGAAGAGAAATTCAAGCAGTTCGTGTTGTAGAGCTAAGGAGGGCTATGTCCTAAGCTGGTTTCAACGGTGGAGGGGTTCACTGAGAACATAAGTAGAGTGTGTTTTCCCACCACAGGAATTAGAAGATTATAAGATTTGATAATTAAAAAATCATATGAACATTAATTGGCATTGAAACAATTGGACTCAATAAGTATATGGGACAATATGAGATGGACCGGAAATTCCTGAAGTGCTCAGATCAAATGTATTTGAAAAGGATTATTTTTTACTGTCTGAAAAGGAAGAAATCAAGGAAATGTTGAAGCTCCATCCTGATGAGTCACTCAGTCAATAACTTGGTAACTGTTGCTATGTTAATAGTTATTTTTTAAATGTCAGTCCACCACAAAGTTAGTTCGAGAAGCACAATTCAGGTTACTGATACCATTACATATTTTTGATGGGGTAAAAGATGACCATAAGGTAGTCAAACTCTATGGATCTTGCTCAAATATTGAAGGAGATCTTGGAAGTTTATGAAGGCTAATGTTTGTGGAAGCTAGCTGGTGATGGGTTTTGATGTCCTGATTGTGTTGTGGATGCCTAGGGGAAGGTGTCTTTGGTTTTGGTTTGATTTATAGATGAATTTAGGTGGATGAAATATGGATTAATTGCAAGCTATGTTCAAGGGTCGGTGATTCTTGGCTTGGTTCTTGAAAGCTTTAATTGCATTGGTGATGTTTTTTACTGGGCCATGAGGTTTGCAAGGTGCAAGATGGAGTTTAGAAGTGATCGGTTCTTGGTTGCTATAGGTTAAGAGTGGTTTGATCAAGCAAGCTTCAAAGAAGAGAAGAAGAAATAATAGAAACCCAAAATGGAAAAGGAAGGGAAAAAAGATACATGTATGTTCAATTGGAACTCCGATCTTGGAGTTCGAAAAGGAACATGGAATAGTTGCACACTCTTCCTACTAGGATATGACTCACCAAGATTAGGCAAAGAGAAAGGAGTGTAGCCACTTAGGATATGATACACCTAAGATAGGGCTTTTAAGTAGAAGAAGATTCAGACACTTCTCAAACCAACATCAATGTCATTTATTTTCCAAGTTGTGTTTACAAGCTCACTTGGTCCCTATTTATAGATTTTTTGCCGAGAGCTTTGTCGAATTGTAAAGCATATGGCACACGTATCAATCCTATTCTAACTTAGGTTTGGTTAATCTAAAACCAAACAGGGTGCCTAGAATATAATAGATAAAGAATTAATCCCAAATTATACTATAAAATGAACAGAAGGTAGGATTAACTCATTCTAAACTACCTTTATTATTTCTAATAGTCCTTATTAATTTGCTGGCTTGATGAAGCCTTTCCTCCAACTCGTTCTTAGCCTTGCTTCTAGTCAACACCCCCCAAGAAGCCTCCTTGATAGCCTAGACTCTCTTCTCCCTACTTTGGCCATGCTTATGGTAGTTACTCCTCCTTATGTGTGTTCTTCATGATCCATGATAACATCAATCAAGTTCTTCCTCAGATAAAAAAGCATCTTTAAGATTAGCATCAAGAGCTAAATTATCAATCTCAAAAGTATTTGAAGTTGGAGTACTTGAACTTTCAAGTAGTTCACAATGTTGCCATCCCCACGATGTTGCTCAAGATCAACATTATTCCATTTAGTCATCCATTCAGCATCAAATGGAAGAACAATTGTTCTTATTTCCCAACTTCTTAAGTCCATAACCGTTTAACTCTAATGTATATGCACAAATGTATTCAATAGTATTTTTATGTTTGGTAAACTCTTATGAGTTTGAGCCTAGTCCACAAAAGCCCCATGAGGTTAAACTCTTGAGATAGACAACCTTATTTGCACTAAATATTATAGGTCCAGTACTACAACCATTTCAAACAGAGAACAACAAAATTCCAAACATAATAACACTTGTAAAACTATAAGAATCCAAATATACCATTATTATAACATTTCTGTATGATGGAGAAGATAATAACAAGTGAAAGCAATGCAATGCAGACAAAAAAAACCAACATCAGCTTTTCACCAACATCAGCTCGTGAAAATCTGTGTGTGAAAAGTAGGTGCATTATTTTCTTTGAGTTCAAAATACCCTCTTTGAGAAGAGACCATTTTATCATAATGTTTTAATACATAGAAAAAAATAACTCCCAAGAGATGCAGTTGCCAGCAAGAAGTCTCTGAAACTACATAAACATATCTAAGTCAAGAATGACGTAACACATCAAGGACGAATAGGATGACCACATTAGTGTCTGGTAAACCCCATGGTCTGGTAGTTATACCAGGCTCTCTATCAGCAGATTTATTTCCAGTTGAATCATGGAAGATAAAAATTGAAAGTAAACAATCCCTTTTACAAGAACAATAAAGATTAAAAACATGAGAAATATTCTTGACTAATATATGTAAAAACAATCAGTTAAAAAGCCTGTGTTAGTGTCAGTGTCACTAATTAATATAAAAGTCCATTACATATTAACCACAGCTTTTAATCCTTTCTTTCTTCAAAGAAAAAGGTAACTGATTTCCTCATTTGTCACAGTGATGGACACTCCTACGCTGTTTTAGCTTATAAAATGTTTGGTAAATAGCATACTAAAGTAGTAGAACTAACAAAATATCAGAAAGATTTCAATAGTGTGGGAGAAAAACGAAAACATAGTTGATCCTATGTCTAGACTGACGTGGGATCCCAAAAAATGTCACAAAAATTTCAAAAGTGTGGGAGAAAAACAAAAACATAAGATATGAGGTATTCCCCAACCAAAGGTATGTAAAGTTCCACTGAGAACAAGATGATAGAGAAGTATCTAAGATAGTTAGTCAGTAGATCATGCATTTATTAGTTGAGTTATATAGAGAAACAACCAAAATGTTCAAAACCTTAAATTACATATTCCCAAAAACATCATAGGACATAAATCAAATCCTAGAGGGCAAGCAATACTAAAGAAAAGAAAACAGAAATTATGAGGGGGATGAGCACAACTACAGAGATTTTATAGAAAATAAAAGGCATGAAAGCAAGAAGAGAAAACCCATATAGGGAATTGGAGAGAAAAAGGAGTTAATAGTGGAAAAGGTTAAACCTTTCCATCGATGAGGATCCAGCAATCGTCTTTGGTTTTGTGGTGGGATAAATCTTGAATGGCGTAGAAATTGGTGAGGGTAGGCATGTTAAATTTTGTTGGGAGGGAATCCAGGATTTTAGGAAGTGGGGGAGGGCGAGAGAGAGAGACGGAGCGTATAAAGGGAAGCTAGAGTACCCAACACGACGAATTTCTAATTTTAATAAATATCTTTTCAAAATTAAATAATTATTAATAAAAATTATTTTTAATTTTATTTTTTAATAATTAATTTTTTTAAAATTTATATAATTATTTATAATAAAAAATTATTTATATAATAAAATATTTATGCAAATTATTTATTTTCATAATAACCTTTAATAAAAATTATTTTATAATTTAATACATTTTTGTTACAATAAAAAGAAAAAAAACATATATATGTGTGTAAACATGTATATTCACTAATTATAATTATTTAATTTTGATTATTACCAATATAAAACAATATATATATATATATATATACCGAATATTTTTTTTGTTATATTATATATATTTTTTAATTTTACTCTTTAGTAATTACGCTAAAATTATTTCATAGTTTAATAATTTTTTAGTATAATAAAAAAAACACATAAACACGTAATTATGGATTAAAGATATATTTTTATATATAATTATAGATATATAATTATAAAAAATTGAAAAATAATTGATATTAATAAAATTAAAATGTGAAATATTTCACACACAAAAAAAATGCCTAAAAGTTACTAAAAAAAATTTCTCAATATAGTTTATACCAATATAAGAAAAACAAAGTCTACTAAATTTACCATTCCACCCTTTCTTATCATTTTGACACTTAGTTCACTTTTTAGGTTTTTTTGTCTTTTCCTTTATTAGTATCTTCACTTTACCGTTATACCCCAAAACCTGTTTTGGACTTCCTTATGCTAATAAATGAGTTTGGTTTTATGGTATTTTTGCATTTTTCGTTCTTCTCTACTGATCAATTTGGTTTCATAATTGATTGATGGATAAATTTCAAAAAGTATAGCAGAAAAAAAAGAGTATATCGGAGTCTTCTAGCTATTTCATTTTGCCTTTTCATTTGGTGCTTTCGCTTTCTCTCCATTTGTTGAGTTTCTTCTACTAGGTTTTCAGGTATTGTTCTTATCTTTGTTTTTTTTTCTTGTGAAATAAGTGTGTAGATATTTATGGATTGTGTATTTCGTATCTATTGTAGTGAAAGTTGAATTTTTCCATTGATGTTGTGAATTTTTGTATTCTAAAAATATGGATGGTTTACCATGTTGTTGTGTTTCTTTTTGCATTATTTTTTGTCTAGGTTTAACATTTTTATTTTCAGGGTAGATTTTCCAATGTTGTATGTAATATTATTCATCTTTCTAACCTCTCATTTCATGTATGTTTGGTCCATTTTTTTTCTCCTTTTATGGGATATTTTGTTGCCACAAACAAGCTTGAAGCAAATATTTGATAAAGTCAAGTGCATGAAGTTCATATATGGTTGATGAAGATTGATGAAGACCTGTTTGAAGATTATGTTTCTATTGTATTGAATCTAAAAATAATGTGTTAAATGTAATGATTACATATTATACCATGTTGGTAGGCTATATGACAAAGGTTATATGTCTTATTAGTCTTAGTGTGTCATTTTTAATCGGTTAAAATGAGTTTTAATAGGTTAAAATGAGTTTTAACAAGTTAAAAGTCTTGTTGTATATAGTTTTTGGTATGAATGTATTCAATCAGTTGAATTATTTTTCAATCGACAAATTTTAGTTAAGTCAACTAAAATCAACAGATTGTACGAAAAATTCAACCGATTGATTTCACTTAAACTAGATTATATAAGTTGTGTTTTCGAGAGCATAAACATGTAATTATGGATAAAAGATATATTTTTATATGTTATTATAGATATATGATTATAAAAAATTGAAAAATAATTGATATTAAAAAAATTAAAATGTGAAATATTTCACACAAAAAATCACCTAAAAGTTTCTAAAAACAATTTATATATATATATATATATATATATATATACTAATATAAGAAAAACAACATCAACTAAATTTACAATTCCATCATTTTTTATCATTTTGACTCATGTCCATTTTTTAGGTTTTTATGTCTTTTCCCTTATTACTGTCTTCACTTTATTATTATACCTTGGCCTTCATTACACTAATAAATGAGTTTGGTTTTATGGTATTTTTGCATTTCCCGTTCTTCTCTATTGATTAGTTTGGTTTCATGATTGATTAATGGATAAATTTCAAAAAGTATAGCAGGAAAAAAAGTATATATGAGTCTTTTAGCTATTTCATTTGGTGCTTTCGCTTTTCCTCCATATGTTGAGTTTCTTCTACTAGGTTTTCAGGTTTTATTCTTATCTTTGTTATTTTTTGTCCGTGAAATAAGTGTGTAGATATTTGTGGGTCATGTATTTCGTATCTGTCATAGTGAAGGTTGAATCTTTCCATTGATGTTGTGAATGTTTGTGTTCTAAAAATATGGATGGTTTACCATGTTGTTGTGTTTCTTTTTGCATTATTTTTCGTCTGCTATAATCAAGGTTTAACATCTTTATTTTCAGGGTAGATTTTCCAGTGTTGTATGTAATAATATTATTCATCTTTCTAACCTCTCATTCCATGTATGTTTGTTCCATTTTTTCTCCTTTTATGGGATATTTTATTGGCACTAACAAGCTTGAAGCAAATATTTGATAAAGCCAAGTGCATAAAGATCATATGTGGTTGATGAAGATTGATGAAAACCCACTTGAAGATTATGTTTCTATTGTATTGAATCTAGAAATAATGTGTTAAATGTAATGATTACATGTTATACCACGTTGGTAGGCTATATGACAGAGGTTAGATGTCTTATTCGTCTTAGTGTGTCCTTTTTAATCGGTTAAAATGGGTTTTAACACGTTAAAAACCTTATTGTATATAGTTTTTGCTATGAATGTATTCAATCAGTTGAATTGTCTTTCAATCGAGTGATTTCAGTTAAGTCAAGTGTGTTGGCACAAGCAAGCTTGAAGCAAAGAATTGATAAATCCATGTGCATGAATATCATAGGTCTTTGATGAAGATTGATGAAAATCCACTTGAAGATTAAGTTTTAGTGTGTTAAATCTGAAAATAACATGTTAAATGTAATGTTTTAGTGTTATATCATGTTGGTAGGCTATATGACATAGGTTAGATGTCTTGTGTGCCTTGGTGTGTTTCTTTTAATATGTTAAAATGGGTTTTAACAGGTTAAAAATCTTGTTGTATATAGTTTATGGTATGAATGCATTCATTCAGTTGAATTATTTTTTCAATCGATTGATTTCAATTAAGTCAAGTAAAATCAGCTGACTATATGAAAAATTCAATCGGCTGTTTTCACTTAAACTAGACTATATAAGTTGTGTTTTCAAGAGCAGAGGTGCGAATATGAGTTTTTTAGCATGAAACTTTGTCATTCTTCTCTGGAAAACTCTATCTCTGCAATACACAGCTGCAACTCGTGGTTTGAAGATCTTGGTTGATCTTAGAGGCATTTTGGCTTGTGAGTAGCTTGAAGAACACATGTATGGTTGGCTATGGACAACCACCATCTGATTTGGATGTTCTTGTGCTTCTAGTTGGTTTGCCTGATGTGATTTCAGGTCTGTAAGTGTGATTCCTGCAGGGTGTGTGTCTAGATTTTTGTGTGAGTCAAAAATCTTGTGAGTTTCTTTGTTCAAAAGTGTAATTTTGGTATGTGATTTGTAAAACTTTTGAATATAGTGGAAATCATGCTCATATTGTCCTGGTAAACTGGATGTAGCTCTGTGATTGAGTGAACCAGTATAAAAACAACTGTGCAATTCTCTCTCTCTCATCTTGTAAGACCCGAGAAATTTAAATAATTAATAAATTAATTATTTAATAAATGCAGGTAGTAGAAGCCTTTAAGGCATTTAATGTGGAGTGATATGACGTGGAAAAGTACTAGTTCAAATGGTTGATAGTACTTTATTATGTGAGAGGATTTGGGTTCGAGTCCTATGTATGTCAATTGTATGTTGAGAGAAGAGCTACTTTTTTCTGTGGGAGAACAAAGGAGGGTTTTGGCTAACACAAAGCTAAGGCTAAAAGACCTTTTGGAGCAAGGAATTTCAAGTTAAGGGAGCTCTTTTCGTATCTATATGCATGTTGGTAACAATTTCGTGCATTTTGCATTGGACATGAATAAATTGTATCATTGCCATGAGATGAGATTATTATCGTACTCAATGTGATGTGAAATTGGGGGTTATGTGATGAATTGTTTTGTTAATGTTGAATGTGAATTTGGGGCAATTGGTTTGGTTTCTGCGTGCGTGAACATGGATACCATCTGCTAATCTCACTCAGGAGAGCCAGGCTCGCCTAGGAGAGAGTTGCAGAGTCTTGATGCTATTTCTACTCGAGCTACTCGGTTAGGCGGAGTGTCAGGCTTTTAAGCGACCTGTTATCTCACTTAAGCGAGTATCTCTCGCCTAAGCGAGAAATCGAGGGGTGTGAGACCCTGTTTTGGGCACCTCGCGTAGGTGAGGAGGTTGATGTTTGGGAGACAAGGCTTTTCGCCTATGCGAGAGGTTCTCGCTTAAGCGAGACCTCGTGTTTAACTTGTGTTGTGCTTAACTCGCCGCCTAGGCGAGAGTTTTTGGGTGTTAGGCGAAGGGTGATCTCGCCCAAGCGAGGAAAGACTCGCCCATGCGAGGAGAGACTCGCCTAAGTGAGACTTCGCAGATAAACCAGGTTAGCACGCTTGCTCAGGCGAGAAAGCTTAGCCTAAGCGAGACAGGCCTGGTCGCTTAAGCTAAAGCTTATAGCCCAAGCGAGTTTAGTGCAGTTTGTGTGTATTGTTTGTACGCATTGATGAGAACGTGGATTAGGAGATGCTGAGCCATTAGCGGGTAGGTTCATGGATGGTGGTTGACATGTGATGGTATGAGCGGGGAGGTTCATACATATTTACTCTCCTATGGGGATACGAGCGAGGTAAGTTCGTATGATCTGTGCTCATAGTTGAGAGATGTTGCGTGCGGGGAGGTACGTAGCTAGTGGATCACATGTGTTGGACTACGGGTGGGCATGTCCGTAGAGTACGACTACAAGTGGAAGGTTCGTAGAGACATGACCACGAGCGGGCAGGTTCGTGTGAGCATCATAAATCCTGAGTCCATGGCTAACTTTGTTGTTAAATTGGAAGTTGAAAAGCTATGGGGGTATTAAGTATGTGACCATGGTCCAGATATGAGAATGTAATTGGGTGTATTGATATTATTCAATTGATATGTTTCTTATATTCTTTTGAGCTCACCCTTTCTGTTTGTGTATAGCGATGATCGTGTGATTCGTTACACGGGAGCAAGTGATGGTACAGGTGATGTTGAGGGTGCTCATGCGACGGAGTGAGGGCTAGCTGGGAGTAGAGCTAGGGATATTTTTACTATGTTTTTAGTATTTCGTTTGGGATATTGGAATTTGTAATACTTTTGCTTAATTTCAGTTAAGTTTAGTCACATTGAGTATTAATTTAAATTCTTCAGCGTTTTGGATTTAATAATACTACGACGTTTTAAATTCTTTTCCCATTTTATTTATTTATTTAAGTAATATTCCTTAGGGATGTTTTACATCTCACTCACTTTGAATCTTTTTAAAAACTCAAGAAAACCAAGCAATTCGTTCTTAGGTGTGATTTAATGCGTTCTTGTGTAATATGAGGTTGTACACTTGTTAAAAATATTGATTGGAACAAGTTTTGTATGTAAAAGATTGTTGTTTGAGTTAAATCTGCAAATTCTGCATTCTGCATAAATCTCCAGTATTTTAGCCGACTGATTTGGCTTTTTAATCGACTGTTTCATAGTTCAAGAACAAATTAGTCTGTTATTTTATGTTTTAATCGATTGAAAGTGTACTGGTTTGTTGCATCTACATCCTAACTTTCCAGTCTATTTGATTCAATTGAAAAAATGTTTAAGCTTTCAAAATTTTTTTTATAAAGCCCGTTCAAAACCCCTCCCTTCTTGGCTTAAATCACCATTTCAAAACTAACAAAGTGAAATCAACAAATTATACAAAAAATTCAACTGATTGATTTCACTTAAACCAAACTATTTAAGTTGTGTTTTTGAGAACATAATTATGGATAAAATATATATTTTTATATGTAATTATAGATATATAATTATGAAAAATTGAAAAATAATTTAGATTAATAAAATTAAAATGTGAGATATTTCACCAATAAAATCACCTAAAAGTTCTAAAAACAATTTCTCTATATAGTCTACCGATATATATATATATATATATATATATATATAAAAGAAAAACAATGTCAATTAAATTTACAATTCCACCATTTTTTATCATTTTTTGGACATCCAATTTTTAGGTTTTTATGTCTTTTTCCTTATTACTATCTTCACTTTATCGTTATACCTTCGTCTGGATAAGAAATACAAAATTTTTGACATAAAAAAAATTAATTAAAAAGAGAAGAGAAATTTATTCTATTTTTACTTTCATCTCATTTTAACTTTAATTTTATCTTGTTTTATTTTATTTTATTTTTTCTTATTTTATTTTATTTCATCTTTTTTTTTTACTTTTGATTTTAATATTTTTTGTTTGTTTTTCTTAGTTTTATTTCGTTTCATTCTATTTTCCAAAAAATAAAAATAAAAAGATAAAAAGGAAAAAAAGAGAGAAAAAAAGAGTCAACTGTCCTCTGCTGGCCTTTTCCCTTCCATGCAAGAAAAACGTTCATATTTTACTCCATATTTGCGTCTTAGCACAAAAACAAAAATGTTGGATATCTGTGTGTATTACTGTGGCACCCATGGTAGTCATAGCAGCAGACAACAGATGTAGTAACACTAAAAGGGTGGCTGGGAGGCATCCTACTTTGTGCTTTTGGTCATCTCAGAATGTTCGTGGAGAGTATGAAGAAAATGGAAAGGGAACATGGTACTGAATAACTGGCTCAACTTTATAAGGCACAAGAACGTAACATAAGAGAGGGGGGTTGGGAGCAAGAGAAAAAGAAGGTTCAAATGCTTTCAAAAGATATCAGAAAAATCTAACACATTCGAGCCAGATACAAAAAAACTAGAGAAAAGAGTTGGGAGAGAACATAGAGGTTTTGGGAATAAAACAAAAGCCACTGTCAAAGGGGAAAGGAGCATCTTTAAATGAGCGAATATGATGTAGATATTTTTGCGAAATAAGTGTGTAGATATTTTTGGGTTGTGTATTTCCTATCTGTTGTAGTGAAGGTTGAATCTTTCCATTGATGTTGTGAATGTTTGTGTTTTAAAAACATGGATGGTTTACCATGTTGTTGTATTTCTTTTTGCATTATTTTTCGTCTACTATAATCAAGGTTTAATCTTTTTATTTTCATGGTAGATTTTCGAGTGTTGTATGTAATATTATTCATCTTTATGACCTCTCATTCCATGTATCTTTGGTCAATTTTTTTCTCCTTTGATGGGATATTCTAGGCTACCTTTTCTTTTAACAATCATCAATCTTATTTTGTAATGTTTATATATTACTTTCAGATAGTGGTGGTGTTTTTTGTCATGCTGAGGTATAATGAAGATTCGATTTTTCTATTTTCATGTTATATTTTTATATTATCTTCCTCTTGCTAAGTTGTCGTTCGAAACATATTTGTAAATATTATCAAACTAGGTTTTAATCTATTAGTGTTGTTGGACCTATTTTAATGCTTAATTTCCTCTGAAGATTTACATTGTCTTTGAGTTTTCTCGATTTTTCACTTATTTCGCTAGACACTGAAAAATGGATAGGTTTCATGGTTGATCGTGGTATGGAATGTTTATTCTTTCCCTGATTTTATTGATTACATAAATTTCATTGTGTGCAGCCTGTTACAATCCCAAGTCATGCTTCTTTCATGTCCTCTTCAAGGTTTTGTTTATCCATTTGTGCTCTTTAGTATGTATTTTTATGGAAGCCCTATTCATTTCATTAAGGCATAACTTTTTCTTTGTATCTTGTAAGTCGTAGCCTTGGTATTTGATATTCTATCGACTCTCTTTATTGATAACTTTGAGATCATTTATCGTGAATTAACAATTTTGAAAGTGAATAATCTTTTTGTAATGCTTGGTATGTTACAAGTGATAACAGTTCGTCCATGGCATTTGGACAATGAAGGCAATAGAAAACCATTATTCGGTGCAATATCATCTACTTGACATCTTGCTTAGATCCTGTTTTAATCTATCATGTTTTGTCTTTCTTATTTTTGTGATTAAAGGTCCTTAATGTTTATTTAAAATTGCAATATAATATGGTTGGGGACGTTGAGTACTATTTGTTTCCCTTTCAATGCAGGAATTATCTTCATAGAATTCCAACCCGCATAGATTGCAACATCAATGGCAATATCACATTTTTAGTAATGGTGCTTTATACATCTCAATATCTAATGGTTCCTTATCAATCTATGTTATTCTTACTCATGTTTTGTTATATAAAAACAACTATTTTAAACCAATAATTTTGTAAGCACAAAAAGTTTATGAACAAAAAACAATCCCTAGATTTTCTAACAATTCCTTGAGGATCACATGTGGCTATACAACCAATTTTAGTGCAATATTATATGAGATTCTTCTTTCTTTTGCTTTCATTTAGAACACATTTTCTTTTCCTTCGCTATTTGTTTGATAATGGCTCCATTTTAGCTGCTCTAATAATATATTTCTAAACTTTAATATGTTTTTCTTCAATTTTTAGGAGTTATTTTATTTGATGAGCACAAAGAAACTTTTCGGTTGAAAAAAGGTAACCCCTTTTATTTATTAAATTTATTTTATACTTTGATGCGTTCTTCTTGCAGCGGTTGAGGAATGGGAAGTTGGACTTGGGCGTTAGGAGGACATACTTGGTTGGATTTGAAAGGTAATGGTTTTGTTGATTTCTGATTTTATATGTTTCAAGTTCCCATTTTCAAGCACTCGAAAATTGAGAAAGATTAGTTGTACATTTATATCATTGTTATTCATAACTTTGGTGAAGAATACTATATCCATTACTTGCCCCGTTATCCATTAGATACCCGCATAAAAAATACCCGTGGATATTTTCAACCTGCGGGTACCCATTGGATACCCACAGATATTTTAAAAAAATTATTAGTTTTTAAATGAGGTCCAAATTAAATTGTGAAAAAAATAACATTTAAGCACACATCCGAATAGAAGTTAATGAACAACTAAATAAAAGTTAAAACATAAATTCAAATTAATAGTACCTAAAACATACATCTAAATATAAGAAATTTAAAAATTAATTCTTCTAAAAATAATAGTATAAGATCTATTTTCCTTTCCAATATCTTCATGTTAACCACTTGATTCCTGAAACAAATAAAATAAAAATAAAGTCATCAATAAATGACATAGTGACACTATTAGTAAAATTAGAATAAAATATTAAAAAAAAACTACTAACACCAATTATCTCCTTTAGTATTGTATTAAACTTTATCTTGTCCACTTTAAGTTTTGAAGAACCTGAAAAGGAAAATCAATTCATTTGTCATAGCCAATCATTTGAATGAATATAAATATGTTATTTGAAGTGCTAATTTAATTACCTTCTATGTCAATCCATAGTCAATCTTGAACACACATCAATGTCTTTAAAGTGTCTAGGTGTAATCTACTACGATGTGGAGTAAGAAATCGACCACTAGTCCTAAAAGAAGACTAAAAAGCAATTGTTGAGATAGGAATGACTAGAAAATCTCTTGCAATCATTTGCAAAATTGGATATTTTAACCCATTAGCCTTCCACCAAACTAAAATGTGAAATTCTTCATCTGAATAAGGTAATGTTGATTCCTCCAAGTAATAGTCAAGTTCTAACTTATAATTTGATGGTTCACTTTTCTTTGCAATTTGATGTTTTGCAAAATCTCTCCTCCAAGCATCTTTTCTTCTATAAACACTTTGGTATATATTTATGTTTGGATTTTAACATGAAGAAACTAACTTCTTACCTTTCATGTTTATTTCATACTCTCTTACCAAGTCCTTAAAAATAATCTTCACCTTTTCAATTTCACAATCAGATTGATCACCATATATATGAGGGGAAAAATAATCCAACAAATCAATTTTATACCTGGGGTCTAACACAATACCTATAGCCATCACTCCACTGATCACACCCCAATACTTATCAAACTTTTAAACCATAGATGCAGCCATTTGATGAATAATAGAATTGGAAGAGTTAAGCCATTCCATCAAAGCCAATTTAATTTGACATACCTTTGGAAAGAAAATGTTGGTAGTTGAATAAGAAGTACCAGAAAACAAGACTGTCACATCATAAAATATTTCCAACTTTTGACAAATTTCATTTGCCATTTGCCAATCATGTGCACTAGGCAAAACTTTATATTGACTTTCTCGTTGTGATAAACGATCAAATACTTTCTTGAATTGTATTGCTACTTGAAGCATTAAATATGTAGAATTCCACCTAGTTCTGCAATCAACAACTAATTTTCTTTTGAATGAAATATTCAATTGAGCACATGTCTTTATAAATTTCTCTTCTCTTTTAGGTGTAGCTGTCCAAAAATTAGCATTGTCTCTAACCTTTTCCATGACATTAGCAATTATGGATAAATCATCCTTCACAATCAAATTCAATATATGTGCACAACATCACATGTGAAATAGTTGGCCACCCAAAATAAGAGACCTACTTGAGATCTTATCTAAAATGCGATCAATCATATTATCATTTGTAGTGCAATTATCAAATGTCAAAGTAGAAACTTTTCTATCCAGATTCCAATCCATTAAACATTCAACAAACAATTCAGCAAGAACTTAACTAGTATGAGGAGCAGGCACATACATAAACCTATATTTGAAAGACAAATTTCATTAATCTAGTCAAGAAGAACAAAGTTAATATGAAAATTACAATTAAAATAGAGTATAATGTTATTACCTCATAAGTCGACTTTGTAGCCTCCATAAATCATCAATAAAATGAGTTATTATAGTCATGTAACCTCTATTTTGATTAGTAGCAGTCCACGTATCAGTGGTAATTGCAACTCGAATTTGAATCCTTGACAACATTAATTTCATCTTCTCTTTTTTTGCATTGTAATCCTTCATAATATCTTTTTTTAAGGTGTTTCGAGAAATGACCTTGAATAGAGGTTGAACATCATCACAAAATTCTTTAAAGCCTATATGATCAACCATTGAAATTGGATACTCATATAGAATTATCATCTTACAGAGTGCATATCTAGTTGTTTGTTGATTGAACACATAGTTTCCAACAACTACGGTTTCACCACCTTCTTTATAAGTTTTTAAAAAAGATTGTCTGATGTCCCATGCTGTTTGAAGCTTGTAACTCTTGAAATGGCTTCTCAAATGTGATGCACCTTGCTTTGCATCACCCAAAAGACTTTTGGCGCAATAATTGCATATCGCTTTCCATTTTCCATCTACCTTTTGTCTCTTAAAGTGATTCCAAACATCGGACATTAATCTTCTTGAATTAACAGTTGGAGTTGAACTTTCGGTTTCCCCTAGAATATAATCTATAGGAATATCATTTTGATTTGAATCTCCAACATTTGCATTTGGTTCTACAAATGTTCCTTATTGGCCATCATCCATAGGGGAAAATGTATCTTGATTAGACTTTCTATAAATATTAAAACACAACAAAAAAATTAAATTTTGAATATAAAAAGAAGACTCATTCATGTTTAATATAATCATTCATGTGACATGATTATGGCAAAGTTTAAATGTTATGGAACTAAATATTCTATTCATTAATTTCTGCCACCATATATAGAAGAAAGTTTTGGAATATGTCATTGAAGCTTTTGGAATACAACCACCATAAAAATTGTAATCATTCATGTGTTTGCCCCCACACATCTCTCTATGTAAATACTTCACTGAAGCTTTTTTACTTCTAGGGAGTTTTTCTGAAGTTTATTGAACTAAACATTTATTTTTTTCTCGTGTTTTTTTATGTTGCAGAGATCAAATATATCTTCTATTGTAATAATAACTTGTATAAAAATACAAAGAGCTTGTAAAATAAAATATGAATGAGTAATAAAGTATGAATTTCCACTTTACATGCCTTAAGTGTGATGGAAAATGTGATTTGACATTTACTTCTAATTGAAAGAATCATTCATGCATAAAAGATGAATGAAACTTGAATTGAAATAGTGAAAAAACTAGGTTCACGTGAATTCATAAGTTTTTTAATCATTTGAAAGTCATAATTTTGGAAATATATATTGTCTGCAAGGTTTACGTAGTTTTTATAGTCTTTAATCCCCTTTGAATGATCATGACTTGTGCTTTAAGCCTTTCATTATTCATGAAGAAAAATGATTCATAGACATCTTAAATATGTTTATATTTATTACATACTTTTTTCTATTTCTTTTCTTGTCTTAAATTGATATGTCTTAAGCAATTTTTTAATCATGCCCTTCCTCTGTCATTATATATTGCTATTGATTTAAGTATCATATTCTGTGGTGAAGGGTTTTAATATCCCTAGAAAGATAGAAAATTATGTCTTAAAGTTTCATTTGAAGACAAGTTTTCAAGTTTTAATGGCCTTGTTTTTGGTGGTTAATCAATGTCAGTTTTTAGCTCTTATCATAACTTCCAATTTTAAAAAATATATCTCTCAATTCCCCATATCCAGAAACGACCTTAATCGGACATGAAAAAATAATTGGATAGTTCAGTTTATTCAATAAGAAATACTCAAAAGTCATGAGCAGTTCAAGTTCATGTATTAACCTAGAACTAAAATAAGAGATAGAAAACATACCCCTTTTATAGCTTCACTCGAAATGTGAAAGATTGGAGGACAGCCTTCGGAAGATTCAGCACGGGAAAAATGGGAGCAGAGAATGAAAGAAAAATGGGTTAACGAAAAGGATAATACCCAAAAGGGTTGTTGAGTAAAAACGAAGTTGTAGAGGGAACAAGAACAATTTTTGAAGATGAATGTTAAGTGTGTAAGAGAGAAAATGAATGAAGAAGCATGAGTTTACTTGTTTGAAAATCCCAGACCACTTGACGACAACAGTGAGCCAAAAAAAGAAATGAACTTCAGCATCAACCTAATATCTCATAACATAATAGGGATAAATATGCAATTTCATTTTATTCACGGGTAGCGGGTACCCGCGGGTATGGGTAGTATGATACCCAACCCCGACCCCGACCCGTTAAGAAACGAGTATTAAATTTCCCGCTACCCGCAAATATCTATTACCCGCGTGTACCAACTATTTGTCGCAAATTTTATCCGCGGGTACTTGTGGGTGCAGATTTTTTTGCCATCTCTAATATTGATGCATAGACGTAGTTGAAGGCAAGTAGAGATGGCAAGTAAACCCGTCCCTATGGGTATTGTCCGAACCCGTCCCCGTTTTAACGGGGAATCCCCACATTGACTGGTTATGGGTATAGGGAATCCCCGACTTTTTCAATTAGGTATAGGGATGAGTATGGGGACATACATATCCTCGCCATAATACCCGTCCTTGTCATATTTCCGTCATCGTTTAAATTATTACAATTAATTAAGTAACCTTATATATATATATATATATGTGTGTGTGTGTGTGTGTGTTGTATATTCTATTTTTTATTTCTTTTAATTATTTGATTTGTCATTAAATGTATTCGCATATCTAATACATTTTTCATTTTATCATAACCTTTTTATAATTATGTTAAAATGATGTATGCCAATTAAAAAAATTTAATGTCTCACATTTGAATATTTCTATTATTTTTTAATATTTTTATTTATTGTATATTTTCCTTTCATATGAGAATGTTTAATACTCTCAATTTAAGTGTTCAATAGCATAAACCTTTTATTTACTAGGTAATATAATTTTTTTCTTTACTTATTATTATTAATTTTTGTTTCATTTGAAGAACTCTTTTGTTTTGCTAAATTAATTTTCGTTATTTCTCAACCATTGAGTATATACGTTGATATTTGAAAAGTTTTCTTACATCTCTAAGGTATTTTTCATCTTATCATACCCTTAATTACATTTGTTTTCCTTTGTGTGATTTCTTTCAATAGTCTCTCAAATTATTTCAAAGACACACATTTCTTAATTTTTTAATATTTTTATTTGTTGTTTATTTTATCATGTAGAATAGTATTTTGATATATTTTATTTAATTATTTTTTATTTTCTAACTTATTATCAATCATATTGTAATTTTTTCATATAATTGTATAAATAATTTTTATTTACTACAATATAAAAATTTAATGTAATCGCCATGAACATTTTTTTTATCACCATCCAACATATATTAAAATTCAAAAGATACAAGATCTGTGTCAAAATTTTATTATTATGTTTATTATTTGTTCTTTGTGTCATTTCGACCAAGTGATGTATTATAACTTTTATTAGTATATAAAAAAGAGATTCATTAGAATTTAAATAATTGGAGTAAACAAACATTTAAAATATATTTTAATTTAAAAAAAATTGTTTTATTTTTTTTTGAATATTTTTAAATTTTATCAACTAAGTTTCATTAATGTTTCAAATTTAATAAATGTTTTGGTTCTCATGAAATTTTATTTGGTATTCTAATATAAAATGTAAATAATTATAATTAATTTCAAAGTATTTGATATCGAAGAAACAACCATCCTCCTAATATTGAATATTTGATAACATTATGTTTCATTTACCGTAAGTTTGTATTATTTTATAAAAATTAACTAAAATTCATATTGAAGTAGTAATAAAATAGATACGAGTATGAGTACGAGATTATACCCGTTACATGGTGAAAATGAGGATGATACAAAAATTTGATACCCGTTAGATTTAAATATGGATATGGGATGGAATGAATTTTTTCTACGAAAATGGGTATGAGATTGTGAAACTCGTCCCTGCCCGCCTCGTTTGCCATCCCTAAACGCAAGAGAGGTTGTAGGGTTATTATTAATTTTATCAAACAGGAAAAGGAACTAGGAAGAAATCAAAATGAATGAACGATGATAATTTTGCATCAGGTAACCTTATGGAATTTAGAGCTGGAATATGAATATTCGAATATATTGTTGAATCTAATTAGCCAACTTTTGCTCATGAATGTATATTCTAGAATCGTCAAAAAGGACTATTGCATCAAGTTATTGATCCCACCATCATTTAAAACTGAATGGTGTAAAAGGGACTATTGCACCAATTTGATTGAAATTTTCTTTTTTCTTTGCTCAATTTTTAATCATTTTAATATTCTAAAAAATCTACAAATGCTTTTGAGTTATTTATATTAATTCAAATAGGAGGAGCGTTTGAATTAAACATTGTTTGCTTTTAATTCATATTAATATAATGATTGCATCTCTTATTCTTATAATTATGTTTATTTATTTGCATCATCTGTTCTCCTCGATATCTGAGTGATCTAAATTATGCAATGTAGAGTCAGCCTTTGAATTTCGGGCATTGGAGGTTGCTTTAGAAGCCATTTGTAGTTTTATTGTTGCACGTACAACAAAATTGGAGATGGGTTCTTATCATTCATTAAATGAACTTTAGATTAATGTAATATGCAGATTAGTAGTCGAAATTTGGACAGAGTTCGTAAACTGAAGAGTGCAATGACAAGGTGATTGCTAGAGTTCAGAAGGTATGCCAGGTTTCTGAAAATATATTCTGCAGCCCCTTCCCCTCATTGATACTAATATTTTGCATTCTTTTAAGTAAATTATTGTATTTTTCTTAAATATAATTAATTTAATGTGACTGTAAACTGACTTTATTAGTTTAAGTAGAAAACAACACATACCCCTTTTCTTATCCCATCCCCACTTTTTGTTACCCTACTAACGTAATATACTCAGAAAAAGATTTTCACTTTAAAAACTACTTTTCTTCTTATTTCAAAATTAGGGTATTCAGATTAAACTTACGTGTTAGGGAATTTAGAGTGTTTTTTAGAGAGTTCTTTTTGTTGTCTTGGTGTTCTTCAAAGAAATAATGAAGATCACTTGATTATAAGAAGTTCTTGCTTGCCTGTAGGTTAATTTTAAATATCTCCACAAATAAGGTGAATTCTTTCTTTTTTATTTTCTGTATAATTTTTCTTATGTATTCTTCTCACCTTGTTGGTGATAAATTAGGGTAATTATGTGTAGCATCATTACCTCTGTTTGTAATTCTTGAAGTGTATTTCAAGTTCATTTGTATATTTAGAGAATAGATTATGTAGGTTTATCTTGTAACTCTAACTCTTGAGATATTAGTGAAACTTTCTTGTTAAGGTTGCTAGAAAGAAACTGGATGTGGAATCCCAAATAATCAAACGAGTATAATTTGTGTTCTTGTGTTCTTTATTTCATAGTTAAATCTATATCTTAAAAAATGGATTAGGTATTTTAATTGCACATCATTCGGTAGCTTTGTCAATTGATTAAGAAATTATTGTTTTAAAATTCTCTTGAAATTAGAAAGAAAACAATTTTTGAAAAAAAATATTCACCCCCTCTTCGTTGAAGAAATTAGCCATTATATTATTAACACAATGCTTCCATCTGGTTTAGTAAAGAAAAACAAAATATTAAGATGAGTGACATCCATGTGGCCATAATCAAAATCACCATTTTCATAAACAAAGTGTGTTTCTATGTTCTTCTCTCTTTTTTATGCTTTGGTGTACAAGTACGACTCAAATGACTTTTACCACCACAATGATAACTTATGTTTTTATCTTATTTGTCATTATTTTCAACTTTTTCTTTTCCCCTTTTCACATTATTGTTCCACTTCTAATGATAAAATGTCTCATTGAAATTTCCTTTATGACCATGTCCACAACCATGGTCACTAGTACGACCACGACCATGACTATGAAAAAATGAATCAAATATTGTTGCATTCACTTTTTTGAGAATGAAGAAAAACCAATTGGGTCGGTCTCAGCGGCAGAGTATTATGGGTGCACGGGGGCCTTGAATTTTTTTACAATAGATATTTTGATTTTTTTTATTATAGATATTAGGTATTTTGATTTTATTTTGTTATAAATATTAAATCAAATATTTTATTTCTTTTATAAACATAATAATTAATACTAATAAATAATAAAATATAAAATAAAATATAATAAAGAATAAAGATTAAAAAGATTTATCAAGATATTTTTTATTATTTGTTTTCATTATAGATTGTGTTTTTCATAAATTGTTCTCATATTTCATTCTCATTTGTTTTCTTTTGTTTTTGAAAAGAAAAAGATCTATTATTTTTTCTTTTATTTCTCCTTTATTCTCTCCCATCCTCAAGGAAGAAAAGAAAAAGGTAATTCTTTCGTCACTTGATAGTGAAATATTAATTCAATAATTTATTTAATGAGCCTCTTTTATATGTTTATGCCTTGAATTTCTTACAAATTGTTCTCATCTTCCATTCTTACCTATTTTCTTTTGTTTCTGAAGAGAAAAAGATCAATTATTTTTGTTTTCATCTCTCAACTGTTCTCTTCCATCCTCGAAGAAATAAAGAAGAAAGTAATTCTCTTTTGTCTCACTTGATAGTGAAATATTAATTTAATAATTTATTTAATGAGCCTCTTTTATATTAATTTTTTATTTTATCAACATAGAAGAAAAAATGATTGTACTGTATGTTTTTTATAATTGAATTTTAAGTGTGGTTTGATTATCATCGAATTTTCTTTTGGTATTTATGTCTCTCAATTTTTTATTAGATTATGATAAATCATTTTTTAGTATTTTTTTAAATAGGTATATTGATGAAGAATAAAAGAATAGATTCATTTTTTAAAAGTGATAAAAGGGAGGCTACCCGTGAAGATGAAAACAGGACAAATTCAACTCTTCCAGATATTCTGAAGCATGATACTAATGTTCCAATTGTTCAATCAGAGGAGCCCCCTTTTAAGGTTCAAAAAATTATAGGTGAGGAGTTTCATATTAATTCTTTGGAACGTGATCCAGGAAAATGTCTTCAAATATGGGAATATCCAATGAGTCAAAGAGATGAGATTCAAATAGCTTATTTAAAATGGGGTCCATATCAAATGCAACTTGAAAACTATCCTTATTCTAAGGAAAAACATCCAAGGAGATTTCAATCTAGTTGGTTTAAAATGTTTCCTTCTTGGCTAGAGTATTCCCCGGCTAATGATGAAGCTTATTGTTTGGCATGTTATCTATTTAGTTCAAAGCCAGATGGTCATTTTGGATCAGATGTGTTTACTAAACAAGGTTTTAGATCATGGAGAAAGGTTAATGCAGGAAAAAGATGTGCATTTCTCAACCACATTGGAGATAGTCCTTGGTCACCGCATAACAATGCAATGAAAGCTTGTGAAGACTTGTTGAATCAATCTATGCACATTAATAACAATATAAATATTCAAAGTTCAGAACAAGTCTGCAAGAATCGTTTACGGCTCAAAATCTCTATTGACACAATTCGTTGGCTAGCATTTCAAGCTTGTGCATTTAAAGGCCACGAGGAAACACCAGAGTCAAGTAATAAAGGTAACTTTCTTGAAATGATTAAACTTCTAGCATCATATAATGATAAAGTGGCACAAGTTGTGTTAGAAAATGCTCCATATAATGCTAAGTATACTTCTCATCATATTCAGAAAGAAATCTTGCACATTTTCTCTAGAAAAGTAAGAAGTCACATTCGAGAAGAAATTAGAGATTCTAAATTTTGCATAATTGTTGATGAAGCACGTGATGAATCTAAAAAAGAGCAAATGGCTATTGTTTTGAGATTCGTAGATAAGGATGGTAATATAAAAGAACGATCTTTTTGATATTGTGCATGTTAAGGATACAACAGCCGCCACTCTAAAAAAAGAATTGAGTGTTGTTCTCTCTAGGCATAATCTTGATGTTTCCAATATCCGCGGTCAAGGATATGATGGTGCTAGTAATATGATGGGAGAGTGGAATGGGTTGCAAGCATTATTTCTCAATGATAATCCTTATGCTTATTATGTGCATTGTTTTGCTCATAGACTACAACTTGCTTTGGTGGCTGCTTCAAGAGAGGTCATTCCAGTTCATCAACTTTTTTCAAATTTGGCTTTTATTGTAAATGTTGTGTATTGCTCTAGTAAACGTCATGATGAGTTACAAGCTATTGAATTAGATGGAATAACTCAATTGTTAGAAATGGGTGAACTTGAAATTGGTAAAGGAAAAAATCAAATTGGCACTTTAAAACGAGTTGGTGATACTCGTTGGAGATCGCATTTTTATTCCATTTGTAGTATGATGAAGCTATATAATGCATCTTGTCTGGTTCTTCAAAAAATTATTGTTGATGGATCAACTTATTCTCAAAGGGGTGATGTTGATGCTGCATTGAATATGTTGTCTTCATTTGAGTTCATATTAATTTTACAATGATGAAAGAGATTATGGGAATTACTGACGGTCTTTGCCAAGCTTTGCAAAAACAATCTCAGGATATATTGAATGCTATGCAATTGGTTTGTTCTACTAAAATTTTTATTCAAAAGTTGAGGGAGGATGGTTGACAAAATCTATTGAAAGGTGTGGTATTCTTTTGTGAACAACATGACATTGATATTCCTGATTTTAATTCTACTTATGTTGCACGTCATGGCCGTTCTCGACATCAAAAAGATCATGTCACTATGGAACATCATTTTAGGGTGAATATATTTCTTGTTACAGCGGACAAGCAATTGCAAGAATTAAATGACAGGTTTAATGAGCAAGCAATGGAACTTTTAACTCTAAGCAATGCTTTAGTTCCTAAGGATGCTTATAAAGCATTTAACATTGAGGATATGTGCACTCTTGTGAACAAATGTTATCCTTTAGATTTTAGTGAGCAAGAGAAGATTAGTTTCAAATTTCAACTTCAACATTTTATTATTGATGCTCCTAACCATCCAGATTTGAAGAATTTATCAACCATGCTTGAATTATGTCAATCTTTAGCAAGAACAGGAAAGTCAAGGACATTCTATTTGATTGATCGTTTAATTCGTCTTATTTTAACTCTTCCTGTCTCTACAGTTACAACAGAAAGATCATTTTCTGCAATGAAGATTATCAAAACAAGATTGCGGAATAAAATGGAAGATGAATTTCTTGCCGACAATATGATTATTTACATTGAAAAAGAAATAGTTGAAAATTTTAGTTCTGATTCAATTATTGATGAGTTCAGGGATCTGAAAGAACGAAGGGCAATATTTTAGATATTTGTGATTTCTTTTTTAGTTATCGTTATACTAAGTTATGTATTCATTTTTATTGTGTTAGTGACAATAATGAAATGTATCAATTTTGGATGTATTATTTGGGTTCTCCCAACAATGTTGGTCAAGATCCGCCATTGGTTGGTCTCATGATTTTTCATAAGAACTCATTGTTTTGTTCAGCCGCGAGAAGGCATGAAATAATTCAAAATATTTGTAAAATTCTTTTTTCAAGATATTGTTGTTGTAGGAGAAAAATAGTTGCTTAGATGCTTTATTTATTTCTTTAATGACATCACCAAGACTCATTGCACCTAAACATATTTCAACATCTAACATCCAAGATAAGTAAGTTTTCCTCGTAATATCAAGGGCCCCAAATTCAAATTTTGCAAGGTTTGACAAGTTTAGAACTAGCACATAAAATATTAACAATAATCATATTTCATGTATAAAACTATAAAATTAATATAACAATATTAAATGTTAGAAAAGTAATCAAATATAAATAAGAATTATAATAATAATAATAATAATAATAATAATAATATAATACAAATAATAGTAATAAGACAAGATGGAAATTGATAAAGTCAAACAATTCTTATCCCAAAATTAAGAATATAAGATAAAATTGTAAATGAGGAAATGATTCGAAAGAGTTTGGGTTGAGGCACACATAACACTTTCCTTATATAGAAAATGTTCCCACTAGCTCAATTGGTTAGAACATCATGCTGATAATGTGTTATAAAATATAAATCTGATAATAGAAAGAAGAGGAAAATGGAGAACAGAGAATGGAGACTCATTTTCTCTGTCTTATTACTTGGAGGAAAAGTCCTATTTATAACTCAAAGGACATAAATCGATCAATCAATCATATGAGTAATTGTAGAAAATCAATAGACAACCATTTAGTTAGAGATGACAAATAAACTCGTCCCCGTGTGTATTGCCTGAACTCGTCCCCGTTTTTATGGAGAATCCTCGCATTGACTGGGTATGGGTATGGGTATGGAGAATCCCCGACTTTTTCAATTGGGTATGGGGATGAGTATGGGAATGTACATATCCCCACCATAATACCCGTCCCCGTTTAAATTATTAAAATATTCATAATTAATTAAGTAACATATATATATATATATATATATATATATATATATATATATATATTATTTTTTATTTTTTCTAATTATTTGGTTTGTCATGAAATTCATTCGCATCTCAATTATATTTTTCATCTTATCATAACCTTTATGTAATTATGTTAAAAAGATTAATGTCAATTAAATTTTTTTTATGTCTCACATTTAATATTTCTATTATTTTTTTAATATTTTTATTTATTGTATATTTTCCTTTCACATGAGAATGTTTAACACTCTCAATTTAAGTATTTAATAGCACAAACCTTTTGTATGCTTTTATTATGATTATTATTTGTTCTTTCTATCATTTTGATCAAATGATGTATTATAAATTTTATTAGTGTATAAAAAAGAGATTCATTAGAATTTAAAAGATTGAAGTAAACAAACATTTAAAATATATTTTAATTTGAGTATATGTTTTCCTTTTATATTTAAAAAAAATATTTTTAAATTTTATCAACTATGTTTCATTAATATTTGCAAATTTAATAAATATTTTGATTCTCAAGAAATTTTATTTAGTATTATAATCTAAAATGTAAATAATTATAATTTATTTTAAAGTATTTGATATCCAAGAAACAATCATCCTTCTAATATTGAATATTTGATAATATTATGTTTCCTTTACCATAAATTTTTATTATTTTATAAAAATTAATTAAAATTAATATTAAAGTAGTAAGAAAACGGGTATGAGTATATGTACGAGATTATACCCGTTACCCGGTGGAGATGAGGATGAAACAAAAGTTTGATACCCGTTGGATTTAGGTATGGAAAATGGGATGAATTTTTTTTACGATGATAGGTATGGGATAGCAAAATACGTGTTCGTCCCGCCCCGTTGCCATCCCTACATTTAGTCATAACCAATATAATGTTCATATGCTTAATGATTGGGGTGGCAATGCAAACCGGACCGCCTTGCATTTGGCCCGCAAAATGTGAGACAAGCTGGGCCACTCCACGTTAAAAATGCAAGCTAAAAATCTGGCCCGCCCTACATAAGTTCTGGCATGCAAACCCATGGGCTGACTCATTTTTTTTTAAATCTTATGATAAAACTTTCAACGTTCAACAAATTAAGAAACATTAACAAGTATACAAAATTAAGCAAGGACTTTGGGGAGTTGAATGATAAATTGGCAATTGAACATTTTGATGGTATTCATATTCATACTTTTGACATATACAATGTATTCTTCAAATTTTAGCATATTCAAAACTACATAACATTTGTCTTTTCCACTCATACAAGAATTAATATTTGTTTTTTGTCTTCTATATTAATAATTAATTTTCATTTAATAACATATATGTAATGCATGTAAAATTATTAAAAGATTCATTAATGTTGTGTATATATTAACTATAATAAAAATTTAATTAAATTTTAAGTATATAATAAATTGAGTATTTATTAAAACAATTTATTTGATTGAGTGTTTAATTTTTTTTTCATTTAGGATTTTGTTGCTTGATTTTTGTCTTCAATTGGAAGATGTGAATGTTAATTATGTGTTCTCATCTCTAGTCACCTATTAACTCATTTCTTCCTTCTTTCTCCAATTTCTTCCAACTTGTTAGTCAACTTGTTTCTTCGCTCTTCTGAAGTCAATTGAATGACGATAGAAAAAGATTAGAGGAAAACGCAACTTGATTGATAAGTTGAATTGATAATTTTAAACTATGTTTTATTATTTTTATTATTTTAAAGTTTTATAATTTATAATATATAACCTATAATTTTACAATTTTAAAATGTTAAAATGTTAAAATTTACAATTTTATAGTTTCAATTTTGATAGTTTGATAACTTCATAGTTTTATAGTTTTAAAATTTCATAATTTCAGAATTTTAAAATTTCATAATAAGAGGGACTCAAAACTATGTTTAATCTGTATTTTGAATGCTCTTACTACAATTTGGCGAAGTGTCTCGAAATGGAGTACAGGGTTCTTAGAGCCAAGTTGTTACCTCCATGTGAGAGAACTCAAAGTTTTAAGAGAGTAAATATTTGTACAATGATAATAAATACTGAATATAGAGAGTATGAATTGAGTCTTATTGTTGTGTATCGATTAAGTATTGAGTAAGTACTTCTTTTGGCAGAGGTGTTGTATTTATTGGCTTCCTTATATTATAGACATTTTATTCAATATATTTAAACAAACTCTATTACTTAGATATTTAAACTTGCTTAAACTTGCTCTTTGCATATTGTCTGAACATGTTTCCATTTTGACAAGGAATCTCCGCATTGAGTGATATGAGTATGGGTATTGAGAATCTCTAACTTTCTCAATTGGGTATGGGAATATACATATCTCCGCCCTAATACTCGTTTCCTTCATATCTTTGTCCCCTTTTAAATTATTAAAATATTCACAAGTAATTAAGTTACCCTATATATATATATATATATATATATATATATATATATATGTATATATATACTTTCTATTTTTTATTTCTTTTAATTATTTGGTTTGTCATGAAACTCATTCGCATCTCCAATATATTTTTTATCTTATCATAACTTTTATGTAATTATGTTAAAATGATATATGTATGTCAATTAAAAACTTTTATGTCTCACATATGAATATTTATATTATTTTTTATATTTATATTTATTGTATATTTTCCTTTTACATGAGAATGTTTAATACTCTCAATTTAAGTGTTTAATAGCATAAACATTTCATTTGCTAGGTAATATAAAAAAATTCTTTACTTATTATTATTAGTTTTTGTTTCATTTGAAGAACTATTTTGTTTTGCTAAAACAAATTTTGTTATTTCTCAACCATTGAGTATATGTGTTGATTTTTGAAAAGTTTTCTTAGATCTCTAAGGTATTTTTAATCTTGTCATACCCTTAATTATACATTTGTTTTCCTTGGTGCGATTTCTTTGAATAGTTTCTTTAATTTTTTATAAGACACACTTTTGATAATTTTTTAATATTTTTATTTGTTATTTAATTTCATCTTGTAAAATATTATTTCGATATATTTTATCTAATTACTTTTTATTTCTAACTCATTATCAATCATAATTTTTTCACTATAATTGTATAAATAACTTTTATTTACTACAATATAAAAATTTAATGTAATTGCTATGATTTTTTTCTTATCACCAACCAATATATATTGGAGTTCAAAAGATACAAGATCTATGTTAAAAGTTTATTATTATGTTTATTATTTGTTCTTTGCATCATTTTGATCAAGTCATGTATTATAACTTTTATTAGTGAATAAAAAAGAGATTCATTAAAACATTTAAAATATATTTTAATTTGAATATTTGTTTTCCTTTTATATTTTTTTAAAAACATTTTTAAATTTTATCAACTAGGTTTAATTAATGTTTGCAAATTTAATAAATGTTTTGGTTTCTATGAAATTTATTTGATATTCTAATATAAAATATAAACAATTATAATTTATTTCAAAGTATTTAATATCGAAGAAACAACCATCCTCCTAATATTGAGTATTTGATAATATTATGTTTCCTTTTTACCGTAATTTTTAATTATTTTATAAAAGTTAATCAAAATTAATATTAAAATAGTAAGAAATCATGTATGGGTATGGATACGAGATTATACCCGTTATCCGATGAAAATGAGGATAGGACAAAAGTTTGATACCCGTTCATTTAGATATGGGATGAAGATGAATTTTTTTTATAGGGATGAATATGGGATAGCGAAACTCGTCTCCGCCTCGTCCTGTTGTCATCCCTACTTAGATATAATCAAATATTGAAATATCTTAGAGATATTTTAAAAATATAATATAATATGATAATAAGTTATTTATTATAAATTTGTGACTGTAAATATTTGGAAGATATTTCATAATATCTTAAGTATATAATATAATTTGATAATGAATTATTATATAGTAATATATTATTTGTAAATATCTCAATGATATTTCATAACATATCTGGGGATATAACAAAATGTGATATTAAGTTATTATATCATAAAATGCTATATATAAATTTCTTGAAAATATTTCATAATATTTTGAGGACATGAACATAAAAATTATATAGTTTTGTGAAGGTGTTATAGTAAATTTATTTTTCCTTTCTTTTTGTCATGTGAGAAATAAAGATTTATAAACTCGTTAAAAGTCTTAAGATTTTGGGTTAAAGATCATGTTAATTTTTTATGTGTGGGTTGAATTCATGTTTCAGATATTATATCTTGTCGGTAATCTTCCTTCAAAAGATCTTATATGCCAACTAAAAGAAATTGAAATAATGACGGTGTTATTACAGTTATGTTAAAATAATCCGAAATTTATAGTGTAATTAAAATTTAATTAATCGTAACAATAAATACTAATAGTAAATATATTAATGGTTAAAAAAATTGCCTCTTCTAATAACTACTATATTAATTTGCATGTAATAAAATTGATTTCCGATTCCACAATTTGGTACGTATTTTTGTTTTCTGTTTCTCATTCATTTAATTTGATTATTTTATTTAAGGGTTAATTATGTTTTTGGTTCCTTAACTTTCAGTAAATTTTGGAATTAGTCCATTTTGAAACTTTGAACCAATTTAGTCCTTCATTTTTTGACATACGTGGATTTAGTCCTTTTAATCAAATTTTGTTAAGTTTATTTGACATTTCAAGCACGTTTCACAATAGTATTTGACTTCACATTAAAACAAAAATGTGTCAAATAGTATAAACAACTCAAATACAATCCTAAAATGTGTACAAAATATCAAATAAACCTAACAAAATTTAATTAAAAGGACTAAATTCACGTATTCCAAAAGATGAAGGACTAAATTAGTCCAAAGTTTTAAAATGAACTAATTCCAAAATTTACTAAAAGTTAAGGGATCAAAAACATATTTAACCCTTTATTTAATGTCATCTGTAAATTGGTGTCATAATTGTATTTTTGTTTCATTTTGAAACTTGACCTCTATGCCACCTCAAATGTAGTAATTAACCATAATAGCTAGCATTATATATATATATATATATATATATATATATATATATATATATATATATATATATATATATATATATATGAAATGATTCATCCTTTGTAACATGCAGCATTATTCCATCCAATAGAGAAAAGATAATAATGTTGACAGTGTTTTATTATGCTCTGGCTTTCACCATTTCTGCATTTTTTGCAGTGCTGAAATGGAACAGCTTAAGGTACTCCAGGAAAGGAATGCCTCCAGGGTCATTGGGTTGGCCTTTGGTAGGGGAGACTGTCAAATTTCTCACACAAGGACCAGATTTCATGAAAGGAAGAAAATTAAGGTGCTGTTCTATTAAAAACCTTACATTCTTCAACTTTTATATTTCTAATTTGTTTTATTTCAATACCCTTTTGCTCTTTCATGTTGATTTTGATTCTCTTGAATACTGTTTCTATCTTGTTTTTTAAGTTTTTTTTTTTTTTCAATTCCTATGATTTGTATGTACATTTTATGAAAAAAATTATCCTATTTAGATATATTTTTGACATTCACAAAACATCATTCTTGTCTTCTAATTGAGAAAGGTTAAAGAAAATTCATAAAAACAATTTTCTTTTAGATAGAAATAAATAAACATGTAATAATTAAGATTTTTTTAAAATAATTTAAATAAGTAAATTACTATTTTAATATATTAAGCTGGTTTGTTTATTTGTGAAACGCCCGAGATTTTAATAATTATTAAATATATTTATTAATTAGTATTTATAGAAGCTTTTCGAAATAATTAAAACGCACATGATTTTAATAAACCTTAAATGTATATATTAATTGGTATTAAGCAATAATTCGTTATATATTAAATTTGTATTTTTATTTGGGCAATGCATAAGAGAATAAACCTTGAATATATTTACTAACTAGTAATTGATAATAAAAGTTTTAAAGGATGACAAGTTATATATTAAACTAGTATTTTTATCTTTGCGATAAAAGTTAGGAGTACTTTATAAAACATTTTGAACGTTTAAAAAAAATCACATCAATAAATTTAACACAATATAATTTTATTTTCAGGAAATTTTTTACAGAACATAACCCATATATACCATTTTTTTTTTCATTTAAGAAAATATTTTTTCATGCTTCTTTTTTGATACACGTCCATTAATTGGACAAATCTAATTAAAAGAAAATTTGAAAATGAAAAAGAAATACAAAATAGAACTCATAGTTTAAACTTCAAATAAATAATTTTAAAAAATAACTTATCTAAAATAATTTCGAAAACATAAATCAAAGCACAAGTTAGACAAATACATGAAAATACAAACAAACCGATATGTTTAGTACATGGATTTCTCTGCTAAGAAGAAATAAAAGTTGCTAAAATTTTAAGCATTTTTAGGCATTTCTCTAATTTATGTTAGAAATTCCATATACACTAGAATTAGAATAGAAATATATTTTACCTTAGAATTTGGACAATTGAAATTATGAGTTATTCAAAGTGTATCAAAGTAATATTTATTATTTATTAGGTTTATTACATCATCTATTATCGAATTTGTACCGGATCATTCATTTATGTCTAATCATATTCACAAATATATATATTTCGTGAATATGATTAGACATAAATGAATGATCCGGTACAAACTCGATAATAAATGATGTAATAAACCTAATAAATAATAAAATGAATATATAAGTGGGTACATATTTGAAGCAAGTGGATTTTATCCTATAATGTTTCTCCAATTTGTTTTGTTGTTCTTGATCTAATGAAGAAGCCAAGTTTCCTTTGCATTCAGATATGGAAGTCTGTTCAAAACTCATGCATTGGGATCTCCCACTGTTATTAGCATGGATCCTGACATGAATAGATACATACTCCTGAATGAAGCAAAAGGCTTGGTTCCTGGCTACCCAGACTCCATGAGGACGATCCTAGGGACTAACATTTCAGATGTTCATGGTGCAGTACACAAACGAATCAGAGGCTCACTCTTATCTCTCATTGGTCCAATCGCAGTTAAGGATCGTCTTCTCACAGAAGTTGATGACTTCATGACCTCATTCCTTGAAAATTGGGATGGTAAAACAGTTGATATTCAAGAAAAAACTGTTGAGGTATGCATCAATCATGTAACTGTTTGATTAAACCTTCAAACCCACTGCTAAATCCAGTTTTCTGAATCATGTTAGATTATGAAAGGATGAATCAAAACGGTTAAATGCATGAAACACTCACCATGCATATGATTTGTTGTTCTTTTCAGATGTCATTTCTTGTTTCCATGAAAGCTGTGGTGGAAGATGAGCCAGACTCTTTCCTTCGGACCTTCAAAGCCTCATTTGATAAAATGGCACTGGCAACAATATCCTTGCCATTCAAAATTCCAGGAACTCAATATTATCGAGGTTTGAAGGTATATATTGAAAAAAAAAAAAACTTACAATATTAATTATGAGATTGCAAATCTAAACTTAATTTCGGAAACGACTCAAGGGTTTGATAAACTTGAAACAAACTTGAGATAATTGTATCGCAGACCGATATTTTTGACACCACACTTTTTTTACACTTTTTTTACTATCATTTGATATTTTCCTTGATTATAAGCACTTTTCTCTTCTTCTAATAATATAAAAGTTAATTTTTATTAAGACTATTTTATCTTAAGAGAGTTGTTAAATAGTCGTTAAATTGTGTCAAAAAAAATTCATTTTTTTTGTATTGCGATGCAAGTTTAAGTAGTCTGAGTTTTGTTGGTAACAGGCTAGGGAAAGAGTGATTACTATGCTAAGTGAGCTGATAGCCAAGAGAAGAGCTTCTTCAGCTACTCATAGCGACATTCTTGATCGTCTTCTGAGAAATGAGGATGGTAAATACAAGCTAAATGACGAAGAAATAATGGAGCAAATCACAACAATTTTATATTCAGGTTATGAAACAGTATCAACTACTACAATGATGGCCATCAAATACCTATGTGATAACCCTGATATTCTACAGACAGTAAGGGTGAGTTATAGCTTTATCATTCTTTGCTATTAAAAGCAATACATCATGGTTTATGTATAAATATCGTTAAAAATAATAGTATATAAGTAGATAACTCTTATTTTAAAAATCGATTTTATAGAATTGAGTTAGATTTAAAATCTATTTCTTATCAAATACATATTTTAGTTTTGCCTGATTAATAAAATCCATTATGCAGGATGAGCATTTTGCAATCTTGCAGAAGAAAGTCCATGGAGAACGGATCAACTGGGATGACTACAAGAGCATGAGTGAAACTCGTGCGGTAACATTTTCTATATCCATATATGAACTAAAATTATTAGAACAAAGTGATGATAATTAACCTAAGAGATTTTCAAGTACTTTTGTTTTGTGTGTGTAGGTGATACTTGAGACAATGAGATTGGCTAGTGTTGTTAGTGGAGTGATGAGGAGGACTACTGAAGATTTAGAATTGAATGGTGTGTTTTTCAATTTGATGAGTGAATTGCTTTGTTACATGAATACTGATTTAGGTAACATTTGACTTATGGCAATCACTTTTTAGGTTATGTGATTCCCAAGGGATGGAGGGTTTATGCTTACACAAGGGATGGTAACTTTGATCCCATTCTCTATGAAGAACCTTTTACTTTTAATCCAAAGAGATGGCTGGTAAGTTACTCGATAATAAAGAATTAAACGATAATATTTTTGACAACTTTTTCTTTCGATTTGAGATAATATATTTTGAAAAGTAGAAAAATGAAAAAAATGAAAAATTACATCATTTAGAAAATATCAACTAAAAAGAATTGTCAATGTTAAAAATCATTTTCCTAAAAAATTACATTGTTCTTATGTGAATAATTGCAACACATGATATTGAAGATAAAATGATGCGATGCAGGAGAAAGGTTTGGAGAACCATAATCACAACATGCTATTTGGAGCAGGAGGCAGGGTGTGTCCTGGAAAGGAATGGGGCATGTTTAAAATCAGTATTTTCATTCACTATTTAGTCACTAGATACAGGTATGTTATTAATCCTTTGCCACTATTTAGAGATTAATTTAAACTCTAATTCATAAATTAATTATAATTTTTTATTTATATTTATAATAGAAATTATTTTAAATATTAATAAATTTTAATTTATAAAATTATATATAAATTAGTCAATATAACTTGTATTTTTTAAAATTAGTTATTTAATAAATTTTTGGATTGATTTCTCTAAATAAAGTTTATATGTAGGTTTAGGGATGGCAACGGGTCGGATCGGGCACGGATAGTGTCTATCCGCAATCCGACCCGCCAAAAAAAAATCCACCTGTTACTCACACATTTACCCGTCGGGTATCCGCTTAAAAAATATCCGCGGATATTTTTAAAACCCGCAGGTACCCGTGGATACCCGATACCTGCAAATATTTAAAAAAAAGAATATTTTATAAATTTTTTAATATAAAATTATTAAAATAAAATATAAATTAAATTAAATTATAATTATAATTAAATTTGACATAATAAAATATAGTGTTAATTTTAATTTTAATTAAATTTAACTTAATAAAATATAATTTTAATTTTAATTTTAATTTTTTGCGGGTAACGGATACCCGCGGGGATGAATAATATGATACCCGTACCCGACCCGTTTATAAGCAGGTATTAAAATACCCACTACCCGCTACCTGCGGGTAGTAACTATCCGTCGTGGATTTTATCTGCGGATATTCGCGGGCGCAGGTATTTTTGTCATCCCTATGTAGGTTGGATATATATCGTAGATATCCTTATTTTATATACTCTTTCTTGATAATAAAATAAATAGATTATTATTTTATAAATGTATAAGTATTTTAATCCTTTCCATCCTTGTTATTGTTTTTTATCTTAGTTTTAAACATTGAATACAAATATTGTAATGTTTAAATTGGATAGAATATATTATATTAAATTCAAAGAATTGATTAAGTGGTTATTAAGTAGGTGTTTTTTTAACCAACATAAATAAATATATTAATAAAACAATTAGATTGTTCAAATTTATATAAAAAAATGTATATTCAAGAAAAAAATGTTTTTAATTAGCAAGTATTATTAAGCATATATATTATTCACTTTCACTAAATCACAATAAAAGAATACATAAAAAGCTTGTTTAAAACACTTAAACATTGTTATTAGGAGGCCAAACACTTGTAGTTGCAATGTTAGATACTAGTGGTGCGCATATTAGTATCTCCTTTTCTTTTAAGCACTCATTAATGGTGGACATTTTTATGTCTTTGTAAGGACATTAATGTTCAAATACTTTTACTATTTTAAATTAATTGTGTATTATTATTCTTTTCAGATGGGAAGAAGTAGAGGGAAGCAAGACACTTGCGAAATTTCCAAGAGTGTTGGCACCAGAAGGACTACACATGAAGATCACAAAATACTAGGAAAGAAAGATAATCCTTCATAACTCTAATGTTTGATGAAGGCATTGTCATGAACCCCTATCATTATAATTCTAGTAATAAAATCACTGAGTGTTAAAATCTATTAGTAGTTATAGACATGACACTCATGTGTTTTCATGAAGAAAAAACCCTTTTAGTTTGTGTATTTATTAAGTAATGAATAGACAAACACAATCTATTTAATAAAATATTCATAAAAAAGTAAAAATATTTAAAATACATTAATTTCTAATTTAAAATGTCCATTTTTTATCTTTCATTTTCAAAAGAATAACTTGATGACATAATTCCCTTTTTACTCTGATGTTTTTTTTTTTTTCATTTTGTATTTATTTTGTTCTCTTCTATTTATTTTGTATTCAATTTGTCATTTGAATATAATTTTTAAAAAAATTACATCGAGATGAGTATTACTCGGATGTAATTTGTTAATAATTCTCTTATTCTCTTATGTGTCTGGAAAAGTTTTTTTTTTCCCACAATGGTGCAATTTACTTTTGTAATTATCAAAGTGGTGCAAAAATTTTAAAAATTTCAGCGAAGTGTAAGTCGTGCCAAAATGACACGATTTCAAAAAGAAGTCGTGTCAATATAAGACAACTTTAATTAACTTTCTAAGCAAAGTCGTATCATATTAGAGAGATTTAAGTATTATATTGATAATGAAGAAGTCGTATACATTCAGATGACTTCAGTTTGGCTGAATAAAAATTAAATATTTTTTTAGTGATATTAATTATTTAAATAATAATGCATAAAAGTAGTTAAGAGTTTCATGATGATTTAGGGCATGAAAGTTATCTATGAGACTCTGTACCACAAGGAGGTCTTCTTTGTTGTAGTCTAGGTCTTATTAGTCGTCTCGATTTGACACGACTTTTCAACAACAAAGAAGTCTTTCCATATTGACACAACTTCAGCTCATTTTAATTAAAGTCGTCTTATATTGACATGACTTCTTTATTTTGAAATCGTGCCATTTTGACTTGACTTACCCTTCGTTGGAATTTTTAAAATTTCTGCACCATTTTGGTAATTACAAAATTAAATTGCACCATTGTGAAAAAAAAGCCCGGGAAAAAAGTAACTTGACTATTTTATCCATGAAACTTGTAATAAGATATATGTTGATAAAATTTACCAAAATTAGAAAAAAAAAACACTTTTAAACTTAAAAATAATAAAATAAATGTATAGAATTTTGTAACAGTTTATGTAAAAAGTAACAAAAATGTTTTTATTTAATTGTAAAAGCTTAACCTATTATTTTGAGTTAAAAAATTGATCAATGAAATATTTACGATTATTTTCTTCATATTTTAAATTTTCTATACCTATGTTAACTATTTTCCTATTTTGGTCGAGATCAATAACAATACCTCTCGTTTTCACTGCTTTAATCTATTTCTTGCATAAAATACTTTGAATACATAAAAAAACTGAGTTTTCTATTGTTGTGTTGCTATTTGATCACATAAAGGCATCGTATAAAGCAAATGAGATGGCTAAAAGTCACTTAGATAAAATGCTAGTGTCTAGAGAATGGTAGGAAATTTAAATTCTTGATAGAACAATATCATATCATTGTACAATACTTGTCAAGAATTCACAAATTGAATGGGCCCAAATCCATTCAGAATCTTGGACGATGTGGCAGTCAAACACAAACTTTAGAGAATTTATTATAAAGTCTTCGGAGACTTAAGGTGAACAAAAATTATATATATATATATATATATATATATATATATATATATATATATATATATATATATATATATATATATATATATATATATATATATATATATATATATATATATATATATATAACTAAATATAAGAGATGAAGAGATTGGTCTGGATAATCAAAGTAAGTTGAAGAGTTGGGTCCAAACATGGAGAGCTGATCCATCACTTAAAGTGACATGGAACAACAAGCTGATGTGGCATAGGTGACGTGGAAAAACTTTCTTAGCTCAAAAAAAATGTTCAAGCCCAAATTGTTTCATAATAATTTGAAAAATAAGACAAATAAAATTTAGACTAATTAAATCGAAATTAATCATAATCCGAATTACTTACCCAATGAAACTCAATTAAAGAGAATGTACCAAAGATAAATAATTAAATATTAATCAATAGCTAAGTTAGGTAAGAAACTAGGAAAAAATAATGACTCAACAAACTTCCCAATACTTAGCCTTTTGTACTCCTGGACAAAATCATGAAGTAAAGCAATAATAGCATAGAGAAATCAAAGAGAGACATGCACGAGACAAAAAAACAAACAAACACAAAACAAAAAAATGGAACACATCCAACACACAAAGAGTTAAAGTTGTAAGATATCCATGAACATCATCCAAGCAATTCAAAACATGTCAAGTAACTCAAATCAGTTGAAAAGGTGAATTGAAAAAAATAGAACCTTACAAGATATTAAGTGTATCACTAAAGTTTCTAGGCTATTCTGTACTCTGAAGGCACTCGTGAAAAACAAACATCAGATGGACTTGGCAAGCCTCTAAAATCAACAACCAACACACATGCACATAAGGATCAACATGATTTTTTAAGGTTATAATGAGATTGAGGACAAGATATGGAATGTATAGATAAGTAGCTAAAGAACCAAAGGAAATAAATGAGTAATGGGGAATAAGTCCAAATCAAGCATGAAAGCAATCTAAAACTCATTTACTTCAATTTCAATCCTCACACAATGGCCAAACCCAAATTCTTTTTCTTGTTTCTTTTGTTTTGTTTTCTTTTTTTTTCATTTGTTTTTGTAATTCCAATTTTCTTTTTAGTTCCAAACAACTTCCAAGGCATATACACAAATGAGTTATCCAAGAGCCAACACAATATGTATACCCCCACACTTAATTGAACACTCATTCCTAAAACAATTCCAAAGCTCCAAAATTTCCTAAGGTAAGATCAATCACGATTTTTCAGACTAAGGGCTTGTAATGACCTAATAAGATAATGAAATAGGGTAAACAAGCTCAAAGGGAGCAATTCAAGGTCGGCTCATCTGGCTAGAGGCTCATCAGAACAAAATTGCCTAAATTATCTTCAAACATGCATGCAAATTAAGAAGTATCACGAAGAGTCAGGCCAAGGCCATTGTGCAAGTAATCAAGAGGCATAACACACAAGAAAGAAGAAAGAGTGGCCCAAAACCACACACAGGGGAAATATATCTCAAAAAAGCTTGACATACAAAGAAAAGCAAGGATTTCAGTCCATAAAAAATCAAGCAACCCATCTTTCCAAGAGTGAAGTAAATGTCCAGAAACAAAAAATAGATGCAAAAATTTCACAAAACATGACAAACGAAACAAAAAAGTTTACATCACAAAGTAGTCTCCCCCTACACTTAAACTACACACTGTCTCAATGTGGCACAAACACAAGATCAAATAGTCAAACATCAACATATGACATTGGACAAGTGTAACAAAACTAAGGAAGAGAAAAAGAAGACTCCCTAAGTCATGGTGGGAAAAGAGAAATGGCGTCAAGCAAGGAGGTCTCCTCCACAACTGTATCTACCAAAGAAGGATTGCTAAGGAGTGGCTTCAAATGGTGCCCATTAACTTTAAAGCTCTTGTATGTGGATTCACTTTTGATCTGAATTGCACCATAAGGAAAAACATTAGTTATAACAAAAGGTTCAATCCACTTAGACCAAAGCTTACCACCCATGAGACTGAATCTGAAATTATACAACAACACTTTTACAATTATCGCTTGTGTTGCAAAGGTCAAAGATACTGGTACGTGTTGCTTGTATCCACGTTAGCATATTTATCCTAGATTTCATGCAAAAGTTCAGGGGATTAAACTACTTTTCTATTCATTGAATATTTGGTATGAATAACAACATTTTACTAAATCAAGAATTCCCATGAATTTCGCTTAGAATAATAACCAAAGCAACAACTTTTATGTAAAAAAGGCCCAAGCCCAGTGCTTCAAATGAAAGGTGAAGACTTCTAGACGATATATGTTACGCGCAACCATTTGACGATGTAGATCATACAAGTCATCAATTGATACCTTACTTGGACAACTTGTCTTCTATCATCTTTTCTTCTTCCTTTTCAAGAACATTTTGTTTTCTTCATCATGCTTGTAACCTTAGCTTCTTCTTGGTCATTGTAAATTATCCAAAAATTGCATTGTCTATCGAGTTGAGCTTCTTTTAAGCTCATGTATCTTCTATAGAAGAATTGAGCTTTTTTTCAAATACATAAGCACACATTTTATTTTCTAAGAAACATCTATACAATTATAAAATATTATCAAAACTCAACTCATAGATGATTTATTCATGTGATCTAGTGGATTTCAACATATTAGAATCTTTAATTAAAGTCTTCTAACTAAAATGTCTAACAAATATCATTTGCCTAAACAATTATCTTCTAACAAGGCTAAAACAATTGAGTTTAGTACACAAATCCATTCAAAGCTCATTTTACCCAATTTGAAAAAAGTGTCAATTAAAGCAATGGATTTAAAGACAATTAAAGTTTAAAAAACCTAAGATTAAGCCATGTATTAGTGCATAAAAACATATTCATCGCACGTATTCTTTCACAAACCACTTTCAACTTAGGAAATTATTATTTTAATAACAACCACTTTTGACTAAGAATCGAATGTTCTTTACCAAATAATCACTTTTGGGTAAGATGAATAGATTGAGTGTTGATATAATTATTAATTTGGTCCCCTAATTTTTTGGTTTAGTTCAATTTGGTCCCCATGTTTTTGGTTGGTTCAATTTAATACCCAATTATTTAAAAGGGTTGAATTTGGTCATCTCCGTTAAGTTGGCATTAACACAGTGTTCGTATAAGACACGTGTCAAGCCGTGAAATTTTGTAATTTTTTTTTTAATTTTTTTTCTAAAAATATAAAATCTGCCACATGTCAGGTTACTATCGTGCCACGTGACAGTTTACAATCATGACGCATGGTAGTGGTAAAACTTGTTTTCAATTTAGTCATCTATTTTAAATTTTTGGTTCAATTTAGTACTCCTATTTTTTAAAACGATCTAATTTTGACTTTTCCAATTTAAGATCAAATTAGTAAATAAGTTTAATTATAACGTATATATACATATTAAAATAATTGTTTTGAATTTATACATCAAATCACTACACCTAAATATTCAAATTATTTTATTTTTTACACTAATTGAGGTACTAAATTGAACCAAAAATTTTAATACAAGACTAAATTGAAAACAAGTTTTATCACTGCCACATGCCATAAATGTAAACTACCATGTGGCACGACAATAACTTGACACGTGGCAGTTTATAAATTTTAAGAAAAAAAATTAAAAAATAAAAAATAAAAATAAAAATAAAAAATTCCACAGCTTGACACGTGTCATGTACGGACACAATGTTAACTTCAACTTATCAGAGAAGACCAAATTGAACTCTTTTAAATAATTGGGATACTAAATTGAACCAACCAAAAATATGAGGACCAAATTAAAATAAACCAAAAAATTAGGGGACCAAATCAGTAATTATACCTTGAGTGTTTTATGATCATTTTTTCGTGCTAGGAAGATAGTCGTCTACTTATGGATGTGATATTGAAGTATTCTTCCTTCTAACTTATTGAGTTGAAATATAGCAATGTTCTTCTTTTAACATTTTTTTAATTGGCCCAAAAATTTAAGCAACACTTTTGCGCTATATGTGTTCTCTCTCTCTTTCTTTCTTTCTTCTTCTTGAATGACTTTATATAAACTCTTAAATAAAGTAGCCTTTGTAGAGTAGTTTCTAGCCATTGAGCAATTTCAACTCTTTTTGAATATCTTTTTCTTTGTTTGAAGAGCTTGATAATGATGGATGCATTTATACACTCCATGCAGTAATAAATGCTCTTTCGTCATTTCTCGACATCTCAATAGTTGGAAATACATATTTTCTTCTTGGATGTACATTTCCTTATTTCATATTAAGTTATGATGTCCTACGAAATGGTCAATTCTTCTAAAGTTGACATTTTTGCTTTACTTAGAGATTTGGTGGAGAATAATAACTTTAAATCTTTGTTCAAGAGATCCTTCTAATGCGACATGTTCTTTGTTGAACGAATCTCGTGTACATATGGATTCCCTTCAAAGCATTTATGTGTTTTGAATTTGGTATGACATATAAGAAAATCTCTCATTAACAACAAATTTTAGAGACCTAAAATTGTTAGTCTTTATAGTGATCAATTTAGATATCAATTTACAAAATAAAAAAATATTAGTTATTACAATAGTCACTACGATGAATAAAAAATCATAATTAGTCACTAAATTGGTCACTAATTAGTTAAAGATCGATCTAGAAATTAATTCCTTTGGTAGAAAAAAACCTTAGTATCTAATATTTAGTGACCAATTTTCTTTGGTAGCCAAAACCTTGGTAGCCAAATTTTAGAAACCAATTATAATTTTTTATTCATAATAGTAACATTTTAGTAACCCATAATTTTTTATTTTGTAAATTGGTATATAAATTAGTCACTATAGAGACTAACAATTTTTGGTAACTAAAATTGCTTGTTAATGAGAAATTTTCTTGTAGTGTGAGGTCTGCTCGATTTTACGTGCTTATCATCTGAAAACATTCCTACTTTATAAAACATAGAATAAGATTACATAGTGTTGTATCACCTATCAGACAAATTTCATGATAGTTGCTCATTATAAGATCTCATCTTCTTAACAAAGTATAGCCATATGTGCTTAACTGTCTCTTGCACTTATCAAAATCACAAGGTGTTTGGACATTTTTTCTAACATACTCAGATAAACATAAGTGGTTTGTGTACTGGTTGTTGCATGGAGTGGTTGATGTGCTAGTTGTAATCAATTTATTTAATTAGTGAAACTTCAAAAGTTGATAGCTTGATAAAGAATTTGATGTAGCCTCTTTAATATTTTTATGTTACTTGTACACAAGATGATTTAATCTAATTTTTTTACGAAAAGAGTTTAAGTCTCTATACAACTCTCTTTTAGAACTATTGTGGCAACAAAATCAACCTAAATGAGCCGGGACAAAATGAATTTCTCTCTTCTATTCTAATATATGTGTAGATTGTCTATGATGTCAAGCTTTACAAAAATTATTTTGTTGATCAAAAATATTTCAAAATCTAGACTTTTATAAGAAATTATATATTTTGATAATATTTTAGAAGAGGTTTTAACTCTCTTTAATCTCCTTCTAAAATGAACAAATTATTTCAGTGATCATAAATAATTGTTACTAGCAACAGTAATATCTTAATGGTGATATAATAACAATAATGTTACTATATATACTATTTACCTTTATGGATGGCATTTCGGGGCGGGCCAAGCGGGCTGGCCCGTAGGAAAAAACGTGGGGCGGGTTGAAATATTGAACTCGTTGACCCGTAGTGGTCGGCATCCCGCACGGGCCTAAGAGGGGGCGGGGCGGGCTGGGCCGATAGTCCGTTAATAAAATTAAAATAAATAATGAATGAGCAATAAGAGTGCTTGGCATAGTACTCAGGTCAGGTGTATGAGTGCTCATAAAAAAAATCATGTTCTTTCTCTTCCCTTCGCGAAACAGAAAACGTAAAAACCTAGTGCCTCCCTGAAATAGAAACAGCCAGCGATGCCTTGTTTCATAACTCCAACAATTCCTTTACTCTCCAAACACCCAACGGTATTTCCTCCACTAATCGAAGGCAACAATGCATCCTCCACCCGTCAAAGCCAGCAACGACTCCTCCATCGTCTAAGCCAACGACGCCTTCTCCACCATCGAAGCCCACGACGTGTCCTCCACCGTCGAAGCCAACAACCCTTCCTCTTCCAACCCTCGAACGAAGGCAGCGATCCCTTTTCAAGGTATGTATATGACCCCTCTTCTACAACTTGGTCCCTATTTTATGCCATTAAATTTAATGTTGTGATCAAATGGACGATAGAGAGTGAATTAATTATGCATTATGCTGAAATTTGTTGTGTCCTCCTTTGGTACATTTATGGCTTATGTATGGTGTTTTAGCTTTCCACATTCTGGAGTTTTTTCTCTCCCCTGTAGTAAATATTTGATTACTACTGTTTTTATCCTTTTTAGTTTTAAAGTTCTACATAATTCAATATTACACCTTCAAATGTTCGTGCATTTATTTTTCATTTTGTGTATATGTTATACTTATTGTTAGAATTGATGCCCCAATATTTCACAACCAAGAGGGGGGGTGAATTGGTTTTGACAGATCTTGCCCAGTTTTAGCAAATTGAAATTGTTTTGATAATAACTTTTACTTTTGAATCAATTGAAATGGTATAGTGTGATGCTTGATGTACGGAACATTTGTACTATGACAAAATATAGAGAGAAAGAGATAAGGCACACAGAAAATTTTATACTGGTTCGATTCTTACGAATCTACATCCAGTTCATCTAGCAAACCTCAGCTAGATATATTCACTATATCACAAGAATTTCAAGATTTACAAATACAATTGATAAATCTAAATTCTAAGATAAGGAACACAAATGCAAGGCATCCACACACTTGCACAACCACCCAACAGCAGGGCAGACACGCACTTGCAGAGGGCAGAAAAAGAACAGAAACAAATTGTTTCAAAACTGAATCAAAACACAAACAAAACACAAACTACAAATTGGATTGAATACACCTTTTCAAGATTGAGATCTCTTCATCTTGCCAAGTCAACAATGAATTGTTTTGATAGAAATCTTCAAAAGGACCTTCCAAGATTTGCTCCAAGAAACTATTTCGCACTTCTATGTCTTTCTTCTGATTTCCCAGTTCACACCCAAAATAATTGCAGAAACTGTTTTTGTATCACAGATGCAAACAGCCACAAACCTAGTCGACTACATTAGTTTGCTAGTCGATTATCGGGAGGTGCAGAAACTGTTTTTATGTAATAACTGCTGCATACACGACCTTAGTCGACTACATTAGTTGGCTAATCAACTATATTATAACAGTGTCCAAACCTCAATTTCCAGAATATGGGTAGTTAACTATATTAACAACCTAGTCAACTAACATGGCAACAGATTGACAGTTTTTAGGATATCATAGCTGTATCAATTTGACAGTGTAAATCTATTTTAGACATCATCAAAAACATAGCACATCACACATACATACATCTAATAGTAATAATCTCCCCCTTTTTTGATGATGGCCAAAACAAGACACTATATTCAAGAAGTACACTAATTCATTTTCATACTACAGATATATCAAGAAAGCATGTTATGTTGACTTAGATATATGCAGATATATATGCCGTTAATTTTCATACTACTGAAGTTCTCCCCCTTTTTGGGCATAAGCAAAATAAGGAAATAACATATCAACCTAGACTAGTGGAGCAGATATATGTAGAGATGAGAGAATAACCCCTAGGGACCAAAAAAGTAAGCAGCAGCAAGAGCGAATACTAGTCTGACATATCATCTGCAGTGGAGTAGGTCTCTTCATCTGTAGCATCGTTGACAGTGTTTGCAGCGGTAGCAGTGGAATTTGGATTGTCTTCTGCAGCAGCAGATTCATCATCACTGGTATTGACAGCGTCTTGTGTAACTGGATCATCTTCTTCATCATTAATGTGATGATATTTCAGCAATTTTGTGACCTTTTCATCCAGACGGGCAACAGACAGAGTGAGAGCAGCTAAGGAATGGAGAACATCAGAGTGCGTGGAATGATCAGTGGATAGCGGAGGCGGTGAAGTTGCTGCAGATGGAGAAGGATCATCCTTAAATGTCCACTCAGTGTCATTAAAAACAAAACCCATGTGATGAAGAGCATTGAGTTCAATGAGGCTTGAATGAGTGATCGGAACAGAGACTTCATCAGCCAAATCAAGATTATAGTACTCAAATACTCTTGATAGAAACAAGGCGTAAGGTAGGGGATACATTTGTAAATTTGTGGTCTTGATGATGGTGTCACTCACAAGAGCGGACCAATTGATTTTGACCCTGGAGTTTATGGCATGCATCAGAAAAATATCCTCTGTTAGAAGTTGCCCATGATTTCCAGCCCTTGGAGCCAGAATCCAACCTATAATAAATGCCATAACACGATCATCCCTCTTCATACCACCAGTTTTGTAGAAGTTACATCTCTTGGCACTAGATGGATGTCGTAGCAAGGATTTATATATCTCCATTTTGCGCAGATTTGCGGAACCTACATGCGACTTTTCTCCCCCTATTTGAAAACCCGCGACAGTGGTCCAGACAGTATTATCCAAGATTATATTGACCCCTTTCACTCGTGATACCACTGTACCATTATTCTCACGGGCGTTTGCATAGAAAACCCTAAGAAGATTAGGATAGTAGATACCTTGAAGTTGTACAAATTTCTCCAAGCTTTGATAGGCAAAATGCTCTTGAAACCGAAACCCATTGGTGCGGAAGAAGTCTATGTCGATATACTTCGGATTGATAATATTGCGGTCCTTCCAGTTCTTGACAAAGATGTCGTGCTGCTCATCATCGCTGATCCATCCATCGAGGTTGGCGGGGCGAGACGTGATCTTAATCGCGGTTCGCTTTATGCGTTTGGGACGCGAAGAGGATGACGCCATTTGATTTCGATGCAGAGATTAGGGTTTGTTGTGTGGTGGAAAGAGGATGAGAGAAAGATGGGGTTTTAGGGTTCTGAACAGATTTGAGGATTTTAAAGAAAAGGAGAAGATTTTACCAAGGCACCACAGTGATAGACATAGTTAACTAGAATACTAATGTAGTTGACTACGTATAAAACATGTCACAGGAAATATGAGCAATACGTGACTAGTTAACTAGCGAGCTGACTATGTTAGTGTAGGAATGATAAGTCTGATGCAGGGAAAAAATATAGTGAACTAAAGAATTGACTACACAATGCAGAAACAGAGAAAATGCTGGTGCAGTGGTGACAGGTCTGATGCATATAAAGCATATTGTTAACTACAGAGTTGACTTCCTAATGCAGAAACATAAAGACCTGATGCAGTATTGAAAATTTGTTAACTACAGAGTTGACTTCCTAATGTAGAAACATAAAGACCTGATGCAGTATTGAAAATTTGTTAACTACATAGTTGACTTCCTAATGTAGAAACATAAAGACCTGATGCAGTGTGGAAAATTGTTAACTACAGAGTTGACTGTTTAATGCAGAAAACACAATGACAGATGCAAAAGTAATGAGTATGGAACAATACAGGTACTCCATTTACTTCATAATACAAAATATGAAGAGGTAACTATGTGGTGCATGTTAAATCAAGTATCCCGAGTTCATTTCGAAGTACATAAAATCTTTCCCTAGCTAAAGGTTTAGTGAATATGTCAGCCAATTGATTATTTGTGTCAATATATTCAATTTTGCATTCTCCTTTTGCAACATGATCTCTAATAAAATGATGTCGTATTTCTATATGTTTGGTTCTAGAGTGCATGATTGGATTTTTCGTGAGATTTATAGCACTAGTACTATCACATCTAAGAGGAATGCTGTCTAAATGAATGCCATAATCTTCTAGGTGATGTTTGATCCAAATGGATTGTGCGCAACAGCTTCCAGCAGCAATATATTCTGCTTCCGTGGTAGAAAGCGCAACACATGCTTGTTTTTTAGAATGCCATGACACTAATGAACAACCTAATAGATGACATGTTCCACTAGTACTCTTTCTATCCACTTTACAGCCGCCAAAATCAGAGTCACTATATCCTACCAATGATATATTTGCCCCTCTAGGATACCATAAGCCTAGACTTTTAGTGCCTTTCAAGTATTTCAAAATTCTTTTTACAGCAGTTAAGTGAGACTCCTTAGGACATGATTGAAACCGTGCACAAACACACACACTATGCATGATATCCGGACGACTAGCGGTTAAGTAAAGTAGAGAACCAATCATACCTCTATACTTTGTTTGATCAACACACTTACCTGGTTCATCACTATCTAGATAGCAATTTGTGGCCATTGGTGTGGAAGATTCTTTGCAGCTGTCCATAGAGAATTTCTTTAATAAATCTGCACAATACTTGGCTTGGTGGATGAATATACCATTCTTAACTTGCTTGATTTGTAGTCCAAGAAAGAAGGTTAATTCTCCCATCATAGACATCTCAAACTCTTGTTGCATATTTTTAGAGAATTCCTTGCACAAAGAAAGATTAGTGGATCCAAAAATGATATCATCTACATAGATTTGTACAAATAAAAGATCATTATTGGATTTTTTGACAAATAAAGTAGAATCAACAGTACCTCTATGGAATTCACACTTGATCAAGAATAGACTAAGTCTTTCATACCATGATCTTGGAGCTTGCTTTAAACCATATAGAGCTTTCTTTAGTTTGTAGACATGATTTGGAAATGCAAAATCTTGAAATCCAGGAGGTTGTTCTACAAATACTTCTTCCTTTATGTATCCATTCAAAAAAGCACTCTTCACATCCATTTGAAAGAGTTTAAAGTCCAGCATTGATGCTATGGCTAGAAGAATTCTTATAGCTTCTAATCTTGCCACTGGTGCATAGGTTTCATCATAGTCAATTCCTTCTTCTTGACTATATCCTTTGGCTACAAGTCTTGCTTTATTTCTCACAATGCAGCCACTATCATTAAGTTTGTTTCGAAACACCCATTTGGTTCCAATAACTTGTTGATTTTGGTGTCGAGGAACTAGATCCCACACTTCATTTCTTTGGAATTGGTTTAGCTCCTCTTGCATTGCAAGATACCAATTTTCATCTTTGAGTGCATCATCTACTGTCTTTGGCTCTATTTGGGATACAAATGCCACATTTAAGCACACCTGACTAAGCTGCTTCCTTGTAGACACTCCTTTTGATATGTCTCCTATCACATTATCGAATGACATGTCCTTTGGAGTAGTCCATACTTTTGGCAGATCATCGAGTTTACTTTGTAGTTGACTATCTGTGGCTGTATCAACAGTTTTCTCTTCAATCTGAACATTTTGAGGCTTTTCTGCTGAATCTCCCCCTGTCTCAAGAAATTCATCGCTTTTTCTAGATTTATGCATGTTAGTATAGGTTTCCAAACATTCATCAAATGCAACATGTATAGATTCCTCAATAGTTAAAGTTCTTTTGTTATACACCCTATATGCTTTGCTAGTAAGAGAGTAACCCAAGAATATACCTTCATCAGCCTTTGAATCAAATTTGCCAATGTTAGATTTTCCATTATTTAATACAAAACACTTGCATCCAAAAATTTTCAAGTGAGAAATGGTTGGTTTTCTTCCTTTAAAAAGTTCATAAGGAGTTAATTTCAAAATGGGTCTTATCAATACTCTGTTTAGCACATAACATGCAGTACTTACTGCATCAGCCCAAAAATATTTTGGAAGATTATTTTCATTCAACATGGTTCTTGCTAATTCTTCCAATGATCTATTTTTCCTTTCTACAACACCATTTTGCTGTGGTGTTCTAGGTGCAGAAAAATTGTGCGAGATCCCATTTTCTTCACAATATGTTTCAAAAAGAGCATTTTGAAATTCCCCTCCATGATCACTTCTAATAGATTTAATTTTCAAGTCTATCTCATTTTGTATAACATTGGCAAACTTTTTAAAGACTTTGAATGTTTCATTCTTAGCAGAAATAAAGAACGTCCAGGTGTATCTTGAGTAGTCATCTACTAGAACTAAAGCATAGTAATTTCCTCCAAAACTTCTAGTTCTAGAGGGACCAAACAAGTCCATGTGGATTAATTCTAATGGATTATATGTGGAAACAGTTTGCTTTGATTTGAAAGAGGTTTTAATTTGCTTGCCTTTTTGACACGCATCACACAATCTATCTTGCACAAACTTAATGTGAGGCAACCCATTCACCAATTTCTTTTTAGCTAGTTTGTTTAGATGTGCCATATGAATGTGTGCAAGTCTCTTGTGCCAAACCCATGGATCATCTTTTTTAGCAAATAAGCAAAGGATGGATTTGAAATCCGAATTTTCAAAATCAACCATGTAGATATTTTGAATTCTTTTTCCAACAAATACCACTTCATTTGATGATGCACAACATATCAAACAATGATTTGATTCAAAAATAACCTTCAGCCCTTTATCACACAATTGACTTATGCTAAGCAAGTTATGTTTCAGCCCTTCAACCAATAATACATTTTCAATAACAGTGGAGGAAGAACTTGTTACCTTGCCTACACCTAGAATTTTACCTCTATTGTTATCACCATAGGTAACATGACCACTTGCTTTGTATGATATTTTGCTGAATTTCTTTGCATCACCTGTCATATGTCTTGAACAACCACTATCCAAATACCACATTGATTCCTTGGCTCCAAGACTTATCTGCATGACAGTTTAAAGAGATGATGTAGGTACCCAATTTGGTTTGGGTCCTTTCATGTTAGACAAAACATTTGAATCCTTGACTATCCATTTATATTTACCTTCAGGAACACCATGCTTTTTAAAGTAACATTTATTTGATGTATGACCATGTTTGCAACAGTAAAAACATACAGTGGAAGATGGTTTACTCATGTTACTGGATTTCCTGGATTCTAGTTGATTACCTAGTTGATTTTCGTGTTCTGCATATCCTATGACTTCTCTGTTCAGTACACTTCTTTGTGAACCTAGCATAGCATCTAGATAATTTCTTCCTAGGGTGAATCTAGTTAGGGTACTCATTAGATATTTGATTCTCTCTAGTTGCTTAGGACAATTTTCACAATTAATCACACTCTTTTTACAATTTTCACTTTTGCGCTTTTCAATATTTTCAAGTTCAGTTTTCAGTTCTTCATTTTCAGTTTCAAGTTGTTTTAATCTATTTTCAAGCCACCTATTTTCACCTTTATGTCTGTTATTAGCGTATTGCAGCTTTCTAGCCTCTTCATGCAACTCATTATACACATCAAGTAGTTGATAGAACCTAGTTTCATAGCTTTCATCAATAGATTCAAGATCAAGATCACTTACACTACTGTCAGAGGATTTTGTATCAGCCATCAAGCATAGATTTGTTTCTTCTTCATTGCTTTCACTTGAATCACTAGAGGTACTGGAGTCATTATCCTCCCAAGCAATATATGCTTTCTTCACTCTCTTGGATTTGCTTGTGGCCTCATTTTTTTCTTCCAACTTCTTTTTGATCTTGAGAATTGGACACTCAGGTTTGATATGACCAGATTTACCACACTCATAACATGTTGGAACGCTAGAAGATGACTCTTGCTTCTTGGAAGATAATCTTCTATTTCCTGCAGCAGATTTTCCATTTGATTTATTTTTGTACTTTAAAAACTTTGAAAAACGTTTTACCATCAGATTTAGTGCCTCAGAATCAGAAGCTTCATCCTCTTTTTCTGCAGCAGTTTCTTTATCCTTGGTTTTGCTTCTTCCATCAGTTTTTGCAGCAGCTTTTAATGCAATGCTTTGCCTTTTCTCTCCTTCTTCTTCCTCTTTTAAACGTCAAAGTTCCAATTCATGCTCTCTTAATTTTCCAAAGAGAGTTGCCATACTCATTGTGGTGAGATCTCTTGATTCAGAGATTGCAGTAACCTTAGGCTGCCATGCTCTATTCAGACTTTTCAGAATTTTGATATTCAATTCTTCCTTTTCAAAGACCTTTCCCAATGCTATGAGATGATTCACAATATGAGTGAACCTTTTTTGCACATCATAGATTGTTTCCTCAGCCTTCATCCTAAACATTTCATATTCTTGAACTAATGTGTTCTTTTTAGCTCTCTTGACTTCATCCGTGCCTTCATGAGTTACCTTTAACACATCCCACATTTCTTTTGCGGATTGACAAATTGATACCTTGTAGAATTCATCCAATGTTAGTGCAGATGAAATTATATTCTTAGTTCTCACATCATAATGAGCACGTTTATTTTCATCAGGAGTCCAAGATAGAAAATCTTTAGGTATAGCTTTTCCTTCCTCAATTTTTGTAGGTATGAATGGACCATTAACAATAGCATCCCACACACCTTTATCAACTGATTCTAAAAAGATTTTCATTCTGATTTTCCAGAAAGGATAGTTATCTCCAGAAAATAAGGGTGGTCTGTTTATTGAAGCCCCTTCAGAAAAAGTCTGTGAAATATTGGCCATCTGTCAGGATCTAGTCGACTATGTATTCGACTAACCAGCTCTGGTGCCACTTGTTAGAATTGATGCCCCAATATTTCACAACCAAGAGGGGGGGTGAATTGGTTTTGACAGATCTTGCCCAGTTTTAGCAAATTGAAATTGTTTTGATAATAACTTTTACTTTTGAATCAATTGAAATGGTATAGTGTGATGCTTGATGTACGGAACATTTGTACTATGACAAAATATAGAGAGAAAGAGATAAGGCACACAGAAAATTTTATACTGGTTCGATTCTTACGAATCTACATCCAGTTCATCTAGCAAACCACAGCTAGATATATTCACTATATCACAAGAATTTCAAGATTTACAAATACAATTGATAAATCTAAATTCTAAGATAAGGAACACAAATGCAAGGCATCCACACACTTGCACAACCACCCAACAGCAGGGCAGACACGCACTTGCAGAGGGCAGAAAAAGAACAGAAACAAATTGTTTCAAAACTGAATCAAAACACAAACAAAACACAAACTACAAATTGGATTGAATACACCTTTTCAAGATTGAGATCTCTTCATCTTGCCAAGTCAACAATGAATTGTTTTGATAGAAATCTTCAAAAGGACCTTCCAAGATTTGCTCCAAGAAACTATTTCGCACTTCTCTGTCTTTCTTCTGATTTCCCAGTTCACACCCAAAATAATTGCAGAAACTGTTTTTGTATCACAGATGCAAACAGCCACAAACCTAGTCGACTACATTAGTTTGCTAGTCGATTATCGGGAGGTGCAGAAACTGTTTTTATGTAATAACTGCTGCATACACGACCTTAGTCGACTACATTAGTTGGCTAATCAACTATATTATAACAGTGTCCAAACCTCAATTTCCAGAATATGGGTAGTTAACTATATTAACAACCTAGTCAACTAACATGGCAACAGATTGACAGTTTTTAGGATATCATAGCTGTATCAATTTGACAGTGTAAATCTATTTTAGACATCATCAAAAACATAGCACATCACACATACATACATCTAATAGTAATACTTATCAAATGTCATGTATAGTACACTATGATTAATAATTAATTGTCATGGTGATAACATAAATGAATTATAATTGAAATACTAGAATGAAAAAAGTAAGAAAAAGAAACTAGAATAATAACCATTGGAAAATAGAAAAAGTTACAACAGACATGCACTATAATAATTGGTTCATAGAAAGTTAAAACTTTTAAGTTATGGCTGAGTGTACTGTATATTATGTTATCTTATGGCTGAATGCATTATATTTATGATTTTGCCAGATTGTTTGGAGAAGTTAGAATGGACAAGGATGAAATTAGTATACCCTTTTGTGAAAATGAGGTTGTTCAACAACAAATTGAAAACCATTCTGAAAAACAATCTGAAACTATTGAAATTGATAAAAAGAAAAAGATTGGGACATCTAAGTGTTGGAAGTATTTTACCAAGATTGAGGTTGACAAGGATGGAAAAGAAAGGGCAAAGTGCATTGGTTGCAACAAAATATTCTTGTGTAGTGGAAGAAAATATGGCATGTCTCATTTGAATCGTCATGCTACGAAATGTGATAAATATAAAACTGAGGACATTGGGCAAATGATGTTAGACATTAATGGGAAATTGAAGGCAAAAAAAATAGATCAAGGAATGCACCGTCAATTGTTGTGTGAAGCAATTGTGGAACACAATTTGCCTTATAATTTTGTTTAGTATTCTAGAATTAGGAAATGGATAAGCTACTTGTGTTTGGATGCAGTTATGGTTTCTAGAAACACAATTAAGGCTAATATTGGAAAACTGTACATGAAAGAAAAGATAATACTCAAGGATTTGCTTCTTTCCATTCCTAATAGAATTTTCTTAACTTCTGATTTTTGGACTTCAATTAATATTGAGTGTTCTTAAATATAGACATGTTTTTTTGAACTTGCACTTGATTGATGAATCTTACAAATTTTGGCCCTTGGAGGAAGAGTGGGAGAGGGCTGAAAAAATTTATAGGTTCTTAATGCCCTTTTATGATATCACATGCTTAATTTCTACCACAACTACCCTACCTTTAATTTGTATTGTCTACAAGTTTGGAAGATTCAAAGGATGTTGATGAAAAATGTAATGATGGAGATGGAGTAATTAAGAATATGGCAGAATTGATGATGCTCAATTTCAAAAATATTGGGATGAATATAGCATTGTGCTTGCTTTTGGGGCAATTTTAGACCCAAGAATGAAATTGGAAACATTATCCTTTTGTTTTAAAAAGATTGACCCACTTACTTGGGAGTCAAAAGTGGAAAAAAATCAAGGGAAATTTGTACAACCTATTTGTTGAATATAATACTAATGGTTTGACAACATCATCAAATGTTCAAAAGCGCAAACATGGACAATCCTCATCCTCACACATTGATAGCCTTTTTGATGCAAGTTGTTTGAATCATTCTTTTTAGTTCACTTAATTTTATTTTTCTTGCAATTGTTCATTATGTTATGCATTTGACTAATTTCAAATATTATGATAGGACTTGAAAGAGTGCAAGCAACAAGTAACTAATAAACCTGGAAGGACACAACTTGACATATATTTGGATGAACCCACTTTCGAATTTGACTTTTTGGAGCAAATGGATGTCTTACAATGGTGGAAAAATAATAGTCTAAGATTTTCTGATCTATCTTTAATGGCTAGAGATGTATTAAGCATTCCAATATTTAGTTGCATCCAATGTTATTAACATGGAAGATGAAGAATGATTTCCATATTTAGTTGTGTACTTTGTTAATTAGGAACTTTAAATTTGTTTGTTGAACTTAAGGATTATGAGCTTGTGTATTTTGTTAATTAGGAGCTTTGAATTTGTTGGTTGAATTTAAATATTATGAGCTTTAATTTGGTTTAATTTGGTTGCATTTTGTTTAAGGATTTTGTTGCTTTGATTTGGAATGATGTGGTTGTATTTTGTTTATGTTGGCAAGGAATTATATTTTGTTATCAGCATTGCTTATTAACTCTTGTAACAGATCTATAGTATTACTTGATTACTTGACAGGGATTGATTTGTATTTGTTTAAATACGCGGGCCAGCCTGCGGGCCGCGGGCCATGCAGCGAGACAGGATGGACCATATAAACAAACCCGATTTCAACCTGCGGAGCGGGCCAATCCGGTCCACATTTCGCAAGCCAAAACGCGGGACGTGCCAGAATAGGCCCCACTTTGCCATCCCTATTTACCTTTGATCAATATTTTGTATTTAAAAAAAAATACCACATTCAATAAAAGGGTATAATCAGTGTCTTATGGCAATTTTTTTTTTTACTTATGTTACTTTCATTATATTTTGTTTCAAATCAAATATTTATCCTCATACTTTGTAGCAAATGGAGCAGATCCAAAATCAAATCTGCAGAAAGAGATGGAAGCCCTAAGAATTCAGCAGATAAATACTATAAAATATTTATATTACATAAACACATATATTTATATTTTTCATGTATCACCTACCTCTCCCATTAATTTAAGCAATGGCACTGAAGCCAGTGACCAGAGTAGACGCATATATACATAACCCTAATTTTTTCTATCTGCATTCAAACAAATTAAAAGGGGTTGTGTACAATATGTGTTAGGTATAGTTTGGGTATTTGATTTTAGTATAAAGAACCAAAAATGTGCATAGATTCCGATTATGAGTTTCCCAATGTGACGACCCTCAAAATAGGGGCCGCAGACCCACAAGGACCTGCGCGCCGTCTAACCTTTATTTTTTTCTTCCCTCCTTTTGGCTCTTTATGCTTTTAAATCTAATGCTTTTATTTTATGCTTAAGTTTTGGATATCATTTTAAAATAAACTATACCTAATCCTACCCAATTCAATTGGTTTAAAATGGTTGAATATATTTCATGACTTCACTTTATTTATGGTATGTTATTTAGTAGGGGTTAAACTCTAGTATATATTAAGCATCTCAGTCATATAAAAGATTTTAAGGATAAAGTTATTAAAAGAATTAGGGATTTCAGAACAAATAATAGAAATTTCAGATTTCGAAACGATAATATAATTATTGATTTAAAAATACTATTTTTTTATAAATTAAGAAATGAATTTTAAATCTAATTCAATATAAAAAAATCAAGGTTTATATCTACTTATATACTATAAAATTATTATATCTCTATCGTTATTTCTAATCGATATAAGACTTTCAACAACATACTTAAAATTAAAATATTTTTTAAAGAAAATAAGAAAAGTTGAAATGAATCAATATATTACAATAAAAAAATTATGCCAACCAACTCTACATTCAAATATGATTCATTAAAAATGCCAGCATTTACAAAAGAGTTTAGTTGGGGAACGCACAATGAATAGAAAATTTTGGATTCCCATCCTCACGTGATGTGGCCTCAAAATCTGGGATGTTGTTTTTTCTTTTGTTAAAAGCTTGTTGCTGCCATTCCACTATCTGCTTAAAAAACTAGTTTCCTAAAATGTTAATTATTTTTGCCACCTTAGGCTGCATACTTCCATCACAGGGTCATGGTTTCATATTGCTTTTGTGTTCGTTTCTCACTTTTTTTTTTCTGCCTTTTACTTTTTCTCTCTTCTGCCAAGCTTTTTTTGCTTCTTTTGATGACTGTGGAATGTGGAATAACATTGATTCCAATTATGTTTTCTGTGCTGTTGTTTCAAAGTCTTTTAGGTCACATGATTGCCATCTTGCTTACCGAATCATGCATGCATGCATGGTAACTATGAACAAAATCTATCACACTAGCTACTCTCATTACGAATGTGTATAATGGGAACAATGATATCTCTTCAATGAGATCATAAGCTTCATGTAATTTTAAAACCGAGAACTTTTAAATATATTAACATGAAAATTAAAAACAACATTATTTAATATTTTAGAAAGTAAATTTAAGCACCTCATGATAAGTATATCTTGAATGTGACTATATATTTGGGATCATAGATCCAACAAACCATGATAGGATAGGTTTTGAAATCATATTAGTTTAATTCCAAATCATCCTTATAAAATGAGTTTTTAAGGTGAGAATTGTCTCTACAAAATTCAAACTTTAAGTCTCTTAAGATAATATTGTTATGATCAATCATTGCATTGATAAGTATGAAAAATACTTATTATTCTTATTTTATTGGACCTCTTAATTGTACTTAATCATGTGTTTTGTGGAAGTTTTCAGTTGTTTTTAGGTTCTTTTAGGTTAGATATATTTTGTGTTATCTTTGAGATTATTGTATAGGAAAGTGAAGGATTGGAGAAGAAGTGAGGTTATTCTGTCAGGATCTAGTCGCCCAGCGAAATGGACCAGTCGCCCAGCGAGTGTGCTCTTTCGTCCAACGAGTAATCACCGGTCGCCCAGCGAGTAAGTCATCTCGCCCAGCGAGAAGACGGTTTTCTGAAGTGGTTATAGTTTCGAAAAGTTACACGAAACTGTGTGCTGGAGTGTGGGAACGCGACAGAACCAGAAAGGAGACGAAAAAGCGCCATTCTAGGGCAAGGAGACTTCACAACAATTCATCCATTCCATCAAATTCATCCATCCTTTGTTCTAGATGCTTAGGAGTGACTAAACTCCTCCTTCATTGGGGTTGGATGTAATGAACCTATACTCTTTGTAATTTTCCTATGCAATGTAATCTCTTTCGTTGTTCATATGTTTTATCTCAATTATAAATGTGTTTGATGGAAATCTTTGCTATTTGGTTGTATCTAATTATTGGAAAATGAATTGGAACTTAACCTTGGATAGAACAACCATGAGATTGGGTTCTAGGAATAGACGTAATCTCTAGGTCATTCTATACATCAAATTTTAATGCAAGTCATGTGTTAAAATAGTTAAGAAATTAATATTTTGACATATTTGACTTAGAACTTACTTCTAAGGAATTAGGGGTTAGTAAGCTTATGATGAGGATGTTTGAGCATGATAGAGAAATTGTATAGGAAATATTGTGTTAGTATGGTTCATGAAATCCAACCTTGATGAAGTGTTTCTTAAATCCTTTTATAACTCTAGTGTTTATTAATTTTGCATGTTGTTCTTAAATTAAATCAATCTTTTACTTTGACGTTATTGCTAAAATTAGTAAATAATCACACTTAGACAAACGAACACAAATCCCTTGGGAAAACGATACTTGGACTTCCATTTTTACTACTTGTAACGAATTGGTACACTTGCCGAAGAGTTAACAAGTTTTTGGCGCCGTTGCCGGGGATTTGATTGTTTTTGATTTGTTTGATTGTGTTATTTACCAGTTTAGGCTTCTACATCATTTGTACATTCATCTTTGTTTATAGTTTGTATATATTTAGTTGTATATGCTTATTTGTCTTTTCTAGTGTTGTTGTTCTGTATGAGAAGTAGGATTCGAGCTGATAATCTACTATTTGATCCTGAAATTAAAAGAACAGCTCGTAGGAACAACAGTAGAAGACGAAGAAGAGGGCAAATTCATAAGGTTAAAGAAGAGATAGAGGCAGCATCTACTTCTGAACAAGCTATCTTCTCCTCAACTGATCAAGAAGAGGAAGAAATGGCTGGTGAAGGACATGGTAACAGGCATGTTCGACGTACTCTGGAGGATTATACTTCATTCTCCACCTCTCTTAATTTCAGCAACATCGCACGACCTGTGGTGAATGCTGCCAACATGGAGATGAAGCCAGCTTTGATTCATTTAGTTTAGAGTAACCAGTTTCATTTAGCTTTTTTTCACGTTTTATTATTGAAATTTTATATATATTAAATTGTTATGTGGATTTTACCATGAATGATATTTACAATGTAAGAAATTGAAATTTATGATAGTTGAATATTGATAATTAATAAAATATGGGCAAATAATTGTTGATAAATGAATAGTAATAAAAAATTTCGTAAAATAGATAGTAAAATTCGTAAAATATTGATATATAGTTGAATAGTAAAATGGGCAAATAATTAAACAAAAATTTCTGAAAATTTGAATATTTATTGGTGTTAAACTTGGTGTGCATGTGATTATCTGTATAATCCATCAATAAGGCAACTTAAAATAAGTAATGAAAAATAAATCTGCTGAATTTTATGCACATTCGAGCTCGGTTTTACATAAGAAATGCAAAATTCCATTGGATCCATCAATAAAACTGCACCTTATACCTCATTTCGATGAACACCCGATACACATATTATACTGTATATATCTGCAGGCGGAAAAAAAAAATAACAGATAAAATACGGATAAAGAAAGATAGAATCCTACAAGTTAGGGCTTCTTCAGTGTCACGTGCACTAAGCACATGACAAAATCATTTGATTATATAATACTAACACACTATTATGTTTCCATCATCCTTTCACTACTATTATATACCCTTCAACATCGTTCATACATTAGTTTTAGAATTAATTTTTACCGTTGAATATTACATATATGTTTAAACTTTGGTTATGAATTGATATTAAAAGTTTCAATATTGATTATCTGGATAACTGATATTTAATTATGGAGAATAGATTGAATATAGTGTATCTTTTTATATAGATTAGAGTTATAACTTATATAAAGGTACATATTTATATGGGTTTACAATTTTAATTGGGTTAGAAAGTATGTATTTTTTTTAATATATCGATTGTTTTCGTAAAATGCACAAATTAGTTTCAAATGGATAATGATATAATTTGAAATTTGAAAATAGTTATATTTTCACATTTGAAAAAATAAAAAAGTTTAAAATTCTCTCTCTCTCTCTCTCTCTCTCTCTCTCTCTCTATATATATATATATATATATATATATATATATATATATATTTATGTATTTCTATTTTTTTAAGAACTTGTTCATTCACTTCTAATATTTTCAATATTGCATATGAAATCACTATTTTCCTCTTAATCTACCGTATAAATCGAATTGTAAAAATAATGTAATTTCTCACTTGCATGTAAGATCTTAAAAAATTATTAAAATTTTCTCACTTGATTCTAAGAACTTATATAAATGTCTACCATCATTATTAGTGACATCCAATACATTATATATAATAGCTACATGCATAATTATTAGATTGGGTATATTATTAGTTGTTTAAACTTAAGATTAGATTACCTATAAAAATTACTTGCATTTATCATATAATCTAGTGTGACTTATGTGTTTTAAATCCAATTATTATAAATTTTGAAAAGATCGATGACCTGTAAAAAGCGGAAAATGTTAGTGTAATTGAAGATCAATAACTAGAAAATGTTAAGAAATGGTATGCAATGAACAAAAACAAACAAACAATATTGCTTTTAGGATAAATAACCAAAATTGTAAGTCATGCTTGATTAAAATAATAATTTAATGCAATAATATAAACACCGATTTGTTACGATTGAATTGTTAAAATAAGTATATAGATAAACATATTTTCTTTTCTAATTTTTGCATGGACCAAATCCTCTTTATTATACTCCTGGTTGGCATGAGTGTCGAGAAAAACACGTCAATCACATAGAGATCTCAAAATAGGTTCTAACCTATCCTGACTCACTACGCGTTTGAGTCGGACTAGATTGAGAAAATTTTGGTTTTTTTTTTTTTAAAAGTGAGTTGAATTGAACCCGACTCACTTAATCCATGAGTTAAATGGGTTCAAGCTGGATTGAAGGTGGGTTGACCCACTTAACCCACCAACATTTTATATATATATATTTGTTATAATTATTTACTACTTCTAATTATATATGTTCACAATTTCATATTTTTAAATGTTAGAATGTTGCTCAATAATTTTTTAATAGTTTGAATGTTTAATTAATTTGTTTGTCAAGTTATATACATTGATACTTTAATTTTTACCTATTATCTTTATAATAATATTTCGATAATTAGGTAAACACTTTGATTCAACTATTATAAAAAATAAATTAAGTCAATTCACTCTCATTGTAATGCAATAAATATATAAAATAAATTATAAAAAAAACATTCATAAGTGTGTCAATCCACTAACCTACCAATCCATGGTGGGTTGGGCCGAGTTACAAAATTTTTGACTCACCAAAAAGTAAGTCGGGTTGAGCTAGTCTTTTTCTAACTCAACCCGCGATGAGCCAACCCGTGTGAACTAGGTTGCTTCACTTTTATGTGTGAGCTAAATAGCAAAAAAAAAAAAACAAAGACAAATTAGTCAAACGATTTCATTCACAATAAAAAATATAAACAATCTTAGACCCAAGAGATTTTAATCTTAATATTTAACTCATTTTAAACAAACATCAATATTGATATCACTAAGTTTCAAAACAAATGTATCTTGTTATTTTCTATCTCATATTGGTACCACTTGCCTTCCTAGTTTTATATGTTGTACTACTTGTATATTGCATCATTTCCAATATGATTATCTTTTATGAGGTTTGATTTTATCTAAACCTAAAATTACATAGATTACCCAAAATTGTTTCTACTACATTTGGGAGAAAAAGCAACATAAATAGTAATAGTACATTGTAGAAACAAAGTACTCAACAAGGTACGATTTAGTTCCACTTGCTTCTTAAAGAAATTTTAACATAATTAATTAAGCTTCTTGTAAATATTTATGAAACATTTAAGTATGAAAAATTTCATAACTAAAATAACTGGACTCTACATGATATTGGTATGCTTTTTCAAAAAGTTGAAAAAAGGTTTTACTCTTCTAGTATGAAACATGTGGATTGGGGGAACTTGATTTGGTTGGACTGTTACTAGCTAAAATTTTGGTTCTTTTAAAATTGTTGTATGGTCGTTTACCTATTGATTTGGAGGTTAAAAAAAGGAGTGGTATTATGCTTTATGTGTTCTTTGTGTGGTAATAATGTTGAATTTTTCTTTCATTTGTTCTTTTATGATTTTCTTACTATATAATTGTGTGAATGGTTGAATGAAGTTTTTCAAGATTTGCAGATTTCTGCTTTGGATTTGGTTGTTTAGTTTATGAAGTCTTCTTGTAATCTTTTTCTTAAAGTGATTAAGGTGGTTGTCATTACTATAGTTATTTGCATGATTTAGAGGATGAGAAATCATAGTAGATTTCAGGATCCAATTGTGTTTCCTTTTGTTATTTTTCAAATTAAGGAATTAGTGCATATGGATAAGAATAAATTTAAGAAGCATATGAGTAATATTGTCTCTGAGTTTTTGGTTGAATTTTTCAATATTTAAAATAGGGAGAGTACGGTGGTTTCATGTATAAATGTAATATAGCAAGTTCCATCTGCTAATTAGCTTAATGTGAATGTTGATGGTGCAACTAGGGGTTGTCCTAGTTTGGCTTCATGTGCTACTATTTTTAGAGGAAGTCGAGGTGAATATGTGGGTAGTTTTTCAGCTTTTTTAGGGGTACAAACTTCTATTTCTGTTGAGTTTATATGGGTCATTTATGTTTTGAAGCATGCTTAGAGGGAGGGCTTTAAGAGGCTTTGTTTGGAACGTGATTCTTCTTTAGTCTATCATGGTTTTTTTCCTTGGGGTCTTAGACGGAGATGGCGTTGGTGCTTACACTTTTATACATATATGTAATTCAAAGTTTCTCATGCTTTTCGAAAAAGAAATCATTTTGCAAATAACTCAGCTGATTTAGCTTTCATTCATAAAAAATAATATAAGTGATTTAATGTTTTACCTCCATGTATTTATTTATATTTTTTTTTTCATAATAGGTATATTTTTCCTATGTTTCGTAAAGTATAATTTCTATCAAGGTTTGGTGTGGTCTCCTCATGCTTTGTATTATTTTCTTTCATTTTTTCTTTTCAATAAATTTTCGTATGATAAGAAATGATTGATGAGCTTTGGGATGTCATCATAGCTAAGATATAAAAGTTATAATAATATCTAATATGACCTTATTTGGGAAATAATTAGACATAGTTAGGTCACTTTCATAAGAGAATCATTAAGTTAGTAAGACTAACTTCGAAAGACAAGGCCAAGAATAAGAGAGTAAGGACCACATCTCAAGCATGGTAATGGAAGTCCATCTAGATAAAATTAGATTCACTTCTTATTGTCAATTCTTTCTATGATAATAATTTGTGCCTTGAAAACTTAATAGGTGGAATAATAATATGAACTTAATTATAAATGGATATTGTAACACCCAAAATAGGTATCACATTATCCTTGTAATGCATCCATATACTAAAGCACTATTCGGTAACTCATCTAGTTGGGCAAAATTAGCTGTATTGTCAAACATATTGCATTTAGATATCACAAGCATTGAAATTTCATCATACACATGCAAACCAACTTTTTCATTTCCTCGAAATCACAAAACATTTTACAAAATATTAAATTTATGAATATACATTAAGCTTTTTTAGAGGAATGAAAAACCAAAATACATGTGAATATAAAATTCCTATAGTATGGCCTTCTACATAAACTATTGTGGAGTGTCTTCCAAACCTATTGTATCGTGTGCTCGTATGTACTAACACAAGTGCTTATTTTACTCGTACTTCACATGCATTTTAGCACTTATCTTATTCCTTTTATTACATAATTTATATTTTACACTCTGATATTTAAAGAATTCAGCAAAAGCATGAGTATATGAACATGCGTGGTAAAATTAATGAATTTATGCCGAAATAGAATAAACAGAGCATAAAAGCTTTAACCCCATAATCACAACTTGAGCACTCAAAGGTAGTTTCAAGAAGATTTAAATAAAGCTTTCACAACTTAAGCAGAGAAGATGGTGCCTAAGCCACACAAAGAAAATTTCATTGTGAAACAACCTCAACCACTAAGTTTTGAAGCTCAACCATGGAGGAAACCCACCATTGAAGAAAACTTTGTGATTGAACAACAAGAACAAAGTTTAAGCTATGAAGAAACCCTTTATACAAGGAAAGCTCACAAGATTGTCCACCATGATTGGAGTTGCAACCAACCCCCAATTTTCTATAAATTAAGGGGCAAACCCCCTGTTTTGATATCCAGAATTCCATTAGAGAAATCTATACTCTCTCTCCTCACTTGTAATATTTTCTTAGGATTTAAAGAAGACATAAGGAATGGACAACAACTCCTAAGATTGAATGTTAGAATCATCATGAGTTGTTGAACTTCCAAGTGTTGGGATTAGATGTAACTCCCTGAACTTATACCTGGTATTTTTTATTATTTTATTCAAGTGTTCTTTTATATGTTAGTGATTCAAATCGTTTTTCATGTGTGATGAACTGATTAATCATTCATTGCATATGTAACTTGAGTTAGGCGAAAGTTAATTCATCTTATAGATCCAATTGAATCATCTAAGGCTCTTAGGTTGCAAACATGATCCTATATGACTTAGTTGGTGCAAAGAGTCTTAATCATTAATACGAAGAGTTCATTCATCAAAAGTAGAGAAATTACACTGAGTTTTAATGTCTTTAGGTCCTAGTGTTGCAGACATAGTCCTAGGATTACATTAGTGTACTTCCAAGAACAATGAAAGAACTTTGTTAATCCAATGAAATCCAATCCAAACACATTTTATACCACTAACATATTTGGTGTTAGGTGAGATTTCAGGATCATTATCACTTTACAATACAAAATGTTTAAAATTACAAATCCAAATAGTATCACAAATTTTGTTAAAAATTGATCAAATCATTGTGGATATGACACTTGGTATTACAATTGAACCAATGCATTTGCTCCCAAATCGGGACATCATCAATCATCGTAGAAAAAAAATACCAAAACACACCAACAAAAAAGCAAAGGGTAAGATAAGTTAAAAAAAATACATGTGTATATATAAACATCATAAGTAAGATCACATGACAACTAGCACGCACACATATCAACATGCATACATGCCATCAACCATAACATTCATAGACTCCACACATCAATGACTCACTTTTGGGAGATTAAGAGCAAATGGTTTAAGCACTAAGGATCATGCACATCATGGGCAACACACAACAGATTCTCAGGGCAACATCCTCACCCCTCATCTTGTTAAGAAATAATAACTCTTAGGGTAACATCCTTACCCTCGACTTCATGGAGTCAACAATTGGGAGCATCCACCCTACCTAAGACTTGTGACCATACAAGACTCAATCCTTTTTCATAGCACAATTTTTTATCATAAGAACTTCCTTCAATCTCACCACATAGCTATCTTTTTGTACTTGATATAAGGTAACTACTAGAGTTAGGATAATCTCCTATTCAATTTTCTCTTTCCATATATGTGCATATAGTCACTCCCTCCCTAGAACACTATCTTATGCCATCTCACACATAATGCAACAATCATGCATTCACACCAGTAGATTCTAACCTCATGTATAGGCTCTGCCCAACCTCTTAAACATACAAACGATACATATATGTGTATAACAATGAACCATCACCTTAGGTTCCCTTAGGCTTCCTACCCAAGCATTTTAGTAGTTTTTTGCGTAACCAGGGAACTACCTAGCCCACAAATCTACACATATACATGTACCTCTATATCTATGGTAAATTTTGGACTCCAACCATGACTCAACTCAGTCCCACACTTTCCACTCCCTCTGACTTCATATTCAAAGCAGAGTGTTAAGAAGAAATGGATTTCATCCTCTTCTCATACCAAGTTTAAAATTATCTTAAACATGGTGTTGTCTTGCATATACCACTCCTCATGTTGTGACTCTTTCAACCCCTAAGTCTTTGAATGATTTTGAAAACACTTTGTTTTTAAAATGGATAATATTCACAAAGTAATGTACACCATTAGAAAACATCCCCACAGAAACAATAATTTGATATGTACATCTATAAGTAAATGCCTTATCATATGATTTTTTTTTCCTAGCACAATTGATCATTTTGTGAGTACTTTGTCTAGCAAACACCTCACTTGACCATCACTCATCTAGTGAGCATCCGTCTTCTCAATCACAATAAATCATAAGTGTGTCTAGTTTGGCATTATTCACTATTCCATATCTTTGCCAAATAATTTCAAATTCACACTCTTCTACTACAACTTTGAACTCGTCTACCTCCATTCCAAAGTTCTCAACTACACCAACCTTTACGACTATTATAATTAACAACCTTCCTACCTCGTATTTCCTTCAAAACCCTTACCACAATAGGTTTTGACTAACACCACCCAGAGTCCACCATTGTCACCCCAGGTCAACAACACACATCATTCACTCATGATATTAAATCATACAACCATCATGCATTATCACTCATGAATAAAACAAACATAACTACAACCATATCCCATGTATCAGAATGTGTTTCATTTCATCACCAAACACGGACAACATTTTATCACAAACAAGGAAGAACATAGTTACCTTTTGTTACCTATCTAAACCACTTTACTTGTGCATGACAACAAAACCTTTACAAGAATAACCCATCATAACTCACTTTACCTAGAGAAAGACCTCAGATAAGGAATCTGACCACAACCATAAAAACTCAACATGTAGAGACTTTGTTCTAACCTCAAGAACAACACAAACAAGCATCACCAAAAACCAACCAAACAAAGAAATATTAGAATTGACTTACCTCAAATCAACTTCTTACTAACTCTGAAGGAAACTTTTCTCACCACGAACACAAAATCGTTCTCTGATCATGAATCAAATGAGCAGGTTACCATAAACTTTAATAAGAAACAATAGGAGAAAACGAAAAGAATAGAGTTCTACATAGAACTATAATTTGCTTAAAAATGTAACTCATTTATGCATAGTTTTCTCCAACCAAGATTGTAATTACATGTATTAAGCTCCTTAATCCTCTCACAAACACTTGTCCACTTTTTTCTGGCTCACCACTCCACTACCACACACACACACACACACACACTAGTGAAACACTTTCATAACAAGTCAAACATGCAATTGAACTACTCAGTGCATAACACCATGTCTCCCATACAAAGCCCCTACTCATTTAAATAGTGTAAATGCACATATCATCTGCTTTGTGTATTTTACATACACAGTATATGCCTTGTGCATCGATAACGAGAAGTGAAGAAGAAGAATTGTTCATGCGTAGGGAAGTGAAAAGGTGAAACTTTTTTAACCCTAGCGAGCAATTTAACAACGATTAAATCACTAAACTGTCATCATATCGCTGCAATAAACCACTTGAAGGCAGTTACACACAAAATCGTCGTCATTTTTTTTATGTTCAACGACGGGTACACTAGGAACCTTCGTCAATTCGCCATTTTCAAAATATAACGATGGTTAAATTGGGAACCGTCATTATACAATTCACTTTAATTGTAGTACTGCCACCACACTCTCTTTTGCTACACCATCTGGATAGTCGTCGTTAATTTGTGTTGTTGTATTGGTTTTTTTTTGTGGTGTCTCATCTTAACCCTCTACCAACTCAACTCATCTATTTACTCTCAACTATTTTCATAGTTCTTCAAGATATAGATGTTATCTTTCTCGTTTTAGGCTTTTACTAGTTAATTTTGATTTGATTCCAGGGTTTTTTTTTATATTTTATGTTGTTTTCTTTATTACAAGATTTACAGAATTATTTTGTAAAGTTAACTTTGTTAGGGTTGCGATGTGTATAATAATGAGAAAAAAAATATTAAAAAACTAACAATTCTAATAGATCTTCAATAAACTCCATGTGTCTTATGTGTTATAGACATAATAAAAATGTAAGAGATGTTTCATATTTTTAATATTTTTTTTAAAGGATAGTTCTTTTTCGATGCATTGCAAAACTTGTTTAGTTTTATAAGAAAAAAGAGAAAACAAAATAAACAAGTAAATAATAATCTTTTTAAGAAATAGTCTATATAGTGAGTAGGGTAAAGAGATTTCACATCATTCCATTTCAATTGTTATATACATTAAATTTGTTAATCTTATAATTCAATTAAATTTAAAAAAAAAAGTTAATAACTCAAACAGGGGCACAAAAGAGTTGAATTTTGGTAAACTCATTATCTAAATCAATGAAAAAAATTAAATTGGACCAGATTTCTAAATTTATTTAATAAATTCAATCTAATTTATCATAACAACTTTTGATTTTTTTTTTGTAAATATAATATTCATGTAAATAGAATAATAGTTATATTGTTAATATTATTGTTATTTAATCTTTTTAGTTGAGTCTCGAGTTCAATTGTCACACAATTCATACAAAAATTAGTTGAGTAAAATTCGACTCAATCATAAAATGAAAAACATAAATAACTTAATTAAATGTGAATTAAATCAAATTGAATTATGAGTCGATGCAGACCCTAAATTGAAGAAGAAAATATTGTAAATATCTGATTTAAATAATGTTCTAAAAATATAATCCAAACCACATGGTGGATATTGACTTTGCTAATGAGTGTTTGACAGAATATGCTGACTTTTATTTCCTTCATCCACTTTATATGAGTTTTCAATATTATATACAATTTGAATATGTTTGACCCACTTAGGGCGCTGCCTATTATTTATATTCAACATAAAGATTCCAGGATTTTTCCTACTTCTTTAAACGCTAACATAAGCTGCACTTTTTTCAATCCAAAATTTGCGTTTGTACAAGGCTTTTGAAATTTAATCTTATTTTTAATCTCAAATTTTTTGGATTAGCTTAGACTTTTATAATACCTTTGTAATTTTATAGTCTAAGATTAATCAATTTTTAAAAACAACCTAAATTCAATTTATGGTGTATATTTATTGAGTACGCTACAAAACTAAAATCAAATTATACATTAAGAATATTGCGATATGAACATTTAAAGTTCTACACAGTCAAATCACAACCAATAAAATAAAAATCAAATTAGAAAATAAACTAGGAAAATTAAAACGATATATAAATTGTAAAAAATTAAATTGCATAAAAGAAGATGTATTAAATTGTAATGCATAAGTAAATCAAAGTTTTATAAAGAATGTGGATTTACATAGTATCCGTATCCGTGGATACTCGTACCTGTTATACTCTAATTTAAATCTAAAAAAAATAAAAAATAAAAACATGATTAAAACATTAATTTTGAATGAGTTATTTTTTATCAATATTTTTTTTAAAATAATCTCCATTTCTTTGTAAATTGTCATTCAATACTATTTAAATGGATTATTTGCACTTTGTTTGAAATTTATGAATGTTATGCATTGTATTTTTTTTGAATTTATGGTTAAAATATGTTTTTAAATATTAAAATTTTCTTCTGTAAATACCTACGGATATCCGTAGATATTAAAAATATATGTGAGTACCCGTATAACGGATAAACGTACGGAAATGGGTACGGGTACCGAACATATTTATCCAGTGGGTAGGATACGGGGGAACTAAATACATGTACCCTACCTGCCATGTTGATATCCCTAATTATGATAATCAACTAATACTACAAAATCTAAAATATGACTTAAAGATGTGGTTATACAAATATTCCTATATAGTGTACATAGTTACAAAAGTCATTCAAATATTATGTAAGTTAAAAAGGCTACCTAATTAGAGATCAATTTAGAGACCAAATCTTTTAGTAGTCAAAACCTTGGTAGCTAATGTTAGTGAGTAATTTAAATATCAATTCGTAATAGAAACTATTTTAATTACCAATTTAGAAACCAATTATAATTTTTTATTCTTAATATAAACTATTTTAATTACCAATAATTTTTAATTTATAAATTGGTATTTAAATTGGTCACTAAAGTGAATAATTATTTCTAATCAATAAAACTTGTCATTATTTAGGAATTTTCTTGTAATAGTGATATTAGTTTATCAAAACTTAACATTATTTGTTGTGATCAAAATGTATAAATTGTCTTATTAAGGTCACGCTAGATGGTTAAAATTAGTAGAGCATTAAGATTAGACTATTTGTGTCTAACATATCATCCAAGACTAATATGAAACACTTTAAGGGAAGGGTCAGGACCTCATCCAAACTTGCAAGACAAACAAGTAAGGAAAAAAAATGAAAAAGAAGTTTGTGACAAACTTGTAGATGAAAATCCACATTAGTGAAAAATTTTAGATCTTGATTTTTAAATTCCAAAATGAAACACTTAAAAGAAAAAATGTTCTAGCTTTTTTAGTTGGTGTTTCATTTAAGCATCTAAGACTCCTACATAAGGAGGTTTCATTATTTTGTAATGAGAACTTGGATGAATGTGAATTTATTTGTAAATATGTAAGTTCTCTTTTTGAAGCACCCTTTCTTAGTCTTATCATAAATTAACAGAGTTTAAGTGTGATTCCTCTTCTATGATTAATATTTGGTGTGAGAGTTTACTTAAGTAGGGTAATTCATCATTATTTTTTTTTTCTCTCACCAGTACAAGAAAGCTTTTCTACGTTGGTTAAAAAAGGTTTTCTATTCCGATTCCAAAACCAATATAGATACAAGCGGTATAGAAAAATTAGTATAAAAAGTCTACAATATTTACAATTGTGTCACAGTGTCACTTATTATTCTAGGTGGATTATAATCGGCATAAAAAGTCGTCATAAAAAGTGATTTTTGTACTAATCTTCTCTTCTCCATCTTTTTATTTTCTTTCGTTACTAAAATGTCTTTCCATTTATGTCAATCTTGAATTTCTAAGTCATGCAAGAGTTTTATGGTCAATTTTTTGATTTATGTCATGAACAAGAGTAATTTATTTTTGGTTATAATCTTATATAGAGTTGCTTCCTTAAGTCACTACTTTATGTACCTTACATTTAATGAATTATAAATAAGATGATACTATTATTTCATATCATAACTGATTTTTAGCAAATTTTCAAATAATAAATCGTGTCATCTTAATAAAAAAATTGATAACAAAGTTAGAAAACATTATAGAGAAATTAATGTTAAGTGGAAAGATGTGTATTCCAATTTTAGAAAATAATGGCGTAGAATTAAGAGTACATATTTTTTATTTATTTTGTTTATATAAAAAAGAAGTCAATGAAAAAAGTTGAAGAGCTAGAAAAGATTAAAAAGATATCAAGTCCATTGCAAGAAATGTACAACGACCATTTTCCTAAATCACATATTTATTATTTATTATATATATATATATATATATATATATATATATATATATTTAATGAACAAGATTTACAATATAATTGAATTAATCAATTCACTTCATATATGTTTTAAAACAGCTATTAGTTTTTTCTTTTTAATGCAAAATCTGAAGAGTTTCAGCTTTTTACTTGTGTACTTGTTATATAATTTAATTATAACTAATGCATTAATATTTCCATTTGATTCAGGATTCAACGGACTGTGATTTAGGAAGACGAGCTAAAGAAACATCACTTTATTACTATTATTATTACTCACCAACTTGTTCATTATTTTTTAATATGGTAATCATATGAACACGTATATATTATCTTCATACACTTTCTACACGGAGAGAATCCAATGTTCGTGATTTTGTGTAGTTTCTTGAATATTTTGTTGCTATAGACGTTCCAAGAAAATTACGTGCATGTAGTTGTTATTATAATTTTTACATTATATGTGATAAATTTTAAGTTGATTCGATTCGTATAAAATAATTCACTATATGTATGAATTACTTAATACTATAATGTGAAGAAAATTATAATATCTATACATCGAGTGAAAGTAAACTATTTTGGTATGGTTTGAAGATGTTATCTATTATAATTTCCAACCTTTTTGCACGCAATTATAATACCACTAAATTAGTATTTAATCATATAATATTTTTTAATTTTATTATTTATAGAAAAACTAAAGTCACAGCACCCTGCACTTCCAAAAATTATCGAAAGCATTTTCGTCCGGAAAACAAAATTGTCAATATAAAGTCATCTAGAAAATATTTTATTAAGAAATAATTTTAGTGATAAAAAATTATTAATCACTAATTTTAATATCAATTTATAAAATAAAATAATTATCAGTTACTAAAATAGTCATGAATAAAAAATTAATTTTTAAATTAGTTTCTAAAATTTAATTACCAAGGATTTAGGCACACAAAAAAGTGGTCACTAAACATTAGTTACCTAATTTTTTTCTACCAAAAAAATGGTTTTTAAATTTGTCTCTAATTAATTACTGACCAATTTAGCGATTAATTATAATTATTTATTTATAATAGTGACTCTTTTAGTAACCAATAATTTTTTATTTTATAAATTTTTATTTAAATTGATCACTTTAGTGACTAACAACTTTTAATCACTAAAATTGATTGTTGATGAAATATTTTCTTATAGTGCATACAGTTAGGTTTCATAATTTGAGAAAAAAATGTCTTACTATTTCACAATACCACTTCTCTTAACTTTTATTATATTAGAAAATATTTTATAGTTTTGCCATATATATATATATATATATATATATATATATATATATATATATATATATATGTGTGTGTAAAATATACCAATTTACATCCTTTTATAACTAGGATGATTCACCAATACAAAATTCTTTTCATATCAATTGTTTAGAGCATATTACATCGGTTTTACACTCAATCTAAAAATTATCAATATAATAAATTAGATCAATTATAGAACGATATAGTATGACATTGAAGGTGAAAAAAAAAATCATCCATTTATCTCTCTTACATAACATATTCTAAAAATTGGTCTCTTTTTATAATCGATTTAAGGAATTTTTTTTTTTTTTAGATTAAGATATTAGATTGGCTTCTATAACCAATCTGATAGGTGAATATTAGATTAGTTCCTTCTATAACCGATCTAATAAAAGACTTTCTAATATTACCAATTATATTATATTTTATAAGTTCATTCTGATATCTTATTGTAATATCTCATTTTATCGTAACATAAGCAAAAAATGTAATTATATAATTAGGTTGATTTACATTTCCTATAATTAGATTAATTTGATTAATAAAGTTTTTGAATTCGTTTTTATTTCCTAAATTGTGTAACACAAAATCTATCTATACTAATCCTTTTATTAAATATGAGTTATGATTCATTTCACAAATTCTTGTTTGATATTTCATTCTGTCCCATCATAAAAAATAATTATTGCATTTTTTGTTATGACAAGTCATTGTAATTTTATTTATATCATGCTATGCCTCCTGTTATTTTAATGGATAAAGTTAAAAAAAAAACATAAGAAAATCATAAAAGAAATCCTCACGCAATCAACAAACTATGATATATTTAAAAATATGTTTTCTATACAATGAAATCATTATCCATGTAATGAAAAGGAATACTTATTAATTATCTCAAACATTATAATTTTACTTTTTTTAAATACTAATTTAGTTTCTATTTTTGTTAAAATGGTTCAATTAAGTTTCAATATTTTTTTTTTAAATTTAGTTCTTTTTTCATCAATTTTGTTCAATTTAATTTTTTTGCTAGTGCCGTTTAAATAATTAATGGACAGTGAATAGTGTATGTCAATGTTAGTTCATTATTTTTTTTAATTTTATTTATTTTATTTTTTAATTTTTCTTAATTTAAGAAAAAAGTATCATGTCAAGTCAACATCATGCCACATGAGAGTAATAGTGTCATGTGTTAGTATAGTGTCATGTATTAACGTCTTATATTCAATTTGGTTCACATACTTGTTATTTTTGTTCAACTTAATTTCAGTATTTTTTAAAATAAATTATTTTGTCCTTTCCTCCATAAATTGAAACCAAATTAAAGTTTTCTATAAATGTTATAGTGATATTTTTATTACAATTCACATTTTTATTAAATATTTTTCGTCTAGGGTTACAATTAGTTTAAAACTAGAACAAAATTTTAAGGGTGAAGATTATCGTCATTGATTTAAAATTTTAAAACACTAAAAATCACATAAAGTATTAAATAAAAATTAAATTAAAATTAACACATTTTACTATATTAAAATAAATCATTGTAATTATTATGATTAAAAAACAAAGAAAAAAAATGTGAAAATAGTTGTTTTTACAAAAATAAAAAAAGATATATTTAAATTTGACGATATTATTTTATAATCGATTAATATAATGTTCTATAACATTTTTATCTAATAGTTGAATATAGACACTAATATGTGACACTTAACTCACACTTGACATTTTTTCTTTAACGTGACACGATGATAACTTGACACATAACACATTTTTTCTAAAATAAGAAAAATTAAAAAGAAATAAAAAATAAAAAAAATAATATAAAAAACACAAACTAACATGTAATATACATTGTTTACTATCCGTTAATAATTTTAAACAGCATTAGCAAAAGAACTGAATTAAAAAAATTAACAAAAATTAAACAAGATTGAAATAGAAATATTAAGACTGAATTTAACAAATTCAACAAAAATTGATGAAATTAGTATTTGAGCTTTAATTTTTTATTTCCTGTCAGATGTTTTCTTATGCTTATTAAATCAGATATTAATAAATGTGATTTTTCTTGGTCCACAAGTATGAAGAAACCACAACAAATAAACAAATAAAGTGAGATAAATGATTCACGAATAAGTGTGGAATTAATAACAACGTATCTTATAATGTTTACAAAACATTGCAATTGCGAACTGTAAAACAGTAACTGTTTCCACAATGGACTCTTGGAAGATGAGACACAGATGTTTTTGGATTAAATTTCTTAAAATTATCTTCTTTTAAATATATTTTTTTATTTTACTGAGAAATGAAATTATAAGTTGTAATTTTTCTTTTTGTAAATTTTTTCTACAAAGTATTATTATGAAAGAACGTTTAAATATATTAAAAGAATTTTTGAATGAAGTAAACACTAAAGTAAAAATTAATAGAAAACCATTAAGATATTTTTATAACTGTTTTTTCGTAATAACATTAGAGCTTGTGGAAGACAAAATTATTTCCAACTGATAGTAAGACCTATAATATTTACAAGCTTGCCCACATGTTCTGAATACTTCTCAGTGAATTACCTGAGCAATATAACCAACCTAAGTTCGCTCAGTTTTCACTGGGATTTTGAATGGTTATGAACTTATTAATGTCATCTTTAAGTTCATTCAATGATGTTATTATAAACATTATGATAAAAAGTTTGACAAAGAATAATGTCTGTTCAACATGTAACTAGGATTTAATTCACACTTTTACTTGTTTGGGTGTATAAAATATGTGTGAAAAGAACATTCAACAAGAGAGATAATTTCTTAAACAGTAAATTTTCTAGTTTTTTACTGTAGGCCAAAATAGCTTGAATACCCAGAAAGATATATAATTTATTAAGAATTTGGGCAACTTTTGTTCTTTAAAACTTTTTCAGTAAAAACGAGAGAGAGGGTGTAAGAGAAGCAGTGGGTAAGAAAGTAGCATGAGTCAAGAAGTGAGCAATAAACAAAAGGCATAAATCAGATGTATGTGCAGTGCAGGTAAGGTCCAGAGGTATATAATAAGATGGCTATGTTCATTGCAAGAAACACCACCTGGCACAACCCCATTATTCTAATGCTTTTGCTTAGACACAAAGAAGCATCTTTAGTGTGGTGGGGTGGTGCTATTTCTGCAGCTGCTGCAGATTTTCTGATCTCTAGGCATTCAGTTTTATGTTATTTTATTCTCTTCTGTTCTGGCTTCTGTGAATTGCTCCTTTTAGCTTTGTTTTGGAAAGAGAAGAGCTATTCTGAGTTTGAGTTCAAAGCAAGAAAGCCACAGCATTCACATTGAGTGTGAAGAGTGCAAAACCCAATGACTCAAACCCAAGGAGAAGAAAAGTTTGGAATTTGAGGCAAATGTTTCATTGTTTCAATGCTCAGCTCGAGGCAATCCTTGTACATCTCTTCTTCTTCTTCTTCTTCTTCTTCTTCATTGTTTTGTATCATTCTCCTCCAACTTACTTTTCTCTATGGCATTGCCTTCTCTGCAAATCACGAAGCCTCAACTCTCTTCTCATGGCTCCATGCTTCTGCATCACCACCTCCTCCTTCTTTCTCCAACTGGAACATTCTTGATTCCAATCCATGCAACTGGACATTCATAACATGTTCCTCACTAGGCTTTGTCACTGAAATCAACATACAATCCATCCCTCTAGAGCTTCCTATACCTTCCAACCTCTCTTCATTTCACTCTCTTCAAAAGCTTGTCTTATCTGATTCCAATCTAACTGGAACCATCCCTTCAGACATTGGTGATTGCTCTTCCCTCACTGTCATTGACCTCAGCTCCAACAATCTTGTTGGTTCAATCCCTGCAACCATTGGAAAGCTCCAGAACCTTCAGAACTTGTCTTTGAACTCTAACCAGCTTACTGGAAGGATCCCTGTGGAGTTAAGCAACTGCATTGTGTTGAAAAATCTACTCCTTTTTGACAATCAGATAAGTGGGACTCTCCCACCTGAACTGGGGAAGTTGTCACAACTTGAGTCCCTAAGAGCAGGAGGGAACAAAGATATAGTTGGGAAGATTCCTGAAGAGCTTGGAGAATGCAGGAATTTGACCGTGTTGGGGCTGGCTGATACCAGAATATCTGGTTCTTTGCCTGCTTCTTTGGGTAAGCTCACAAAGCTTCAGACTTTGTCCATCTATACCACCATGCTGTCCGGTGAAATTCCACCGGAGTTAGGTAACTGTTCTGAGCTTGTTGATTTGTTCTTGTATGAAAATAGCTTATCAGGGTCTATCCCATCTGAGCTTGGTAAGCTCAAGAAGCTGGAACAGTTGTTTTTCTGGCAGAATGGTCTTATGGGGGCTATCCCAGAAGAGATTGGTAACTGTACAAGCTTGAGAAAATTTGATTTCTCCTTAAATTCTTTATCTGGGACTATACCTGTATCTTTGGGGGGTCTCTTGAATCTAGAAGAGTTTATGATTAGTGATAACAATGTGTCTGGTTCAATCCCTTCCAGTCTTTCAAATGCTAAAAATCTTCAACAGTTGCAAGTTGACACAAACCAGCTCTCAGGCTTAATTCCACCAGAGCTTGGTCAGTTGTCAAACCTCATGGTGTTCTTAGCTTGGCAGAACCAGCTTGAGGGAAGCATTCCCTCCACTTTGGGGAACTGTAGTAATCTTCAATCACTGGATTTGTCACGCAATGCACTCACTGGTAGTATTCCTGTTGGTCTATTCCAGCTCCAAAACCTCACAAAACTGCTTCTGATTTCCAATGACATATCAGGTTTCATACCAAATGAAATAGGCAGTTGCAGCTCTCTTATAAGGTTGAGGCTTGGAAACAACAGGATCACTGGTAGCATTCCCAAGACAATAGGCAACCTGAAGAATTTGAACTTTTTAGACCTCTCTGGGAACCGCCTCTCTGGTCCAGTGCCTGACGAGATTGGAAGCTGCTCTGAACTGCAAATGATAGACTTCAGCAACAACAACTTAGAAGGTCCTCTGCCTAATTATTTGTCTTCACTATCAGCAGTTCAGGTTTTGGATGCATCTTCCAACAGGTTTTCAGGTCCTTTACCTGCAAGTTTAGGTCGTCTTGTTTCTCTGAGTAAGCTAATCCTAAGCAATAACTTGTTTTCTGGACCTATTCCTGCATCATTGAGCCTATGTTCAAATCTGCAACTGCTTGATCTTAGCAGCAACAACCTCAGTGGAAACATACCAGCTGAGCTTGGCCGGATTGAGACACTAGAAATTGCTCTTAATCTTAGTTGCAATTCACTCCGTGGAATAATCCCAGCTCAGATATCTTCTCTGAACAAGCTTTCCATATTGGACCTCTCACACAACCAGTTGGAAGGAGATTTGAAACCTCTTGCTGAGTTAGACAACCTCGTTTCACTCAATGTTTCTTACAACAAATTTTCTGGCTGTCTTCCAGATAACAAGCTTTTCAGACAGTTGACATCGAAAGACTTCACTGCAAATCAAGGGCTCTCATGCTTTGTGAAGGATTCCAGCAAGACTGGTATGTCACTGAACGGAAATGAAGTAAGGAAATCGCAAAGGATTAAGCTAGCCATTGGATTGCTGATAGCCTTGACAGTGATAATGATTGTTATGGGGATAACTGCTGTCATCAAAGCAAGAAGAATCATTAGAGATGATGATTCAGAATTGGGTGACTCGTGGCCATGGCAGTTCATACCATTTCAGAAGCTAAACTTTTCAGTGGAACAAATACTGAGATGCTTAGTTGATAGAAATATTATTGGAAAGGGGTGTTCTGGTGTTGTATATAGAGCTGAAATGGACAATGGTGAAGTCATTGCTGTGAAGAAATTGTGGCCAACAACTATTGACGCAGAAGAGGCATTTAAGGAAGAAAAAAGTGGAGTTCGTGATTCATTCTCAGCTGAGGTGAAGACCCTTGGCTCAATCCGTCATAAGAACATTGTCAGATTCTTGGGGTGCTGCTGGAACAGACAAACAAGATTGCTTATTTTCGATTACATGCCGAATGGAAGTTTGAGTAGTCTACTTCATGAGAGGAGTGGAAATTCTCTGGAATGGGAACTTAGGTACAGAATCTTGTTAGGTGCTGCAGAAGGCCTTGCATATCTACATCATGACTGTGTTCCTCCTATAGTCCACAGAGATATTAAAGCCAATAATATCCTCATTGGCCTTGAATTTGAACCTTACATTGCTGACTTTGGCTTGGCTAAACTTGTTGATGATGGTGATTTTGGTCGTTCTTCCAATACAGTTGCTGGTTCCTACGGATATATTGCTCCAGGTTAGTGACTCTTCCACACCAACTTGATTACTTTCTTCCTTTGGATTCTTACTTATTGTTTACTTGCAAAAGTAGCTTCTATTTTTCTGCATAATGAACTCCCTGAGTTTGAAACTGTTTCAGAATATGGCTATATGATGAAGATCACAGAGAAGAGTGATGTTTATAGCTATGGAGTAGTTTTGTTAGAAGTCTTGACAGGTAAGCAACCAATTGATCCAACAATCCCAGATGGTGTACATGTTGTTGATTGGGTGAGACAGAAAAAGGGTCTTGAAGTGCTTGATCCTAGCTTACTCTCTAGACCAGAATCAGAAATAGAGGAAATGATGCAGGCATTGGGAATAGCATTATTGTGTGTGAACTCATCTCCTGATGAAAGGCCAACAATGAGAGATATTGCTGCTATGCTGAAGGAGATAAAGCATGAAAGGGAGGAGTATGCAAAATTTGATGTGCTTCTAAAAGGGTCTCCTGCAAATGGTGCATATGGGAATAAAAACTCTGGTGGAGTTTTGCCAACAGCTTCTTCATCAGTACCAGTCATGCAAAGTTTGAAAACAAAAAGCAATAACTCAAGCTTCTCTGTGTCTTCTCTGCTGCATTCATCTTCAAGTGTCATCAAGATGGGTTCCAAATGATGAATCTAAGGAGAGCATAAGCATGCTGTTCTGATCACTTTCTTTGTCAATGATCCTTGTGTTATTGTTGTTCTTTATATGCTTGTAAATTATGTTATAGCTGAATTAAAATCAACAAATAGATCCAGAAAGCGCATGTGTGGCTTCTGGAGTATCATTGAAGTGTATCCAAAGCAAAATAGCTTGTACTTACTGATATCCATTTTCGAATTCAGATCATGTCAGCACAACAATAAAATCCAGCCACTGTTAGAGCTGATGAATTTCGTGTTTCCAACCTTGTCTTGGTGGTGTGGTGGTCTAGGCCCCTTTTCTTTTCTTTTCTTTCCTTTTCGGACTTTTTCATTTTGTGGTTTTTTCTTCATGCTCCTCCAGAATTTCTAAATGCACCCAAAATAAACTCAAATAAATTTTAAAATGGTTAAATATATTTTTCGTTTTCAAACTATTAACTAAAATTATATTAAAATGTATTAGAGAGCTAATTACATTAGAGTTTCTCTCTTCTCACTATAATTCTATTTCTCCTCACTACAATTTTATCTCTCTCCTAAGTGCATCTTACTCCAGTGGTGGAAAATCTAGAGGTGGGTCTTAACGTAAAGAGCTTGGTGGTGGTCACAAGAAGTCTATCCTAGAAAAATTTGATGTTTGTTCGGTTTATTGTTTCATTTGTTATTGAGCTGCTATAAGATCATTCATTAATGTCTAGTCTCATACATAAAATATATATACCTCGACGTGATGGAATGTTGAAAGTCTCACATTGCTTAAATAAACTAATTCTCAATATAAATAGGTAAAAATCTCACCTTATAAACTAATTTTGTAGTACAAATTAGGCTTAAATTTTCCCTTTCTAATCCTATAAAATCGTGAGGTTTGTAAGAGAAAGAACCTCATGAAGAGATTTCATAGTTGAGATAAAGTGTGATTTTGATTTTATTAGAGATTGCGAAAACCTCATCCCAATACACATAACGATTTTCATGTGTTGGAGATTTCCACTAGAGGTTGAGAGAAAAGAATCTTTTCTCGCTAAAAATCATCTAACTTTAATTAATTTTTATGTGTTGAACGACAACTTCAATTTTCCAACAAAAATTATATATAAAAGAAATCAATTAAAAATTGAACAAAATTAACTAATGTTGACTTTTGTAAAAAAAGTCAATCCATTATTGTCACGCTATCCTGAAGAGAGAGAGTTGCACTAACGATAGATAAACTTTATCGTTATTAGGTATTGTTTTAAATCGATGATATTTTATATTCTTTTATAAACTCTAAGGATGAAATTGATACATACTTTGAATTAGAGATAAAATACAATTCTAATAAATAGTTTCTAGACAAAAAATATATATTTAACACTTCTTAAAAGAACCATGTTTCCTTTCATTGAGATCACTTCAATATTACCTGATCCGAAAATCTTCCGAAACAACCTCTCTAGAATTTTTGGAACAGGATTTGAGGAACAGGATTTCCATAATAAAATTTCCAGAACACATGAAATACATTCTTGAATAAATTTTCTAGAGCAGAATATTTAGAACAAGTTTTTCGGAACATATATGATACCATGAATCTTTAGACCAAATTTCCAAAATAAAATTTCTGAAATATATATGAGATGTAATCATGATTTCAAAACAAGCTTTCTATAACACAAAATACATTTCAGAATAGGCTTTGCAGAACGAACTTCCCTTCCTCTTCCTCTTCTCGAAAAGTTCAACAACGATGAAAACTTAAGTGCAGTTGGAGGCACCAATGGATGGTGACAGCGGCGGAGATGTTGACAGTCATGGCTACAGAGGTGGTATTTTAATCTTTTTATGTGAGTATGGAGTGCAAGTAGTAATCATGAGGGTGCAAACAGAGAAATCCTTTTTTTATTCTCTAGAACTCCTACAATAACTTTAAGGAAAAGAAACTCCGAACCTCAGCTTAATATAATGTTATCTTATTGACATTTTTAAGTAATTTTTTATTTTTTTCATTGTTTTATATTTCAAAATTACATAAAAAATACCACTTTAAATTGTAAGAGATAGTTATGGTCAAAATATCAATGTCGTTAGTTAAAAAACACAAAATGATAAAAGAAGAGTAATTTGAAATCAAAAAATGTCAATAATAAAAGCTAAAGTAAAATAATTTGAGATGATGAAACTTACGTAAAGAGGCTTTAAAATACATTAATTTATTCAACACATACTCAAGTTTACATTGGAGAAAGAAGGCACAGGGTAGATGGTTAGAAGATCCAACTCGAATAGATTTAAAGATTCAAAGATCCAACACTCAACTTTTGTTTTTCCTTCAAGATTTAAAGATAATTTAGAAAATTCAAAGTTTTTTTTTTTTTCTTTTCAGAAGTCTTTGGAATAAATAGCTCTGTTTTTTTCAATTTAAGAACATTTATTATACATGTGTGTGAACATTTACTAATATTATGAATGTTACTAAAACATTAAAAATGACTTAGTAACATTTTATCATATCTTAAATATATCATACAAAATAACTTTAGTAATATTTTTACATATCAATGAAAACATTTACAAAAAACAAAGTGGTGCTAAAATAAAATAAAATAAAAATTTTCAATTTTAATAAATTACACAAAATTTTTACTATTCATCCATATAGATTCTGACAAGAGCATCGTTTAATATTTATAGGGAAACTAATAAATATAAGATCATAGTACAATAACACCAATGTTAGATAAAACGGAGCGGGCCACAAGCTACCCGAGGGATGAATAAAAACAAAACCTTATAATGACAAAGGAATCTATAAAAGCCTACGATGACAAACTGAAAACCGACTAAAGGGTTTATATACTTACACTCATACAAGTCAACATAAAAAAAAATTAAATATGTTTTAACTTTCATTAAATTTTGGAATTAGACAATTTCAAAACTTTGGATCAATTTAGTCCTTCATCTTTCGAAATATGTAAATTTAGTCATTTTAACTAAATTTTGTTAAGTTTATTTGACATTTCAAACACGTTTCATAATAATATTTGACTTAACATTAAAGCAAAAATGTGTCAAACAGTATAAACAACTCAAATACAATCTTAAAATGCGTACAAAACATCAAATAAACATAACAAAATTTGATTAAAAAGACTAAATTCACGTATTTCGAAAGATGAAAGACTAAATTTGTGTAAAGTTTTGAAATAAACTAATTCCAAAATTTACTGAAAATTAAGGGACAAAAACATATTTAACCCTAAAAAAAAGTGATATAAACAGAAAAAATTTGAAAAATAGAGAATTAAAGTTTATATGAAGCATTTTCTTTCTATTCTTTAAACAACATTAACATTGTGTTTGTTTATAGGTGTTCACTGTTCAAGCGTAAGTGTGGGAGCAAATTTGCAAATGTCTTAACTATTTTTTCAAACGTTTTAAACGGATTTGAGTGTAATGATGGTAGGAGTAGATTATATTTACAGTTCAAATTTTGTCTTGTGAAAGCCATGAGCTTCACTTTTATCTTTGTCTAATACTTTGCATATCTGCGTTTAATAATGGTTAGGTTAGTCTTTTAGTGCTTGAATAGTTTAATGATTTTTCTCCTAATATGGTCTTGTTATATCATATAAACTTATATTTTTTGTGCCATACTAAGTAGCTTGATTTCATAAAGAAAAATGTCACTACAACAAAAATCACTTTAGACAACGGCATAAAATTATGATATAAATTATAAAAATCGTGGTTTAAAGATTAGACCACAATTTTTTAGGCGTGGTATAGGTGAGTGTAGCTATAGATAATAGACAACAACTTTTAGTATGACAATATTTTTAAAACCGTTGCTTAAAATTCTCACAATAGACAACAGTTTTACATGTTGATTTTATACCTTACCTATATTTTTAGACCACATTTTTACTAGTTTTGCCCACATAGTTTAAAGCAACAATTATATAATCATGGACTTTCATGATATTTATACATCATTTATAAAAATGTTGTTTATTATATGTTTAGGTTACATTTATTTAGCCATTATCTATTTTAGTGTGGTCTAAACTATAAATTGTTGTAGTGTGTGATATTATTTGTTATGATCAAAGTTATTGATTATCTATAACAATACTCTTAGTTTTAGACTATGGTTTATTAATGTGAAAACTCATCATGTCCTTAATTGGAGTAAAGGTCAAACCTCAACTTTACATCATCAAATACAAAAATATGTGAGAAAAAATCACATTTAGTTGCAAAATTTGTTGTAGGAACCTTACATTAGATCATACTAGAAAACTAAAAATGTTAGTATTAAATGTCATTATTAGTATTATAGAGAAAAAAAAATCAAACAAAATTTCATTGAAGGATTAATAAAAATACAAAATACAGAAAGATATTTGGAGATGAGAAATATTCCACAGTAAAAAATTATTCATAATTCGATGAAGGTTTGCCACCTTAAATTAGAATTTCAAATATATGATTTAAAGCCACTCAACAACCTAGACAGAATTTGGCTTACAAAGCACAAGCTTCCTTGAAAATGAGTCTAAACTAATTACAAAAGTCAACATAAGCTTATTTATATTATGAACCTAAAACTACTTGGTTGTTTACTATTATGTTAATCTAATAAGCTATCTAATAGAAAATAATATTCATAAAATGTTTATAGCTACGAACACATAGGAACAAATACAATAATAATATAAAATTGTTATTCTAAATAATTATCCATACACTACAAAAATAATTATTTTTAGTGGGGTTATATTTGGCGTTTTTATAAGTTTTAACCCCACTAATGGCTTTATCCGGGATTTACAATTTTTTTGGAAGAAACAACGTGGCTAACAGTTTACTGGAGATTTTTAGCAATCCCTGAAAAAACACAACTTACCTGGAGTTTTCGAAACCCTCGCTACGAAATCCCCACTACTGCTTGGAGTTTTTGAAACCCCCGCTATTGTCTGGGGTTTTCAAAATCCTTACTAATGCCTACGATTTAAAAATCCTGGTATTACCTGTTTGTTCGTTTCGTATTTTTTAATAATACATAAATCCTAAAATAAAAGAAAAATTATAAAAGACAAATATTTTAGATTTTTTGTATTTATAATTTGTGCATATAACATTTATTTGTACTTAACATGATACTTAATACCAATTACAAACCAATAAACATACAAACAGCAAAATCACTAACAAATCAAGCAATCCTCTTTTCTATTTATTTAATGCAAACATGAACCTAGCCCTATATAGACCACGTTCTTAGTAGAAAAATATTTGTTGATACTCATTTTTTTTTCAAACAATTGACTAATGACAATTTGTATAATGATAAAATATTATGTTTGGATGATTATAAACAAATTTTAAACAATAGTTAAGATTTGTGAAATCTTAATTATCCTTAGGTGGGCGACCATTAAAAGCTGCAAGCCTAGTTCCCAACACAATCAATTCCTTACTTGTATCATCGCTCTTAACTATCACTTCAATGAAGCATAAGCAACTCCTTTTTCTCCCTATTGTTGTGTTTATTGCTTATGTTAGCTCCTCCTCACAGTGCACCTTCAAATACACCCATAATTAATTTCACAACATTAAAAATTAGTAAGTGTTTTTTTGTTAAGGATGTTTTATACGAGTTTCCAAATTCCAAGTGTTTTTTTTTAAGAATATCTCACACCCACCTTGGTAGTCCAACACTTGCCTTCACCATTGTCTATTTTCTCCACCATTCCAGCATAGTCCCATTTTTTTATGACATTGTAAGGTCCATCATGGATTTGTGTCTCTATAGAGTATTTTCCATTGTTGTTAGAAAGATTGTGCAATTTTGTCCACACCGTAACATTGTTGAGACTTCCTACGTTGTCATCTACAACAAAGTTTCAAACATAATTAATAATCGTTTATAGATACAATTAGTCTCAAAACCTCTTCATATTCTTCAATACCTGGAAGCTACCATCACCATTGTCTTCCCGCGAAACTCTTCCCCACTATTATAAAGACTCGTGTGCTTTACGGTGCCACCAAAGTCCCCCATTCCCTCAATCTGAGGCAGCACTGCCTCTGCATTCTTATTGGTGGCCACAATTAGCTACCTACATAGAAAATTTGTTGCCACCTCCCTCTTGTTAAAACTCTTGACCTTCCAAAACCCAAGAGTGGCATCAAATTCAGCATGTCTAAGGTCTCATTGAAGCGTGGCCTAATGGAAAACCTCTCAACATAGCTCTCCAAGTAGTGTATGAACTGTTGCTTTGTGGGGTATGTTGGGAAGTCACAAGGGAACCCCATCAAGGGGAGTTCACAAAACTGCTATGGCAAGTGGAGGTGAAGCCTATCATAGGTGGCACCATTCAAATAGTCATTCCTTGATTGTAATGACATATATTTCCAATATGGTTCTAGGCTTATATATGATTACGCATTATATATTTTGAATTTTTAATACGTACAAAGATGTTGAAAATTAGCATGCTGAATTTAAGATATATTGCATAACAAACTATGCTATTACAAAGTGTGTTAATAAGACTTGTACAATACTAAGATAAAGGAATTCACCTTACTAACAGTTTTTTGAATTATCCCTACTGGTACTGGGCTTGCGAACATTGGATTGGTTCATTGCCTAATACTACTTGATTAAAATATAAAAAATATAAGCAACTTTGTCCATTCTTCTTGTCTTCATTCGAGTTGTTCTCGGGCTTTGTTCATCAATTTCTCTTTGTAAACTTCTAGTCAATTCAGCATCATCATCCTTAAAGCATATTTCCAAACAAATATGCATGTCACATTTATACCAAAACAAATATATATATATATATATATATATATATATATATATATATATATATATATATATGAAACTAGATAAACATCAACACGAATAAACATTAAAAGGATTTTACAACCAAAATCAAATATCACTCACGTGAGGAATTCAACCACATCTACTACTACTTATTCTAAAACAAAAATAAGAAACAAAGAAACTTGGTGCTTATCATTTTATATAGTCTAGAGTTCTTATTGTTTGCTACTATAGATGACATTTTAATAAGGACAATGATAGAATGATCTCTTAATTTGTACCATTTTGTTACCCGCCTATGTTACAGCTGTTAACACCCAATTTCATCCGAGTAAAAAAATAATTTTTTTTACTTTAAAATAATTAGGAAAAGGAAAAAATAGGAAAAAGTGAGCGTTAATTTGAGTATAGATATATTCCTACTTTTACTTTCATCCTATTTCTAATTTTTATTTAATTTTATCTTGTTTTATTTTATTTTATTTTGATTTTATCCTTTTTTATTTTATTTTATTTTGATTTTTGATTTTATCTTTAAATTTTAAATTTTAATCATTTTTGTTTACTTTTCCTATTTTATTTCCTTTTATTCTTTTTGAAAAATAAAATATAAAAAAAATGAAAAGTGATTAAAGTTGATTTACTATGAAACTCTCCGGTCATCTCGCCTCATTCATGATGGTCAACTCTTCACCTTTAGTGCATTTTTGGGTCTTAACGTAAGAGAGGAAATGATGGGAGATGTATCACTGCACCTCAATGGCAGCAGCAGCTATGATAGGCGGTAGCAATGCAGTTACGGCTTGGCTAGATGGCAGAAAGCAACTGCCTAGACAAAGGAGGGGAAGAACGTTACATTAGCAGTTACATTAGCAGGCTGAGCCACATTTTTTGGAGAGATTCATATGCACTCTGGATAGACTTCAAATAGAATTTCATTGTAGAAGGGAGACAATTCCATCAGAGGCAGCCATGAAAACAAAGGAGGAGAAACAAACAAGCCAAGGAGGAAAGAATTGATTGAGACGTGAAGCCACCAACTGATAAAGACTGTAAGAGGTAAGTAAATACTTGAATGTTTGAGGTGAACCTGATGCTGTTGTGTGGTGTTTGAGAATGAATACAATGTGTGGTGTTTGAGAATGAATACAATGTAGTCGTTGAGTTGTCATTTATTTGACTCATTGTATTTGTTGTGTACATTACATTGTTGTTTGAATCTCCATTATCACCCTCGACTGAACCCTTCAACCCTCATCATTACATTTCACCTGCAAGATACTGCCAAACCAGAATCCAAACACACAGAACACCGTAAACAATTATGTTTTATGGAACATGTCTTCAGTGACACCTTCATCTTCGCTTACTTGCTCACCATCATCATTTTCCTCGTTCATTTTTCTGCAACCCACACGTAGCTGCCATTTTCGTTCTTAGTTTTCTCCACTCCACTCACCCAAAACAGCCTATTCCATACGGTCACCAACGGGCATCATCACCTTCGCCTGCGCGTTTCGCCTGCACAAATAGGCATAAACACCAAATTCCTCCATTATCATTTTCACACCCAACCACAAGAACAGAGAATACAAACCCAAATTCCAGTACCAAACACTCAAGCCTCATATACCTGAATCATCCATATCCAATCATATCGGAGAGATGAGCAAAGAAGTGGAAACAGAGCTTTAAACGGAAGATGAGCTAACGACAACGACCTTGGGTGTCGCACAAAGACAAGGTCCGTGCATGGAGAACGAGTGGGAACCAATAGCGACGACGACGGCTCCAGTATGAAACGGAGGTGATGGCAGCGACGTTGGTTGGCCGTCAAAGGTGCAAAAAATGCAGAAGCCGACTGGTTCGATGTGTGCGTGAGGACGAAGCGATCGAGCCGCCGAGGAGGGTGTTGACGTCTCCAGCGTCAATTGTTGTCGCCGGTGAGCCAGTTGCGTCGTGGCGTGGTGAAGCGGAGTGGGGGCGTGCAGTGGCAGATTGGAGTCGTGGTGGTTTGAAGGGGAAACGAGAAGAGGCTGCTGGAAGAAGAAGCTCTATTTTTTAATTAGGTTTAGTTTGGGTGGAAATTGGGTTGAGACGTTTTTGCTCCACGCACCCCCGCTTTCAATTTTGTACCCCTCTTTTGTGTGTTGTTTCCATTTCATTTATACACCCCCTGCATGCTATTCCCACTCCCTTTGCTTTGCATTTTCGTTTTGGGCTTTATTGCTTGCAAACACCACTGTTCTTCACTGATTACTTCCTGCACCACCATGTTTACTGACCCCACTCCCTCTACATTTTTATTGTCACTTTTGGGCTTGTTTTATATTCTACTTGTTGCACTCCCATCTCTACTAAATACACCTCATTATTTCATGCACCTTTTACATTACTCAATCACCCTCCCTTTTTTATATTCCACTTTTGTCTCTTTTTTATTTAAATTTCATCTTTTTATAAAATTATAAAAATTACAAATAATAGAAAAAATCCAAAAAAAGTTCTCTTTCATTTTATTGTATTTGTCCGGCCGCTTGCATCGTGTGACACTTTTCCCAAATAATTCAAAAATGATTTTCTTTCCCTTTTAGTCTCTGTCCGATCGCTCGCGTCGTATGACACATATTTTCAAGTAATTCAAAAATACCAAAAAAATATAAAATTTCAAAATATAAAAACATCAACATTTTTAAGAACTACTTGATCCTTGATTCTCCACTGTGAGATACGTAGGAGCAAGGCCAGTTCTTGTCAGGTTCATCTCCAAAAAATCAAATCATTTTCTCAATTGTTTTTCAAATATCTTTTAAAGAACTACGTAACCCTGATTTCTCATTTTGAATGAGAATACGTAGGACCAAGGTCAATCCTTGTCGGGCCCAAAAAGAAAAAATATTTTTGTTTCTTTTTAATATTATTGTTTCATTATTTTTGGGGAAAATTAACATTTTGAAAATCACATCAACTTTGCATATTTAATTAAAGGTACCGCCCGGCGTTTAGAGTGCTAACACCTTCCCTATGCGTAACCGATTCCCGGATCCAAAATCTGGCTTTTCACAGACTTGTCTTATCTTTATGGTTTTCCAAAATAACTATGGTGGCGACTCCCAAATCTCTTTTCAAACTTGTTTCTTTTTCGGTTCGTCGTCTCGTCGCAATTCTGGTTGCGACAACAGTTATTGTGGGCAGGGGTTTTGTCATTTTTTTTTATTTTTTATAAGTGGTACGACGTGGCAAGTAAAGGTGCGTGTGGACATGACGTACGTGGAAGAGAAAGCATAGAAAACAGACGGTTGTGTGAAAAAGGTATGACGAGACATTTTTGAAAGATTTTTTCTTTCCTTTACTACAAAAATTTTATATATTAGCTATGGAAAATTTTATAGCTAATTCATAGTTAAAACGTTTTGCAACAAATTACTTATCAAATTGTTAGGGAACTTTTCATAGCTAAATACAGGTAGCTAATTAGAGAGGGATATAATTTGTAGCTAATCTGTAGTTAATTCATAGCTAATCTCTCTTTACTTACTTTCTAATTGAAGTGAAAAAGTTTTAAAATTTCTAGCTAATCCGTAGCTAATCTGTCGCAATTTTTTTCTCGCTAATTTGTAGCTAATTTGTCGCAATTTTGTTCTAGCTAATCCGTAGCTAATCTGTCCAATTCTTTTCTAGTTAATCCATAGTTAATTTGTCACAATTCTTTTCTCGCTAATTTGTAGCTAATTTGTCACAATTCTTTTCTCGCTAATCCGTAGCTAATCTGTCGCAATTTTGTTATCGCTAATCTGTAGTTAACTTGTCGCAATTCTTTTATCATTAATTTGTATCACAATTGATTAGCTAATTTATTGCAATTCTATTAATCTCCTACAAATATTATTTGTTAATTGCAATTACTTCATTGTTATCCACTCTCTATTATGAGTCATGTCCATAAACCTATGCCCATAATAAAAAAAGAAGACAAAGAAAATAAATCATTCATAAAAAGTGTCTAAATACCTCCAATATTTGCAATACCAATTTAAAAAGGATAGATAATCAATCCTACAATGATCAAAGTATGTCCATCAAATAGTATAAAACAACATAAAAGTTTCCACCAATGTATAATAGTTTTAGGACACAAAAGCATCTGAGGGTATCAAGAAAAAGTAATGCATCAACACAATTAAAACACAAAGTTTTGGATTCTTTGAGGCATGTCTTCATTCTTGTTTCTTTAAAGCAGACAATAATTCTCTCTTAAAAGATTGCATTTACTCTTGCATATGTTGTTGCATAATTGCTTGCATTTCTGCTTGTGCCTTCACTTGTGCTTGCATTAATGCTTTCATATCAGTCTGTGCTTGCAATTGTGTTTTCACTTGCTCTTGCAAATTAGATATCTGTGTAGTCAATGTAGTGATTTCTTCAGTTGTTGGATTTAGATTTTGGGACGAGAGACTTTCAATTGTTGAGGATGAAACATGTGGACCAATGACAAGATCCAAATTGTGACTAATTCCATAAATTCTACCTTTCCTATTTTCACCAGTTGTTTTTATCCAAACACCAGAGTCAACTATAGAATGCTTTGATGTGTCTTCTCCATATTTTTCAGTCATAGCATTTTCATATGATTCTTACATCAAATCAATATGTTAGCAATATTGTAAATAAGTAGTTCAACATTTATAAAATAAACACATACTTACAATGAAGCTTTTTGCTTTGTTTGACACATATTGACCATCTTTTCTTTTGTGAACTTTGTTGTATAATTCACCATAAGAAATTGGGCGTTTGTATTCTTCTTCCTGTAAAAAATGCAATTTGTATGAAAGCTCATTACTTTCCTTAATAATAGTAAAAAAAACATATTCATCTTACTTTCTGCCACGTTAGTGTGGAAGTTGGTTTATATCAAACGTGTACAATACAACTCCAACTCTCCATATCTTTTTTTATCTCCTTTCAAAAAGTTATAAGCTAACCAATTCCAAAATATTTATTTCTTTCTATCATGTGACCAAGGTTTTCAAGTATTTTTCAGAATAATAACACATGCAATATCAAGATCTTAGATTAAGTTTTATTTATCTTAAAGCATTTTAAAGTTTTCAATTAATTTATCTTAAATTTTTAAGTATCAGTTTAGTTTTCATATAGAGTAAAAATGAGTTTGGAAAACAATATATAAGAAAAAAATACACTTATTTTCTTAAAGTTTTAAATTAAAAGAAATATTATGATTTATTGATTCCGAATCTATCTAAAGTTTTTCCTAGCTAAAACTACAACAATTTTTAATTGTTTTTAGTTACAATTGAAAAGTTTATGTCATCCTACATGTACTAATATTTGGTAAACAAAAACTTTTGATAGTTAGTTGTATTGTTTTCTAAAATATTAGTTTCTAGCTTTGTTTGGTTATTATTATTTTATACTCGAAATATCTATTAACCTTATTTTTTTCAAAAATAAAGTTGTAATGGAGGGGCTTAAGCTTTAAGTTGCTCTAAGATGGGGCATTTTAATCAGAAAAAAAGCTGTAGAAAGGAGAGCATAACTTACTAAGTTGAATTTAGTTATATGCTTGAATCTGCAACATTTTCAACTCATTTCTATCTGACAAACAATTGCTATCTAATATTGCATTTCGAATGTGACAAATTACAATGCATTATATTTGTGACTTATAATTAAGAATTAGGTTCTTAATTTTTGTCCATAATTTACGCACTAGACACACATTATGAGAAGCTTTCTATTACTAAGGTTACTAAGGTCGAGTAATTACTCAAGACAGATAATGGTTTTTGGGTTGTCACTGCTCATTCTCATTCTTAATCTTCCCATGTATGTCAATAGCTATCGATATAAATTTCAGAAAACCATTTGACCAGAAGGCTTATGCTATTTATTTTTACACAAACATTAGCAATAAAGCATGTGGAGTAACATAGTAATTAATCAACCAAAGCTTAAGTTTTGGCCCAATTATAGATTATATAATAATTTACAATATTATTATCAAATGTGGAAAGTAAGAATACCATTTTTTTCAAGTGTTGTCGAAAGCTTCGTGATCCTCCTATGTGAATCATGGCATCAGACTTGGCAGCCCTATTGCTCTTACCTGCAGTAGAATTTTTTTCCATTCTTTTGTTGTCCATATGTCTACTAATCCATCCCACATCTCTGTCTTAATGGCTCTTGGTCCAATACTCTTTAAGTCTTGAATATTGTCTGAATTTGTCCTTTCTTAAGCCTTTTTCCTTGCCTTAGATAAAGAGTCAGAATATCGATCCATGCATGTCAAATTCAAAACCTTTCTTGCCATACAACGATCATAAGTTGATGAAAAATGATACTTGTCATACATCAATATAAATTAATTAAATTAATTTATAATACAATAGTTGATACAAAAATATTTCATTACATTAACTAAATGATTACTTACCATAAACTCATTGAACAAAATTTCTTTCATATCAGCAAAATATTTTTCCAATTTGGTGCTGGATTAGGCATCCTCATGAGTAGCTCATATATGATATCTCAAGTCACTAAATCTAGAACAAACCTCCTCCTATAATTTCAAGCACTTAGTTTGTATAAATAAGATATTATATCTAACATATTCATTTTTTTCATAATAAGAGCAACTAGAAGTTGATATATGCACATTTAACTTGAGAGCATTCATGTCGTAGCAAGATTTTTATCAACTCGAACCTCCTCATGTTGAAGTTAGGTGTGTTACTTACATAGTTTAAAGTAATAGTATTCTTTGTCTTTAATTATAATAAGAGTTAAATATGTTTTTGGTCCCTTAACTTTCAGTGAATTTTGGAATTAGTCCATTTCGAAACTTTGAACCAATTTAGTCCTTCATCTTTTGAAATACGTGGATTTAGTCCTTTTAATCAAATTTTGTTAAGTTTATTTGACATTTCAAGCGCGTTTCACAATAGTATTTGACTTGACATTAAAGCAAAAATGTGTCAAACAGTATAAACAACTCAAATACAATCCTGAAATGCCTACGAAACATCAAATAAACCTAACAAAATTTGCTTAAAAGGACTAAATCCACGTATTTCGATAGATGAATGACTAAATTGGTCCAAAGTTTCAAAATGGACTAATTCCAAAATTCATTGAAAGTTAAGGGACTAAAAACATATTTAACCCTTATAATAAACATGTTCCTTCCAACAACAATTCCAATATTCAACTAGAACAAGCTAGGTAAAACTATCATCCTAAGTAAAGGATTGTCTTCAAAGGAATAACGTATGAATCAACTTTTTTTGTTACCTTTCAAAAGTAGATGCTGACATCTAAAGCCTTGCTTTATTATTTTATTTTGGAATATAAAATGTTTGCAACTCAGATTTGTCAAATATTCCTCACTCTTCCTCCTTATTAATAATAATAAACCAATATGGTTTTATCTATTTATGTTATGTAATGTTATAATATAATATGTGATAGAATAATTGGTGGAAAAGGATATTAATTAAAAGTGTGATAATAAATAGATATTTTGTGAGATATGAGTTAAGAAAGGTCATAACTCAGAGGTTGTACAATCACATATTAGTTTACGTGTTCTTCCAATAGAACTTAGAGGTTGTATAATCACATGTTGAAGCAAGATATTATATCTTATTATGCTATGCTATGTCACACCTCAACATCCCTTTTATTTTCTTCCTATCATGCTATGTTATGCTATTTATCTCTATTTTTTAATATTACTTATGGTTTCTCATAAAAATAGTGTTTTTATAAAAAATGAATCCCTAAGAATGGTAGCATCCCTCGGTTTTGAGGGACGAGTGTTGGTTGGATGGCAACAGATTTTTGTTTAAAGCAGAAAAGAGAGTGTTTGAAATGAATTATTAATGGGAGTGGAACAACAAAAGACAAGATGATGGGGATTGATGCACTTTGGAGATAAAATTCTAATGGAATTGACTCATAAAATATGATACATTGCAACTGCATATTAATAAAACTTCAAACAGAATATTAATAACCTCCATATTATGCCAAACACCCAAGCCCACTAAGATAAAATCCACTTTCTTGTGTTTTGGATTCATAGCTTCGTCTCTATCTCTCCAATTTACTTTACAACCCATCATTTTCAACCCCTATTCTTTAAACTTAAAAGCTATGTATCATGCTAAGTTTAATCAACTAAAACTACCGCTTACTTGATTACTTTATTTTTTAAATGCTTTCACCAACCACTTATTAAATCAGCATGACTTTATACTCATTGATTCACCAGAGATTGGGGTTGGAGGTGATTTTTGTTGGACTTACATTTGCCATATAGAGCCTCATAATAAGACAAACAAAAACAAAGTCTCACAATAAGAAAAGATCAAATAAGCATTTGCAATGAAAATTGGCATGTATAACATATTTAAAAATTATACAGAAAACTTCAAAATAAATGAACTAAATGAAAAGCAAGTGTTAATGCAAACACATAAGTCAGAAACTAAAGAAATTATACATGACAATATAAATAGTTATGAACATAAATGCAAGGTGCTTCTGCACCTTCCCATTTTTCTTCCTGCACCCACATAAAAATTGTACTTTCCAAACTATCCCTCATAAAAAATATAATTAAAATTCCCACACCTCCTTATTTTTAATATATTAGTTTCTTTGACCCATGCAATGCACGGGATTATTTTTATTATTAATTATAAATTATAAATGTGTAACAAAAAGTTTAGATTAATATTTTATTGTTGATTCACTAATTTTAAAAATTTAAAGAAGTATAAATTAATATATAAAATGTTAAAACTTAGATAATGATATTGTTGACATGATAATAATAACAAATTTCATTTCAATAAAATGATATATTCATTTCAATGAAATATTTTGTTTGATCAATATATTATATTGTGAAGTACACATAATTTTTGTTCGCAATTGAAGCCATATTCATCAAGCGTCAAAGAAAATATGTCATATAATCAAGTTCAATAAACATAAGTCATGAAATACACCATCTTGAACAACAATATTACAGAATTAGGCTTAATCTAATCACAACAACAACCATTAACAAACACTTCAATATTTGGTTCGATAAAATCATTGTCTGCTTGAAGGACAACAATATCACCTTCTTTTAACTCATTTTCAGAACAAAATACCCTCCAACCTTGACCTATCTTTGTTGAACTTCTATGTTTATTCCATATTAGGATTTTGCAATTGACTATAGTTTTAGGTCCTATAAAAAACACATCTTATACATTCTCGTCCCGAATGAAGTTGGCAAACTTTGATGGCAAGTCCTGCATGATTCAAAAGGTTATTGTTAGTGCATTAAGTATTTTCATTTAATTATATGTAAATTGATATTAAATTATACTTCAAATGATAAAAAGAAATCATAAGGAATATACCAAGTGACTTGCTTTGCTTTGATACTTTGTCAATTATTTGACTGAAAATATAGATCTTATTTCTTGATGACTGATACAGCACATAACTGTTGTCAAACTCCTTAGTGTACAACCACCTTTAAACATGATTACGTGAAATAAAGAATTTTCCAAATACTGAAACTACATATGAGAGTCACTTTGGATGTCATACAAATCTCTCATATTACTCCAACCTTCTGTGATTTTTGGTTTATTTGAATCCATGTTATAGGTAATTGTCGTACTCTTACCATTTACATCTACCAAGTGCCACTGTGGACCTAATTTGTGTGCATAAGCAACAGCAAAGTGTCGATCGACAAATCCAAATGGCTACAAATTAATAAAGACAGTAAATTAATTTCCAACAATAAATAAAAACGTGAAGAAATTTTTCTCTGCAAGGAAATGAAAACATAAACGCAAACATATATATATATGTACAAACTGTTTTTCTTCAAAATATAATAAATGGTTAGAAAAGTCGTATGTATTTATTACAAATGAAAAATAAATTAAAACTTTATAAAGTAATAAAAAACATTAAACACAGTAAATAACAACTAAAATAAGAATAAATTTTAAATCTTTAGAATACTTGAAAAGAAAAGAAATTTCAGTTCTATATTAACCTACATATGATAGAAAATTAAAGATCAGGCACCATATCTTCACGGATGGTTTTATCTCCATTTGTACTACACATTTTCCTATATAATCGTACTATATCTCCATATCTTTGTTTACCATTGTGGCAAAAATCTTAACGTTTTAATGAGGATGATACAGTGGGAATGATGATGATAGAGTTGACAGCAGAAACCACATACAACAACAAGTATCAATGCTTTTCAAATATGTATTTCTGTGGTCAAATTTACAGCATACCTGACAGCATATGTAGATTGTGTTGAACTTCCAAAGTATTGTTGTGTTGTTTGCTCCATCTGTACTAGTTTGCTCCATCTCCATTCCTCTAATTGCAGAACAAAGTCACGGTTGAAATATATGGATAAGTGAAAATTCTGGATGGAATTGTAAAGTGGAAGTTGGAAATGGAAGGGCAAAGATCATCACGTGAAAACAAAGAAAAGGAATCTTACTAAAACTGCCAGCACAACTTCAGTAACACGTGCAAACAATGGCTTTAATTGTAAAATAGTTTTTTTGTAGATACTTTAATATATAAAGTAACTGAAACATAAAGCATTTACAAATAACTATAAAATATTATATTATATATTTGTTATACATTTTTTGAGACATTCTGTTACTCAAAATCAATGTGGGTGTTATAAGAGTTATAACAGTAAAGTCACTTGTATTGCAGTAACGAATAAGAACATGTAGGTAGATATTTTTTCTTCACAATACAGTAAAGCCAGAAATAAAAATTAAAATAACAACAATTGAGATTCTTTATAACAGTTATAATATATGTATTGCAGCAACCATGGTGTTCAAAACATCAATCCATAAGTGGACAACAAATAATGTTGGACAACAAATAATGCAATTCAAACATGTATCAATGACCATGTACTTTTCAATATCGCTGCAACTATCAAAAAAATCCTCAAAGTGTATATTATACACTATTGCATATTATAATCTGCAACAAAAGAAAGGAATTATAGTTAAAGATACAATAATTGAAAAATTATAAGAATGTTGTTAAAGTAATTTGTATACCTCTTATCAAAGATTTTCAAATATTTCTTTGTAAACCACATTTGTAGTTGTATTGCTTACTTTTCCATCTTCATTCAGAATTAAAATTTTGAGTCCTTTCTTTGTTGTCACTCTAGAAATTGCTATATACAATTGTCCATGAGTAAAAACTGGGTGAGGAAGATAAAGTTCAACTTTAGAAAGAGTTTGGCCTTGACTTTTGTTTATTGTCATTGCAAAGGATAAGGATATTGGAAATTGCCTCCTTTGAAATTTAAACGGGATGCAGGAATAAGAAGGTGTCAAGTTCATTCTTGAAATGAAAATTTTGTCACCAACATTTTTGTCTGTTATTACCGTAGCAGAGATAACTTGCAACCTTGTACCATTGCAAAGACCATTTGCTTAATCAATGTTTCTTAAAAGCATAATTGGTACGCCAACTTTCAATTTAATCCTATGATTTGGAATTTCTAAACATTTGATATCATTTAGAAACTCTTAAGTAAACCACTCACCTTGAATTTCTTGATCATCACCACATTGGCAAGGAGTGTCTGAAATTAAATAAATTTGTTCTTCACCAGGAATCAAAGATAAAATGAAGTCATTTACTTGTTCAACACTATCAATTGTAGGGCAAAGTATAGCGCCGTCATCAAAGAAGCTAGGAGTCATGATATTTTCAATTAGACCACCATAAACAAATTTCACTAAAGAAAGTAAAGGTGTTTCACTTTCTTGAATTAGAATATCTGTTGGTATTGAAATGTTGGCTTCACCACTTTCATTCAAATTCATATTTCCATCTCCAATTTTAAGAATCCAATCAACAAATTCTTTTATATCTATTGCAATTTCATTTGAAATAGCACTTTTTAACCTCATGTTTTGTGAAAGCTTAAGAACTATGCAATATTGCCATAAATTAGAGTAGTTAATTGATGAGTTCACAATATCATACCTTGATCCCTTTCTTACTACTGGCAAGATTTATCTAAAATCATTTCTAGCTCTCATAATGTCTCTCAATGTTCTATCAAAAGCTTGGAAACATAACTTATTCATCATAGGAGCTTCATCCCATATGATAAGTTTTGTTTCCACCAATAGTTTAGCACGAAGACTTCCTTGATTGATGTTGCACGTTGATTCATCATTGATTGCTAGTGGTATGCAAAAAGTAGAATGATCAGTTATGCAATAAAGACGCAATGCCGCTTGAAGCTACATTAAGCGCAATCATTCCCTTTTCTCTAATAGTAGTTGACAAAAGTTTCCACAAATATGTTTTTCCAGTCCCACCTTAACCATATAAGAAAAAGAAATTCCCTACATCTGAATTCACTGCTATCATAATTATGTTATAAACATGTAGTTGCTCATTAGTGATTGACTACAATAGAGAGTGATGTAGCTTCTCCATTTGTTCTTTATCATAATTCATTTCATCAATAATGAACCTGTTATGAAATTTGAATGAATTTGAAAGATCAGGTTGAGGAAAGGAACTATAATCTGTTAAAGCTCGTCCATTGGAATTTAGAAGTTCTTCTACTTCTAGGAGACAAAGATAATGTAAATCATGTTCTTCCATTTGAAAACCTACAAAACAAAACATGTCATGAATAAAAAAATATGGAATAAAGAATGGAGATTATTTATATTTAGTACCTGGTATCTTCAAGTCTGTCCTTTTTTGATATATGATACCATTTGCCAATAAATTCCAAGTTGCATCCCAAACAACTTTTGGCTTTGACATTGTATTCATGATTAACAAAGAGACAAATAACCTTCTAAGCTAATTTTCAGATGCAAGATGGCTAGCCTCTTTAGTAACATCAATGAATTCTTTGTCATCTGCCAATAATCCTAATTCCTAGCAAGCCTCTTAGTATGTAGAGAATGTTTTACCATTAATTGTCTTTATATTATTATGATTAATACAACCTTTCTATTTTGTCAGTAAGATTCTCATGTAATAGCATTCACCCGATCCTAGAGGAACATATGTCAGTCGACAAATATTATAACCCTGCTTTCTTGGTTTCCATTGCCTTTGTTGAGACATCCAAACAAACTTTGTTGGAAATTCAACATAGGTCAAGTTTCTTCCTTCCTCATATCTTTTGTTAGCTTCAAACCAAGCTAGAAACATTGTATTGATGTTGTCATTCCTCTCCAATACATCATCAATTCTATCATCATCTTCAAACAAAATTGTTTGTTGATCTTGTAGGTAAAAAGTTAAACGTTGAATAGCAGGCCATCTATGATGGATATCAAATCCATAAATTCTCCAAACTGCTTCACATGGAGATAAATATCTACAATCATAATATCTTTTAATCTCATCAACAATATGCATTTATGTAGAATCATTCTCTTTGTCTATAATTTTCATTGTGGTTCTATCAGGACCTTTGTTGACATATTTGAACAAATACTTGATTGAGTTTGATTTGTTGCAATATTCTGTATTAACATGAGCTTTATATCGCATTAAGAGAAGAGGACTATAAGGCACAACATTTCCATTACCTAATTTATGTTCATTTTTCAACACAAATAAACCATCATCTCTACGCCTATATACAAGATATCCATCCTTATCAATTGTAGTTTTATGTCTAAATTTTTTAGGAAAAAATTTAGAACACTGACCTTCTTTCATGCACGGTGAGTTGAATCTAGTGGCTTCGCACGGACCATATATGTTTTAATAGCCTTTAAAAGTTTTGGATAGAGATCTGGATGAGGAAGTTTAGCAGAGATTACTTCATCTATGTGCTTTGCATTTTTTCTAACTTGTTTGAGTCACTCAACCATAATAATATATATGTATGTGGCAGACCTCTCTTTTGAAATTCAACTGTATACATACCTAAAATTTGAACATAATTATTACACAAAACAATTGGCGATAAAAAGTCTAAATGATGGAAATGTAGTTTGTGTACCTGCATTGACTGTGCCACAGAAATTATTCTTCTTTAAATCTGTCATCATTTGGTCTAATTTCATTTTAAAAACTCTTCAAACAATGTCTGGCCTATCTGAAGTAGTTAAACCTCTTGATTTTACAAAATCAAGAATTTCATGCCAATTGACATTACATGTGATTGTTATAAAAAAATTTGGATAGTCATACCTCTTACAAATGGCCATAGCATCGTGACAATTATTGAACATGTAGCTCATACCACTTATAAATGAAGCTGGCAAAACTATACGCTTTCCAATGGAAGAAAGATCAGTTTCACCTTTGTTAACAACTTCTTGTAACCCATTTAGAATATCATAACAAATGAGTTTTTGATTATTTCTTATAAAAGACAACCTTTGGGCTTCAATCATTGTGTAGGTATCCACTAAAAATTGTTGAAACAATCTACGTAAGTGTACAATGTTACCAAATTCAACATTTCTACCTTATATTCTGAAAGCAATGAATTCTCGTTAAGAAATCTGAATTCTCTTTCTACTTTGACCATATCTTTGACAATCTCTAATTGGAATATCCTCATGATAACCATCCTCTCCATATGGAAAAATCAAAGGATATTGCAGAGGAATGAAACATGTGTGAGTTTCATGTAGTCTCGTCAACTGACTATAAACTTTCTTGACAATGATGTCCCTTCCTACATCTAAGGTGCTCAAATCACCAACTACCAATGTTGCGACTTCATCTGCTATTGGTGTATTGTATACTCTAGGATTCTTAAAGCGATGTCTAAATAACCTCAATCCAAAATCTGATCGGTCATCATCATATATAAAATCTCTTACTCTTCTGATTGATTGAGGAAGAACATTGTGTTTGTCAATCATGTTTTTCAACTCTTCGATCAATGATTTATCAAATATGAATTGTTGTATATCAGACCTGTAAAATTACAAATGGATCAATTATATACGCAATGATTGCTAAAACAAAAATAAAGTATGTATGCATACCCAAAGTGACTAACTCTGTTTGTTGTTTCATTTTCTGTGTCATAAATATATAGTTGTGCAAATTTTGGACTTGATCCTTTATCGGGCAATAAACTTCAAATGCGATGGTAATTTTGACCACTAAGAATAAACTGAGGACGACCACATCCATCATTGATTGATGAATGAATCTTAGCACCAATTGATGTAAATGAGAACATGTTGTTGTAGCTTCTTATGTACTATAAGAAATGTTGGCTTGTAGTGTATTCACCTTTCAACAACTTTTGAAGCAATTGTGGAGGTTTCTTCAACAATGGAAGTTGGAGTTTTCTCTTTCGACAACAAAGAGAGAAATCAACTTGTTTCAATCTTTTGCATTTATCAGATCTTTCTTCGTACCACAATTGAGCTTGACAATATGGACACTCAATGGAACAGTCCCCTACATCAACATTTGCTAAGTACATAAAAAACAATATGTTATTAATTAAAACATATTTATATTTATATGTACACTATAATAATATAAATTGACTAAAAAGTAGTGTGGCACCTTGAATTTCAGCTCTTGAATACAAATCAGAGGAGAAATGCCCAATTATGTAATCTAAAATAAAATAAAAAAACAATTATTAATAAAGGAAAATAAATACAATATTAATTTATTCTTTAAAATCAACCATTATTGATTACCATGATTTTCATCTTCATTCGAATTATTGTCAAAATCCAATATCTTTGAAATAGGTGTAATAGCATCCTCAAGAGAAGGTTGACAAAATTTTACAACTTCTAAATATTGAGATGATTTAGTTGGTCTTGCACTGGCATAGGATGGCAGCTTAGATATGTCTAAATATTGATTTAAAGATTAGCAACATGAATTTGTAACAATAAAAGTAATTAAATTATTCAAATTAATTTTGTTAATAGTACAAATTACCACGACTTTGGTTGTCTTCAACATCAAAAAGATTAACAACTTCAAAATAAGCAGAAGAATCCACAGAAGCAGGAATGAAGCTGCTACCAACAAATGCTTGATCTAACATGTTAGCAATTGTATTCAATAGTGGTTGTGTATTATGACAGTCACTTTGAATCATACCTGCAAGTATATGCATAAATTCATGAACTGAATTCAACATTCATATAGACATGAAATATAAAATGATGATATATTAGTTTGTAACTGTGTTCTTATTTTGATATTGTATGAAAGTGGTACATGTGTTGGTTTCACATTTGACTACTGTGAAACAATGACAAAATTATAAGTTGGATTGGTACATGTGTTGTTAATGTTGCTTTTTGTGCAAAATTGGACCATTGGTGATTTCAATTGAAGTACAATCCATTCCAAATCTAATGGAGGTAGAACCATGAATTTCTTTACATGAAATTTTAGTAAATATTAGTAATAGAAAAAGTATTAAAGGAATTGAAATAAAGATAAAATAATATTAGATTTATATTACTTTTTTCTACAATCTTCTGATTCCTAATAACTTTCCTTCTTGTTCGTGCATACTTATAATTAATTTGGTCAATGTCTGCAAATTGCAATTAAACAATATTAAATAAAAATGTATCCAGTTTACAATAGAAAGATTACATTAAATATAAAGATGAATGAGAACATGAAACATATTGATTATCAAATGCAATGATTTATTCTCCATCTTTTTCAATTTCATTGGATATCCATTGAGTATGGATAAATTGACAAAGACATTGTGCATTTCAATTTCATTGTTGGGAATTAAAATATTTGAATGAATTTTAAATTCAATGAACAAACTTACCACGATATGTCAACTCCAATAGTGGCTTTCTATTTGAAGATTGAATTGCTTGATCATGTACATTTCTATCTTCATTGACAGATAAGGAGTTTTTGATAGTTGAATTTGGGGTAATATTTTCATTCCATACTAGGAGAATTGTTCAAAAGTAAGATGGGAGCATAATAGATAAAGTTCATTTGAAATAAAATTGTTAAACTATGTAATCCAAACTATTAAACATATTAAAAAACATATTAAAAAAGATAAAACTGGTAGTTTTTACAAATTCAAGAAGTTGTGTTAGTCTATTAAAGGAATTACAACTGTTGCATTTTTTATATGAATACCTAAAAAAAATTAAGAACACAACTTATCTGTAAGATGATGTATTCAATAACTTATTAAAACAATGTAACAATGAAAAAATTCTACACTGTCAATGAATGAACAGTGATTACAACAGTTTGTATTGAATGAAAAAATGATTACCAAAATTTGTATAATGAGAAAGAGGTTTAGTATTTGCAGAAGAAAATGCTTCAATGTCAATGGATTTTTCCTGATTGGTATCTGTAGTGAAGAAAACAAAATAAAAATTTGTGTTGGTATTTACAGCTTTGTTATAACATCTGAATGTTTATGTTATTCTATTGGATGATAAGTAAATGTATTTATTTGGAAGAAGTTTTAACAACAAATGAAATGAGAATTAAATTTATTTTTCCTGACAACTTCATCATCATATTTGAAATATTTTGTGAGACAATACTCTTCCTTTTTCTTCTTGCATTTGTTGAATCATTTGCAGCCATTTGTTTGTATTACGGTTCAAAGTTTCCAGAAGTTATGCATTCTCTTATTGTTATGTTTCTTTACACATTCAAGAGAAGTTGAATAAAATAAAGATTTTGATTAATAATTAATTTTTGTTGGAGGATGTGTTGAATATAAAGGGACATTTTCAGTTTTCCACGTTGAATATTCCTAAGGTAGCTAATGTAAATACAATCTTTTTATAAAGCAGAACAACCAAGTCATTGATATGGAAAATTGTACCTTTTGATCAATATTTTGAACAGCGTACCTTTTGATCTGCGATGTCTAAATTGATGATTTTCAAACACTACTATGCTTCTGTTCAGAATGTGCATCTGTGCTATAATTCCTTTTTGGGCCAACACATAAGTACTATGCTTGGTAATAGTCAACCATGAAAGTAGAACTTTGTTTCTACATTTAGTGTACCCTGAAACTAATAAAAATAATTTTTACAAAATCAGGTCAAACAAAAAGAATGACAGCCCAATGAATTTTTAATTGTCCGTGATAAAAAATGAATACGTTGAATATTAACTTTTTAAAACATAAATACACTGTAAATTTTTTAATTTGAATTACAACACGTGTTTCAGAGTAACAAATCAATTTTTTTTATTGCATTCTTTTTATAAAACAAATAATGTTGTGTGATAGTATTCGAATAAGTTAACGATTTCTAAATAATAATTAAAAAGGAATACCAAGTTAAAACAGTTAGCAAGTTAAGATATTGAGTTCTTTATTACGACTTCAATCGTATTTTTCTTAAATCAATTAAATCTTACAAAAAATTTGAATTCCTCTTATAAAAATGTTTTTATAAAATAATAATTTTTATTATCATAATTGAATATTGTTTGTATAAAATAAATATTAAAATAAATCTTAGTTCTTATGATGTTTTTTTAAGAAATATATATAAAAGTAATACATAACTATAATACATAATTTGAACAATGAAAATAAGTAAAATCAAATTAAGTAAAATATTAAAGTTGAACATAATTAACGTACGGATAATAGTTATAGATATGACTTCTACTTATTAGAAGCAACAAAATTACCATGAATTTAGTCTTACAAACAAAATAAAAGCAAACTTGCTTGAAAGTGCAAAGTAAACCATAAATACCATCTAAAGTAAAATTAAAGAAAAGTAAAATATTAAAAGCTAAATTCTTTTTTGACATAGACTTTTATCTTCTTCTTTCTCATTTGGTTGTGAGCTGCAAACACAATAACATCCCCTTCTTTCAACCGATTGAATATGCAAAAGTCCTTCCATCCCTTCCCAATCTTAGTTGACTTCTTAGGTGAATTACGCACCAAAAACTTACACTGAACAATGCATGTGTTCTTCGATCCCTGCAATTCCAACCTCTTAAATATATGTTTCCGAATGTAAGCTGCAAAGTCAGTTGGTAGGTCCTGAAAAAATAAATAAAAAATAAACAAAAAAATAAATAACAACTTATATCAACAAAATAGCATACAAAAAAACAATATAAAAGCACATTGTTCAATAGATGACTCGCTTTGCTTTGAGATTTTGTCAATTTCACTCTAAAAAGATGTTTTGTTCGCATTCGATGTATGTTTGTAAGAAACTTCATCGTATTCGATATTGCAGAAATGCTGGAGAATACAGTAATCTGGGATGTTGAGTTGTCAACATATTTCAATAAAATTTGATGGATATGTTCCAATTTATAAAAAACTCTTAGGCTAGACCAACCATCAGTGACCAATGGATTATTCACATCCATATTAAAAGTTAATTGATGGCGATTTCCTTTAATATCTTCCAACTGTCAAACCAGTCCTAATTCTTACGCAAACATAGCAACAAATATTCGATCAACATGACCAAACTCTTAAAATTCCAGTGGTCAACAAACAAAAAACAGGGTGAAAAAATTTTAAAAAAGATTGTAATAAACAGAATGAAAGCAAACATTAAACTGATCATGAAAGAAAGACAGAGAATAAATAAGATTTCATCCAAAGTAATAAAAACATGCATGTCTGATGTAAACACAAACATTTGATGGATTATTGAAGAAAGTTCACATTTTTAGAGAATAAATTAATACGTCAGATTTACAAAAAAAATAAAAATAAAATATTTGCTTATGGAAACAAATTTTCATAGATTTCAACGATTATTGAAGAAAGTTTACATTTTTTTTTAAAAAAAAAATAAATAAAGATTTCTAACCAAGCACAAAAAGAATGAATGGGTGATTGAAAAAAAAAATTCAAATGAAGAACAAACAACAAAATGAAAAAGTTGTATATTTGAACGATTCTTGAAGAAATTTAACATTTTTAGAATTAAAAAACATAGTAAGTAAGAGATGCATGTCTGATCAAAGAAGAAATAGTTTGACATAGATGAAGCATGCAGAACAAAGAGAAAAAACCATAGATTTTAACGATTAAAAAATAAAGTTTTGATTTTTATGTAAAAAAAAGAATAAATAAGGTTTCGAACAAAGTTTTAAAAAATGAATGACTGATGGAAGAAAAAACATTTAGAGCAGTGGCGGAGCTTAGTGGGAACCAGGAGGGGCCTTGGCCCCCCTCCCCCAATTTTTTTTATATTAATTTATATATAATTTAATTTTTCTTAAAAACTTTAATATATTTTTATATATTTTATATATTTAGTATTTTAAAAAATTTATACATTTATATAAAAGTGTTAGTATTTTTAATTATTTTTTGATAATCGATTTTTAAATGTGATTAATTATCATATTTTTTTTTAGTAATTACATTTCATAATTTTTTATTAGACTATGATAAATTATTGTTTAGTTTCAATTTTTTTTAAATAGGTATATTAATGAAAAATAAAAGAATAGATTTATTGTTTAAAATTGATAAAAGGGAAATTATTTGTGAAGATGAAAACATGACAATACAATTATGTATAATGAAAGTTTGTGAAAACTTATTGAATCAATATATTCACATTAGTAAAATGAAGGATGAATTTCTTGCTGATAATATGGTTATGTACATTGAAGGAAAAAAATAGCTGAAAATTTTAATTTTGATTCAATTATATGAGTTAAAAAATTTAAAGAAACGAAGGACAATCCTTCATGTATGTGTGACTTATTTTATAATTACAATTATATTAACGTATATATTCATTTTTATTGCATCAAGGAATTAAATATGTAAATCTTGAATGTATTATTTTGGCTCCTCCAAACATATTGTTCAAGATCCGCCACTGATTTAGAGTATATTTTAACAGAAAGATATGAATGCAGAAAGAATATATTTTTCAACTTTTTGAAAAGTAAACATACCTGATTATGGACAAAATGCATTGTAGTGAACCTTCCTAAAGTTATTATGGCAGCCATAGTGACAGAGGTATCCATGGAGGTTTACGGGAAGTGACCCATCTGTTTCCTTGATGGATAATAAACAAAACTTGATGGATACTCATATGTTATATAGATATGAAAATACTATTTCAAACTCTAATTACTTTAGAAATAATATATATATATATATATATATATATATATTTAAGGATTTCCAAAATATATATTTAAATTCGTATATATTTATTACAAATTACAAATATTAAAATTAAAAATAAAAGTACAAATTAGAAGTTCAAAGAGTAATACAAAATATTTAAAGAAATAAAATAATAAAAAATGAAAATTTATTACAAATTAAAAATATTACAAATTATTAAAAATCAAAAATTTATTACAAATTAAAAATATTACAAATTATTAAAAATATAAATACAAATTAGAATTTTAACGACTAATACAACATATTTATAGAAATAAAATAATCAAAAAAATATTTAAATGAATGTCATTTTTTGTTTTGGTTAATTCAAAATTCAAGATTCAAAATTCAAAATAAAAGTACAAATTAGAAGTTCAAACAGCAATACAAAATATTAAAACAACAAAAATAATCAGAAAATGTAAATGAATGTGAGTTTTTGTCTTAGTTGATTAAAAATAAATTTATTACAAATAAATTCCTTTCAAAAATAAAATTAGAAATTTTACTAGTTTGTGTATCTGTGTAGACATATATGAAGTAGAATATATTTGATTTTGCTATCATGGTTTTCAAAACATGAAATAAGTTATATCATGGTATAAATTTTCAATGAATGTCGAATTTTTTTTGGTTAATTAGAATTCAAAACTTAAAAATGTTATATCTAAAAACATTAACTAAATAAAAAAGACATATGAAAAATATTTGTGTTCAGAAAATTATTTTTAAAAAAATAAAAAGATATATTGAAATAGATGAATTAATTTTAAAAGTAAATACACATGTTGATAGGTTAATTGATTAAAAATAATTTTATTAAAAAGAAGTTTATTTTAAAAATAAAATTAGAAATTTTAATAATTTGTGTATCTGTGTAGGAAACCAAAAAAAATATTTTTTAAAATAGAAATATTATGATTTTATTAAAATTTTAATAAACAGAATAAGTTATATATGAGTTACAATATATAGCTATCATGCTAAAGACTAAAATGTTCTAAAACAAAATACACATACAATACACTTGCTTTGCTGTAGCTAGCATGATTATGGTATTGACAATATAAAATAATATCAACACAGTTTGAATCTGCTAGCAAATTGTCACTGCAAAAATAATTAGGGATTCATGTTGAGCAATAAGTAATATAGTTCATAAATAAATAAACCGAAACTTGAAATGAATGTTTTCAAAATTAGAACAACCAAAGAACAACAAAACATATTGTAGCTAGCATGATAGTGTAGTTGACAAAAAAAATATCAACACTTTCAGATTCAGCTAGCAACATATAACGATGTTTACAAATCAACATAGACAACAAAAGATAATACTACATGTATGTAAGCTTAAATATATTTTTACGAATAATTGATTGATAAGATTGAAATGTAAACAAATGCTGAAAGACTAAAATCTTGTAAAACAAAATACACATACAATACACTTCCTTTGATATAGCTAGCATGATTATGGTGTTGACAATATAAAATAATATCAACACAGTTTGACTCTGCTAGCAAATTGTCACTGCCAAAATAATTAGGGATTCATGTTGAGCAATAAATAATATAGTTTATAAATAAATAAACTGAAACTTGAAATGAATTTTTTCAAAATTAGAACAACTAAAGAACAACAAAACATATTGTAGCTAGCATGATAGTATAGTTGCAAAAAGAAATAATATTAACACTTTCAAATTCAACTAGCAACATATAACGATGTTTACAAATCAACACAGACAACAAAAGATAATACTATATGTATGTAAGCTTAAATATATTTTTACGAATAATTGATTGATAAGATTGAAATGTAAACAAATGCTGAAAGACTAAAATCTTGTAAAACAAAATACACATACAATACACTTCCTTTGATATAGCTAGCATGATTATGGTGTTGACAATATAAAATAATATCAACACAGTTTGACTCTGCTAGCAAATTGTCACTGCCAAAATAATTAGGGATTCATGTTGAGCAATAAGTAATATAGTTTATAAATAAATAAACTGAAACTTGAAATGAATTTTTTCAAAATTAGAACAACTAAAGAACAACAAAACATATTGTAGCTAGCATGATAGTATAGTTGCAAAAAGAAATAATATTAACACTTTCAAATTCAACTAGCAATATATAACGATGTTTACAAATCAACACAGACAACAAAAGATAATACTATATGTATGTAAGCTTAAATATATTTTTACGAATAATTGATTGATAAGATTGAAATGTAAACAAATGTTGAAAGACTAAAATCTTGTAAAACAAAATACACATACAATACACTTCCTTTGATATAGCTAGCATGATTATGGTGTTGACAATATAAAATAATATCAACACAGTTTGACTCTGTTAGCAAATTGTCACTGCAAAAATAATTAGGGATTCATGTTGAGTAATAAGTAATATAGTTCATAAATAAATAAACCGAAACTTGAAATGAATGTTTTCAAAATTAGAACAACCAAAGAACAACAAAACATATTGTAGCTAGCATGATAGTGTAGTTGACAAAAAAAATATCAACACTTTCAGATTCAGCTAGCAACATATAACGATGTTTACAAATCAACACAGACAACAAAAGATAATACTATATGTATGTAAGCTGAAATATATTTTTACGAATAATTGTTTGATAAGATTGAAATGTAAATAAATGCTGAAAGACTAAAATCTTCTAAAACAAAATACACATACAATACACTTCCTTTGATGTAGCTAGCATGATTATGGTGTTGACAATAGAAAATAATATCAACACAGTTTGACTCTACTAGCAAATTGTCACTGCAAAAATAATTAGGGATTCATGTTGAGCAATAAGTAATATAGTTCATAAATAAATAAACAGAAACTTGAAGTGAATGTTTTCAAAATTATAACAACTTAAGAACAACAAAACATATTGGTCATGAGTATCAGCAAATGTTTTCCAAAAAAATAACATAACCAACATAAAAACACAAATAAAGTCTAGTACAACTTTGAGATTGAAATAACACAAATCACTTTTCAATCTTGATGTTCTTCTTCAACATCTTCACTGGATCTTCTTGTTTTCTTGAACCAAAGATTGATTCTGCCTTTTAATGGCCAAGACACGTGCTTTGGTAGCCAAATCAAAGCTAAGATTCTCCATATGAGATGATTCTTTGTGGGTTAACTCATCATTTTTAACATCAATTACTACTTTATTGATCAACGCTTCCTCTGTAGAAACAGGGCTTGATCCTATAGTGTTCAAATAATCACTTAGAGTCTCAACATCATTTGATTCTTTAGTGAATTTGATCAGCAAATCCTAAAAATGAACTTGAAAAAGTTAGCATATAAAAAGTTTTAGAAAAAGAAGTATAGTTCTAATCTTCACATACCTCTGCAATGGTATCAAATGACATCTCATTTGTAATCTGCTTAAGTTTGTTTTCTTCTTCATTTCCAGAGTATACATCCTAACAAAGATATTCAAGTACAAAAAAAGTAAAATTAAAATTATATATATGATAAGACGTAAAAAGAAATAAATCAGATCTTACCAAAGACTTAACTTCAACATCACTAAAGTTTTCAATGATTTTTTCATCCATGCAGACTTTTTTAACTATGAATGATTGCTCAAATTTGCTATTATAATCATTCTTGCACTCAACTTTGAACAAATAGGTCTTATCAATGAGGACTTCAAACTCTTTAGGCAAGTTCCCAGCAGTAGTGTTCTATGAAAAGAAGTAGAAATACAAATGATTTAACTTAATAAAAAAGCATTTGTGTAGATAACAATCATGATTTAAATAATTCGAAAAGAAGTCCAGAATATAGAATACAAAAATATTGATTAAGAATTTCTTTGACTACATAGGAAACTTAACCTTGTCTTGTAAGTCAAGAATATCAGAGCATGATTTCTTCAACATTGCACTTGCATCACGATCAAATACAACAAAAGTTGTAGAATCAGTAGCATCAATTACACGAAGTCTAAGTTTAAACCTAAAAATAAACATTGGAACATTATTCATTTATTGAAATTTGTATATTATTAAAATAAGAATTCTGAAGATTAATAATATTACCTAGGTGTAACCCTAATGACATGTTTGTTACATTTTTCACAAAAAAACATTTTGGAGTCAGGATACACAGCTTTGTTGTAGATACATGTTGTGTACCACCAATCATCATGATCTAGAACATGTTTGATAGTAGCCTTCACTATAAAAGTACTTTCTTAGAACATAAATAATGCAACAATATAAATAAAAATAAAGCACAATATTCAAACTAAACAATTTAACTAAAAGATAGAGGAAAAAAATTCAACCTGTTTAAAATCTTTGAGACCTTCAATTGAGCATCTAGGATGCAGCTTAATGAAATTTTCTTCTAAGCTAACTTTTGAAGACTGACCAAGTTGGGTAAGAGGTTGAGAAGGAGATTCAGTACTATCCCACATCCTACAAATATATATATATATATATATATATATATATATATATATATATATATATATATATATATATATATATAAACGAAAATAAAAAGCATGTAAAATGTACTTACATTTTTTTCAACTTCGTAGCATCTTCACCATCATAGTTAAAAATTATCCTCGTACAGTTCATACAGTTTTGAATAGAAACTTTATCTATAAAATATATGAAGATGTCAAACACTTTTTTAAAAATTACTACAGTTGTACAAAATGTCAAAATGTTAATTACCTTGGAAGGTCTTCACTTTGAAATAATGTAAAGCAATGACAACATATTGATCCTCTCCAGAGGCAAGAAATGCATTTAACATATCAACATATTGACTAAATAAAGTACACTTTAGTCGATAACTATTGCATGATGTAAAATTTCATTAGATAAGACTAATGTTAAACATCAAATAAAAGAAGAACAATACTCTTACCCATCAGATTCAATAAGGATGACATTCATCTTGGTCTTCTTACCACCTTTCTCTAACTCTCTCTCTGTTCCAACACCAGTAAACATTCCAATGACATCTACAGAAAAATAAAACAATAAAAAAATAAAACATGAATGAAAAGTTTAACACAAAGAAGAAAAAAAAGAAAATAATATACTTACTAACTAAGTAATCTGTGTCAAAACCAGGAGCTTTGATGGTTGAAAAAGGGGTGTATGCAGTATTAATTTTGGGAACTAAGGTACATTCTACCAAATTGACCTTGGTTCCAAATTAGAAGTTGATCTTATAGGCGTGATTTGTAGTTCTATAAGAACCACCATTACATGAAACACTAAAAGATTGAATGGCGTAAACCTTATCCTCTTTGATTTTAGATTGAAATTTGTATATCAGTGTGCGTCTAACAGACGCATGGATTAGGACACCCTGCACAAACAATTTCATATATGACATAATAATATCATATGGTAACTATAACAATAAGGAAAAGTAAGAAAATGACGGGCGTTTATAGTATTATGTAGTACCTCTTTGTCTTGAAGAACAATCTCCATGAAAAATGGAGATTTTCCATTTGTGTAATCTTCAACAAACCATAACCTTACCACTCTTGCAACGATATTCCAACTTTCCTTCTCCGGGTTCAGTTCTTGTAATGACTGGGTTTGTTTTTGCAAAGTAGACATGGTGTAAGGAAAACGGGAAATTAGACAATAGTGAACAAAGGAAGGTGTGGATAGATGTATTTGTAGAGAACCTAAAAACATAAGAATGGTCTGCATATTTGTAGAGATAATACATCAAAACTAAAATCGTATGCATGTTGTGGTTTTGGTTATACAAATTCAGTAAAAATCGAAAAAATCAATTGTCAAACATATGAAGAGGATAGAAGAAAGCAAAACACCTTTTTTTCAAATGCCTACTCTGGTTCATTCAAACCAAAACCATATGCATACTCTGGTTTTGGTTTCCCAAATTGAGTAAAATGTGGGAAAAGCAATTGGTCAAACATACGAAGACCAGAGAAAAAAACAAAATCTCTTTTTCACACGGCTCAATGTTGTGGAATAAAAGGAAAATATGGCAGAGAGCGGAAGAAAAATAAAAGCTGCAGGACATTTAAATGCTTGCAAAAGAATGAAACATAATTTGAAAAAGGAAATAAAAAGTTGATTTCAAATAAAGATCTTGTTTGAAGGTTTGAAGAAAAGGAAATATGAAGACAACAAAGAAGAAAAAGGAAAGAAGAAAAACAAAAGTATGAAGAGAATAGAAAGCCGAAAAAGAAAAGAAGTGACATGATGCAGACATGTAGCTTTTTTCTATCACATAAGAAGATAAAGGAAAGAAGTGACCTGATGTTAATTAACTGAGGACTCCAACATAAAATATGGGAAAACCTACATAAAAAAATAATAATAAGGTTAGAAATAAATTAAAAGGTTGAATAAAATAATTAAAAGATATTTAATTTGTTTTAATAAACAAATTATATTTCCAACATCCATTATAGAGATTTTCAAAGTATGTTGCTTTTATCGTTCGTAACTAAGGTACATTCTAACAGATATGAAGAAGTGATATTTACTTCTTTAGACATATATACAGTTTGATGTATTTGTAGTAAAATTAAATTAAATATGACAATTAATGTTATTGTCGGGTACAATGATAGCATGGACATATTTTATCTAATTCAATGTCAAGCAAATACATTCTCATTTAATTTATGTTTTTCAGAACTTCTACATTATTACTTCTCATATACAATCCCATGGACAACAACTTTTGTTCTGGCTTTGAGATCTTCAAGCATGAACATGAGCATAGCAGCTGGCCATCTTTTTTGCATAAATTGCAGCCACCATTCTCTCTTTTGCATAAAAAACATTACTTGCTCTGCCTTGAATTCCAACACTGCCTGAGACAACAGATCCACCTTGGGTTCCAATCAACAAATTTGAGTAAGTCCTTTTAAAAAAATCAAAAACAATACAGAAATCAAACATATAAAATTGTGTGGATTTAAGAACATAACCTAGATTTCCAAAAAAACTAAGATCAAAAAAAGAAAGAAAATTTTAAAACTACTTAAAAATTAATACAGTTCCCACTGATACAATACAATAACATCAACAACCAAGAAATCAACAACCACCAACAATAAAAGATGAACATAATGAATTGAAACAAAATTAAAATGATATCTTTGATAATGGAATACTCACCTGAAAATGGATAATGGAATTCTATGTAACATAATTTAAAAATATTAGTTTCACATTAGGGTATCTTCTTCAACCTTGCATCCTATATATCAATCTCGAAAATCTACAAAATAGGTAAAAACATTTGAAATCATGAATATGGTGATGAGAATAAAGTTAAAGAAATGTGCAATAATCACTCAAAATGTGAAGTCATCTTATATAACAATGTTCTTCGTCATTATGTTCACTGAATTGTACCCAAAAAGCAAAAAGCAAATAAAGATAAAGAAAACATAAAAGAAGTAAACTGTGAAAGCATAATCAAAACCTGATCTTTGGACTTGAAGACTTCCCCGATCATCTTCTATGTTAGTGAAAGCATATATCTTCTTATATAGAAAAAACAGTGTACATATTTGCGTACAGGGTTTCATTGTTAGATAAAGAAAACAACAATGAAGATAGAAAAAACAAAAAAATAATCATGTAAACAAAAAACAACAAAAACTTACGAAGTAGTGGTCGAATATGATGGAGATAAAAAAATACAGTGTACAAATTTCGTACAAGGTTTCGTTCATGATCGGAGAGTAATAGATTATGAATGCCTTTATATCTTCTTCGAACTTGCATCCTGTATATGAATCTGAAAAAGCTAGAAATAAACCCTAAAAAATGTGAAATCATGAAAAATAAAAAACCATGGAAAGCTGTTCGTCAGTCTGTTTAGTGAAGGCATACCCAAAAACGGTGAAGGCAAAACCAAATCATAAACAAAAACGATGATAGAAAAAACATAAAGGGTAAACGGTGAAGGCAAAACCAAAATATGATCTTTGGACTTGAAGACTTCTCCGATATTCTTGTTTGTTAGTGAAGCCATAACCAAATCTATTAACAGAAGGTTAGGGTAAAGTTTCGTTGATGATTGGAGAGTAACAGAAGGTTAGGGTTTCAGATGATCGTGGAGTAAGAGAATGGTAGGGTTTCAGCGATGAATATTGAAGGTTTCGTTGATGACCGGAGAGTAACATAAGGTTAGATTTTCAATGATGAATATGGACAATTTCAGTGAGGCGGCGTAGGGTGTGAGGCAGCGTATGGTGTGGGTGAGAGAAAAGTGAAAAAATGGAGGCAGCAGATGGTGACGGCAGAGAGTGAGAGAAGAGTTGAGTGTTAAAGAATTAAGGTTTAGAAAATGCATTGATACGTGTCATCGTCAAGCGTTGCCACTTGTCAAAAAAATAGAGTGTTTGAACTTACTATTTTGAGTTAATTCTGTCGGTTTTGCTTTTTGTGGTTGATGGAAAAACTTGTCTTTTGTGCTACCTTGAATTGTATTATTAATAGATTTTAGATTGAATGTTCTAGAAGTTATTTTTGGATTTGGAATATACCTTACGGAACATAGTATGGAATATAAGAAAAAAAAATTGAAATGAATGTTCTGGAAAGTATTTCCTAACATGGAATAATTTTTTGCAGCATTTGTTTTGAAAATATTTTTCTATTATGAAGCACTCAATTCAAAATATAAAAAAAAAATCTGGAGCAAGTGTTTCAAAAGACATTTCCCGATCCAAAAATATGCTACGAAATACCCATTTTAGAAATGTTTTTTATATTCCAAAATGTGAAATGAGTGTTCTAGAATGTATTTTCGGAATATAAAAAAAAATCCGAGATTGGTGTTCTGTGTTTTTTGGATTTGGAAATAACTTTCAGAATATCTATTACGAAAATATTTTCACGTATTCGGGAATGTACTTTAGAGTTCAGAAAGTATTTTTGGATTCAAAAATATCTTTGGAAATTACCATTTCAGAATATAAAAAAAAAAAACATTCTAAAACAAGCATTTTGAAAAATATTTTCTGGATTTGAAAATAGTTTTTGGAGCACTTGTTTCCAAAACAAATTGCATTTTGAATCTAAAAATACTTTCCAAAACACTAAATTTGGAATATAAAAGTAAAAGTGGTTTGTTTGAACAAAATGGAAGTATTTTTGAGTGATGGCATATGTAATAGCTTTGTAGGGGAGAATGGTCATGACATGTGGCATATGGCCTGTCGCTTGGGACTCCTTTATCACCTTTAGGCATGATAATGAGTCGAGTCTACATCCATATGTAATAAAATTTCTATTTGTTACCACTTATTTATCATTAAATACTCGTTTAAAAAAAATACCTATGAGTATTTTAAAACTTGCTGGTATCCGTGGATATCTACGAAAATTTCAAAAAATATATTTTATAATTTTTTAAAATAAAATTACAAAAAAAATAAAGTAAATTAAATATAAATTAATTTTTAAATTTAATTAAATTAAATCTAATAAAATATAAATTATTAATTTTAATTTAATTTAACTTAATAATATATATATATATATATATATATATATATATATATATATATATATATATATATATATATATATACACACACTAGTCCTTCTACCCGTGCAACGCACGGGGTTTTTTTACATGTAATATTTGTGGTAATAGCAATGGGTTTTTGGATATTTAATAATCTATATGATGAGAATCTAATATTTTTAAAAGATGTTGAAGTGTATCAATAGAATAGATCAATTTAGAATGTAATTAAAGTGGTATGTCAAGTTAATATTTGATTTCATTGAATGTTATCTTCAACCACCAACAACAAAAATATGACTAATACACTACTTTGTTAAAATAAGAATAAAAAAGAATAAATTACATACCTAGAATGTCTCATTTGGTAATCAACTTCATAAATTCCTTTTGTACACAACGACTTCTTTGTTCAACCTTTTCTGTACCATGATTTTCCTGCATGGCAGAGCATAACATAAATAAGTTGATATATATTTATAACAGCTTTGAAATGAAAAAAAAAATTACAAATGACATACCTATAATTTATTCTTTTTCAAAGAGTTTCAAAAATTTCTTTGTACATAACGTTTTTAGTTGTGTTTGTTACCTTTCCATCTTCATCCAATATAAGTATTTTCAATCCTCTTTTGGTTTTGACTCTAGAAATAGCAACATATAGTTGGCCATGTGTGAATACAGGTTGTGGAAGATAAAGGTCGACTCTAGAAAGTGTTTGTCCTTGACTTTTGTTAATCGTCATTGCAAAGCATAACGATATCGGAAACTGTCTTCTTTGAAATTTGAAAGGCGGCACTAAATCCATTCTTGGTATAAAAATCCTGTCACCATTGTTTTTTCCAGTAATTACAGTTGCAGAGATTACATTCTTGCCTAAATGGTTTACTTGCAATCTTGTGCCATTGCATAGACCTTTCGCTTGATCAATGTTTCTCAAGAGCATATTTGGAACACCTGTTTTCAACTTCAGTTTATGATTTGGTATCCCTGAACATTTGATATCATTTAAAAATTCAGATGTAAACCATTCAGATTGGACTTCATCTTGTTCATCAGATTGGCAAGGTGTATCTGAACTTAAATAAGTCACCTCTTCACCACCGATTAAAGACAACATGAAATCATTTACTTGCTCTACAGAATCATTTGTTGGGCACAAAACTACTCCATCATCAAAATAATTAGGCTTCAGCATGTTAACCACAAATTGAGGATAAACAAATTCAACCAATGCCAATATAGGTAAATCTGTGTTTGTAATCAGGAGCTGTTCTGGAATTTCAACCATGCACTCACCATTCTCATTTAGATCCATTTTTCTGTCTCCAATCTTCAATATCCAATCATCAAATTCTTGAATCTCATTGGCTGTTTGAGTATTTGATGTAGTACATAATCTCATGTTCTTGGATAACTTTAGCACTTTACAACAACTCTGAATAGTTGATTGTTGATTTTATTATATCAAACCTAGATCCTTTTTTGATAACTGGTAGAATAGTCACCTCCCAACACAACTGCTTTGCCACCAAATGGTTTGTCATTTTTGGCATCATCAACATTTCGCATAATATCTCTTAGTGTTCTATCAAATGCCTCAAAGCACATTCTATTCATCATTGGTGCTTCATCCCAGATAATCAAATTGGTTGCCATAAGAAGTTTTGCTTTGAGACTACCTTGTGCTATGTTGCAAGTTGATTCATCATTAATTAACAGTGGGATGCAAAAGGTCAGTGTGTTGTTTTTCCACCAGGAAGTAATAAAGAAGCAATTCCACTTGATGCTACGTTCAAAACAATCATGCCCTGGCTTCTTAGAGCAGCTGACAATGTCTTCCACATAAAAGTCTTACCTGTACCACCATAGCCATATAAGAAAAAGAATCCTCCCTTCTTTGAAAGAACTACTGTCATGATATCCTGATATACATGAATTTGTTCATCATTCAGTGCTTTAAACAAACTGTCATGTTCTTTCGCCATGTCTTGTTTATTATATTGCAGCTCATCAACAATAAATCTGTTATTGAATGTATGTACATCTGAAAGATCAAGTTGAGGTAATGAAGGATAATCTTTCAAACTTCTACCATTTGACATTAGCATTTCCTGTATTTCCAGCAGACATATTTTTTGTAATTCAGCAGTCTGAATTTGAAGACCTGCATGAAGTAAATAATACAATTAAAATATATATCTATAGTAAATTAAATAAAAAACAATATAAAATACCTGGTAAGTTCATCTCCTTTCTTTTTTGATACAAAATTCCATCACATAAGATACTCCAAGTAGAATTCCAAACTATATCTGGTTTAGAAATTGTATTCATCGACAACAAAGTAACAAATAATCTTTTAAGTTGATACCCAGAAGCAAATTCACTTGCTTCTTTTATTGCATCAATATATTATTTGTCGTCAGCCAACAATCCGAAAACATAGCAAGCTTCTTGGTATGTTTCATAATATTTTCCATCAATTGTCTTAATGCTTTCATAATCAATACAACCTTTTTGAATGGTCAATAATATCCTCAAATAATAAAGTTCTCCAGACCCAGGAGGAATATAAGTAAGTCTACCAATGTTGTAGCCTTTCTTCCTTGGTTTCCATTCTTTTTCTTTGGCAAACCACACAAATTTGCTTGGAAATTCTGAATAAGTCAATTCTTTTCCTTCCTCGTAATCTTTGTTAGCCTCAAACCAAGCTAGAAACATTGTGTTAGCATTTTCGTATCTGTTGAAGACCACATTAATATCATCATCATCTTTAAACAAAGCTGATTGTTGGCCAGGAAGATGAAATGTCAATCTCTGAACAGGAGGCCATCTGTGATGGATGTCAAAAGCAAATATTCTCCAAGCGGCTTCACATGGTGATAGATACCTACAATCGTAATACCTTTTGATCTAATCAATAATAGTTGATTTTTCAGACTGTGCAAAGTTGTTGCTTATTTTAAGAGTAGCTCTGTCAGGACCTTTGTTCACATATTTGAACAAATATTTTATTGAATTGGTCTTGTTGCAATACTTTGTATTGACGTGTGCTTGATACCTCATTAGAAGTGGTGGATTGTAAGGAACAAGACTTCTATTGTCCAGCTTAATTCCATTCTTCTCAACAAATCTACCATTATCAAGTCTTCTATAGCATGGATATCCTTCTTCATCAATTGAAGTCGAAGATGTGAATTTTTTAGGATAAAATTTTGAACATCTTCCTTCCTTCATGCAAGGTGAATTATATCTTGCAGGTCTGCATGGTCCATGAATCATGTAACTTAAAACAATTTTTTCCAATTTGGGGTACAAATCATTGGGCAATTCAGCTGATATTACTTTATCAATATCAGTTAAATTCTTCAATTTGCTTTCTCCATCCAACCATAAAAGTATATGTGCATGAGGTAAAACTCTTTTTTGGAATTTTACAATGTACATTCCTGCATATATAAATAAATAATAAAAATAGTTGTCAGAATTTAATTTAATAAACATTTATATAATCTATATTAGTTCATATATAACATATCTACAGTGGTTTTTTCAAAGAAGTCATTTTTTTTAAAATCTGTCATCATTTCATCCAGCTTCATTTTGAACACTCTAGCTACATACAATATCGGGTCTATCTGAAGCTGATAACCCTTTGGCTAAGACAAATTCTCTTATTTCACACCAATTCACATTACATGTTATAGTAATGAACAAATCAAGATATCCAAATTTTTTACAAATTGTCATAGCATCTTGACAATTATTGAACATGTATCTGATACCACCAGTGAATGAAGCAGGCAAGACAATACGTCTTGTAATCCATTAAGAATATCACAGCGAATTAACTTCGGATTAACTCTGATGAAAGACAACTTTTGTGCTTCAACCATTGTATAGCAATCCACCAGAAATCATTGGAACAATCTGCATGCATTCACAATATTTCCTGCTTCTACAGATCTTTGTTGTATTCTAAAGGCAATAAATTCTCGCAAAGAAATTCTAATTCTTACCCTGGATTTAGTTCTTGAATGAGATTCTCTTATTGGGATATCCTCTTGATAACCATATTCTCCATATGGAAACATGAGAGGATATTGCAGTGGAATGAAAGTTGTGTGAGTTTCATGCAGTCTTGTTAATTCACCAGAACATTTTTTTACCATTATATCTCTGCCTACATCCATATTGCCAAAATCACCAACTATTAGTGCAGTTATTTCATCACATGAAGGTGTGTTGTAGACTCTAGGGTCTTTGTTTCTGCCTCTAAATAGTCTTAGCTTGAAATCTGATTCCATATGTTCCAGTGACAAATCTCTTACTCTTCTAAAAGATTTCACAAGAACATTGTGATTGTCAATCATTTCAATCAAATCAGCAACCAATGATTCACCTATAACAGATTCCTTGGTGTTTGACCTAAAACATAATAAAGAGAATACATGTCAACAGATGTATTTAAATATTTCATATAACCAAATTAGTTCATATATTCACTGACCTGAAATGCTTCACTCTGTTACTCATTTCATTTTCGATATCATATATGTACAACTGTGCAAACTTTGGCTTTGATCCATGCTCTAGCAATAAACTATCAATACGGTGATAGTTCTGTCCATTAAGAATAAATTGTGGTGGAGCAGAACCATTGTTCATTGAATTATCTATCTTACCACCAATTGAAGTAAATGAAAACATGCTATTGTATACTCTTATGTTTTGTAGAAATGATTTGCTTCTCTGATCTTCACCATTTAACAAACCTTCAAGAAGATTAGGTGGTCTTTTTAATAGTGGAATTTGCACTTTTTCCTTTCGATAACACAATGAGAATTGAACTTCCTTTGAGGTGTTACATTTTTCTGCTCTTTCTTTATACCAAAGTTCAGATTTACAGTATTGGCATTCCAAGCAAGGTTCTCTAATATTGAGAAGTTCTGAACATCATTAAAAATCATTAGTATGAAAATGCATATATTTTTATCTGCAGTTATATACAATTTTGTGTGACATTATGTACCTTGTAACTCTCCTTTGCAATACAATTCGTTTGTAGTTGTAGTACTTGTAGTATGTGCTTCAATATTAGTAAAATGAAAATTAATTCATGATTTCAAAGAAATTTTTATTGACATCAATAAGTTGAATATCTGAATTACCATCACATGTTATCGTTGCTGAATCATCATTTATTGTGTCTGAAAAATTATGTTGTGTTGTTGTTTCATCATCAAGATTGAATCTGTTTTGAAGTGATTGTATGACTTGAAAAGGATATTTGACAACTTTATTCTTAGAGACAGAATGTGAATCATTTACAACCTCTGATCCGCCACCTATGAAAAACAGCAGAAAATAATTCTCCTACCTTCATTGCCATTGTGAGTATGAATATTGTTATATATGAATAAAAACCTACTTACCTGCATTGGAATTGTAATTATTTTTTCCATAATTTCTCTTACTGTTATTGTTAAAAACTGTAGTCATTCAAAAACATTGATATAAATTCAAAAATCATCAGTTTCATACAATTACAATAGGTATATAAGAAATTAAGATGAATGTAGAAATATAACGAAAGAACTATTGTATGTTAAAGTAGAAGCTGCAGATTGTGAAGTGATACAGTTTTTTTGGATTTGTTGTTCAACTAAAGTACTTGAACAACTTGATATATTGTTGACAGATACTACATTGAAATGAAGCTTAGTTTAAAGTGAGACTGAATTAATATTATTCAAAAAAGATGTTGAAATAAAGTATTGGAAGAACTTGAAAACTGACCAATTTGTCTGTGAAATATTGAATTCATATTCTGAAGGTTGTTGTTGTTGTTGTCAACATCTGAAAAAGGATTATTGTAGAAGCATTGTTATTAACAAAATAAACAACAATACTTCAGTGATTCTTTTAACAACAATCTGTAAAGATATAGCTTAAAAAAAGAATACTTACTAATATCCAACTGTTGTAATGGCTTCCTGTGTATATTTTTCTGAAATAATTTTTCAAATACAGTTGTTTGATATGTGATTAAAACAACAAAGATGTTTGATTATGCATTTGTGTTGTCAAGTTACAATCCAAAACATACATTTACAAATATAATTACAAAAAGAAATCCTGAGATTTTGTTACTTTGAGAAGAATGGTTTGCAAATTTAGTTTTTTTCTTGCATTCTCTTCTTTGTCATTTGCAACATAAAAAAACATACAAACATACAAATGCATCATTTGTAAATAAATTTTTGATGAAGAATTTGGGAAGATAAATGCTTTAAGTAAGATGTTAGTGACTTACATGAATCTTGATTACTTCTTGCATTGAACCTTTGTTGTAGCACCAGCTTCCTTCTCAGCCTTGCATTTTTACAATCGTTTTGCTCCATTACAGTACCAAAATAATATGGAATAGTTTCAAAGGTTACAATGGAAGAAGCAAAAACAAAGGTAAGTTGACTCAATGGATGCAAAAATGTTTACTATTTTATTACTATATTGGTGAATGTCTTTGTTAAACTCTTTGATGTAGATTGTACCTCTAATCACAATTGTGGAAACAGAAATATTTGTAATTATAATAGGTAGCACTTGTAAGAGTACAAAAAGTTTTTAGCAGTAGACAAAGATTAAAAATAGAAAGAGCATGTAGTGCTGAGTGTTAATACATCAGAATCATTCATATATAGCACTTATTTCAGAGTTGTTTGGTTCTTGCAACTAACAAAACATTTGCTTTTTATGTAGGTACAATTAGGCGTTTTTTTTATGCACTACTATATATAGTACAACAAAGAGGACTGTTTCATAGGAAGTATCTGCAATTTTAACCTCATTATGTGTGAAAATGATAACATACAATCAGTGTATGCACATACTAAAGCAACATACATCCATACATCTGATACATAAGTATTAAAAATATAATAACAGACAACAAAAATAGAAATCAGAACTGAAGTTGAATATTTACATTAAAAGAAGTTCAATTAATATTGCTTATATGTTAATATAGGAATGAAATATACAATAATTATATAGAACAGACAAAAATCCATCGTCGAACTTTTCATCTTTCAATACCATCATATATATTTCATTTGAATTATAAAACTAAATTATTTTATTTATGAATTTCATACCATAACATGTATGACTTTAAATAAATGTTTAATTAAATTTCTATTTGCATTCATAGAATTTCAGAGAAGCTTGAAAGAGATTTCATTCATAAGAAGGTAGAACTATACATATGCATTGCTGAAAATATAAAAACTTGTAGGTTGACAACTACATAAGTAGCAGACATAAAACCAAAACTATTTATACTCGGCAGTTCCAAATAACACCAAAAAACTAACTGTAAATTAAAAATTACAATATGTTAGCACTTTGACATTCTGATTGCTTTTCATGTGGTCAACTTCAAACACCAAGTCAATAGTTTGATGAAATCCATGAGCAGTACAAAATTCCTTCCAGCCACTTCCAATTTTGCTAGACTTCTTGGGATGATTTCTCAACAGTAGTTTGCACTTGACTGTTTTACGCGGTCCATAAAGATAAATGTATTTAAATCTTCCTTGACGAAGATAATTGCCAAAATCAGCTGGCAAATCCTAAAACATACATAAAGTAATAATCAATTTAATATATGGATTAAATGTTTTAAATAATTTGAAAACATAAATATAAATACGAAATAAACATCCATTTAGTAATTGAAATGAATCTCACCAGATGGCTAGCATTGCATTGGTTTGGATTCAGAAATATGAAGAAATGCAACTTCGGTCCATTGAAAAGGGGTTGATTTGCCTCAATTCTTTTAAGAAACCGTGCAATAGACAAAGGTTTGCATTTACTGGAAAAAACAGTGATGTGGAAGCAAGAATGACCGACATATCCAAAATAAATAGTGTGGAAATCGTGTAGTTGATAAAGGTGCCTTAATTCAGTCCATCCTCCAATTAGCATTGGTCTTTGTAAATTCTTGTTAAAAGTGACCACATGTTTATTCCCTTCTTCATCTATTAAAGTCCATTGACGCTCAAGATCGTCATCATAAAGAATGGCGAATGCATGATCCAGAAAACCAACAGCCTCCAAAGATAGAATTTTTTTAACAAAAACATAGATTAGTTAAGGTCAAAATGAGGATATTGATTGCAAATCCGTCACACAAATAAAAAGAGTAGAAGAATTCTTGTAAGAGAAAAAATGTCTGAAAGAATTGACGAAGAACGTACCTCGTCCTGAAGGTGAATAATAGAGAACTGGTACCTACTCATTCTATTAATAACGTCTTCTTCATTGAAGTTGTATTCCATTTGCTTGGACTTTGAGAGAGATAGTAGAGAAAAAGTTGGAAGAATGTAGAATATGATTGAACTGATCTTCATGGTAGAATGGAGATGAATATTTATTTATAGAAGATAAATGACACATGAAAAGACGGGATGATTACAAATAGATTCTTAAACAGTAATGTAATTATTACTGCCTTGGAAAACGGGAAGACGATTACAAAAGAATATAACATTACAAACATATAACATTATTAAAGATATATTAAATTATTCTATTATGCTATAAAATATCATAATATAATATATGTAATAAATAACAATAACAATTTTCCAACTATATTTCAACCTCTGAAGTTTAGATATTTAGATATTTATATATAACATAAAATCTTGATAATATAATACAATAACATAAATCAAGGTACTAAGTTAAAATATAATATTTCATTCCAATTTTTTGTATATATATATATATATATCAAAATTTTAATGTACAATATTTAATAAGTTAGTAATTAACAGAAGATAACTGACTCAAAATTGTATATGGCATCCAATTCTGTTGTGACAACTTAAAATCTATCAACAGATAATTGCTTTGCCATATTTATCTTATTTATGAAAAGGAATTTTTATAAAAAATCGACATTTATAAATTCTGTTTCCAGAAAAAATAGATATATCTTATTTATGAGTCACAAAAGTTTTCACAAACTATCTTTTTCACAAAATATATGTTATTTATGACTTTAATTACATCATGGTACAAAATAACATCAATTTTGATAAGTTTTGATGTAGTTGGCAGTCATATTTGTTGACAAAAATTGAAAAATGTCAACAATATCTTATAGACCAGCCTATGAAAAAAATTATAATTCTAAATAATGTAACTCACAAGCGCATAATATAGTTATCATCAAATTGAACATAGAAGTTGTAGTTCAAATGAAATTAAAGACAAAACGATGCGTAGACATATTACAGTCCCAAAATGAAAGGCATAAAAAAATTGTCTTGAAATAGAATAACTAAAATCATATCTCAATTCACTGCTTTTTCCTTCTTAATATTTCTTTTTAAAAGCTTCAATGGAACATTGTCTTCTTCGATGGAGTCAAGTGATGCAGTCTTCTTTCCATATTCTCTCTTATGTGAATTGTTACCATCATCATTGGTTGGATTATCTTCGATTAGTTCAAGTGATTGGGATCCAGACTCAATTGTTTCTTTGGTAAATCGGACTAATAAATCCTAAAGTACATGTTCAAAATGGATAACATTAATAAAAGTAATAAAAAAAGACATCATTAAAAATAAAATTATATCATTTGTATACCTCTGCAATATCAACGGTGGACTCATTGACTACACACATTTTTTCCCTACTAAACTCACCATTCTCAGCATAAACATCCTTCAAATAGGTATGAATAATGAGATTATAAAAAAGACAAAGATAACTGAAATTTTTAATCTACCAAATTAATTGGAAATTATATCTTACCACAGATTTCATGGAAGAATCATTGAACTTTTGAATTATATCATCATCAACACATATTTTCTTCACTCTAAAAGACTGCTCAAGTTTGAAATTCTAATCGTTCCTACTTTCGACTTTAAAAAGCAGACTTTTATCAACTAACTCATCAAACTCCTTAGGCAAATTTCCAGAAGCATTCATCTACAAAAACAAAATAATTAAAGATAGTGTAATTACATATATAAGTGGATATATTGAAGAGTATACCTTATCATGAGTGTCTAACATATCAGCACAAGTTCTTTTGAAAAGGGTGGTTGCATCCCTATCAAAGAGGACAAATGTGGTTGAATCGGAAGAGTCAATAACTCGGATCTCAATCCTATATCTGAAAATTGAATAAAAAAATTAATGAACAAAAGTTGTAATTACAATGTTGTTTTAAATTCACATTAATATTAATAAACAATAAGTTAACCTTGGAAAGACTTTTATAACATGTTTGTTACACTTCTCACAAAAGAACATCTTGGAATCTGGATAAACAGCTTTGTTGCACACACAAGCAGTATACCACCAGTCATCGTCACCCAAAATATGCTTAATTGTTCCAAACAATATGTAAGTGGTGATCTTTCAATATAAAAAAGATTAATGAAGAGATTATTGTGAACAACAAAATTTGATAAAAAATAAAAAAAAAATATTCTAACCTCTTTACAATCTTTTAGACCTTGAATGGTGGCCCTAGGTGTAAGTGTTAAAAAGTCTTCTTCCACAGTATTTTTGGAACTCTGAGAAAGTTGCGTTAATCCTTGAGAGGGAGATTCATTGTTCTCAAACATTCTGTGGAATACAAAATATAGTTGTTCTCATAAACAATAAATCTATTATTGAATGTATAGATCTGAAAGATCAAGTTGAGGAAATGAAGGATAATTTGCATTATAAAGTAACCAAAATATAGTTACCAAAATGGATTATAAAGTTTGAATAAACTGAAGAAAAATTTGAATATTACCTTGATTTCAATTCAGATGCTTCCTTGAAGTTAACATTGTACTTAATACGGGTGCAGAACTTACAATTTTGAACTTGAACCTTATCTATATTTAAAAATATAGTGTATGTGAGAGTAACATGGCATAAGTAGTACTAACTACTTTGTAAAATAAGAAAATTTTACCTTGAAAAGTTTTGACTTTCGCAAATTCTATACTTACAGCAGCATTTTGTACTTCTCCACTTGAAAGAAATACATTCAGTTCATCCACATAAATACCAAACAAAGTACATTCTATTCGAAACCTAAAGATTCAAAAAATGTTATGTGAAAACGTTATTTGAACAGAAATATAAAAGGAATGTAGTATAGTATAGATATAGAATACCCATCATCTTCTATTGCTATGACATTTAATTTTGTTGTCTTTCCATTAACTTGCAATTCTCTTTCAGTCCCCACTCCGACCAGTAATCCCAAGATATCTAAAATGCCATTCATAAATGTTATATCATATACTTTAACAATAAATGTTTATAAAAAAATATGAATAGTATTGGAACTAAAAATATTAACTTACCAACTAAATAATCAGTATCAAATGCAGTGGTTGTCAATAAGGACAAAGGTGTGTATTGTGGTTTCATATCAGGAACCAAGTTAACATTAACCAAAGAAACTTTTGTACCAAACTGAAAATTTATCTTATAAGGGTGGTGTGTAGTTCTGTATATTCCAGAATTCGGAGCCACATTGAAATTTTTTATGGCATAAACATGGCCTTCAGAAATCTCATTCTGAAATTTGTAAATTAGAGTACGTCTAATTGAAGCATGTATTTTAGAACCCTGAAACAGATCAATAGAACATATATAAATATAATTATAAATATGTTTAACATACACATATTTTATTAATTCAAATTTGTAAAATAAAGTACGTCTAATGGAAGCATGTAAAGAATAACATGAATAATAACCTCTTTGTCTTGAATAACGAACTCCATGGAAAAAGGACACCTCTGTTTACTGAAATTAGGAACAAACCATGAACGAATGACCCTAACGATGATATTCCAATTTTCCTTCTAGGGAGTTACTTCGCTTACGTTCTGGCTTTGGTTTGGAACTTCACAGAGAGACATGTTGAACTCACAACAACAATATTCAAAAATGAGAAGTAAAAACATGTTGAACTCACAACAACAATATTCAAAAATGAGAAGTAAAAAAGTCAGTATTAGATTCGTGACATATGTATACTCACATAGAGAAAATAGGAACTAATAAGACAAAATTGTAATTCATACAACTAAAAAAAATAGAACCAAATAAAAGGTTCAAAGCACCTATATCAGAAACTATTTTTGATGGGTCAAAGGAGAGTAAAAGAAGTGTAAGGATTAATCAAAACATGGATATGGCAATTTTTTAAAAAATAAAGGTTCAGATGTTAGCCGCTGATAAAATTTGAAATGGTAAAAGAAAGCAAAAAGTAGAATATATTCAAATAAGGACTCTTCAAACATGGAGTACTAACCTTTTCACAGAAGTCATGCCAATATATATTAGTGAAAACTGCAAAAAATAGCTATTGATGTCAGAAGAAATTAAATATTCATATTGATTTATTCACAGGTTTCATAGAAAAGGAAAATTAATAGAGAAGCATTATGATGAAGATAAAGCATGAAGCAGATTACTTTAAAGTGACTACATAAATTCTTGGCGTGATGGATTGAGCAGTGAACCATTAATTGAATCAGTAATGTGGAAACAATGAAAATCTGCAAATACATATTGGTGTATAAAGCATTCACGAAATAAGAAATGTAGAAAAAAGTTATAGCAAACCCTAATTTCTTAGACGAAAACTCAGAACTGCAAATCTCATTTCATTTCTTCTGTACAGCAAAACTACTATATTTGTATATAAAAACAAATGAAGTACATACCTTTGATGACTGGAAAGGTTAATGGCTTGTAAGAATCTGTTAATGGTTGTAAAACGTGGTCTGGATGAAGCAACTGTGTTGGATTTCTACAAAAAGTCAAATAAAAGTGTGGTGTACAAAAGCCCTAGAATCTTCGAGGAGAAGCAACTATGTTAGAAACTTTGAGGAGAAGCAACTGTGATGGATTATTTAAGTTAATAACGTTAAAAATTATAATAAAAAATAATATAAATAGTAAAATTAAATATGTAATGAAATGACGGATGCTTACAGCAGAAGAAAATCTCGTGGAAGGTGGAAGATACAGAAACATAATGAAGCAGTGGAAAATGTCATATCAATTGACATTGAAAAACCATATTTGAAAAGTTTTTGAAATATTTAGAAATTAAAATAAGTATTATAAGGGATGTGTATGAAAAATCTTCTGGAAAGTGTTATATTTAAATTAATATAAAAAATTTTAAAAACGCAGAGAAATGATATGATTTGTGTCTGACAATAATTAAATGCCAAAGATTTTCGTATATGGCAGAAGATATGGAGCAGTTAAGAGTAAATAACTTTGCAGAAGTTGAAAATACAAATAGTTAAACATATACATATATATAATATAATAATAAACCAAAAAAATTGATACAAAAATTATAGATTATGAATCTGTTAAGTAATATTGTTTATCGATTCTTCATAGGCGATGATAATAATCATTTATATTAAGAAGAACATTGACATCCTTGCTTGCTTGTTCACCGTCAACCTCAAAAAGAATTAAATCTTTTCCGTCCAGTCCATGAACTTCATGAAAACGTTTCCATTCACTTCCTATCTTCACTGATCTAGCTCTAATAAACAACTTGCATTCAACTCGTGTCTTTGGACCGTAAAGCACAATGTCTGAGAGCTGACTGTTGGCAAAATATTTACGTAAGTCTGAATTTAAATCTTGCAAATAAAAAATAGAAGAAATAATATGAAAAAGAATTCATTTTTTATGTCTCAAGGTTAAAAAGAATACATGAAATTTTGTGTACATATTCTAAGAAATGAACAAAAAAAGAAAAAAAATCACCAGAAAGCTTGCTTTGCAGTTGTACTTAGAAAGCCGGAACTCAAAATGAATTAACTTGGACCTTATCAGAGGAGCATTTGTTCGAACATGACTTAGGAATTTATGGACAGTTGATTCTGAACAGTGATCGTAAAAGTGTATTTCAAAAGCAGAATTTCCAGTATGCCTTAAATAACATAGTTTGGGTGGTTTGACTTGATAAAACTTTCTTATATCAACCCAGCCATCAGTAATTCGCGGACCATAAGTATTCATGTTGAAGGTAACATGGTGAACATGGCCTTTTTTATCAGAAATATTCCAACGTGGCCCTAATTCATGGCCTAATTGAATGACAAATAATCGGTTGACAAACGCAAAATCCTTGTAAATAAAAGCAATATAAAAAAAATATTAGTTAACGAAAATCAGAGAACAATAATGGTAAATAATGTATAAGAAGCAAGTTCAAAAAAACCTAGTCTTCCATGAAAATAGTAAAGAATCCACCTTTCCACTTTGAGGCAAGTATGGATTGTTCACCAAGGATGCATTGCTTAGTGGTCATCTGTTAAATTGGTAAGATAGGTTTTTTTTTGGCAAAAAAAACTAACCGCACTCTAAAAATGTAGAAGAAATTGTTGAAGATGATGAACAAAACAAATTATAAGAATGTCTGGTTAAAAAATGAAAGAAAGATGATGAATAGAACCGATTATAAAAACGACTAGTTACAAAAATGAAAGAAAGATGATGAACAGAAACGATTATAAAACTGACTGGTTAGAAAAATGAAAGAAAGATAATGATCAGAACCGATTATAAAAACGTCTGGTTAGAAAAATGAAACAAAGATGATGATCAGAATCGATTATAAAAAAGTCTGCTTATAAAAACATGCATAGCAGATGGCGAGAAAGAAAGATGGCGAGAAGATATAGGAGATAAAGAGAAGTATAGTTCATAAAAGGGTGTTCTTCATACAAATTGAAGAGTTTAACAGTCATACCTTTCTGTAATGGATAAGAACTTCTTCAAATGGCAGTGGATGGCTGGTAATCGCAGTGTAATGGTGTTAAGGTGAAGCAGAGAAGATAAGTGGAAATTTGGAGACGCAAATGAGCTCTGAAATGTGAATTGGCATAATCGTGAAAAAAATATTAAGTATAGCAGTGGAAGAGTCTGCACAATGAGAGAGGTATGACGATGCAACAGACAGTGCAATCATCATTCTCGTGAGAAGTGAAAAACATAATGAGAAAAATATTTAAAAAACTTAAACGTCTCTTGGAAACCAAAATCGTAATTAATTTAATCGGCTGAATCAGTTCAAATAATGAATAAGTGTGGCAGATGATCGAGGAGTTGAATCATCATTATCTCGAGTAGTGCAAAAATTAATGCGGGGAATATTGATAGACAGGTTGATTTAAAATTAAATAAAAGCATTATTTATTGTGATTTCCAATGTGTTACAATGTTTCATACTTCTGTAGTATTAATTGAATATTAAAAATTAAAGATTTAAAGATTTTTATACAATGATGTTGGAAAGCGAATGTTTTAATACTTTATAATTAATATTTACGTTAAATAGTTCTCTTCATTTACGTTAAATTGTTTTTGGTTAAAGTTCAGATTTAAATGTATTAGATTTATTTGATAAAAATATAATAGTGTTTAATCTATTTCATAAAAAACTTAAAAATTAAAATAATTACGTTTAAAAAACTCGTCAACATAAAACGAAAAAAACAATTAACTTCATACACAGTAAATCTTTAAAAGCAAACACAAAGAGTAATATATATAATAAGTGCATACAAAATATAAGTCCACTTCAAATCTTCTTTTATATATATATATAAAAGAAGATTAACAAAAATAAAATACTAAATGTTATAATTTAAAACCAAATTAAGCGATAAAAAACTTTGATATGGATGCTTGTTCTGTCACCTTCAACTTTAAAAAACAGCTCACGATGATCATCTGCAGAAAGTTGATGAAGATTACAAAAATTTTTCCAGCCAGTTCCAATCTTAACAGAATTACGTCTTATGATCAATTTACATTCGACTTCTCCCATTGGTCCGTGTAGAACAATAGATCTAAGTCCACTATTTTTAAAATAACTGGCAAATTCTTTTTTCAAATACTGCAACAAAAAGGATAAAAGATCTTACTTATTAAGAAGCCATGTAAATAAATAATAAAGAAAAAAAAACTAACCAAGTGGCCGGCTTGACAGTAGTATGTGGATAGTTGAACTTCAAAATGCTTTAAGTTTGACATATGTAGAGGACGACGGATAGAAAGATGGTTGAAGAAGTTGGCTTTCAATGTTGAGTCGCAAGCACATTTAGAGACGTGTAGTTGGAAAGACGAATTTCCGAAATATTTGAAGACAACCAATTTGTCAAACTGATCTGCATAAAAAGATATTAAATCATTCCAGCCTTGGGTGATCATTGGAGTGTGAATATTCATGTTGTACGTAACATTATGAACATTCCTGTTGTAATCAACAATGGTCCACTGTGAACCAAGGTCCTTCAAATTACGTATTATGGAGAGTCGGTCGACGTGTCCAAAATCCTTCAAAGATAAGGAAGTTTAGAATAAAGAAATACAAACAAAGAATACAAAGGAATGTAAAGGAATAAAAACAATACATGGTCTTTCAAAAACATAGTCACGAATCCGCCAAGCATTTTGCCAGAAAGTATGGCTTGTGGTTTGCGCACGGATTCCATTGTTTGAGAACAAAGTGGGGATGAAGAATAATTTTAAGAGAAGATAATGGGTCACAGAAGAGAAATAAGATTTTTCAGTTTGTAGTCGCCAATATATAGAAAGAAAAAATGAAAAGTCATTATTGTTGCCAATATATAGAAAGAGAAAAGGATAAGTCATTCCTTTTGGTAGAGTCCGTACTTACTGGATAGCGTGCATCATAATTTTTGCAATTAATTGTGAATATAAAAGTGAATAAAAAGTACGAATTAAAATAATATGGTTGAAATAATAAAATAAATAAATAATTAAAATAAATAATTTCATATTTGTGAACTTATTTTTTTACATAAAAACAAATATCTTAAAATATTTTAGATGTCGTAAAAAAAGGAAACTGGCCGTGAGAAGAGAATACAAAGAGTTGTGAAAATGTTAAAGAAAGAATCGAAAAACATTAAAAATAAAAACAAATAACGACATGAAGAAAGCTGAGATGTAGTCATAATGTTATTATACAGTTCATTTATGTAGCAACAAATAATGACTTCTTTATGGTAATTTCAAGCTCGTAAACAACAAAAAACAACAACGAACGAAAGAGTCACTTAGAGCAAACTAAATATAGAAACAAAATTTACATGTTTTCTTCATAAACATGAAATGTATTCGTAAACTTTCAATAACACTTGATTTGTTAAGTGACCAAGCCTGAGTTCTTTGTTCTTTAAAACTTTCAAACATTTAAACACCTGAAACATAAGATCAAGCCAAGACTTGTTCGCTTGAGAAAGCAACAAAAAAAAAAGATCTCCACAAAAGAAACATAAGATGAACGGAAAATCTCAGATGCATGTGTTTCTACTCTTGAGTTCAAGCCTCTCAACAAAAGAAACATAAGATGAACGAAAGATCAAAGTAAATATAAAAAGAAGAATACCTGTTTGATTGAGAAAGCTCAAAAAAAATATAAAGCATCTCCAGACTCGGTTTTTTGTGGTTTAAAACAGATGGATGTGGTTATACTCTTCATATCAAGCATTTAAACACCTGAAACATAAGATCAAGCCAAGAATCACTTAGATCTCAGTAAAAAACATAAAGAACCATACTTGTTCGCTTGAGAAAGCACAAAAAAAAGATCTCCACAAAAGAAACATAAGACGAAAGGAAAATCTCAAATGCATGTGTTTGTACTCTTCAGTTGAAGCCTGTAAACAAAAGAAACATGATGAACAGAAGAAGATGAACAAAAGAAAGCTCAGAAAAAAATATAAAGCATCTCCAGACTCGGTTTTTTGCGATTTAAAAACAGCTCGATCAACAGAAGAAGATGAACAGAAGAAGATGTTAGAGAAGAAGCTAAGAAAGACAGAGAAACCATGATGAAGGCGGAGCAAGAGAGACAAAGAAAGAGAGAGAAAGTAGTATGAAGGTGGAGCAAGAGAGACAGAGAAAGAGAGAGAAAGAAGTGAGAAGGCGGAAGCAGAGAGACAGAGAAAGAGAGAGAAAGAATTGAGAAGGCGGAAGGTGAGAAGTCTGAGAAAGAGAGAGAAAGAAGTTTCAATTAAAACGAAAGTTTTTCACTTTGTTTTGGAATTTTTTTTCTACCTTCAAAATTCTAAGAGCTTGATACATCACCATTTTTTCCTTTTGTAGATAAAAATTTGAAATGAGAAATAGATCAGATATATTATTTAATTGAAAAACTTACCTTTTGTTATTTCACAATTGTATATAGTATTATATATATATATATATATATATATATATATATATATATATATATATATATATATATATATATATATATATATATTTTGGTATGTTGTTATAATTAAATTTAAAAAGAATTGATTAAAATATGTAAAAATAATGTTAATAAATTCAAAAAAAAAATAATTATGTATAATTTTAAGACTGAAGTAAAAAAAAATTAATGGTTCCATTAACCAAGAAAATAATTAAGTAATATTACACATTAGTTGACGTGGTAAAACCTATCTTCGTATAGTTAATGGATTAGACAAGTGTATTGTTTATGCAAAAGTTTAACATTTATCACATTTTTAACATATAATAATTTAAATAACACCTTTTGTGCTGTATGGTTCACCGCCGGATCATTGGTCAAGGGACCAAGGACAAGCGGCCTGCGGCCGCCCGCTATAGATGGACCTTCCCTTGAAACATTGATGTTGCAGTCTCTCTGTAGTGCTTTAAGGAGGCTCGCAACCAAATGTCCCTGCATTCATTTCCAATTGAACTTTGTCTCCACTTCTATGGAGACATCCTCATTTATAAGGACAGCCGGCAGGACGCACAGTCCTTCGATCAGACGGCCACACCAAAACTGGACTAGTAAGTCAAAGTTGAATTAAAGTAAAACAGATCAGTAATCAAGTTTAAAAATGTAATTGGGTCATGATTAAGTTGGTAAGGACTTTTAACTCGCATTTATTACAACATTTATTGCTACATTCCGATCGGACTTGAAACTGACCTAAGCATCAGAGCTTTCTAGACAGGTACTCCGATCGCCGATCAACCGAGTGGGAGGAGAAAAAGACATTGAACAGAAGAAAGAGTTGAACAAGCTAGCTGAGGAGAACATTATACAAAAAAAACTAAAAGGTAATTTGAGTCTTGGAGATAGGTGTGTGACCCCTATACCCGAAACACCTTTAATATATAAATATTTAATTTTTGGAAATACCTTCATAGTTACACAATCCAAAAAATATTTTAAAAAAATATATATTCTATAATGTATTTTCCGAAACACATTTTCAAATTCAAAAAATATTGGATAATTTGGTTTACATTTAAAAAATGTATTTTAAATTGTGCAAACCGAAAAGTATGTTCAAGAATACACATTTCAGAATGTAATTTTTTTTAAATGTATTTCCGATTATATAATCCGAAAAGTATTTTTGGATTAAACATTCCGAAATGCATTGAAAAAAACTTTCGTAGTAGGCATCTTTATGTATCTTATGCGATGAGCGCGAATGCAATGAAAAATTGTAGAATGATGGATGTGAAGAAAAAGGAAATGGAAGTTGTGATAAAGAGGTGAAGAAGAAGATGAAGACGGTGGTGGAGCGGCGTAGATCCGAGAAGGGAACTGAAAAAGAAGTTGAAGATGGAGGTACAAAAATGTGACTAGTGCAAGGGTAAAAGGGAGAATAAAAATTGTATGGGAGTGCAAGTAGAGAAAAGAGAAGTGCATGAAGTAGTGGCTTCATGAAAAGGTCCACACTCAATTTATTGAACCAACCCATTTTTAACTAAACCTAATATTTAACGTCTTCGTCTAAGATATTTATACCTATATATATATATATATATATATATATATATATATATATATATATATATATATATATATTAAAAAAAATATTCTTTTTGAAATCCACATTTATTTTTTAATTTTATCATTTAAATAATTTTTTTAAAATTAAAATAATTATTTTATCAATTTTATCTTAACAATTTCTTTAAATTTAAACATTTTTTTATTTGACTGTTTTCTTAAACTTATCTATTTTTTAATTAAAAATTATCTACAAAAAAACTATTTAAAATAAATTATAAAATCTATTTATATTTAATTTCACAATAATAATAATAATAATGATTTATATTTAATTTCACAGTTATAATAACGTAGCTACATTAAAAAAATTTGGGAAATAAGTGAATTAAAATCATAAAAGAAAACCGAAGCTACATTAATATTTTTTTTAAAAAAATCAATAATTTCAATTTAACTTATTAATAATAATGTTTCAGTTCAATTTAATTTTGATTTTAGTTTACCCTCGTTATTACATCCCATGTTTCTTTCGTTGCAATCTCGTTATGTATGCTTTCATTCCTCCTAAAAGTATGTTTGAATTTACTTACGTTTCCAATGAACATTTATGATCCACAAAACATGAATATATTCACATTAGAAGTGCGTTGAAAAGTTAATTTCAGTTCCAAAGAGATAAACAAAGCACTTAAGACAATCCGTTATACATGTAAAACAAACGTTCAAAATGTAACTGCCAGAGAGCAGAAAGCAAGGGACTTTTATTACAAATAAATAATATCTGAGAAAGTCCATGTACTTTTTCAAATTACACAATCGAAAAGGTAGGAGTGACAATTGTAAAACTTTCTCATAAAAAATTGACTTTCAAATAATTACATAATTAAAAAAAATTAAAGGCAAAGTAAAAAATTTCATATTTCTATATTAGAGAGAATGTTACCTTCAATATAAATTCTTAAAGATAATAAATTCATAGATAATTTAAATATGTTTTTTTTTTCTCTTAACTTTCAGAAAAAATCGGAAATAGTCCATTTGACCACTTTTTTTTTAAATTTATTTAATGTTTCAATATGTTTCATAACTGTAATTGAGTTATTTACATCATTTAACTCATTGTTTTTTCAATGTTAACTGAGAAACAAGTTTAAAACGTCAAATAAATTTAAAAAATCTTGGTTAAAAAATAATTAAATTCACTCTGTTTTTAAATATGAGACTAAATTAGTCTAAAAATTCAAAAATAGACTAATTCCAATTTTTACTAAAAGTTAAAGAAGAAAAATATTTAATAGATTTATTCTTATATATATATATTATTCCTCACATATCATATTCACACTTGAGGGAAAAAAGTCTTTCTATAGGTTAACAAATGAAATATATATGAAAAGGCGATTGTCTTCGACTATTTTGAATAATGCATGTGAGAGAAATTTGGAGCTTTCAAACTTAAACTATTCTCACTATTAAAAAGTAAAGAAATGAGTCTATTCATAGCATATGGAGACAACATAAAACGACACTATAGTTTGAAGTGGTCGTGAACGTGAAAACTACGTGCAAAAATGAGATAGAAAACCAAATGTTAGATGATGCCACGTTTTTGAAATTGCATGAGAAGCATATTCTATAGTGTTAATGGTTATTTAGTGCCACAAATCTTTCAATTAGTTTTTTTTTTATTCCATAATATACGCTGGCATGGCGTGCCAACACTTTTTTCAACCATGCATGATAGGGGTGCCAGCAAATCCCATCACAGGTTTATTTATACTCATAATAAAATATAATAATGTTAATAATTTAGGGTTTGTTGCTTCCCATTTTCAATTTAGGTTTATACTCATAATCAAAATAATAATAAAAAAATAAAAAATAATAATGATAATAATTTAGGGTTTGTTGCTTCCCATTTTGAATTTCATGTATGGAGCCCATTACCCAAGTGGGACACATCCACCTTTCAATCACTTTCCTTCATGTGTTTTCCTCTCCCTTATTAAATTTTCAACTCACATGTTCTCTCAATTTGTTTACAAAAAATAATAATAATACTTATTTATATTTAAGTTGGTCAAATTTTTTTTTTCTCATTTTAAGTCTAGAAAATAATAATAAGTGAATTCGTCTCTACGTATAATATTTTAATCTGATTTTATGCGTTCCAGTTTTAAATTTTTAAAACACGTTGCATTTATTATGCAAGCAATATAAAAAATCATATTAATTTTTATTAAGTATTTAGTTTCATAACTTATTTTCATCTTTTTTTATACTTATTTAATTTTTATCTAATTGTTATTTGATATATAATTATAGTTTTTGTCTTGATATATCTGATATTAGAGAAAACAAAATGTATATCCTTTTAATATTAAATACTTAATAAATTTATCACTGTAAGTTTTATTTTTTATTTTTTAAATTTAATTAATATTTGGAATAATAGAGAGACGGAAAATTTAATACTCTTTTATATTTGAAATTGTAGATTATGATGAATTTATACTTCAAGATAAAAATATAACAGTCTAACCCGGATTGTCCTACCTTGTTGACATCCATACATACTATAGAGTACAAAATCACAAATACATTTTGATTATAATATATAATATATACAATTAAAATGAGGAATCAAATTTAATAAATAAAAAATAAAAGAAATACTATAAAAATAAAGATATCGAAAAACAGTGTGGTGTGTTAATGATTCTTTCCCTCTCTTGGACTTTGGTTTCCATTTGAAAACAAATTATAAAGTGGGATACTTGTCACACACAGAAAGCTAATCAAATGAAGAATCGTATAGAACGATGACATTTTCCTTTTTGGTAAAAATCAAAATCATGGCACAATAAAAGATTTTGTAACAACATTTTCAACATTGTGTTTAAGGTCACACTTCATTAAGGATAGGAAACAAAAATAATAGGTTGAAACGTAATTGGCTTCTTACATCTTTGTGTCTATCCAAATGTTGTCCAAATCTTTGATTGTTAAAAATGTTTTTAGCTTAATTTAGTAAGTTATAGTGATCTTCATTCAAACAAAAACACAATTAAGTATGATCTAATGGAAATCACATTTATATAAAAATTTCGTAAAAAGACAACAATATCATACAAATAATTTTAAGTATATATGAAATACAAGTATATATATATCCTAAAACTTATGAATATATATATATATATATATATATAATCTTATTTAATTTGAATAAAATTATTTTTCAAAAAATGTCGGTGATTTTTAATGAAATTTGTGTCAACATATTTGATAATTTTATATTTAATTATATTTTTGTTCAAAATATATCCTACTATTTAATTATAAAAGCAATCTTGTGTTGCTTTTGTGGGAGAAGTAGAAATTTAATTAAATGTGTAGGAAAGGACAGGCATATCTTTATAATTGAATATTATTAAAACTATTTACACAATAATACCAATAATCACAACTTCAAAAAAATTCTCTAATAATGAATTCAGATAACCCATATGTAGGTTTCAAAAACATATTATTGACATAAATAATTACATTAAAAAACGTCATTGCATGAATTGTGGACATAAAATAAAATTCAAATAAATATCAATGAAAATAAAAAATATTTCAAAATTAATCATTATTTTAAGGAAATATATTTTAATTTAATCTTAAAATTCAAATAAAAATTAATTAAATATAAATAAAAAATAAAATAAAAAGTTTAACCCTTAATAGTTAAATATAAATGTAACTCTTAACACTCAATAGCCATATCATTTATTCCCCCAATAAAATGTATTAAGAAGTAATTCCATTTTAATATCGAGTTTTAAATATATAATTACACGTACTCAAAGACCAAAAGATAGAATTTTGTAGCCTATAATATTTATCTCTGAATCGAACAAGATTATTTTTGGAAACAATTATTTGTTATAGTAATCGAATAAGATTATTTTTGGAAAAAAATAATTATTATAATTAATGTACCAAAACAGACAGTTTAACAAAAATAATGAGCACTTCAAAATTTTATTGTTTAGGATTAGAGGTTCGCAAATGATCCGTTATGTCCTCAAATATTAATTTCATACATGTTACTGCCGTTTTAACAAGTCTCTTATAAAGTTTTCTTTTTCAATAAACATTACTCAAAAATAAAAGTCAGAAAACTCAAATACATGCAAAAACTAAAAAAAAAAAAACAATTTCATGTGATTTTAATGTAGAATATTTTAGTTTTATAAATCATATAATTTCATAAAGATAAAAATATGTAATTTCATAAAATGTGAACTAAACTTGTAAAAAAGTCTATTTATTTTATAAACAGAATTTATTCAACTCATTCAAAACATAGTTTTACTCTGATACTAAAGAGTTTGGTTTGACTTTTATACTCGGTCTTTAATGTTAACCAAATGTTGCCACTAAATCATAAAATATAACATAATAGTATTATATTTCTAAAACATAAATCATATCATTGTTGAAATGCAAGTTTATACGTCAAGTATAATCCATTATCAATGTTTTTCTTGGAAAATTGATAGGTCTATCAACTGAAAATGGTGTTGAAGAAACCTAAACACATAGAAGAGAAGAGAAACCTTGTGATACATTCACGGAAACAAGTAAAACATAATAACAAGTTGCGAGTGAAAATAGAAAAATATATTAAGACTAAAAAGGAAAATAACATGTCATCTTTAAAGAGATTTCAAAGGATAAGTGGAATAAGATTCACTACTTAAAAAATTCTACACACTACAAAAGATAATGAAATTACTTTTTAGTCGGTAAATTTGAATTACCGATTTTATATTTTAATTACTAACGAAAAAATTCGTTGATAATATAGATTTCATTTATCGACAGAAAAATTTGTCGATAATTTAATTTATTTTACTAACGGATTTATCCATTGGTAAAAGGAGCGGAAAATTTTCCACCGAAAACTCGCCGATGATTTCCCACCAAAAGCTCACCGACGAAGAAGAAGAAGAGGTTAAATTGATTACACTTTTTTCATTAAAAATCTAATAAACATATCTTAATTGTTCAAGTATATGTGATGATATTATTTTTGGATCAACTAACCAATCTCTTTGTCAAGAATTTGCTACCATAATGTAGAGGGAGTTTGAAATTCCCACGATAGGAAAGCCAACTTTTTTTCTCGAATTGAAAATTAAACAAGCAAATGATGGCATATTTATTTATCAATCAAAATACTGTAATGAAGTTTTAAGGAAATTTAAAGTGGATACTTCAAAGGAAATTACAACTCCTATGGCCAACTCATGCTATTTAGATAAGGATCCATCTAGTAAGCAAGTATATCAAACCATGTATAGAGTTATATCAATTCTTTGTTATACCTTGCTACAAGTAGACCGGATAATTTGTTAGTACTAGTTTTCTTTAATTAGAATTATAGTTAGTTAACAACATTCAACGGTAAAAAGAAATTCCATTAGTTGAATGATATTAAGCAACTTGTGCTCACCATATATCTTGAGCAACCACCATAAAGAAACCACACAGACTTCTTGGCTACAAGACACATGCAAAACATATGACAAAGAATTTTTTGGTGCCCAACTTATATTGGGTCCTTTAGGTTAGTACTCTTCAGTTTCCGTTGGGGATCCTGCTATACGTCCCACAAGGAGCACCATGATTTCTAATATACCATGTATTTTATCTGTAACACCCTAAAAACACTATGTCGTATAACCCTATTGTCACACCCAGAAGATCGTCTACTAAAGAATGAACAGTAGTATTGTCTAACTAGTTGTATTTTACGCTAGATATAGGGAATTAATCATATGTTAAAAACATTCATTCTTTATTCATTAAGTTCAAAAGATATTACAAAACCTTGTTCGAAAGTACTTTAAACATTGAGGAGAATGGACTTGTTGTTGGGTTATGTTTCATATAGGTTATAATCATTGAGAGATTGTGATTCTGTATATATATATATATATATATATATATATATATATATATATATATATATATATATAACATTGTTCTTATACATATAAGACATTTGACACCACTTTTATCCAAAACCTTAACCTTGTGTTTGATGGAGCATTTCAACAATGCTTAGAAATTAAAATGTTTTATATTTGAATTGCTTACAATTAAATCTCTTTCATTTTCTAAATAACTTGTTTGGATAAAGAAATTAAAATACCTTACATTTTCTAGATGGGCCAAGTTGGGTCGGTTCTTGTCGGGCCAGGTTGACGAACTTGACGGGCACGACCTGGCCCAACTTGGCCCAGCTTGGCCCCACTAGGTCGTCAAGCCACTCGACCCATCTTGGTCGTCGGGCCCGCTCGGACGATGTAGGTTATCAGGCTTGACCGACTTATTTGAGTTGTCAAGCTTGCCCGACCTGTATGTGTCATCAGGTCACCCGGTCCGCTCGACTCGTCTGGGTTGTTGGGCCTGCTCAACCCGTATGTGTTGTTAGGTCGGTCTGATCCATCTGGATCGTATGGCCAGTCCAGCCTGTCATGGTTGTCGGGTTTGCCGGGTTCGTTTGGGATTGAGTCCGAGTGTGAGGTTGAGTGAGAAGAATTTCAAATTCCACCTTTTTTAAGGTATTGAATTTCTTCTAATTTAGCTAATTGAAATACTTCAAAAAAATGCATGCATTTTAAATGCTTTTTAATTTCTCTATCCAAACAAAGCATTTCATTACAAAGAATTTCAAATTCTCAAAATAAATGAATCACCCTCTTGAATTGCCTCATCCAAACACACCATTAAGCATCTTCTACAAAGTGTCAAGAGACAAAAGAGATGCAGATGGTTTGCTTCTATCCATGGTCTACAAATAAAGAATCTCTTTCTAGAAAAACAAATAGAAAAAGAAAGCAAAAAAAAAAAAGACTTAAAAATTGAAATCAAGTGTCTAATGCTTTTATTTAAAGGTTGTTCTCTCTCACAAACTAGATAATCAACTCAACATTTGGAGCGAAATATCATTGCAAACTGTGAGACTAGCGTGATAACCAACTAAACCACCCATACCTTGATATTTTATTCTTTTCAATTGCATAATTTGAACACCTAGTCAAAGAGTGAAACCTATATACAACATAAAATAAAATAATATTATTGAAACAAGCACAAATAAATATAGATACTTTTGGTGATGTCCTATAATGAAATATATGGATTTGCCATTGATAATTCTCGTAACATGAGTTTCAATTAGATTTAGTTAAATATTTTATTATTTTATAAATTTTATCTTTCAAATTTATTGAATGGAAAATAAAGGAATATAAATTTGTAATTTGGTATATAAATTGGTCACTATAGTGACCAATAACTTTTGGTCACAAAAATTGGTTGTTAATGAGAGACTTTTTGGTAATGATAAAATAATATTTATATGTTATGGAAGATAGCAAATACAATAGATCTAAAACACAATGATTAAATGTAAGAGAATAATGGAATAGAAAAAATGTATTATTTCAAACCTATGAATAGTACACTTTAAGCAATCAAAGCAAACTTTTAAATGTTAAACAAAAAAAAAACAAAATAACAAAATAACAAAAAGTAGTAATTTAAATACACTTAAAATTGGGACAATTAACATTATATTTTTCTTACACGTTTCAATTTGGATTAATTTGATACACACCCTATATCGTAACATGTGGAACCATTTTATGGTTTGCTTCTGTCCATGGAAACAAATAAAAAAAATAAGAACAAAAACACACTTAAAAAATAAAATGTCTATTGCTTTTGTATGTTGGTTCTCTCTCATTGTAAAAATTAAAATTAATAAGATTGTCTGAGCCCAGGTTCGAACTAAGGACCTCTATTGTGTAAGACTAGCGTGATAACCAACTACACCACCCAGACCTTGATGTTTTATTCTTTTCAATTGCATAATTTGAACACTTAGTTAAAGACTGAAACTGATATACAACATAAAATAAAATAATATTATTGAGCAAGCACATATAGATATAGATACTTTTGGTGATGTTCTATAATGAAATATATGGATTTGTCATTAGTAATTCTCGTAACATGGGTTTCAATTAGATTTAACTACATATTTTATTATTTTATAAATTTTATCTTTCAAATTTATTGAATGGAAAATAAAGGGAATATAAATTTGTAAATTAGTATCTATTGGTCACTGTAATGACCAATAACTTTAAGTCACAAAAATTGATTGTTAATGAGACAGTTTTTGGTAGTGATGAAATAATATTTATATATACAAGATGTTCTGGAATATAACAAATAAATAGATCTAAAACACAATGATTAAGTGTAAGAGAATAATGGGACTGAAAAAATGTATTATTTGAAATCGATGAATAGTACACTTTATGCAATCAAAGAAAACTTTTAAATGTTAAACAAAATAAAACAAAATAAAATAAAAAAATTAACAAAAAATAGTAATTTAAACACACTTAAAATTGGGATAATTAACATTCTATTTTTCTTACACGTTTCAATCGACGAAGAGTTGTTTATACTGTTTTACACATTTTTGGTTTAATGTTGAGTCAAATACTATTATGAAACACGTTTGAAATGTTAAATAAACTTAACAAAATTTGATTAAAGGGACTAAATTCACGTATTTCGAAAGATAAATGACTAAATTGATACAAAGTTTTAAAATGGACTAATTTCAAAATCCATTGAAAGTTAAGAGACCAAAAACATATTTAACTCTTAACTTAAATATGTAAGTATTACTATTTAGGCTTAATTACTTTCTTCTTCCCAATTTTGGTTGAAAAGTTGAAAGTATGTCCTCATTTTTTGTTTTTGTTTTAATGAAGTCTCTATTTTTTAAAAGTTGACTCAATTATGCCACTTTTGTTAATACGGTAGCAACGACTTTAAAGACATATGACTTGTTAGTTTGTATTTTTTTTTGTTTATTTTATTTCTTTAATATTTTTTAAATTGTTTTGCAAAATTTATTGTTGTCCGCATGTTAGGTCTTGTGATGCGACATGTGACACTAACAGTGTCATGTTACATAATAGTGCCACATATCAATGTCAATGTTAAGTGACATTGTCTTGTATTAAATTTTGTTCCTATATATATGTATTTTTGATTCAATTTTTGTCCCATTTTTTGTTAAAATGGAGCAACATTGTCCCTCTCCATTTCTCACACATGGCATTGAATATAAGACAATGAATATTGACATTGATACGTGACACTAACATTAACATGTGACACTACTATTACCACATGACACACCACGAACTTGGCATGTGGACAAAAGAAATATAAAAAGAATTACAAACTGACATGTGTCATGTTTTTAACGTCATTCCATTTGTACGGTACCCGCATAAATGACCTAATTGAGTTTAGTTTTTAAAAATTGAAACATAATTAAACCAAAAACAAAAATGAATATCTATTTAAAACTCTTTAAACAAAAATAGAAACGAAAAAAAAATTAAACCTATTATTTAAGACATTTTCTTCATTAATTTCTTCTATTTAATGCATATTGTCATCTTTAACAAGCTTCCTTATATAAATATTTACATTTATATAAGCAACATTTAATGATTTATTCCAATAACAAATTTTGTTAAATAATATTGTTTTTAATAGCTTATAAATAACTCCAAGTTGAGTTTAATTTCAAATTTATAATAAATAATCTATATTTTAATACAAAATTATTTTTAGACTTGAGTTATTTTAAACTCATGAGTAATCTAAATTGTAATACAAAATGATTTTTTTACTACTAATAATTTTTTCCAAAATTATTAAAATAAAAATAACTAAAAAAGTCTTTAAAAAAATTTAAATATTCTCACTATAAATATAGTTAATTATTATCTTTTACACTTTGAATTATAAAAAGAAAAGTTAAGAGTAAAAAAAAGTGAAAATTTTAATTGTTTGATTAAAAAAAACAATAATAAAAAATTACAAAAAAATAATTACAAAATTTATAAATAACTTGATTGATATAAAAAAATAAAATCGATATTAATTTAATAATTTATTAAATGAACAAAAATATCCTTATATGAAAAAATGAAATGCAAATAAGTCTCATACCTTTACAAGACAAAAAAAATAACAATAAATATAAAACAATACAAGTGATTCAATTTACCTGTTTTAGGAATATTTTTTTCTAATCTTTTATTTACAAAGTCTTTGATTTGAGTGTCAATAATCTTCACAAATTCATTATTTTCATTATTATATTGCAAATTAAAAAATTTCTTTTTATATTCATTGATTCACAAATTTATTTTCACAAAAAATTTTAAAAAATACATCATAATTAATTATTATATATATATAATAATAATAATATATAATAATCTATAGCAATATATAAAAAAGGAGATTTCCCTTTAAATATAATAATTTATTAAATTTTTAAAAATTGACCGTTACATTTATAATCTTTTTATAAATTCGGCTATTTCTGCTTCTTCTCTTCTTCTTTATTTATTAATGATTATTCTTTCATCTGTTCTGATATATTTTACTTTAATTTTAATAAATATATTTAAATATAATTTAAATTTATATAACAACTTAATAATATTACAATATTATCATCTACTAATATAATATTATAGCGCATGTGTTTATGCTAGTATATATAAAAATGATTATTTCTTTTGTGTCCACATTTCATAATATCAATTCTATCCTTTATAATATAATTATATATTAAATTTTTAAAATTAATGATTATTTTTACCTATTTTCTATAAAACTGTTTTTTTTATTCATTAACAATTAATTTTATTTATTTATTTCAATTTATTTTTAATCAATATAAATTTCTTTTATATATTAATTTAATAATATTATACTATTATTATCTGTTAATATATTATCATTTATAGTTAAAAAATATATACACATACACATAGTGCATGCACCAGTATTTATTTATTTATATTTTGAAGGACAATAGCCTCCGTAATCTATTACAAAGAATCTAAGATAAACTGTGGATTTGTTTTTTCAATTTTTTAATGATAAAAAGTATAATAATTATAGTAATAAATAAATCAAGTAATCAAAATAAAATGAAACAAATATGTTTTTCTTCGTTTATCTTAAATCCAATATTCTTTAGTTTGGCCTTATTTCTTTTTTATTTTTTCATTCATTTCTTTCTATTCTCTCTTTCTTTTTGCAATTGCAATGATGGAGCATTCTGATTTGGTTCACAAATTTCAAAAGATATATATTTTTGTTCATTAGAAAGAAAAAAAAAAAAACTTAAAGTGAAATGTAAAAGTAAAAATAAAAATGGAAACCCCTCCACTAATGGCTCCAAATCCTACTCAATTATATTAATTTCTTTTCCGTTTTTTTTTACAAACACCACCGCTTAACATTTTCCCTTATATATTCATCGCACACACCTCACACCTCACACAATTAGACACAGATTCACATTTTGTGCGTTGAAAACTCGACACTCTCTCCATCTTTGTCCCTTCCCTTTTCTTCCCTTTCCTCTCCAATGGCTGACCCTTCTCCCAAACCCGTTCCTCTGCTGAAGGACGAGCTCGACATCGTGATCCCCACGATCCGCAACCTCGACTTCCTCGAGATGTGGCGGCCATTCTTCGAGCAGTACCACCTCATCATCGTTCAGGATGGTGATCCCAGTAAGACCATCAAAGTCCCCGAAGGCTTTGACTACGAGCTCTACAATCGCAACGACATCAACAGGATCTTGGGCCCCAAGGCCAGTTGCATCTCCTTCAAGGACTCTGCTTGTCGCTGCTTCGGCTACATGGTCTCCAAGAAGAAGTACATCTACACCATCGACGACGATTGCTTCGTAATTATAACCTACCCATCTCCGGATCTTTTGATTCTTATACTTCTTTGCCTGTGAAAAACGTGAATTTGAGTTAAAGTTGTGTGCTTGCTTTTGGGTTTTCTGATGGGTTGGGAATTCTGCTTCTTGATTTAGTTTTATAATGGATTTCTTTAGGTTGGTTTTTTATTTTTGGACTTCAAAGAATGTAGGTTTGACTTAAAGTTGAAAGACTGTTTGTGGGTTTTCTGATGGGTTGGGAATTATGCTTCCTGAGTTTTTGTGCCTTTTGACTTGGAAAATTGTGGGTTTGGGTTAAATTTGGGTGTTTGCATGCGCGTTTTCTGATGGTATGGGGATTCTGTTTTCTGAGATTTAACGTCTTTTCCTTTTGCTGTGGATGTTGTTTCATGTTCTTACGGTTGATTGATTTCAGTTATTTGGTTTTTTAGTGCGTTCTTTATGAAGGTTTGGTGGGGTTTTGAAATGGGGCTAGATCTAAATATGGATTTGATCTGTTGATTAAATGGTTATTGTTTTTCCATTTGTTTTAAGCATTCGTGATTTGTTGTTAGCTTGTGTGTGTGTGTGCATGTGACATTTACGATCTGTTGTTTTCAATGTTGTTAGAGGTTCCTTATTTGGTTGTTCTCTCGTTTGAGACTGGAGTATATGATTTTTGAGATCTTTGAGAATTGGTATGACTTTTTGAGAATAGTTTACTTGGATTTGAGTGAATGGGATTTGATTTTTCATTTGAATTAATAAGCTCTTTTTATCTGTTTTAATTGTTATAATATTTCGAGTGTTGGATTGTAATGATGTTTGGCATACGTTTGTGAGGAAAGATTTAATTGACGGTTTATTTGAGGCTGAAAACCACTTGAATTTGATCTGATTTTGATTTTCCTTTGAATTAATGATCTTTTTATTCATTTATTTACCCATTTTATCTATTTAATTTTAATTTTAGTTAATGCAATAAAGTGAAATTAATTATTTGATCGTTTTAACTCCAATTAAATAGTCGGGTTTTTTTTGACATTTTTGAAACTTAAAAGTTGATTTTAACCGAATACAACTAGTTCTACAAACTTATTAGTTTGTACTATGAGGCAAAGAATAATGTGAACAAATTTGAAAAGATTTCCCTCCTAATACTTTTGAATCATTTCAACCTTAATCATCCATTGTTTTTTCTTTTACCTTTTTTGTTGGCAATGGGAGACAGAATGATTGCCATTCAAATTTAAGGTGGATCTATTTGTCTTATTGTCTCTGTTTCCTTTTTGTATGAATCTGAATTTCAAACAAGGATTGAAACATGGACTCTGGTTTGGTTATTGCTGTCAGTAAATCCTTTGACTGTCTTTGTTCGAGAAATGCACTATGTTCAATACAACTTGTAGCCACTTTTTTCTGAGTATCTCCTATTTTGATGTGTAGGTTGCTAAGGACCCGTCTGGAAAAGATATCAATGCACTTGAACAGCACATTAAGAATCTGCTATGTCCAGCCACTCCATTTTTCTTCAACACCCTTTATGATCCTTATAGAGAAGGTGCTGATTTCGTCCGTGGATACCCTTTCAGTCTTCGTGAGGGTGCTCCCACTGCTGTTTCTCACGGTCTCTGGCTCAACATACCTGATTATGATGCTCCAACACAGCTTGTCAAACCCCGAGAGAGGAACACCAGGTACCTACTATACTATGTCATTTTACACTTCAGTTTTGATACATAGAACAATTTTCAATCATAGGACAATGTTCAAAATTCATGTTGTTCAAGTTCATATTCAGATATGTTCATGGCCTAGCTAAATTAGTGAGTGTATATTTCAGGTATGTTGATGCTGTTCTTACCATTCCTAAAGGAACATTGTTCCCCATGTGTGGTATGAATCTGGCCTTCGATCGTGAGCTTATTGGACCTGCAATGTACTTTGGACTCATGGGAGATGGTCAACCTATCGGACGATACGATGATATGTGGGCTGGTTGGTGTGTTAAGGTATACCAGTCATGTGATTACCAATCTGATATCACCAATACTTGTAAAAATGTCACACTTCACAAACAACTACATGAATGCAACAATGTTATATGAAACAGAACAGTGTCATACATGTCAGAAAACGATTTTTAACTATATTAACCACATGGTGGTAGTTAAAATTTTGTTTTAAACTGTTGTTGTTGGATTTGCAGGTTATCTGTGACCATTTGGGGTTGGGAGTGAAGACTGGACTTCCATACATATGGCACAGCAAAGCAAGCAACCCATTTGTGAATCTGAAAAAGGAGTACAAAGGCATCTTCTGGCAAGAAGAGATCATTCCCTTTTTCCAAAGTGCCACCCTTCCAAAAGAATGCACCTCTGTTCAAAAATGCTACATTGAACTCTCGAAGCAAGTGAAAGAGAAGCTTGGTGCTGTTGATCCTTACTTCAACAAGCTTGCAGATGCCATGGTCACTTGGATTGAAGCTTGGGATGAACTTAACAACACTTCTGAACAAACCTCTTCAAAGCAGGCCAATGGGGCTGCCAAGTGAACCAATCTAATATAGCCTTTCAAAGTTGCGGACTTTAGTTTTCATTGGAGTAGTTTCTTCCTTGTTATCATGCTCATCATCATTTTTTTTTTATAATGCAAGATTATAGACAATTTTATTGATATTGATGTCACCATTATTACTATTTATATATTATATATTCTTATCATGGTTTTTCTAATCATGTAGCTGTCTGTCGATGCTTTTGTTATGTTTTTATTATGCAAATGGTACATGGTAGCTGGTTGATTTTAGAATTTTTTTCACAGATTTTAAGTTCTGCAGTTCTTGTGATTTTGTATGTTTAGTAGTTTATTTTCTAATTGGAATTTATTAAGTTTCATGAGTTTTCAAATACATCATGCAAGTGCCAGCTTTTTGTACTGCCGACAGATCTGATCTGTGAATTCTGATGCGATCTGTGAATTTTATCAATTAAAAATAAGTAGCTTTAAAAGGTTTAGATTATTTTATTTCTAACCTTATTTCTTTAGCTTATTATGAACATGGGGTTTGATATTATGGTTCATCTTTTAAAAAAATCAAACACTAACCCCAATTTGGTCATAAGCATCTTTTTAAGAAGCCAAAGCACTTATATTTTTATCTAATTTCCTCTGTATTGATTATCATCCATTTAAGTTTTGTTGCATAAAAAACCTCCTTTCTCTTTAGTGCAGAGTTTAAGTTTTTCTCAAATAAAAGAGTCTTTATTTTCAAAGTAACGTGTTGAAACTTGAAAACTGGCCTTATATGAGATGGTCAAAAATTTAGTTTTTGGTTGAGGCCACGAATATTTAGATTTCATATGAAGTTTCATTTTCCTAATTACCAAGTATTCTCCATATTACTAGATGTTTCCAAATTTTAAAGTAATTATAAATAAAGTTAATTTCGATTTGAAAATTAAAAAAATTAAATTATTAAAACCAGCATGCAAAGTTAATTCAAATTATGATTATTTAACAGTATAATAATATAATTATGAAATTCAATATATCTAAAATAGGAAAATGAAAAGAGAATCATTTTACGAAACGTTACCGTTAAAACAGTATTATTAAACTTTATAATAATACTCCGGTGAATAGTTGGGTTGAATTAAATTTTTACCTTGTTCTATTTGAATAGGGTTTACACGTGAAATTCTACTAATTATAAAATTCCATTTGTATATTAAATATTAAAAGGAAAAAAAATAATATTCATTATCAAAAATCGAAAACCGAACAAGTGTTTTTGCATGTGTGGGGTCCACACGTTTCCAGCTGAGCTTTACAACTTTGCATGAGTGATGATTCACATTGAAAATTAATTTGAATTTGAGGGAATTTTTCACACGTTAATATGTCGGTGTCGGTGTAGTGTTGTCTTCATTTTTTATGTTTTCTATCTACCTTTGAATTCTGCATCATGTGAATGTTTTGAATTCAAATTTGAAGAAAGGGAAAGCAACAGAAGGAGTTGAAGTGAGGGAAAGACATGACACTCATAATGTAGACAATTGAGTTGTAGGTGTTTGGATTTACAACAACAAACAATTCTCCTTTTCGTAATAAAAGTGATGTTAGGTTTTTAAGAGGGATATCTCCTCTTTTCTTGCATCGTCGTTATTCCACTTGTTAGATTTTTAAAGAAAGGTATCATTGAAAAGATACAACATCAATTATAAGTGTTATGATACAGAAAAAAATAAAACCTTTGCATAATTTTTTATTGATCAACGTACTGTACAAGGCAGAAAGAAGCTTATTATAAAGTTGTGGTTATAAAGAAAACTAAAAAAGAAACAACTAACAAACAGTTGTAACAGAAAAAAATATTTTTCTAACTGTAATACTAATGAACATCAGCTAAACCCATATATAAGGGATTGACACCATTCTTAATCCAAAATCTTAAAACAATGAGTTTATGGATTTTTATCTTTATATAATGTTTTACTTTCTCATTTTTAGCCAATATAAAACTTAGACTCATACTTGAATCTCTAACTATTACGTATATCTTTTCTTTGCTGAAACCATAATTTAAGTTACACAAAAATAGAATTACATAATACTCTTTTATATGAATATTCAACATGACGAGATTGAACCATGTTGAGGACCTATATGTATGTTGAAAGAAAGATTCAAAAGTGAGCAACATCCGAAAAGGAATCCCATAATTTTGGTTGATTTGTTTCTTAATGTTTTTTTTTTTTGAAATTAAGAAAAAAGTCACTTAATACCATTGTAAATGATAATATTTTTTCTCTTTAAGTATTTAACTTTAGTATATATTTATTTATTTTTAAATAAAAGTTCTTATATGTTAGTCATTGTGAATTTTGTCATTTCATTTACGCTCACAACTCAAAGTTAAATATTCATATATCACACATGCACATCTTTACATAAGAGAAAAAAAAATGTTAAAACATGAGAAAATCAAACCAAACTCATGTTAAAAAGTTATACAAAATAAAAATACGAGAATTGATACCTATTATAAAAGAAATCTGGATTAACAGAAGAAGGAAAAACATCAAACCATATTAAGTCAAATTTATTATCAACCCAAAGCTAGTAAGATTATCTAGATGTCCATTGTGTTCATGAAAGATGTGAGATACCTGAGAATCTATAGTTTCATAACTTTTCATATATTAAGATATAGAATTTAGGGTTTAAAGTAGGGTAGAATCACATTCCAAGTAAAAACATCTATAACCATGAATCATAACATCCTTTATTGTCAATATATGAGTCAAATAAGCTCCAAAAAAAAAAAAAATTGTTTATGCCTAGATAAGAAGAAAAACCTCTTATGTATTCTTCTTAACTACTTCTGAAAATACAATCACAAGCAATATGCCCAAAACTTTAGTCCGTGTATTTCAAGATTTAAACACAACAAAAATTGGTTAGGTTAAAATGATTTATCTCAATTAATCGATTGATTTGGGGTTAACAAATTTTATTTATTGGTTCTTTACTTTTATAGTACTTAGTAGTAATAGGAAAACAACAATACAACAACCAAAACAAGCAAAATATGTGGTGAAAATAATTTCTCTAACCTGTAAGAATTAACAAAGAGAAATAACAAAAGAAAATGACATCAACAATCATAAAAAGTGGAACAAATATTTTTAACGCAAAAAATTCTCTTAATGTGATACGTAAAAATTCATGGACACAAGTCACTCAATCAAACTATACTAAGATCAAATAAGGATACAAAAGAGTGAAATCAAACGCAAAATCAAATGCTTACAAGCTTTCAATTTTGTAGAGTAGAGAAGAAAACCTAAAGTTATAACAATTGTGATAACTTGATTTGTACAACTATAGCGTTTCAGTCCATGATCCGAACATAAAAACTAAGAATAATGCACTGCAAACCTGCTTTCAAATTTTCAATACAATCCAATGGTGAACTAAGAAAAAATTTGGTTGAAACTTGGCTGAATTCCACTGTGACGGTCCCGACTAAATTGTGATCGAAACAGTCCTGAACGAATTACGTCTGAGATAGCCCTGACCAAAATTTGATCGAATTAGGCCGAATCAAGAACGACCAAATTTGGCCAAATTTGGTCAACTTGGCTTTAACCATAATTAGACCGAATTTAACAGGGTCATCCTTGGATGAAATTTGGCAAAGTCAACCTCGTCTGAAATTTGGTCGAATTTTGTCGAGTCAGACCCTATCAAATTTGGACAAAGTTGGCGTAGTTAGCCATGGTAGAAATTCGATCGAATTTGACTGAGTCGACCCCGATCGAAATTATGTCGAATTTCCAAAATTCGACCGAATTTGGCGAATTTTGTTGGGTTGGCTTCGATCGAAATTCAGTAGAGGCCGACTTCGGTTGAATTCGGCCAAGTCGGCCTCAACCAAAATTCTGTCGAATTCGGCTAAGTCAATCCTGATCAAAATTCAACCGACTTTGGTTGAATCAGGCCGAAGGTTGAGACATGTCGGCATGGACTGAAGGTCGAGACAAGTTAACTTAGGTCGAAGGATGAGACAGTTTGACCTGGACCAAGGGTCAAGATAGGTTGGCCGCAACCAAGGGTCGAGACTGGTTGAACCGAGCCGAGGATTGAGACAGGTTGGGTTGGGCTGACGACACAAGTTTTACAAAATTCAATTTAAATTACTTTTACAAAAAAAATGATTTTGGATTGAAAACTTGATTCAAATATTTGAATCTAGATTTAAAACTTGATCCAAATATTTTGATTCGATTTTTTTTTAAAAAAATCTAAAATTATTTTAAAGAAAAAATATATTTAGATCTAGATTGGATCTTTAAAAATCTAGTTCATGTCCACCCCTAATCAAAATTAACGACTATTCCTGAAAGTTTGTTTATGAGCCTTCGAAACTCATTTAATTGACCTAAAATATAAGCTCTCTCTGTATACCTCAAATTCATTTAGCAATTCAATAAGTAAAATTTGTTATTAGCAATTCAATAAGTAAAATTTGTTATTGTGTGACATGGAAACATACAAAGACTCAATCTTCTCCTAGAAAGTTATAGCATGTGTCTCAATCAATGTGATTACAAACATTATCTTCTATATATTGCCTGATGAGAGCCTAACCAACAAAAGGGTGGCGTCCATCGAGAGCGACATGTCTTGAAAGCTTCACATATGTTATTTTGTGTTTTCTTTAATTAAAGGTTGTATTTAGGGGTTAAGCCATGTTTAGTTTGACCTAATTTTAGGGCAACTTACTCTTAGACTATAAATAGAGAGTTGCCTTCATTGTAAAGACAAATTTGATGAACTGAGAGTTTCTCTACACTTTTGAGTGTGTCAAATCTTATGGTCTTATCTTGGGTGCTCCACCCAAGTGGCAACAATGGTCTTATCTTGAGTTTTCCGCTCAAATGGTGACCTTCCTTTACTTATCTTGGCGTTATCCCCAAGTGGCGTGACCTCTTTTGTTCGATTCACATTTCTATGTCACCCATACTCCATCCCATTTTGTCGATTTTCGTCAAGGTTCATAGCCATTTCGTGCGACACCCAAATTCATCCCAAATTTGAGACAATCCTACGTCATATGATATTCAGAGCTTTTGTTTGGATGAATTTATGCTTATCTGAAATTGTGCATTTCATTCTGGTTTCATTTCGGATCTTTGTTTCCCGTTAGTTTTTCAAGATTGGTTTCTCGTTCGTTCTTCGTTTGGTGGGTTTTTAACTCGGGTTTTGAAGTGGTTTTTCCAAAGCGGCATAGTCCATGGTTTTACTTGAAGTTGATTGGTGCAAATCCTTCATCATTCGTGCAAACAACTTTGTTTCGAGTGGTTCGGTCTCTCTAGAAGCTTGAAGTGGCACAACTAAAAATTTGGTTGGCACACACTAGTAGAGGATTTGCTTGTTTTGGCTGATTGAATAAGGTGGGGTAGTGGATGTAAGACCCACGAAATTTAAATAATTAAATAAATAATTATTTAATAAATGCGGGTAGGAGAAGCCTTTATGGCATTAAATACTAACTTTCATGACGTGGAAAAGTACTAGCTCAAGTGGTTGAGAGTACTTTGTTTGTGCGAGAGGACTTCGGTTTGAGTCTTAAGTATGTCAATTGTGTGTTATTTAATTTTTAGTAATTTTTTTGAGATGCTTGGGTGTGATAGGTAAGGATATAATGTTTGATGTGTGAATATTATCATGTAATATGACTTGGTTGAATTGGTTGTACATTTGAAGTGAAATTGGGTGGTGATGGGTTCAAACCTTGGTTTGAACAAAGTATTTTCTTTTTGCTAAAATTTACTCTAGCATGCACATGAAAAGGCACGTAAACCCTAGGGTGTAGGGCAACAAGAGTGGCTGGGAAAACAGAAGGTAATAAGCCATTAAGGGGGATTAGTGAGAGATTTATGGCCAAATTCGTTTTAAGGCAAAATAACCATTTTAAGAACCCAATAAAAAGCTAATTTGGAGAAGGAGAGAGGGTTTGGTGAGATTATCAGTATGGGTACAATAGAGAGCACGAATTGGTGGGTTTTGGGTGAGTTTTGAGTGAAACTGAGGGCTGTCTTGAGAGAAAGGAGAAGAAAGACATTGGAGGTCAAGGGAAAGCTTGCGAGAGCCAAGGCAAAGCTAAAGAAAACCCAGGTTAGGGGAGTTCCGACTATGCATTTTAATTTTGTTATTATGTAAAGATGAGTTTTGATTCATGCTTGAACTGCAAAAACCTGAAAATCCTTGTTCAGTTCACGTTTTCTGGGTTTTTCCAGAAATCGCCTGGCGGCGCATGAACGACCGCCAGGCGGCACATGCGTTTTCACTAGATTCTAAGTTTCCTCCATAAACTGCCTGGCGGCAGAGGATGAATTGCCAGGCGGCAGGAACGCAATTATCCTGTTCTTGGCTATTTTGAACAATTTTGGGTTATCTGTGATGCATCCGTGATTCGTTTTTTGTTTGATTGTGAATTTGGGTGTTTATGATATATGATGTATATTATGGGATGTTGGAAGATATGATTTTGATATGAAATTGGGTGTTAGGGTCTGTGTTGGGGGTTGGAAACCATTACGCACAACGTAAGCACACTGTTTGATAAAATGGGTGTTATTTTATGCAAAATATATATATGTTTTTTGTATGAGAGTAAAGAGCAGTGTGTGATGGACACGGTTGTGTGTTATTTGAGTTAGTGGTGATTTTTATGTGATGGGTGACGTATGAAATAGATTGAAGGCAAGTTGGGTTTGTTTTGTGTCTGGTTGATAAATGATCGTTATGCGAAAATGGGTGATTATAAAATAATGGTGTATGCATGGAGAGAATTGTAGTAGCATGAGTTTTATATACGTAAAGAGCATGATACTAGGTTGAGGGTATGTGGTAGGTTTAGAGTAGGAACTGATGAATGAAAATGTACAAAATGATAAATGAATTGGTAAAATTTTATTTGGGTATATAGGAGTCGGGCATGAGTCATTAGTACATGTTATCTTTAGTGATAGCTTATGACTTAATGTATAAGTAAAAGAGAATGGGATAGACATTATGATCCCTGTTTTTGGTGTGATTCAGGTGTGTATATGTTGTGTTTTATATATGATGATAGTCCTGAAATATTAATGTTGTTGCCTGAATGATGTGTGGTATGTTTGGGGGTCTTTTAAGACCTGAGAAAAGTGCCAAAAAAAACCAGTAGCAGTGTGCTACTGGTATGGCGCCTGGCGGTGCGAGACATGCCGCTAGGCGGTAGTGTCAAAAACCAGTGACAATGGTCACAGTGGGAGCAGGGTGCCTGGCGACGGGCGGTGGATGCGCCAGGCGGTGACGACGAGGCAGGGCGCTTGGCGGTGTGGTGGTGTCTGCCAGGCGGTGGCGGTACTGTGAGGGTACTGTGGTGCGTGGCGCCTGGCGGTGTGTGATGCCCGCCAGGCGGTCTGGAGCTAAGTTCCGCCTAGCGGCGTGTGATGCTTTGACTGGGGGCCTAGCTACTAGTGTATCTTGTATTGGGGTAATACGTGACCACTCTAGGTTGTAGCCTGGTGGTTTAGGAAGTTCAGTGGAGTGTGCGAGTTGTGGCTCGTACGGCGAGGTTTGGGTGATTGCCCTCTTCAGAGTGATTCCGATAGAGTTTTGGTACTCTGGAACAGCTACAAACTTCATGTTTGTTTCGGAGAGCTCCACTTGGTGTCACGGTGAGATGTTGTGGCAATGTTATTCCCACGTGTGGACTATCAGGTGGTGACCTGTAGTCGGAGGGGCGAGTGGATACTCGTGCAGCGAAGATCGATCATTATTCTCACTTAAAGGGTATAGAATGGATAGACATCTAAAGGCAGGTGTTGGAAGTGAAGTGTGAAAAGAAAGGGGAAAAGTGTACCAATCTGAGTTTATATTTAGTAATATGATATTTAATATTATATGTTGATTTTATTTAAATGAGCTCACCCTATCTGTGTGTGTGGCGATGATCATGTAACTTGTTACATAAGAGCAGATGTTGATGCAGGTGAGCAGGCAGATGCTTGAGACGGAGTGGGGGATATCTCTGGGATTTTAATACTTATTACTATGTTGCACTATGAAATAAATTGTAAAAACTTTTAGACACTTTTGTTGGTATTATGAACGATGCGACCCATTTTCTTTATAATTGTAATGGTGCGTTGGATATTTGTATTTAAATTTTCACACGTTTTGGAAATCGACGATAAATAAATGAGGTTGTCAGTTTATTTATATTTTTAATTATTTTAATAAGTAATTTCCGGCTAGGACATTACATTTGGTATCAGAGCCGTGATTTCAATGATTTCATGGGGTCTTTGGGGAGTGAGCCTATCGTGATGACATGTGTATATGTTATTTTATCTTACTATGAAATTGAAATATGAATTGTTTGATTTATCAATAATATGTGTCGCATTCAGGCTATGGCAAATAGGAGGAGAAGAAATGAGACTGGCGCTGACGAGATCGCACAGGCGATCCATAGGATGGTGGACGCTATGCAGCCAATGGCGGCACCACCCAGGGCCATAGTACCACCAGCGAAACCAGTGACTTTGGAGGATGCGCTGAAGCATAAGCCGTCGAAGTTCAACGGCAAAGCCACTCCTGATGAGGCTGATGCTTGGCTCAGGGAGTGTGAGAAAATATTCAGAGTGCTGGCATGTACTGAAGCACAATAGCTGAACTTTGCCACGTTCTTGCTAGTGGGCGATGCAGAGTACTGGTGGACGGGGATGCAGAGTACTGGTGGACGGGGATGCAACAATAGATGCAGACCCGTCAGGAGGAGGTGACCTGGATGAGTTTCAGAACCAGATTTTTGGAAAAATATTTTCCAGACTCAGCCAAGCATGCACTAGAGGCGGAGTTCCTTACCTTACAGCAGGGGAATCAACCTATGCAGACCTATATCGATCGCTTTGAGTACTTAGCGAGGTTTTACTCGCAGGCGATCACAAAGGAGTGGCGCTGTCATAAGTTTGAGGGAGGCTTGAGGCACGAGCTGCGCAGAGTCCTGGTGCCATTGCGGATCTGGGAGTTTCCAGTTCTGGTGGAGGAGGCCAGGACCGTAGAGGAGCTGGAGATTGGACCCAGCCGAGTCTCAAGAGCACAGAAAAATGCTCCTGAGTCCAGACAGCAGAAGACACTATACAACAGGCCGCAATCTTCCTCCTCAGGGCTGCGATGTTATAATTGTGGTGGCCCACACCTTCGTAGGAACTGCACGAAGGCGGCAGACAGTTCGGGTGCTAGTACGGAGCACGTGAAATGTTACAAATGTGAGAAGATGGGCCACTATGCCAGTCAGTGTCCCACTAAGAAGACCGCTAGAGGGGCCACACTACAACAAAAACCCTAGAAGGCGTTAGCCGATCGACCCCGACCCCGATCAATTTAAATTACTTTTACAAAAAAAATGATTTTGGATTTAAAACTTGATTCAAATATTTGAATCTAGATTTAAAACTTGATCCAAATATTTTGAATCCCTTTTGGAGTAAATTATGCAGTTGAAACTTGTGGCAACAATGTTTCGGTGTATAATTTAAGTTTGTGAGGTGACAACCACCAATTGCACTATCCCAACAGCCAATTTGCTGTAACCAATTGGCAGCTATCATTATTGTCCAACAACTTTGTTTGGTCCACTCAGTGCAAGACCATAAATCACGCATATTTTCAAGCGGTGGAGGGTGCAAGACCATAAATCACATAGATTTTCAAGCGGTGGAGGCAAGAATTTTGGTGCATAATCAGATGCCAATTTGATTCTAGCAGTGTCTTCAATTGTGCTTCCAAGGAAAGAAAATTCCATGTGAAGAGTTATTTGGAGCCATGGCAACCAGCTAGAATTCCATTCGGTGGTAGTTGGAACTTTTGATGCAGTAGTGTAGTATTTTGAATTGAGTTGGTGGCTCCTATTTGGTGCAACATGGTGTTTTGAAGGGTTGGAACACTCAAATTTCCAAGTGGTGCAACAAGCCATTTCCTTTTGACAACAAGTGTATTGGCCTATGCGGTGGCAGCCATGCCTTTAATTGTCTCGGTGTAGTTAATGCAGATGTGATAAGCAGTTGGTTATGCATTTGATGTAGATTTGGAGGTGGATATTTTAGTGCATTTTGAGTCTAATTGCTATGTGTAATGAATCTTGCCTTGGTCATTCAATGTAGCACCAACACAATTCTTTCTTTGGTGCAATGAAATTGCAACAATTGCCCCATACCTAAACAACCTTTTTGTGGAAATTGAGGTGCAATATTTGGTTGGAGCAATAGTTCTTTTGTCGGCTAAATCTTTGGAGGCTTTGGATTCGATATCTTGTCTTGGTAATTTGGTGACAAAAGGGAATTTCAGACCTGTGTTTGAAGCGGTGTGATGGTGTGCATGGTTGGATTCATTCCAAATTTGGTGTGGTGAATGTGGACCTTGAAAGTGTGTTGTTGGCCTCCCCAACAGTTGGAATAACAACGTGAAATGGGAATTATTTGTGGCTGGGACCATAACACAATTACATTTTTTTTTTGTGGTGCAACGACTTATCTAGTGTAGTGTTTTATTGTAATGTTTTATTGAAGCAAATATTAATGCAACTATTAGCCTTATTAAGTGTTGATTGCAGTGGTGTAGTGGGGTTGGGTTTTGCTAGTGTGAGCAAGTTGGTGGTTCCACCAAAACGCGAGATTGAAGCGGTGCAAGTTGGTAGTCCTTCTAGTTTATTTAGTGTAGGATTTTTTTTACCCAAAGTTGTGAACATTTGTGCAACCAATTATTTTTCAGCAAAGGCATATTTAGGGAGTGAATTTCTTCTGTTCTGGCAGCAAGTCTCATACATTTTGGCGGTAGCAACAACAATTTGTTTCGGAAATTTCAGGCGATGCGGTATAAGAAGTTTGGTCCTTTCTCTTTTGTTGATTTGGTGCTTGCATTCATCCAAACCTGGTTTATCCAATGTGGCTACTAGAATTTGTGGTCGAATTCTCTCCAAGAAGGGGAGATGATGAGAGCCTAACCAACGGAAGGGTGGAACCCATCGAGAGCGACACGTCTTGAAAGCTCCATATATGCTATTTTGTGTTTTCTTTAATTAAGGGTTGTATTTAGGAGTTAAACCTTGTTTAATTTGACATAATTTTAGGACAACTTACTCTTAGACTATAAATAAAGAGTTGACTTCATTGTAAAGACAAATTTGATGAATTGAGAGTTTCTCTACACTTTTGATTGTGTCAAATCTCACAGTCTTATTTTGGGTGCTCCACCCAAGTGGTGACAATGGTCTTATCTTGAGTTTTCCAGTCAAGTGGTGACCCTCTTTCACTTATCTTGGTGTTATGCCCAAGTGGTATGACTTCCTTCGTTCGCTCCGCCCTCCGATCGATTCACGTTTCTACGTCACCCCTACTCCATCCCATTTTGTTAGTTTTCGTCCAAAGGTTCATACCCATTTCATGTGAGACCCAAATTCACCCCAAATCCAAGACAATCCCACATCATTGCCGAATAAAGCCACACACCTATTGGTGCTCAAAGCCCCATTCTTTTATAAACATATTGTTGCAACCAAGATCACGACGGGACGACAAAAATAATTTAAAAAATATAGAAGAGTCAGCACCATAGTTTATTATGGAAAACTATAGAAAAACCTTAAAAGAATGGTCTTTGAAACCAAATTTGAATTCGGGAGTTGGTTACATGTGGGGAAGGCATTAGCATCCCACAACATCTGTCTTAAGACGGTTCCCTCTTTAATTAAGTGTGCAAGGTAGAATTTTGGTGTTTAGAATATTTGTTATTCCCCAAAAAAATCAAACAAAATAAAAAACACATACAAAAATAATAAAGATTAAAAACAAAATTATTTTTTTTTGGCCCGATGAGGATTATACCTCGCTCCTACGTATTTCCATTTGGAAAATCAGGGATAACATAGTTCTTTATAAAAAGACTGGTTGATATTATTATCATTATTATTTTCTAAATTTTAGATATATATATATATATATATATATATATATATATATATATATATATATATATTTATTAATATCAAGAGAACCCGAGATTCTGCTTGATAAAAGATTTAGTTATCAAGCAAATCCAAGATTTGACATGATATTTAAAATGATTTTATAATTTTTATTTTTTATTATTATTAATTTTTTTAAAAAAGAATTAAAAGTGAGTGTTTTGATTATCAAACAAGTTCGAGACTTTCCATGATATTCAATACTTATATAAAAGAAATAATATAATTTATTATTTTTTTTATTATTATCTTTTTTAGGTAGAATTAAAGCCTACGAAAGAAACCTTTTCAATTATTAAGATAAATGGCATTCCAAATAAAAGGAAAGAGAAGGGTTGAGCATATAAATGACAAACCCAAAATCATTTAACGTGCGAATCTCAAATACATTTAATGATAAAACAGGTCAATCGGTCATACATTTAATATTATAAGAGAATTATGAATAACATTAGGAGCAAAGAGAGTTTACCTTTCAGGACACGAACATAGCAAAACTAACCGAAAGGATAGTAAGGTGACCCCCTTTTGCGTGTCTGCTCTAGTAATAAAAAAGAAGAGGGGTTTTTCAAAATTTTTTATGTCTTGCATTTGAGAATATATAGGCACTTTGAGTAACACTGAAATCCTAGTCTTTAATTATAATAAAATATATGAGGAAGGGATTGGTCGTGATGAAACATATTATAGAAATTAAATGGTCGCATAATATCCACGGTATTGATTAAAATTATTAACCAAATATTGCCTGTAATTACTAGAATCATATTTTTCGTCACATAAAGATCGTGATCAAATCATAACATATTATTCATATAATTGATTCTAATTATTACCAGAAATATTTTCTTCTAACTATTAAAATCGTACCATTCTCTAAAAAACATTATTATCTGGAACATTTGCTTCTAATTATTAAAATAATACCTTCCCATACTTACAACGCAAAGAGACACACCACATAAGTGTAAATGCAAGATATTTATTCAAATTATTATAAAAAAAATTGCTCCCAATATTATACCCTTCTCTAAAAACAAAACTATGAAATGTCCTTTTCCGACATGTCATGTGAAGAGTGTAAATAGCAAAGAGTGGGGGTGAAAATATGTACAAAACATTTGGGCTCATGAAAAGCGTGTATAATTAAAAATAAATTATATTCTCCCTTCTCTTGGTTTTTTCTTTTTTTTTTGTTTTTTCTCATGTTAGAATTAAAGTTAAAAAACCCTACCATCAATCAAAACGTATTCTTTTAATTTTTTATTTTATTTATTATTATTATTATTATTTTATATATTATTTTATTATTATTATTATTATTTATTTTTTAACAAAAAAAAAATGCATTTACTCAGACAAAATTGGGTGTTGACACATATAATCCAACTTATGAGTAGCAAAGACTAAATAATGCAATTACTTCAAAAATAAGTATTTTATCTTGTCTTTCAACAAATTATAATTTGTACCATTTAAAGTAATTATTATTGTATTTGTCTCTACCATTTAGCAAGTAAATATAGCCCAAATAAACTGGTTTTTTGATACCATTGTGATATGGTAAACAACAACAGAACAACCAAACTAATCAAATATGTGGTAAAAATAATTATCCTAACTTGCATTAATCAATGAAGAGTAATAACAATCGAAAATAAAAAAGAAAATGACAAAATGTTTCTTTGACATAAGAAAACATAAAAAATTGTGAATGCAAGCCGATCAATCAAACTTTAATAAGATTAAATAAGGACATAAGAATGTAAAAAAAATGCACAAATAATTTCTTACAAGTAGTTAATGTACATAAAAATAATAAAACTTTCAAATTTGGAAAACAAAAAGAAACCAAAAAATAGAGCATTCGTACGTTGTTTGGTGAAGTTGTTTGGTGAATGACGAAACTAGTTTCTCTTCTATCTTTTACTCAATCAAAGGATGTTAAACTAATATATAGTCTCGTCCCATAGATCTCTCTTCGTCTGAATTAAGAAAGATAAAAATAAACTGTGAATACTATGAATCATATCAGAACCATTCCATTCCCAGCTCATATCAAAGCAACTCCATAAATATTGTGAATAATATCAGAACCATATAAGTGTCCTATTCATATATTCATTTCTCTGCGGGTATTATTATTTCCTTTCATATACAAAGTGTAAAATTAATAGTATAAATCCAAATTCTCCCCAAAAGAAAATAATGAAAAAAGACACAGAAACCAACAATAGAAAGCTATTCCATTTCGAATTTCACAGCAGCCAAGTAACAGAAAGCTTGCATGTCATTGCTGAAATCAAACTCAGACTAATCCCAATAATGTTTTTGTTCACATGTGAAGGACATAATGTTTCATAAGATTGGACAAACCTCAATCAAAGATTGTAATGTTTGCTAGATTGGATTAACCAACTAAGATTTTGCACGAGAAACAGTGCATCACCATGCTACCATCCTCAATGACCCAAAAACAAAAATGAAAAATTCAATGTTTTAAACCTTCAATTTGGATACCCATTTACCTTATTTTTTTCTAAAATTCTAGCCACACCAAGAAAAGCCGTAAAAATTTCGCCATTGTCAGGGATCGATTCCAGGTCATCCACGTGACAGGCGAAAATACTCACCACTATACTACGGCTCAATTTTTCTTTTTTTGTATTTTCAAATATAAATCTAAACAATTCATATAATTTGTTACACAAGTCATAATTAATTAGTCACTACAAGCTATCATAATTAATGCATGATTAATCTAATACATTGAATTTAGCTACACTAAACTTGGTATAGTGATTTTGTACAAAGATGATTAATGAAGTCCTAAACCCACTTGTTTAAAAAATTGTTAACAAAATATGAAAATTATTCAAAACTAACCATTTCGTTTGACACGGAGAAAAAATATCTTTGAAATTTTTTGTTCTATTCTAAAAAGTGAATACCAAATATCATTATGTATTCATATTTTATTTAAATCACATTATAGATTGAATTTGTTTCTTTCTCTTGTCAGATTTATTTTAGAGAGATGATGCATGTATTTTACAAGAAAGAAGTTGAAATAAATAAAAAAAATATTAAAATATATTAAATATTTGGAGAAAACACACACACGCACACGCACACGCGCACACACACAAATACACACACGCACACACACACACACGAACTCAGATAAATTTTCTCAAATATTATGAATTACAACAGAAGTGGTCATGTGGAAGGGAATTTAGGCGGGTAGAATAGTCCAAAAGATTGTTATGAAAGCAAGAAACTCTATCAGTTCAATCTCCATTAGCATGGCATAAAGCAAGAGGGGATGAGAATTACAAATTGGTGACATGAAAACCATGATATTTGACAAGTCCTCCAGTTCATATATTCATTTCTCTATTGTTGCTATTTTCTTCCATATGCAAAGTGTTAAAGTGAATAGTACAAAACCAAATTCGCCCCAGAAGAAAAGCAACAATAATAGCCACCCATGCCCTTATGAATTTCACAATTGACACCACTCACTCAGTACTAGTGAAGTTGGCATAGCTTGCATTGTTAAAATCAAACTCAGTATTTGCATGCCTAGCACATAATGTACTTTTCAGTATGCAAACAAACAAGAAAGAGTGCACTAACAACACACACATTGATAAGGTAAACAAGCGTATAATGAAACCAAAATTAAAGAGCAAAATGAAAGAGTGCAAAGATAAAACCACATTGAAAAGAGAAACAATATACAAGGAAGGAAAAACAAAACCAAAATCACCATTGTTAGGGATTGAACATAAGTCATTCATATGACAAGCAAAAATACAGACTACTATACTCACCACTATACTACAATGACCTTGTTGATAAAAATTTATGTGTTAATTTATAAATCCAAAAAGCATATTAACAACGATATCGTATGTAAACAGTAAATAAATTCTAAAATTTGTTCATTTCTTTTAAAATTAAACGTATAACAATATTTGATATTTTATTTAAATTTATAATATGGACTTAATTTGTTTTTCTTTAGTTAAGTTTCTTTTATTTTTTCTCCCTGCAAATAATTATAGAGAGAATCATATATTTCTAGTTACATTTATTTTCTTAGTTGACATTGAAACAAATATAACAAATTAAAAAACAAATGAAGATTCTATTGGCTCCCCTTGTTGGAGTCTTTGAATTTAGTTTTTTTTAATTGTATGTTGGGTTAATGAATGAGTAACAATAATTACTTCGAAAAGTTAAATTTGTTATATTCACAAAATGATTTGACACATTGATGGCCCATTAATAGGTTATGGTTATAAAGACATTAACTTATACTAGATGTGATGGAAAAGATTAGATTTATGTAAAAGGTAATTCAAATATATGAAAAAAAAGCTTTTTTCTACTAAATGACTCTCTAATTTAAAATTTTACATTCATTAAGCGTCTGTTTGTTTGCATACATTGTATTGTAGACGAGGATTTGTGAAGACAGATTTTAAAATTTTTTATGTTCTTATTGCATGATTTGAAAAGAAAAGGGAGAGTTGATTTGCAAATATGTTCTCAAAATTCATCTCTTCATTTTGTAAAGATTTGAGAAGATAATAAATCATTTTACATTTATACCCTCTTTAAATTTTATATAAATATATATTTATTAGATTAATTATTAATTACAATACATTATTATTATTTTATTAATTATTATATAGATATATATATTATTTATTATATATAAAATAAATAATAATAATAAATATATATATATATATATAATTAATAATATATAATAATTATTAATAATTAAAATATTATTTAAAATATAATAATTAATATATTAATATATAATAACTAATAATATATATAATTATATATATAATTTTTTTATTTTAAAATTTTATATAATTTAAATATTTTTTTTAATTTGTATTAATTAATTATAATTATTTTTATAACATCAAATTATAAAATCATTTTTTTTATCAAGGGTATTTTGGTAACTTCTTAATTCTATCTATTTTTACAATTAATTTTATCTATCACATCAATCAAATCTCTCACTAACTTTTATAAAACTTATCTCCAAATCTACTCACTTTACTCTCTAAATCCACTTAAAGAAACACAAAAATTCATCTATCCAAATCTACACAAATTCATCTTCACACTCTCCCCCATATCCATCCCTCCAAGTGAACACACCCTAAAGGATTGGTGTAGAGATCTTTAATATAAATTATATTTCTAATTGGGACAAAAGGCTTAAATGGATAGTTAGATAGGCGATTAAGAAACATATGCTATATGCTATAACTTGTCCATGATACTTTAATAGCATCGTGAAATCTATAAACACAAAGTTTATTTTCTATGTCTGAATTTTAAAAATCACTTTAAGGTCTATGTAAATCAACTCAGTGTTGCAACCACGGTCTATTATATATGTAATTCTCTATGCCAAGTAAAGCTTTAGTCTCCTCCTAGTTAGCAATGATGTTTGGGTTTACTTAACATAACCAGTAGCAGTCTCTCTTGCTATTGGAAGACAAACTATTGGAGGTTGTTTTTTTCTACTAAACCATTGAATGTCCTTTCCTCACCACTCCTTGAAAAAATGGCACAAAAGAGAGAAAGAATCTCCCATTACCAAGTTATAACAATCACCCATAAATATAAAATATCATAATTCAATGCTACAATTATATACTAGAAATTTTAAATAATTATTGATAAGATCTTTGAAAGATTATAATCCATATGTTTATCACAAGACAAAAGACAATCAAAATAATTATGATGCAGATTACATGTGATTTTTAACATATACCGACAAAAAACAGAAGGAATGAACTTGCCCCGATCTCTATAGCCTCGTCATTCACATAAGTGTCATTTTGTCTCTTAAGAGTTATCTTCCACATTTCAACTCATCCAATATTTATATCGGTCTCATTTTTTTATATGTTCAAAGAAAATATTGTATGTAAAAAAATCATAGTATATTATAATTGAGAGCAAAATATCAATAAAAAAATATCAAATTATCCCTTCTTGACAAAAGCATAGCACTAGTAGTATGAGGAATAGTTTTTTTTTTCTTATATCTCTATTTCTATTACACATACCCCACAAAATGAAAAAGAAATTAGTTTTTACAAATTCACAAGTCAAACTTATTGTAGATATACTAATTAACAATTTTGTATCATTGTAGAAGGTTTGAGGGGATAATCAACAAAAACAGCCTATTGATCCATGTTAAAACCTTATGAAACATTCTTGATAAGGTCATTTCTGTTAACAAGTGGATCATAAAACTCATTCCCAGGTTTGCATTTGTACTCCCTCCACAATTTTCCAATTGTAAACATAACTTCTCTTTTTGCTAATTCTTCATTTACCTTGGTACAAAATCGAGTCTTTAAATGATACAAAAGTTAATACACATATTTTCTATAAATGAAGAAATATTGGAGAAGTCAACATGTAGGTTAAGTTTCCTATAATACACTCTCCTACATATTATTCTTGTAAGTATTTGACATAATTGACCAGCTTTCAAAACTTATAGAGAACAAGATATGATTTACTACTTGCTAGCCACAAACTCCTACAAGTCAAGAGGATGCTTCTCCAATTGGTTGATATTTATCATCATAGTTCACCACCACACGTAATCCATTAGGCAAGAAATTTCTAAAGCATATATGGATAAAGATTTAAGAAACCTAAAACACACATTAATGATTCAAGATGAAAAAAATGAGTTTGGACCATAAGAAGAAGACATATATGAAAAATTTAAACGGTAGAAATGAATCACAACATGTAAAACAAGTGATGAACAACACATGTAAAACAAGGAAAAGTACAAAACACTTATGTCTTGAAGACCTTGCTCTTGATACTAAATGATGGCAACCAAATGAGCTTCAATCTCCTTGAATGGATGGAAAGCACATGGAATGAAGTTGGAATTTTGGAAGCTTGTGGTTGAGAGGCTAATGAATGAGTTTTTGTTCGATGGTGATAAGAATTCCTTGAGAGAGGCGAGACCAACTCTTAAGGAAGAAAGCCTAGAGTAGTCTAGAAAAAGAAGATTAGTCTAGAGTAACTCCGATAAAAAGTGAAAAGAAATTTGTGCATCAATTCAAACCTCATTCAAAGTAAATTTGATTAGAGGAGGGAGCCTTTACTTATAGGCTACTAATTCGGTGCAAAGGCTTGAAAAAAGAGAGGGAGAAATTCAAATTTGAACTCTCCAAATTGGCTCCAAAACAAGTCATGCTTCAAGTATGCTATGCCATGTGGCACATGATGCTTCTCATATTGCAACATGTGCAAATGTGAGCTAGAGCTCGCCAATCATGTGAGTGACTAGACTAGGGTTTCTCTTGCCCCATCTTAGCCTAATTGAAAATCCTATGTAGGTTGTTCTAACTTAGACACACATAAATTCGAACTTCCAAGCCCAAAACTACACTACGACCTATAGGCCCAAGGCCCAAAATATGGCTTAATGTAAAGCCCAAATATTTATATACTACTAGGCCCAAAATAAACTTATTCTAAATATTTGCATTAATTTTGGCCTATAGAAATAAAAGCTTGGGCCTGCTCAGCTCAGTTTAGACCTAATCTTGATGTATGTCATCAATGTTGATAACAAACTCCACTATTCTTACATTTGAAATTTTGACAAGGTAAGGCCCTACCCATTTGAAAAATCATTTTTTCATAATTCACTAACACGTACATAAAAAAATCTATCATCATAAATTTAAAAATTTTCTCAACATTTCACATCGATCTCCAAAGTTGTTCCTGCAGAGAACAAATAAAGTATGTCAGACACAAGTATTACCTTTCCCTGGTCCGCTATATCTTCAATAGGCTTCTTCCTGGTTGACATGTATCGTTTATAAACATCTCGGAATGGTCGGCTTGGACCAGGGAGGGGTTACCTGCAGAAGGGACTCCGAAGCTCAAGTCAGCGAAATCTCTTCAAAAAGTCAAATCTGGTGATTAGGGAAGTAATGAATGCGTACCTTTAATTCGTGGGGTCCATGCGTATTTATAGATTATTAATTATGTCTGGCCACGTCATGGGCTGGGCCTTTGCTTGGGCCTGGGCTCTAGCCTAGGCCCTTAGTTTGATTATTGGTGACTGATGAGCTTTACTAGAGCGTTCTGTCTTTCGCTAAGTCCCTGGTTATCTTCATGAAGTTGTCGGCCTAAGCCGGTTACCCTTTAACGACTTAGGTCGCTATTGTTGTTTTCGACTTGTTTTATCAATGTCGCTTCTTAGTGGTTAAGTCCGAGTACCTTAGCATGTATATGGTACTTTCTATTAGGCCGACTAGGTGCAGTACACCAGTCTCCCAGCCTTTGTCGATATAGTTATGTCGGTAAAGGATGACAAGTGTCCGCTGTTCTTCGCTTAGGCCGACTAGGTGCGGTACAAAAGTAAACAAAATGAAAGTGTTATAACTACATTCAAGTATGCATCCGAAGACCAACGCAGAATGGTTTGAACCAAAATTTTATCATGTATAGACTCACAATGTCCACACGTAAACAAATTATGAAAAATAATTTTTTAAAAGTGTCTAATTTGACAATTCAAGATTTAAGACAAATTATTAAAGTTTAATAATTTACACTAAATCTCAAATGAAAACTAAGATTCGTTCAATGTCTACGTCTAAAATTATAATTTAAATAACTAAAAATATATAATATAAACTAATATATTAATTTCACTATATTTTCTATGAATTTTTAAAATATATATATATATATATATATATATATATATATATATATATATATATATATATGACTTTAAAATATAACAATTTTAACAAATTCTAAATCCTAAACCATAAAACTCATATTCAAGGGAACATTCAATCATAATTATGAGTGAATTTTTTACAAACAATCATGCATAATCTGAAAGTAAAAGTGTAGGAAACTAACCTCAATGCAGCAAAATAACCGGAGAGAAAATTGTTTCCCAAGAAAACGCACACGAGAAATAAAAAGAAAAAACCTTCTTTTGGTCAACAATGAAAGCTCCGTCGCGAAAAAAATAAAGAAAACCTTTTTTTCGTCACTGGAACGTTTTCCCGCAAGGAGAGGTTAAAGAGAAAGACCATTGTTTGAATTTTAAAACAGATTTACAGTATCACTTTTATAAGTGAGATATAAATATTATTTATTCGAAAATATTGTTCATTTATTTATAAAAATACCACTGCATATTATTTATTATTTATGTATGTTATTTCATGTCAAATGTAGATTTAATGACATGGATGAAAATTTTTGTGTTAGTGCTTCTTATATATATATAAAAAAAATGCAAGGAAATTTTTAAGACCTAACTTCTCAATGTTCATGTTAGTAATAAGTTATTGTTTTCATAATAAAAATTAAACATATGTCAAAAATTTATTCTTTAATATGAAAGTTTTCTTAAGTTGTAACAGTTGCTGAAAGAATCTAGAAAATCCCTTCTACTTATATGGTAACATGCCATTAATGATGGTTGAAATTTGAGTTGACAAGTTTGTTAGAATGTCCAGTTTTCATAATAATACAAATGTTAGCTTTTATAAATAAAAAAAAAAAATGAAAGAAAAAAAAGCCTTAATGTGTGATTTAACCAACGTCGTATCCAAGTTAATATCTTAAAATATGATATGATAAATATTTCTCCCAAAACAATATTACCAGAATAAGTTAAATATCAAGAATATGAATAAGTGTTTAAAATACATATGTTCATACATTGCATTATATTTACATGTGCATATAATATACAATATCCAATATTGTTTAAACATATATTATTAATACAATACAGTACAATTAAATAAAGAAATGTAAAAGTCATTAGGTTTATACATTATATGTAAAGTGTTAAACATAAAAAACATATAATTATAATAAAACTCAATTTATCAACTAATGAAAGTAAGAGTGTCACTGAATATGAACCCTACATGAAATAATATAACACAGACAACTATTTTCTTAATGTATAAAATTCAGTAAAATTACCTTGTAAAATACAATAGTAAAATAGATTATACTGTGTACATAAAAGACAAACTTGCAAATTTTACTACAAAGACGAACAATTTATTGATAGAAAGAGATAATAAATAGGCTTGTTTTTTTAAACTATATTACGAAGCATGTTGTGTATTTATTATTGCATTTACCTGTTCATCATACACCATATGAACAAATGAAAGTAAATAATTGGAAAACCAAATGTTCTTTTTTATTAATTGCGTGATAAACATTTTTTTTTCATTTTTTAAACTATAGTATTTTTAACTAATTAAGAAAATTGCTAAAATTGTTACTCAAATGCATAAGAATTATGACAACCTTCCACATCATTTATTGAAAAATCCATCACTATATTAATGTCACTCCACTTTATCTTATAAAATATGTTAAATTTTATGTATTAAATACTGTTGGATGATTTGCTGTTATTAGAAATTGAAAAGCTTGTATGAAAGTATAGAGTAAATAAATATGATGTAATTAGAGACTAAAAGTAGATTTGCAAAACACTTATTGTTGGGTAGATTTTATCAAAGAACTTGTATATATAAAAGAACAGCAATGTGACCTGTAGTTTTAAAATTAAATTATATAAATAGCCAATATTTTGTGAGAGATTAATCTTATATATATGTTATGATAATGAATTTTATAATTAAATTATTAAGTACGTAAAGTCTAATAATAAGAAAATAATAAAATTTTATTATCCTGATATATTTTTTTAACTATACATAATATATAAAAATATTAATGTTGAGCTATGTGCTTGAAATATTAAATAGTTTAAGATAAATCAAAACATTTCTTGATATCATTTATATATTAAGAAAATTGAATCCAACGTCAGAAATAATTATTCTTTTAAAAGAATTATATTAATTAATTTGTTTTTTATAAAAGAATGTCTGTTCCTCATTTTTTGGAGGTCCCATATACACATTGCTTTTTCAAACTCATCATTAATATTAATACTGTATGATGAAAAACCCTGAAAAATATCACCCAGTTGGAAAAGTATACACATAAATGAAGGAAACTGAAACACCAAGACTTTACATTGGACTGATGATGATAACAGTGATGTAAATGGCTGCAATTTAAACACGTCTCATTACTGCAAACCAAAATAAATAATTAATAAGCTTAATAGAATATTAATTTTGTTTGTTTTGTTGAATCAATATTATATTTTTCTGAGAACCAGAACAAAAGAGATTGGTCTAATATCCTCCTTAGCCATTTCTTGATCTACCAATCTTGCATAATTTTCAAACAAACTGTCCAAGATTCTCTCTCCAAAGTGGTGTGAGATCATTGATTCTTGAATGGCCCTAACTGCTACAGCAACCTGTGTTCCATAGCTTTCACTGCCATCTTCACCTTTCTCCATTTCAAACATCTCCAGCCTCTCCAACTTCAATGACCCTTCTTTCTTTACCTCTTCTTCTATCTCTTCCTTTGATGGTGCATAGAAATGTACATCATATGAATCAAACACTTCTTGCTCTATTTCTCCCTGAAAATCAATATCCAAAAATCAAGAAAAAGGTGACAGAACAACTCATTCACTCATTCATAGTTATCCATATATACCTTTTACTGAGTACCTGGTCAGAACTTGAAGCAGAAAAGAGAAAGAGTAAAGTGCATTCATAGTTATCCATACAGTTCTATTTTAACAAAAGCAAAGTCCTTGATTATATATATATATATATATATATATATATATATATATATATATATATATATATATATATATATATATATATATATATATATATATATATATATATATATATATATATATATATACCTCAAAAAACATATCCTAGGTATGTGTGGAATGTTAATGATATTACATAATTTGATTCTTAAAATCAACTCCAAAAGTATATCATATGGGTCAAAAAGTATTTCTGTTTTGCTAAATTATCTTATCGAATAGTTCATATACAATTTTATATATTCAGTTTTATAGACAGATTATTAACTCTAGTTTTATATATTCCATGAACTTTTAAAACTTGTTTTTTATGACAAAAGAGCTTATGATAAAACTGACAACTTGATAATGCAGGTTCGCCAATAAAATTACAACCAAAATCGTTTCATTGACTCTGATGTCAAGCCAGCTAATTCTGATTAGCTGAAGTTAGCCACTAACAACAAAATATAGCAATCGAGATAAATCATTGAAAGATCATGTCAGTTGTCAAATATTTGGTTCAGTAATTAAGAGGGAAGTTGCAAGTTTTCAACTTTATTTTGTCCTTGTATGTTGAATTCCAATTTGGCAGCTATAACAGCAACAATAATAATGATAATGAGATAATGATGATGCTGGTGTGTGTGTGTGTCCTCTATGAACGTACCTGTGAGACTAGAGTAGCAAATGAACGGGAAAGAATCTCCCAAAAGAAAGAGTTGCCTCTGTCAACATGTTCTGGGCCCCTTCTTCCCAGAAATATGAGAACCATTCTCCCACCTAGTACCAGTTCTTCGGATCTTGACCGAAGGAACAAGGAAAAATCTTCTTGGAATTGAAGAGAGTATGCTTCAGACACCACTGAAGGGCTTGCCTCACAAATGTAAACACAACCTTTGTTCAATGGTGTTTTGTGCTCATCATAGAGTGCTGGAGGAACCTGCATGACACAAACCACCAATAACTACTCCAAAGTATATGTTCCCAGGTACAAGAATGAAACATGGACATCCAAACAGTATAACTGTCTCTTTCTTGTATCAATCACATCATATCACTTATTACCTTATCATAGTAACACTTGTGTGAAGAAAACAACAGTATAGTTGTAAATATGGGTAAATAAAACAGTATAAGTTAAACAACATGATATGATCCTATTAAGAGGATTAAAATTAAGAAACGATAGTACTATTTCTTAAATAGAATCGTATTAAAACATGTGAAAGGAAGGAGAAGGTGGATGGTACCCTTGAAAGCCAGTGAAGACTGTAGGAGGAATGGACAAAGTGCAAGTAACTGTTTGGGAATAATCTTCCATAGAATGAGCCAGGGTAGCCACCCATGAAAATGGAAGGGAGGCCATTTTTCCTGTCTTGCCTGAGCAACTTGTGAAACTCTGGCAGGGCCTTGAAAATTGAATTGAAGTCATTTGTTGGGAGATCATTGAAGTAGACCCTGAACTCAGTGGAGTGGTGCATGATCTTGTGGCTTATGGCTTGGATGGTGTGAAAGATATCTTTGATGATTGAAAGGGTGTTGGGTCCAGAGGAACAGCCCAAATCAGCAATGCCTATGCTCTTGGGAGTTGTTGCAAGGTAAAGCTCCTCAACTGTTTGTATGATTATGTGCTTCACCTTATCAGAGGCTTTCTTCTGCAGAAACAAGATTAAAGCAGGTGAGTTATAAATTATAATCACAAAGAATTCAATTGTGGATTGAGATGAGAGAAGGAAAGAAAGAACCTGCAGTGAAGAATTCTTGGCATAACTAGTTTTGCCAACTCCTCCAGTCATGTGGAAGGCTTTCTCTACATCCATTTTTTTTTTCTTTCAGTTGGATGAAGCCTTTCTAGCTTGTTAGTGAAGTTGTGGCCATCTTTTAAAGGGAGATTTCAATTCAATGATGTGGCCAATTGCTTTTCTTTTTTTCCTTTTTCCTTTTCTATTTTTTCTTTAGCCCTGCTCTTCCAACATGTATGGCACATTACTAATTAATCATGGGATTTCTGAATTAATCACCTTTAGAGTGGCACAGGTGCTGATGATGGTGCTTGAGCAACAAGAGTAACCAAGCAATGTGGTTAAGTTAAGTTAAATGTTTGATTAAATTTTAGTCCAAAATGTTGTGTGTATGGAAGAGTACTCAGAGAGCAGGAGTTGATGTATTTGGTGATTGATCCCTCTCCCCTTCCCTAACATAAAGGGGTTAACGTATGGGGTGGTGGTTTTGCCTTTTTCTTTGTTGACACTAATCATTCAATCTGTCAAAAAGTTTGATGTTAGGCATGATTCAAGTGTAAGTCCTATAGTGGATATTCACTATTTTGTCCCCGCAAAAGTTTTATCATTTGGTTACAAGGGCCTGTGATTGAGTAGGAGTTGGACCAACTTGTGATGGTGCCAGTCACTGCTACTTTGTCTGGATCAACAACTTTGAGTCCATCAAATCAGTATAGCTTTAGATGGGTAATTAGATATTATATTTTACAGCACATATTTCCTTAAATTCAAAACCATTTTTTCAATTACTCCATCTTTTAGTTCAACCAGTGACCTCAGTTTGAGTGTTGGATACCAAATTATGTCAGATGTTTCTGCTATGTACCTTACCCTCTACAACCATCTAGTCTGATTGTGATGGTATACTATTCAAATTTTTGGAATCAAGAATCAAAACCTGAGTATAACTCTCATCTTGAGTAAATTGAAAAAAGTTAACTAGCATGCAAGAAAAAAAATCTGAAAATTAATTCATTTTCTGAATTTGATTCATATTTCATTGTTGTGGTAAATCATGTATAGACATCCATTCTTAAAAAGTAGACTAAGTCTTAATTAACTTTAAAGAATCAGATTGTAAGGGAAAATTTGCATTCACTCTATATCTATTTTATCTCTGATTGATGTGAGATATCTAACACTCTCTTGTCATGTCGAGATATATTCAGTTTAAGTATAAGACTAGATGTTAGTTGGTAATCTGATAGGAGTGCAATAGGTCCAACAAACAAGTAGGTGATATAATAGACTCAATAATACTAAATCTCATCAGAATAAGTTTCGGATGACCTGATATCACAAAGAAAAAAGAATTTAAATTTTAGTGAATCTTACCAGAACAAATTGTAAAGTAAAGTTTATATCCACTTATATATTATAAATCTGTCTCGACGTGAGATTTTCAACATCTATCCCAAACAAAGTGATGAGAAAAGAAAAATAGTTTGAATTAGTGGAAAGAAGGCATGAGTAGATGACAAGTGTGGGAAAATGTGGTGCTTAGTGGCATGAACATTCATTCATTGCTTCATGCCTGCATGCAGTGGGAAAAGACATGATTTGTCCCACTGCAGTGGGTGAAGCATGAAAGGAAGGTAGAGTTTTGAAGGCAGTGGTTACCAATTGGGCACTCTGGGAATGGGTAGATTAGAGTGAGCACAACAAATTGACGAAACCAACGGTTGTTGTCATGTACAAAGTGTCAAAAACTATGAGTATGGTGAAGCAGAACAAGGAAAATTTTTACCATAAAAAGGTGTCCGAGCGTGATTGGGTTGAAAACTTTGAGAAATGAGGAGGGCCCATCATTATTATTAACACTAGCTTTGGTTTGGCCGACTTTGAACTCCATCAATAATTAGTTAAGAGAATTATGTTTTCTCCCAAAAAGAAAAACCCTCTCTATTTTTTCTTCATACCCTTCTATCAAAATTAGTAAATGCCTCATTTTATTCATGTCAAACAATCACTAACAATTGAATTTTGTTAATGAAACTCCCATAAAATTGGACTAAATAAGTCAATGTTTAAACAACAAACCTTGTCAAGTTTTTTTTCCTAATCATAAGGCTTTTTGTTTTTTTCTGGAGTTTCATTTTCAAAATTCAAACTCAAAATCATTAGTTAAACTAAAATAAGTTTATATATATATAATCTCTTTTTTATTAGGATTGTTCAAAAAGTGTGAACTAGACATCCAAATTTTTATTCAATTGAATCAAATTGTGTAAAAAATCTAAAATGTTCCTAGATACAATTTGTTTAAACTAGATTAAAATATAACTTTTTTTTCTAATTTATTAATTTCAATCTATTTTTTAATTATGAAACACTAAGATTTATTTTTAAAATAAAAAATAATTTAAATTTAGTTTTGAAAATATATTTATTATAACTTATTATCACTATTATTACTTTTTTAATATTGTGTTATCATTATTCTTTTAACCATTAACATTAGTAATACTTCAAATAACGCATCATCTATTTTTAGAATGGTCATATTCTTAAGATTATCATATCATCACATATGTCAAAATGGATTTCAATGGATGAGTCAATCTCGCTCACTATAGGTTAGAGTTAGGTTAGGTAGAACAAATTTAGGTTTTCTTTTAAATGTGGATCAAGCTGAATCCAATTAACTTATGGATTAAACGAGTTCGAGTTAGTTGGAGGTGAGTTAACATTAACTTGTAACCCACCAATAACAATCCTTTATTAACTTTTACCTATCAAGAATAAAATCCTAAGAAAGTCAATCCACTAACTCACCAACTTATGAAAAATTGAGTTGAGTTACAAAATTTTTAACTTACAAAAAAAAATGAACCGAGTTGAAATGACTCATTTTTAGCTCTATCTGTAGAGAGTCCATGTAAGTCAGATTAACTCACTTTAACACCCCTACCACGATACAACTATACATTTTATATAATTTTAGGAAATAAAATCACTTTTAAAAATTATTAGTTGGTTATAGTTTTTTTAAAATTTTCAAAACTTCTAACTAAGTGTTTTTATGCATTTGACTTTTGACTTTTCATTAGATAGATGTAAATGGTAATAGTATATTCTTTAATATACTTTCATTATTAAGTTAAAGTCATAAAATTATTAGTGAGATTTATTAAATAAAAAACGAAACCTATATTATTTTACAAGATCAAATCAATTTTTCACATCTCTTTCGACTTGTTTCAGAAAAGCTAAGGTTTTATTATTGTGTTTGTGCTTGTTGATAAGAGATAGTGTGAAAACTTATAAAAGTATTCTAACCTAAAGTTGATCTACGAATTCGTAGGAAAGTGACGTGTGGAAACAACATTCACTTGTTAGTTTAGGAAAAGTTTTGCAAAACAATTTTGAGAAAATATTAATATATAGAAATAATTAAAAATGATAAGTTAGTCAATTTTATTATTTGTTTAAGTGATTTTATTAATATTAATTTTATAGTTTTAGTAAATTAGAACTAATAGTGTATATTAAAAGAAAAAAAATTAATGTTAGTTCTTCAAACTTTATTTATATGACTGAAGCCAATGAATTGCAACCATGAAACCAATGAATCGTGGATGAATTAGAACCATAAGTAATCCTAATGAAGGTAATCTTCTTTCAATAAGTGAATATTTTAGAACCCTTGATATGAGTGACGTAAAACAAAGAATTAAGAATCTTTTAATTTGAGAAGGGAAACATCGCATCATAGAAATATAAATGGTTCGATGAGTCTGATAAACAATCGATCTAAAAAGAATATTAATCAATCAATTTAAACTTTTTATATCTCGATGCATTATTGTGCGAAAAATTGATTAATAATAAAGTAAATTTAGAAATGTAGGAAGAAATAATTCATTTAAGAATATTATGTTTGTGCAAGTGAAAATGAACTCAAATCTCTTAAAATTAGTTTTATTTATTTAAACTTTATAGATAAAAAATGTAATATAAAAATAATAGAAGAATAAAAAAATTAAATTCAACATCTTTAAGTGTTTTGTTTACTATTCTTCATAAAAAATATAGTTTCGTTTCAGTAGTTTGTATAATACTTTAATGTGAATTATCAAAATATAAATTATTTTGCGATGATGGAAGAACAAGAACAAACAATTAGTTTTTTTTTAAAAGGATAACCCAACTTTAAAAGCTATCCTAATAAATTCATCTACAGTTTAATTCTGAGACTAAACTTATTTACATTTTTCACGTTCAAAATTTACTTTCCAGAGAGTTCAATTCCCCATCTTGTTTTATAATTTTTTTTTATCGATAAATGTTTGTTCTTAATATTTTATATGAGTAAGAGGAATTGGATCCACAAATCTCTCATTTTCTCTTCCGATTTTACCACCAAGTCAAGAATTTAATTTGTAAGAGAATCAAATTTTGACTAATTTTCCAAAATGTTTGAAAGAAAAAACAAATAACTAATTTATTTAATTAAAAAAATACTTAGATAAATACATTTCCTCTTTAATTAATGTTGAGTATTAGTCTGTCTTTAGTCTCTCTCGTGTATCAAAATTTGGTTTCATATTAATTGAATTCTAGCTTAATATTCTTTATTAGTTTTTGAAAAAAAATAAAGAAGAGGAGAATTTCATGATTACATTCACCCTTGAGAATTCAACTATTCAAAAACCGAATTCTCACAATGTAAATTATAAATGTATGTGTTGAAGGTACCAAGACATCGAAGGAGGGTATTGAGGTAAAGATATCAAAAGGAATAATATAAGTAAGATGATATTCTTGAGAACAAGATTAAGGGAAGGATGTGACATGAGATATCAAAGAAAAGAAATCGAAATAAAAGCCAACATAGAAAGAATGATATAAGTAAGATGATATTCTTGAGAACAAGATTAAGGGATGATGTGACATGAGATATCAAAGAAAGGAAATCGAAATAAAAGCTAACATAGGATGAATGATATAAGTAAGATGATATTCTTGAGAATAAGATTAAGGGAAGGATGTGACATAGGATATCAAAGAAAGGAAATCGAAATAAAAGCCAACATAGGAGTGAAAGTGAAAAAAAAAATGATTGAGAATTCAAATAGAACATTGAACATATTCATTAGACAAAATCAAAAGGATGGACAACCCGAGATCGAGAAGAAAGTTGATATATGATAACATGTGTAAAACATGAGCTTGACTTGACAGACATAACTGACATAACCTAAATAGTTTTAAAACAATTATTACCATTCATGCAATCTTATTTTATTTTATTTTAATTAACTATCAGAAAGAACGAAAAATATATATAAGTTATTCAAATATAAAAAGATGATAAATCGTGCTTACAATTTAAATATTACGAGGATGTTCCAAACATAAAAAATGACAAAAAATAATTTTCAAATAAATGAACTTTGAATAAAATTTTTAATTTTATTTTCTTTTCCATTTAAAAGAGAAGGAAGAAGAGATTTTAAAAAAATAATAACAATTTAAAATTCGATTATGATTGAATCTTGGTATGGAAAGAAGTACTTTTTTCATGTAAACATTTTCAACCTGAAAAGAAAGAGAGTATTATTTATGTAAATATTTTCGACACTATGCTATTTAGCAAAATAAAATAAAATGTACTATTTGAGTGAAAAAATGGATTTATTAGGATAATTTTTTAAAGAAAAAAAAAAGTGTAGTCTGAAAAAGAGAAAAGAAATGAAGAAAGATGAGTTGATAATAATAATTTACGTTAGTGTGTACTTTTGATGAAGGTAGGTGCGGTTTATCCTGAAGGAGGTTTGGTCATTTAGGGAAAGTTGGTAAAAAGTAATGGGTGAAAGGATAAGCGACTGAGGCGTGGCTTATTAACAGAAATGAGAAAAGATAGAGTGAGGAAGAACGTTAGATACGTAACGTGCTGGAATTGCAGACCCTTTCGCAGTTCTTTCACTTCTTTTTACTGTCAAACTCCATTACACGTGCGAATATTCCCTCCTTTGACCACGGAACCCCATATAAATACAACCTTCTCTTTGCTACTACATCTTCAATTTCACTTCTAACCCAAAACCCAAAATTACTTTTTTTTTTTTTATCAAATTAATTTAGAAAACCCAATGAAGCCTTAATCCAATGAGTGAAAATTTTGTCACTAAAGATGTTGCATCTCCATCCTTGAACCGATACATGGTATCTAAAGACACTCTAGAGACAAACATGGTACTTTTACATAGATAAAAATATTCTTATTTTTTAAGATTTTTGTTGTAATTGACAATGTAACAAGAAGAGTAGTTAATTCAGATAAACTCATAGAGTTTGGTTCTAAAGTTTGACTAAAAAAAGTTTATAGGACCAAAAAATTCAGATGTTAGTCGAGTTGGATATTATGTATAGTCAAGTTGACTTATGCCTGAAATCAAGTTAATTCGATCTAAGGTCGAAGGTTAAGTCAAGTCGATCTATGTAAAGGTTGAGCCGAGTCAGCAAGGACTAAAGGGGTTGAATGATGAGTCGAGTCAGTTGGGTCAAGGAATCAAGTTGAGTTGGGCGATTCAAAAAATCGAGTTTAATCGGTCGACTTGAACAATCAAGTCAAGTCAGTCCAAGCAAAAGGTCAAGCCAAGATGACTAAGGCTTAAGGTCAAGAAAAAGTCAACAAAGCCAAAGTAACAACAAAAGTCTCATAAGTCAAGGTCAACCCATGAAACAATCTATATGAGTTGGTCTTAGGTCAAAATAAATACGATTGGGTTAGAACTAAGTCAATTATGTCGTTTAAGTTGGATTCAAGTCAGATTACGTGTAAGTTAAGTTAATGTTGATAAAGTTTGAGTGGAGTTGACTCTGATCGAAGGTAAAGCTTAGTTAGCTAGGTCGAGGTCAATCTGAGTCGACCCAAACTGAAAATAAAACTAAATTGGCTTAGGCAGATGCATATCTTAATAGGGTTCTAGGAGGCCATGCCAACCCCAAACTTTAAATAATTTTTTTAGATAGATTTTTATTTCCTTTATAAAATATAATAATATTCAATGTTAAAAATAATAAAATATAAAATTAAATATAATAGAGAAAAATAAAATTTGCTGAGATATTTTTCTTGTTCTCTCTCATTATCTTATTGTATTCATTTTTACTTTTGCATATTTTTTTTTTGTTTTTGAAAATAAAAAATAGAAAGTTAAACACAAATTTGTTTTCTCTACTGTGATTTCTAATCAATTCTCTTCCATTTTTAAAAATAAAAAAGGTGACTCTCTCATGTTTCTTAATAGTGAAATATTAGTTTGATATTTAGTATTTTTTTCATCTCATAAGTTTTTTATATATTTTTTATTAATATAGAAGGAAAAATTATGTACTATATGTTTTTTCATAAGTATCTTTTAAATGTGACTTGATTATCATAGATCCCTTGATTCTGAGATAGTCGTGACCTTAGGTTACCAACTCCTACCAAGACACTTTAACACTTTGATGTTTAGCTCTTCTTTATCAAACTCCTTTCCCAAGCCTATAAGATGGTTGACAATATGTGTGAATCTCTTTTGCACTTCAGCTATTGATTCTCCTCGTTGCATCTTGAACAACTCATGTTCTTGGATCAAGGCATGCTTCCTTTCTCTCTTCACACCATTTGTTCTCTCATGAGTAACTTCAAGTACATCCCACATGTCTTTTGCACTTTTGCATTGAAAGACTTTAAAGAACTCATCCATGTTCAATGAAGAGGTGAGAATATTCTTGGTTGTACAATCATATTGAACACGCCTTCTTTCCTCCTTTGTCTATAGGTTTCATGGCTTGTCAACCTGCTTGTTATCAACATGTTTAGGAGTGTAAGGTCCATTCATAATTGCATCCCAAATGCCTTGGTCAATTGATTGAATCAAAATTTTCATTCTAATTTTCAAAAATTGATAGTTAATACCACTAAACATAGGTGGCATGTGTCTAGAAGCACCTTCTACAAAAGGAAGCTTGTTTTTAGCCATTTCAAAACAGTTTAAGGATCAAAATTGAATAACTTTCAAGAACCTTGCTCTAAATACCAATTGTAAGTATTGAATAGGCTTTATAAAACTTTGTTTACTTTTTAAAAACTTAAAACCCTTTTTTATTAAATCAAACTGACCAGGAAATCAGAAAGAAAATATTACAAGACTGTAAACTTTTAACTGATTAAAAACTGCTCATGCAATATGATTCAACAAATTAAAATATGAAATCAATCCGTTGATATTTTGGGAAATTATGCAAAAATTTGAAATGCACGAAACTCATTCAAACAACATGCTTTCTCAACTAAGATACGGTTCCAATCAATATATCCAAGTTAGTTATATTACTAGATAACGTAAAAACAATTGCACACTTAACAAAGATTGATTTAATTGATTTTCTTGAGATTTAAATGATGAACAAGATAAGGAAAAGAGGATCACACAATGATTTTATATTGGTTCACTCAATAACTAAGCTATATCTAGTTTATCAAGACAAACTAAGTCTAATAATGCACTATATCAAAAGTTTTACACAATTCCTCCAAGATTACACTTTCGAATAAAATAAAAACATCAAGATTCTTGAATCCCACAAGAATCTTATTCCCAACACTGTAAGAATCCCACTCACAGACCTGGAATCACACCAGGAATAACACATAAGAACAAGAATAACCAAACCTAATGGAGGCTCGCCCAAGCCAACCAAACACGCGTTCTTCTAGCTTTAACCAAGCAAAAGTGATTCCAAGATCAACTAGGATCTTTAATCAACAACTACACATTGTGTAATCTAGAAAGAGAGTTTTCTAAATTTTTATTATAGTTTTTCGCGCTTAGAAATCTCAAGTTGTGTCTCATCTCTCTGAAAACCAACTTATATAACTTGGTCATATGTGAATTCAACAAGTTAATTTGTTTGTACAATTTGTTGATTTCACTTGACTTAAGTGAAATTAGTCGACTAAATAACAATTCGATTGATTAAATACATTCATACCAAAACTATATGCAGTAAGTCTTTTAACTTTTTAAAAAAGCTTTTTAGATTAAAAATGACACACTCAAGACAAAAAGACCTCTAATCTATGTCATATAGTCGACGAATAAAATACAAAGTACAAACTCCATGATCTTCAAGTCAATTCCAGATTTAGCAGATCTCTAACTTGATCATCAATGCATCTTCATCAACCATGTATGATCTCATGCACTTGCTTCATCAAATCCATGCGCCAAGGTCACTTGTGCTAACAAACTCCATAATTTCATTTATCCATTTACTCTCTCCAATTTCTCTTCCGCGGTTTACATATATGCTTTGGTATAGTTGCTCACATGTTGATGGTAGGGGCTAAGGATGGCGATGACGATCTATTGCCGTTTTGTGGAAGGGCTATGTGGTGATGGTTGGTATTTGCATTTTCATGAAAGATGAAGGCACATTGCAAATCTAGTATGCACGAAGCAACTTGTGTGAAATAATGCATGATGGCATGCAAAGCTTACGGCAATCTCTGATAATTGCGACGATTGAGCTCATAGTGGATAGAACTTGTTCTATTGTCTTCTCCGATGATGTGCAGGGAGGTGATAAGTTTCTAGTTTTAGTAAAATTGCATATCATTTAGACACTTATCTTGCTTGATTTTATCATAAATCTTAGTAAAACAACCCATTTTACCTTTAATTACAGAATAAGGAGTAGAGAAGTTATAAAAAGTGAAAATTGATATGTTTGTGATATTTTTGCATGTAAAATGAAGGAAATTGCGATTGATGGAGTTGAGCGGTAGAAATGGTGTTGAACATCACAAAGGCGGTTAAGGAAACCCTCATGAGGAGGAAACATCTGGAATAGTCTGAGCCCAGAAAGTCCTAAGAAAGGCGGTTTGGAAAGATCTAGAATGATACCTCTACAACTCAAGCACCAAAGCTGGAGCTGAAGCCGTACACCATTTTCTATAAAAAAAAAACACATGCCTTTGTCATTTGTATGCTAGTTTTGAGTACTCATATAGTAGTTCAGTTCTAGGTTCTTAGATACTTATTGTAATATCCTTATAAGAGGATTGTGGGAGGAAAGAAGTGGCTCCTTGCATTTATTGTAAACATCACTATGAGTAGTTGAGTTCTTCCTAGTTTGGATTGGACTTGATTTAATATATTATATTCTTATTTTACGTGATGGTGATTTGATTTGTTTTCACTGATTTGATGACTTGATCACTCATCATACTTCATCAGCACTAGATGTAGAGACATATGGTCTAGTGTTTAGATCTAATCAAATTTCCTAATGCTTGGCATATACTAGACATGGATATGCGACTTTAGTTGGTTTAAAGAGTCTTGTTCTTAATGCAAGGGTTCCTCCACCTGGATAGGGACATCTTGTGTCTGACACCCTTAGGTTTTAATGCTCAAATGTGAGGTTAAAATTACAAGTAAGCATACTTCCAGGAACATTAAGATAAAGAACATAACTTATAAAGAATCAATGGTAGTGCAATTAAGTGAAAAAAACCAAGTTTAATCCCATCACCTTAATCAACATCACTTATCTTATTATTATTGAAACTTATATTTAGTAATCTTACAAATTACTATTTTATCAAACCATATCCATGTGGATACGACTTTGTTGTGCTACAATTGACCCAGTGCACTTGCCGGACAAATTTACAAACCCTCAAATGGGTCACAACAAGAAGTCTAACGGTGGCTTGATGGTGTGCGATTTTAAGTTGGAGGAGGAGGGTGAAGGCGCTACGTGGTTCTTCTTGATGCTGCAATGGCCATGTTTTGGAGACAATGGTTCGAAGGAAGATGGTAGGTTTTTGGGAAGAGAGGAGGAGCCTCAAGGTGGGTGTGAAGGCCTTCGAAAAAAGGAGTTGTGTTGGTTCGAATAATGGAGATGATGGAGAAATTGGTAAGGAAGAAATTGCCCTCCTATTTTAGAAAATGGAGTGGTATGTATTTGATAATCTTTGTGTTTAGTGATTATGTGTAGGTGAATGATGTTGGTGGTTAGAGAGAATGTTTCAATTTTTTAATTAATTCTTAAAAGTGTGGGTTAGGCTAACACAAAATTTTTTATTTTATCTAGGAATAGACTGAAACCTAGCATATACACACACTTTGCATAATATCTGGCATACTAGTAGAAGTGGTTGGTATACTTGTTTTATTATTGTTGTTTATGAATAGTGGGGCCACTCAAGCTATATGCTTAAGGGTGGGTGAACTAGACATAGCCCACAGTTAAGAGGAACCAGTATAAAATATATGTGTTGCTTAATTCATTTCAAACTAGACGATATAGTCTGGTTCTATGGAAAAGAAAAAAGAATTTAAGGTTTTATTCAACGCCCTCCCTTTCTAGAGCCAACTTTTCCAACAACTACTTCCTTTAATATGCATCACTTCACCTTTGACATTACATATGAAATTCTTCATATCTAAGACTCCAATGGACATAAGGCTTTTCTTCAGTTCTGGAACATTCTTGAAATGGGTCATTTTGCGAACTTTGTAATCAAGTCTCTTTTTGTGTACAAAGCCTATACCAATTGTCTTGCAAAAAATGTCACTATTATTCAAATCATTTCAACCATTCAACTCTTCAAATATGGAAAATGCCTAATCAATGACACATATGAAAGAAGCACCTAAAATCTAATGCCCACATATTAAACAATTGTTATCATGAGATGATGATCAATACATGATCATCATCAAACTACTTCAACTTTTAAATTGTAGTATCTAATTGATCCAATTTCCTCAATCTTGGAAAATCACTCCTATAATGTTTTGGCTACTTACAATATCTGCAAAATGTTCTTCGGATCAACCTTCATCTTTTTTAACTTCTTATCTTTGTTGAAGACCACCAACTTTGAAAATCATGCATCTTCAATATTTTTAGATGCTTTAAGGAGAACTTCCTTGTATAGAGGCTAGATTTAACCTCTTCAAATGTAATATATTTATTACCTACACTTAAAGAACTTACCAAATTCTTGTAGGATGCCGAGAGAGAGGATATGAGTATCATTATTACGTCTATATCATTTACCTTATGTCTAATCCCATAGCGCCATCATGATAGGATTTAGCTCATTAAGATGAGCTTTTAGTGACATATCCTTATTCAACCTCCTCTTCAATAGAAGCTTATTGGAAATAGAATTTTTTCATGAACAAATTCTCCAATTTAAGCCATAATGCATCAAGATCTTTTCTTCTACAACCTCATAGAGCATTTCATCCAACATAGATAAAAAAAAATAAAAATCATCCAATGTGTCTTCTCCTCAAACTACTCCAAATCATACCTCTCTATGTTTTTCATGTTGCAAGAAAAAGGGTATCCACACCCTTTGCTCCTTTAGGAAAACCTTTATCTTAATTCTCCAAGGTAGAAATTGTTCTTGAATTTCTCAATCTTGAAAGGATACTCATCTTTATTTGTAGAAGTTATAATTAATAAAAAAAAATAGAAATTGGTTCCAGTACAATTTGTAATGTACCTAACAATAAATTGAGTCCTAAAACAATAAAAAAAAACTAAACATAATTTGGAAGAATGTATCATGTATTCTCAAAAGACATGTTCAAATATCACTATTTTACTTAAGTTTATCTCAAGAAACATAAACATCATTTATACTAAAATACAAAACATTACAAGTTAGTCATAATCACTTGAAGACATTCTAACCAACTAACACAAAAAAGAAGAAGAAAAACATGATTATTGGTTCATCAAATGACCTGTATCTATATCTTTAAACACCCTAATACAAAAATAGTGTTGTTATAAATCGTTCTAAATTATTAGATTCAATTTAAGTAAAATGACTTCTTCGAAAAAAAAAAATTCTTGTACACAAAATTTTACAAATTAATTAATTATTTTATTTTATTTTTACTATATCTATTAAGATCTAAGTTAAAAAAATAAGGTGCATATATATATTTTTATACTAATTTGTGAGTGATTTGAAACTTTAGGGTATGAATTAAGAATGGACAAAAAATCTAATTTTTTTATCCGATCCACTTTTGCTCTGATCCAATCAATTTAAAATCTATTTTATTAAACTTCAATCTATTTAAAATCCATTATTTCAATCTAATCTACATTTTATATATTTCATGGATTGGATATTCATTTTCTAAATCAAGATTTTCAAATATGGATAATCCAAAAACTCCAATTCAAATTTTTAATTTAAATTTTTAGTTGGGATAGGCTAAAGGTTGAGATGGACTAGGCTAAATTCATATTCGGGCAGACCTAACAACTGTGAAGGCCTAGGCAGGCTCGACGACCAAAACGGGCTAGGCAAGCCCGACGACTTGGACGAGTAATCGGGCCCGACAATCTAAATGGGTTAGGCTGACCCAAAGATATGAACGGGTTAGGCAAGTCCGATGAACTGGACGAGTTGGTCAGGCCAGATGACCTGAAAAAATCAAGCAGACCCGATAACCCGAACAGACCAGGCGGGCCCGAAGACCCAAATGGACTAGGCCGACTTGACAACTCGGATGAGTTGTGCCTAACGACCTGTATGGACTGGGTAGGCTCGACGACCTTGATGGATCGAGCGAGTCCGACAACTTGGACATGTAGAGTTGGCTTAATGACTTGGACAGACTAAGTCAGCCATAAGACTCGTACGGACCAGGCAAGCTCGACGACTTTGATGGGCCAGGTGAGCCAGATGACTTAACTGTGTGAGATCAGGCCGACACGACGAGCCAGACAGATCGAGCCAGCCCGACGACTTAGACGGGGGGCTTGGCTTGGCCTGACAACCTAGACGAGTCCTAGAGCTGTCGACTCCGATGACGAAAAGTTTAATAATATATTTTAAAAAATAATATATCTTCATGTTTAAGAAGAAAGTCCAATAGTAGGCCTTGACCCATAAGGCTTTTGTGTGGATTTTGGCCTTGTGGACTTCTTTAATGGGGTACTTTTTTCCCTTGTGGACTTTTTTGGCCATAGTCCTGTGGGTTGGGCCAAATTAACGGCTCTACCCAAATTGTATTGTGTGGGCCTTAAAAACACAAATTTTAGAAAATTAAATATAAATTTCTATTGTAAAAAATGGATTCTGGATTTTGAACTAGATCAAAATATTTATAATAAATTTAAATCTTAATCAAAATATTTGAATCTGAATTTTAAAAAAATCCAAACAATTTTACTAAAAAAAAGAATTTGGATCAAATATTTCATCTAATTATTTAGATCTAAAATAAATGTGGATTGGATAATTAAAAATCCATTCCATTATCACCACTAATAACCTCGATAAGAATGTCTCCATAAATTACGAAGAAATAGAAGTGAGAAAGAGCAAAATGATTACAGAGGAGGCAAAAGCAGATATGTAAAATGATGGCTACTTAGACTGCGATCCCTCACCGTTTTCTTTCGTACTTTTCTTTTTCCTTTTTCTTTTTTCCACACATTACGTTTATCGTGTTCCTCATCATGTCCTGCTCTCATGTCTAAGGTCACATACTCTGCTTCACTTCACATATTATTATTCATATTACAATTCGAGCCGGATCAATTTTATCCATTGAGTTATATACTTCTAAAAAGGTATATAATTTATTTAAATTATTGCCTATTAAATAAAATTTATTGATTTATTAATACTTTGTGTAACATATATAATATTATATTTATTAAAGTTAAAATTATTTGTCTTGAAATAGATATTATGAAATAAACCTTCTTCTATTTTATAGTTTAACTATCCATAATATTTTTTTGTGGTAAGATATTATGAAGGTTAACTTTTAGTAAAAAAAATAAAATATCTTGGTTGTTATTCATAACTAAGAATTTTAACCTTCTATTTCTAGTAAAAATTATTGAAAGATATTGTTGCATGTTTTGTTATTGTCTCCTGATGTAAGTCAAGTCACATTAAAGAGTTTAATCATAAAGTCAATTATTAAATAAGAGATATTATTCTTGAATACATTAGTTCTTTCGCAACATAGATAAAAGATAAAGTGGATAAAATTACAATCGAATTATACACTTAAAAAGAAAAAAAAAATTATACTCTAACTATTACAATTTTTTTAAATAATTATTATAAACACTTTAAGAATATTAAACACATAATATATATACTTAAACTAGGAAGAGCTTAGAGTCATAATATTGTTTCACATTTAATCCAACGTAATTAAATAATGAATGTTTTAATCCACTTATTAATCAAATTGCATCAATAACTCTACATATTACTTTAGATTTAGAATAACTAAATGCATGAGACGTATACATTAATCATTTTAGGTTAAACATGAGGAGGCTTAACCTTCATTGAAATTGATAATTAAACTTTAAAACCAATGCTTCTTTGATTTTTGACTTTTAAACAACCCAATAACTTGTCATGATAATGTAAAGATTTTGCCTCAATCATACTGAGAGCAGCGAATGTACCACACCCCCGATATTTAGAAAGTTTGTTCTCATACAATTTTCCAGCAAGAACACCTGACCTTGTTGATGGGAATCACGTGAACTATAGTACTCCTACCACTATTCACTTCAGCTTTCTCATTTTCTATTTAGCAAATGCCATAGTAAAGAACTAATTTAAGCTCAACAAATTTAGAAGCTCAATTTTCTTATTTATGTAACTTATTCAAAAACATTTATTTTTTAACATAGTGTCCAATATTTTACATCACTCATATTTTACATATTTATAGCTATTTTTTTTCTATGATTTCAATTACTTGCTTTCTTTTTATTTATTCAATTATTCAGCTTTCATTAATTTATCTTCTCTTTACCTTTCTTTCAACTTACAAGTGACAATTGATTATATAATAATTTTTAACGCCACACACACACACACAAGAGCTTATTATAATTCATAAATCACTTCAACACCCCTTCCACCACACACAGTCTTTGTCTGACTAAATCACTTCACTTACCAATTTTCTTATTGTTCTTGTATATGTGTCAAACAAAGTAATTGTCATTATCATTATGTCAAAGTGACTTTGGTGACTACATAGAATTAAAAATGTTATATATATATATATATATATATATATATATATATATATATATATATATATATATATATATATATATATATATATATATATATCACCTGCATATATGATGCACTAAGTATGGGAAATTAGTGTCCGTAGTATCCCACTACTTGGAGGGTTCCACATTTATTTGACAAGTGCTCTCTTGACTTTTGTTCACTTATAATTTATTCATGTGTTTGTGAAAAGAAAGTGAAATTGAAGTATGGGGATCTTGGATCCGTTCCTTTCCTTGGCACATATTTTAGGTTTTGACTTGGAAGAAGAAGAGAAAAGTGAATAGTGTAATGTTTAAAATAATAGGTGATGGATTCAATGATAGTTTTTGTAGTAGAAGGTTGGAAGGTATAATAATGTTGAATGTGGAGAGAGTGTTGACAAATGGTTCAAGTGGGGACTTGAAACTGGATGAATAACATGAATGGGGAGCATGCGCACTTAATTGTCTGCCCCAATGTGTTCCCTACACAAAGTCAACATGCCATACACTTGAGAGATTCATAAACCTTTCTCTCATGGTCTTCTTTAAAGAACCAAGGTGGTTGGTCTTTATGTTAGCATTTAATACTTGTGACTCAGAGGTGAGAGGACTAGGAATTGGGTTAGGAGTAGGCCTTCTGCGAGTGATACACTGGTGGACTACCTCTTTCAAGAAATAATGCGAGTGATATTTTTCATTTAATAGAAAACTTTGCCTTTTTGCTTGGAAATGATATAAGTGTGTTTTGAGATTAAGTGATTATGGGATGGTGTAGCTCAGACATTTAGAGAAATATTTTATAATTGCAGCATTTAAAATTTCAACTATATGTGAAATTGTTTTGAGGATTTTATAAATTAAAATTATAAACTTTCAAAATGATTATAATATCGTAAATGATTTGAAATCAAGAAATAATTTTTGTAAACAATTTTTGAAATAAGAAAACAAAGTATGTAAGATACGTTTGGTATGAAATGTGGTAATATTTTCAAAAATAAAATCACACGCACACGCACATGCACGCACACAAACATACACACACAAACACACACACACAGACACACACACAAATTTTGATTTCAATCAATAGTTAATTAGAATCAAAAGTATATATTTTTGTGTGCAATGTGTGAATTTACAAAATGCCAATTAAAAATGCATGTGACATTTACATGTGTCAAATGTTTTAAAATGTCTAATAGTTAAAATGCATCTAATGGTTTAAAGGTGTCTAATACTTAGATGTTCATAAGTCTAAAGCTTAACACATTGCATTAATCATTCATTTATAAAAGTCATGCCTAGTAAAGTCCTCATAATTAAATCTCTCTTCAATAAGAGATTTTGTAAATATATTTGCAAGTTGATCATTGTTAGGATAAACTTTAAATCAATAACACCCTTCTAAACATAATCTCTAATAAAGTGATGATTAATCTTAATGTGTTTTGCCCTAAAATGTAAAATAGGATTTTTAGTTAATTTTATTGTAGCATTATTGTCATAAAAAATAGGAATGTTACTCTCATATTTGTTGTAGTCTTCCAATTGATTATTGACTCATAAGATTTGAGAACAATAGTTGGTATTTGATATGTACTTTACTTCAATAATGGATAGAGCAATTATTCCTTGCTTTTTACTACACTAAGAGACTAAATCTCCTCCAATGAAGTGAAATCCTTCACTAGTGCTTTGTCTTTCAATTTTATCACTTGCAAAATTTGCACCACAATATCTCTGCAACGAATAACTTTCTCGCTTCTTATAGCAAAGTCGAAGATTAGTAATACCTTTTAAGTATCTAAAAATTCTCTTAGTAACACTTAGGTATACTTCTCTTGGATCATATTGAAATCATGCACATAGACAAACACTAAACATAATATCAAGTCTTGATGCAGTAAGATATAATAATGATCCAATCATTTGCCTATATGTAGTGGCATCTACAGATTTATACTTTTTTCCTAATCCTTGGGATGTGTTTGAATGCATTGGGGTCTTCATTTCTTTACCATCTTCTAAATTGAATTTCTTAAGAAGTTCTTTGCATACTTAATTTGATGGATGTGAATATGATCCTTAGCTTGTTTTATTTTCAAACTAAGAAAAAATTCCAGTTCTCCCATCATGCTCATTTCAAACTCACTTTTCATAAGACTAGAAAATTCTTCACATAATGATCATTTGTAGCGCTAAAGATTATATCATCTACATATATGTACTAAAATGAAGTCATTTGAGTAGTTTTTCCTAAAGAGGGTAGTGTTTACTTGTCATCTAGTGAATCCATTTAGAATTAGGAAAATACTCAATCTTTTATACCAACCTTTAAAAGCTTGTTGTAGACCATATAAGGCTTTATTCAGTAAGTACAAAGAAAACAACAACTACAACACTCTTAGAGGATATTGGTCTCGATCTTTCAATGAATATCAAAGAGGATTTCTACCTTATCCACTCTTTAACTATCTAAGAAGATGTCTAGCCTTATCCAATCTATCACAAACAACTTGTAAAACACTCTACTACAACACATAGTAGAATACAAAACTAAAAAATAACTTGGAAATAATCAAGAAATAAAAATTGAAAGAAGTTACCATAAGAGAAGCATTTTGAAACCCACTTCACAACACAACACGACACTTTTTAATCTATCAAATCTCTTTAGCACTTTGAAAATGTGTAATGATCTCAGAAAATAATTGTATAACACATTCTTTTATTGTTTGTAAAATTTCTTTCTTTAGCAATAACATTGATAATCCTTTTATATAGATTTTAAAACGCAATTCGTAAAACAAAATCTAACATTTTTAGTCTATTATATTTGATCGTAATCGATTATTCTAACTAATTTTTTAAAATAATTTGCAATGTCTCTAAAAAATAATCGGTATATGTCTTTTCAATTGATTAAGCACACTCCTCTTTAAATGTTAAAACCTGATTTAACCAATTACTAATCGGTTATTTAGTTAGAACAAAAAGAGCTTAAAAATGCTTTTGCAAATAATTTGTTATATATTAACATATTTGATTATATTGTTTATAGATCTTCTTAAGACAATTTAACAGACTATGTAATTAATTAAAAATGTTGAAATTCATTTTTGACTTACTTTATTAAGTTTCAGAAAAAAAAAGCCCATTTTTAAACTAATTTTATTTGTAGTATGCTATATATTCCAAAGTTTCAACAAGTACATTGAGTGAAATACAAGAACACAAAAAATAAAGAAAGCTAGAAACAAAGCTTTAATATTCATCAATATATTCAAACATAATAAAAACATCATCTATTCACAAATATGGAAGTTTCTTTTTTTAACAAAGATGAGGTAGGTAAAAAGTAGATCACACAAGGTATTAAAGTTATGAAAGGCTCTTTAATTTATATTTCATGTAGAAAAACTAATATTAAGTATAATATTTGTCAAAATTGTGAAGATAATCTTTTGTATCCTAATTAGTATTGTTATTCAAACTTCAACAAACCCTTTAATTTGTTTTTGATTAGGTGCTTAATAACAAAGTATAAAACATAATTTTATAAGCATCAAGTTTCGAAAAACACAAGCACCTCATCTGAACGAACAAACAAAAGTGTTTTAATTGAAGAGACACATGATTTTTCTTATATGCTTCATCTAATAATGCAAAAATAAGTTAAAACACAAGAATGATGGGTTGAATTGTATTTTAAGATTTTATTGAAACTTATTGCAAAGCTTTGTTTGAAAAGTGCCAATAGATGAAGTTGTATCAAATAATAATCTATCAAGCAATTTTCTAAAGCAATATGTTTGAAGAAGGGTCATTAAACACAACTTCAAACTTATCGATGAATTGTCTGAAAGCACTTTCTAACAACTTTTTATAAAACTCTCTTGCTTAAATTAGTCATAGTTAAATAATGTGCAACACAAAAATGTTAAGGAAAGGAAAAATTTAGTCTTGATATTTGATAATGTTAATTTTTACCATTATCCAAGCTATATTTCATTAGCAAAATCATCTCTTCCAAAGCGTTTAACCTACTTAATCCTCAATTTTACCTTACTTTTGTAAATAAATACATTGTGGGTTACATTGATCTAAATATACCACTAATCCCCATTTTTGTGTCCTTTTTATAGATGGGAAGCTTTGTTCCAAAAATCCAGACTAATGAGTGACCCGGAATAGCAAAGAGAGAAGAAAAATGTCAACAAGAAGCGCCTGGCGACGTGAAGCTAGCGCCAAGAGGAACAGACCGCCAGCCACGCGCCAGCCAAGCGCCAGACAGGCGCTACTGTTAGTCACCGCCTGGCGGCACTTGGTCACCGCCGGGCGGTAGCGGGAAGACTTGCCCCCTGTTTGGTGGCTTGCGCCTGGCAGTGAGACCCTTCTGCCAGGCGCCTGTTTTCGCTGATGTGTCAAGTGACCCTTTTTCTTCTGTTTTTGCGGAGGAAAACTCATCTTTGGCATTTTGGAGGCACGAAGAACACATTTGGAGAGCTTGGAGGAGTGCTAGGGCTTGTGGGAACAACTCCATCTTCCTCTTTGTATCTCTTTCTCTTCCATCTCTTCCATTTTTTAAGCTTGAGCTCTCCATGGCAATGAAGAGCTAAACCCATTTTTGTTGGGGTTAGATGTAGCCACGAAACTCTTGTGTAAATGCAAATGTTTTGATTATATATATGACTCTTTCATTAATCGCTAGTCTTCTTATTTCTTCACTTAAAGCTTGCATTGATTTAGCCATCTCTTGCATGATTTTTGGTTCATGGGGTGTGAAAATATCTTTTGAAACCTAGATTTGGAATAAGAGAACTCAATGGAGCTTGTACCTAGGAATGGGGCTTGACCCATTGGTTGTCTTAAGCCTTTGTGCATAAAGAAAATTTGCTTATTAAGAGTTCAAGGAATTGACTTTTAATAAGGAAATTTAGGCTCAATCTATTAAGGAATTAGGGTTTGAGTAATATTGTGGGTTGGCATTAGCATATTAATGAAGAGGGTGTTAAATTGTAGTTGCATGAGAGCATAGTTGGTGAATTCTAACCCCGGCAATATCAAGTCATATCATTTCTAATCTTTTCCATTCACTAAGTGCCTTTAACTTCCAAAGTTCAATTTTAATTATTTATGCAAAGTTTAATTTCATACATTAAAACTCAAAATATGGATTTATTCATTAGTTTAAATTAGTCACTAATTACGCAATTAATTAGTATACACGAGTCTCTTGGGAAACGATATCCCAGTCTTACTGGTTACTACTTGCGCGACTTGGTACACTTGCCAAAGTCTTAACAATATTTTTATATAGGTTTATCTAAAAACACTATAGTACATCCACTCCATAATAAACTTGATTGAGTTCCTCTAAGTATTTAGACTACTGCCACTCTTTGTTAAAACAACTCTAAGTATTGTTTAGGGCATAACCAATCCTGGATAAAATGAAAAAAGTTTATGAAGAAAGTGATCTAAAATATCACTAGGTTGATCACTAGAAAGAGAGTAACGTCTTACAAAAGACACATGATAAAACACACTTTTCTAGATATCTATGAACACGAAATAATGTTCTTCCTAAAAAATATAGAGGCTAAGGATGCTTAAGATAACAAGAGCTTATGCGCATTTTTATTGCAATAATTTATGTAATGTTCCTTCTTCATAGAGGTATTGTCTATATAGGGCTTGCAAAGAAAATAGTTATTGCAAAACTCTTTTAGCCATTATGAGAGTCTTATTCTTAGATCTGAGCATGCTTTGAAACTCCAAGAAGTATTATGTGTTGTTTACTTAACATTGAATATGTATGGCTTCTATGGGAAAACTTCTTGAAAATGGCAAAATGATAGTCCAACAAATTTAGTTAGTTGTGTTAGGCCCTGTGTTTTACTTGAGGTGGAAAGAAGATACCTATTCCATGTCTAATAAGTCATGTCATGTATTAAAGGATATGCATAAAGAATCCACACACAGTTAATGTTACATTGAAAGCATTTAATGCATCTATATATGCTTGAGCATGGTCATATGCAAGACAAAGAAGAGGATGGCCATATAATCTCACATTAACTCCAAAAGAATCATCATCTTGTATCCATCTTAGGACACTACCACCTTTTAGTAGGTTAAACTCGTGATAATTTAGTTCATAACTTTTGCGTAAACAATTATTTAGCTAATGGTGGCTAGGTCCAAAGAGTACTCATTCTTAGCCATAATTGGGTGTGTCCATAGGACACTTCTTATTTAGACAAGAGAGTTCAAGTGCAAAGACTATATTTTTAATGGGTTGTGACCAAAGAATACTCGTGCTTATTCAGCTAGTAATGGTTGTGTTTAAAGAATACTTGTCATTTAGTTTGAAGTGGTTGGATCCAAATACTACTTACCCTGAACATTGTAGTGTTAGTCTTAGAATTGAATTACAAAATCAACATATAATAAACATAACAAGGCTCTGATTTTGTAGAAATTAAATGTGATGCTTCAACTTCGAAGGTGTCAACCTTTGATGGTTCCTCCCTATGTGGGTTTTCTCTTAGCTTGAGCTCCTAGTTTGGTGATCAGTAGTGGAGCTTTGCTTCCTAGGAGTGTTTTCTCTTGAAGCTTAGTTGTTAAGTCTGGTGCTTGAGGTTTCTAGTAGTGAAGGTTTGTTCTTTGAGGCTTAGCGCCAATATCGCTGCTAAACTATAGGGCTTATATTTGACTCTTCGATAAACCACCTTTTGGTGCTTAGAGTCAGCTTTGGGGGAGGAGTTGAATGGAATGGTGGAAGTAAGGGAGTTTTTGAACTGAGTGACAATTTTATATGTGTAAAGTTAAAAATTTTAAAACCCTTCCTTTTCAAAACTTGCATGTTGCGAATGAGCACTAAAAATGATGCTTGAGCACAAGACAATTAATTTCAATTAAAACTCCACTTAAACACTTTGTTTACTTTCTCTCAACAGTTTCTCAAACTGCATGAACTATAATTAAATGCATCGTAACAATATATGTTAAAAGAAAACTATATACAATATTAACACATTTGGGGTAACTCCCAATAGTGCTTATTTAATGTCATTATTTTGATGCATGTATCTTTCAGAGATCATTCAAATATATGATGGTGGCAAAATTTTCAAAGTCACTACCCAAGTATATGGAAAACCCCTAGCAAAGGGACCAACCACAAGATCCATGGCTAGAAGGATCCAGGAAGATTGAGCTTCATCTAAGCTAAGTAGGCTTAAAGTGATGTTAACATGGGATAAAGAAGTTATGAAGACTTAGTCTAGGGATCTTTTAAATATTTAGAATAAATTTTGGGCCTTGTATTATAGGCTTAGTAGTATAGGATTTTTTTGGACCATGTATTTAGGCCTTGGTGGGCTTTTTTGATCTAGAAGGTAATTTGGACCAAATTTAGTTTGGGCCTTAAAATTGGGCCTTGAAGGAGTGATGCATGGAAGGATCTAGATGACAGAAAGCTTACCTAGCAAGTCTCCCTTATAAGCGCACCTAAGCACTTGTTTATGTGGCAAAGTCACACTTCTTGCATGCACTCCTTTTGGCTCCAAATTTAACTTTTAGCACCAAAATTCCCTACACTTTTTAGAGACACCTAGCTTTCCTTTTCTCCTATAAATAGAAGAGCTTACCTCATGAAATGATCTTGAATTTTGAGTAATGAAATGTTACCCATTTGTGTGCACATGCCTCTAGTTTGAGTTACCTTAGAGTACACTTCTGTATACTTTACTCTAGCTTCTTTCCTTAGGAGTTGGCCTCACCTCTCTATAGCAATCCTCCCTAAGCTAGACCAAAATTCATCTTCTTTACATATTTTCATTGCTTCCGCAACCAATCTCTTCCATGGAGATCATCTTCTTGACGCACTCATTGAAGGAGAATGGGAGCAAGCAATCACAAGTAGTTCTTCAGCTTTGACCATTCACCATCCAACTCCTCTTGTTGGCTAGACCCTCTATATGTATTGCTCCATATGACTTCACATCTTTTACAATGAAAGGTCCTAACCATTTAGACCTCAACTTTCTTGAAAATAATTTTAATCTTGAATTGAGCAAGACTTGTTGGTCAAGCTTAAAATCCTTCTTCGGAATCTGTAAGACCAAAAAAAAATTAATTAAATAAATATTTATTTAAGATAACTACGGGTAAAAGGATCTCCAAGTTAATTAATGCAAATAGTTATGACATGGAATAATACTAGCTCAAGTGGTTGAGAGTGCTTGAATGTGTTGAGAGGACTATGCCATTAGTGTGACATTTTAATTGTTTGATTATTTTGTGTGTATTCATGAACATGTGGCATGGTGTCATAATTATAGATGTGTTTGAAATATAAAGAAACATGAATTGACTTGATGGTTGTGCATTTACTTGGTAATTGTGTTGATGTGAGTTCGAACCTCGATTGATGCTAAATATCTTCCTTTTTCGTCCAATTTATTTTACCACAGGTTGAAAGGTTCAAAAACCCTAGTCGTCATAGAGAGAAGCTGGAAGGGCTGGGAAACCACCTGATAATAGCACCTGAATGCCATTAACTCCATTTTAATGTATTTTTTATTTTTTTTATTTAATTTAATTAATTTGGGGCTAGAAAAGTGAGGGTGGAGAAAGCCTAAGGAGAAAGGAAGATAGTAGACTGGTGAGGTAACTAAAGGGAATTTTGAGAGCACTGGTTTGAACCTAGAGAGAGCTAGTGAGCGTTCTGGTGGGGAGGCAAGGGTTTGAACCATTTTGGATCAAAAAGGAACTCTAGAAGAGCTTTGGTGCGTAAATCCAGGTTAAGGAAGTTGTGGTGGGTTTCTAGAATTTTTCCAGAAACTATCTAGCGACTATGATTCGCCTGGTGGTTGTGTTCTACCCGCTAGGCAATGCAAACTGGATTGGCCAGTTTTTTACATCGTGTTGCTCTTGTGAGGTTTTGAGGGCTTTTATTAAAATTATATGTATGTTAGTGTGAATTGTAATGTGATTAAATTTTTGGAAGTGTACTGCATGCTGATAAATTGATGAATCGTTGCATATTTGGGTGTGAGGGTTTATGTTGGGATTGGGGATGAATGAATACTGATTTTAGGTTATGAATGGTGTGATATTATGTGAAATTCAATGCAAACTGATTATACACGAATTCTCGAAGCATGATTGAGCACAAATTGGGTGAAATTGCATAACTTGAATAAATATTTAGGGGTTTAGGGTTCGCACTGGTGCAAGAAAAATCTAGCATTTTTCTAGAATTGGATGCACCGCCTAACGGTACTCAAGTTAATGCTAGGTGATAAGCGTTGACCAGTAGTCCTTTGATGGCTGACTGGGTAGGAACACTAATTGGGGATTTTGTTGGGACTTTATTTTGGCTTATAAATGTGATAGAATTATAGTGTTATGAATTCAATGCATGAAGAAATATTGGACTAGCATGGGGATGAGATTAAGGGAGGATTATAGGCACTATGTGATGTCATTCTATGTTTTTGCATGAGCTGAATGCATAGTTGATTTCTGATTGGAGTCCCAAAAAGCATGACTGATACTTGGTTGAAATTAAGTTTTGGTGTGAATTCAAGTTGTGAGTATTAGTGTACATATACCTTATGTGATGCATAAACATTGTGATGACACATTTTGAGGCATATCGAATTATATGAGCATGTACTGTTTATTCTGGATGTGTGCTTGGGATGGTTGATGTGTAGAATTGATTATGCTTTGCCTAAACTAGTGTAGCACCTAGCAATACAGTTTAAACCGCCATGCGATAGCTACAAAACAAGAAAGTCCCTAGAGCGCACAACATCTAGCAGTGAGGATTGGACCACCAGGCGATAGCTTTCAAAGAAGTGGGCTCTAGAATGCATGGTGCCTAGCGGCGAGTAGTGCCCGCCAAGTAGTTTGTAGCGATATGTTGCTTGGCGACGCTTAGGCTATGTCAGGAGATAGTGCAAGGGCAGGGACTTATGTGGATGTTTTGCATGGTTTACAAGACTTTAGGGTGATGGCTTTGGGTATAAGACATGTTGAGATCTATTTACGAGTAATGGTTCGTAATGATTTGCGAACATGTGCAGATCACGGGTGGGAGGCCAGTGATGGTGGAAATCATGTGTGAGCATGCGAGTTGGAGGCTCGTTTTGGTTAGCTCCACTTGATTGTCACTCACGGGTGGTATGCAAGTGATGTTGGTAATCTTGTGAGAATACGAGCGATGGTTCATATTGGTAGCTCAACTTAATTGTTATGAGCGGTGGTTCGTAACGGGATATCTCCACGCATGTGATCTACGACCGATAGGTTCGTAGAGGTTAGATCACGAGCAGCTGGTTCGTGGCAGCATGTGTTAACTTTAAAGTCATGGCCAAGATGCGTAGAATCTGGATGAACATGGTGGGAGGCCATGATATCTAGTGCATAAGGAAAAGTTCTCAGAAGGGGTTGTGAGCTAAGTTAAAATGATTTGGGTGAGGGTTTATGATATGCCTTTTCATGTATGTTTAATTATATTGAGCTCACCCTTTCTGCTTGTGTTTGATGATGATCATGTAACTTGTTATAGGGACCATATGATGTTGCAGGTGACAGTGTTGATGCATAGAGTCGGAGTGGGGCCTAGTTTGGGATGCATTTAAAGAACATTTTTATATATACCTTGTATTTATTTTAAATGTGTTTTAGACTTGGAACTTGTAATAGTTTAAGTCTTGAAATTTGGGATTTTTGGATTTAAACGTGTTAATAGAGTTTCAAACTTTCCCGTGCTTCTGGGAAAAGTATTAAATGCGAAATTTTTAAATTATTATTTTAAATTGTTTTATTTTTAAGTAATATCCGCCTAGGGTGTTACAGAATCCCTTTGTCATGGCCGAACCTCACCTTGGTCTTCTAGATAAAAGATAATTCAAAAGCCTGCAACATTAATTCTTCTTGCTCATGTATCTACAGTTTCCTTCTCTCCCTAATAGGCTTCAAATCAAAATTGAGAGTGTTTAAAACCCATCATGCCTTGCACTTAAGCTGTACAAGTAAGTGCCAAGCCTTTTCATATACCAACTTGAAGGGGGTTAGTCCATTGGAGGTTTTGAAAGTAGTTATGTAAGCCTACAGGAGTTCATCAATATTTAAAGACTAGTCCTTTCTACAACTTGTAATTTTTATTACTAGAATTTGCTTAAGATCTTTTTGGAAGACCTCTACATGGCCATTTGTATAGGAATGATAAGGGGCTACAATCCTATGCCTCTCCTTGTAATGTTTTGACACTCTTATTAGTTGCTCATTACAAAAAAGAGTGCCTTCATCACTAATTAGCACTCTTAGTGAGCCAAATCTGCAGAAGATATTCCTTTTAAGAAACTTAACCACTATCCTTGAGTCAGCCTTCTTGACAACTATTGTTTTAACCCATTTTGAGACATAATTCACTCTACAAGTATGTATTCATTTAAGTAGGATATTGGCAGTGGTCTTACAATTTTTATTCCCCAATAATCAACTTTCAACTTCAAGCATGCTTTGTAGGGGAAACTCATGTCTCTTAGTGATTCCTCCAACTCGTTGGAACTTGTCACAACTTTTGTAATGCTCATGCCCATCTCTAAAGATGGAGGGCTAGTAAAAACTAGCTTGCAACACTTTTTGCATTTGTTATTTCCCCATTATAATGTCCTCCATAAGATGAATTATTGCAATGCCATAATACATCCTTATCTCCCTTGCCAAATATACATCTTTTCAATAAGACATCAACAATAATTTTGAAAAGATGAGGATCATCCCAAATGAATCGGTTATCATCTTTGAACAATTTTTTTCTCTGGTGCCAATTGTATTCCTCTGGAATTACTCTAGTTGCCTTAAAATTGGCCATGTCAGCAAACCAAGGCCTTACTTGTACTAAAAAAAATTTCTCATCAGGGAATTCTTCCACTATTTCTCCTTTTGGTGAGTGACCTTTTTAATTAGAAAGTGTTGACAAATTGTCTACCATAAGACTTTCACTCCCTTTCTTATCTTTAAGTGTCAAATAAATTTCTTGCAACAATAAGATCTACCTAATCAACCTTGGCTTTGAGTCATTCTTTGTCAAGAGGTATTTGACTTTTGCGTGATCAATGTAAACTGTGATGGCTGATCCTTTGAGATATGCACAAAATTTCTCTAAGCCATAGACTACGACTAAAAGCTCCTTCTTAGTTGTGGGATAATTACTTGAGTTTCATTGAGCCCTTTGGTGGCATAATAGAATACATGAAAGTGCTTATCTTTTCTCTACCCCCAAAACAACTCCAACTACAAATTCACTAGCATTATACATCATTTCAAAACTATGTCAAGTGCAACTATCATTGAGGTTGAGCTCAGTTTCTATTTCAGCACTAACAAAGCTTCTAAGAACTCTTGATCAAATGAAATTTTTGTCTCCTTCACCAACAAATTGCTAAAAGGTTTAACAATTTTTTAAAAATCTTTTCCTTTCTTACAACCTCCTTCATTTTTGGATTAAGATGCCTTTGGGGTTGAACTACCAGTTTATAATCCTCTCCCGTTAGGATTTTATACATAACAGAAGGGTTGATTCCCTTAAGATCATGATAAAGTCCATCCAATAACTCCATGATTATCCTGAATCACCTCCACCAATTGTTGCTCTTTTGATTTGGTCAATGAGTTGCTAAGAATAATAGGCCTACCACCATTTTTATCAAGGAAGATGTACATTAAATATGGAAGCAGCTGGTTCAGTTCTAATTTTTGTTGTTTAGCTCTTTAAACTTATCACAAGAGGATTTCTCACTTCAATGTTTTTCTTTTTTCTTTCCTCCTGCCTTCCTTTTGTTTTTCATTTTACGTATTTATATATTTTCTGGTATCTACATCTACTTTGTTTTTATCTACATTTTCATTCTCTTCTTCACCTTTCAGCTCATTTCCACTTCTTTTTCATTCTGACTTATTCCTTCCTTACCATTTTTCTCACATTCATTTTCTAAATTGCCTCCCATCCATTTGTATATCATAGTGTCTTGTCTAGTGATGATAGTCTTGTAGTGTTCTTTAGGATAAACTTGAGATTGGCTAGAAAATGATTTTCTTGTTGATCAACTAGTTGTTTGGCTATTTTTCCATCCTACACTTCAAGATTTCTGATGGAGGCTTCAATGTTCTTCTAATTAGTGGTTGAAACTTGAATAAATTAAGTCAAAGCCTCTTCTATTTTATATAACCTATCCTATTGGAATAACTACAGACCTTGGTAAGGTGCTTGCCGGGACTGCCTTTGTGAATTTCTAATTTCATGTTTCCAACAAGAATTTTTATTTGATTATTCTTCCTATGTGAATTCTGGTGGAAATTAAATTTATCTAGTGTTCTTGAGCCATTAGGATGGCCACAAAGCATTGGCCATTAGGATGGCCACCAGTGCAGAAATCACACCTCATAACTTGCTAAGATTCATTATTTGGTGTTGCTCCAACCTGCATTTTGAACAATTGCTTTTTTCTTTCCTCCATTTGTTGTGAAATCAACTTGTTCTAGGCTAGAATGGCACTTTGTGTTTCTAACTCTAGAATTCCCATTTTTGAAGGTTGGCTTCTATCATGTCACATTTGGTGGTCACTGGCTACCAAAGACTCTATGATTGAAGTTGCTTCTTTAACATTCTTTGTCATCATAGTTCCTTATGCAGAAGCATGATTTGTCATTTTAGTTTATTGAGTTAGGCCACATCATGAAATACATGGTTAAGACACTTCTTCAGTTGAGATTTATGTGTTTCCCAAGCTTCGAATAAAGGCTCATCTAGTGCTTGTCAAAATATAGCAACTGCTGATTTGATACCAACATATCTTGATGGTGGGAAGAATATAGTTAGGAAATTTTTCTATACATCTTCTAGTTGATTAATCTTTGGTTTGGTTTAGAGTGCATCTAGATATTTGTTTTTCCTGTTAGGGAGAAAGGAAATAATCTGAGGTAAGATGCTTCCCCATCTTCTCCAGTTATTCCCATGGTACCACATAATTCATAAAAGGTAGTTGAGTGGTTATAGGATCTTCCACCCCTTTGGATCATCTAAGTATGCTTAAAAACTGCCATGGCCTCTACTATTGAACATAATCACCCACTAATCTCCTATGTTCATTGTGTTCTACATTTGCTCTTCTTGATGGAACTAGACTAGAATAGGAGAGGATGATTCATAGGCCAAAATTGTTCTATCTTAAGCATGTGTTGATTTAGCTCGACCCTACGAGTGGGTTGAATCAACCCAACCTGGTCTTATGCTGAATTGTCTCAACCTAGAACTCAAAATGACTCAACAAGACCCTTCATCTAGGCTAACTCAAATTAAACTTTGGAGTAGGCCGACTTGTCATAAATATCGAGCTCAAACATCTGTTCTGGACAAGGCATACTCATCTCCATCTCCAAGTCGAGCCTAATTATCTCAACTTCCAATATTGATCGATAACTCAACCTTTGATCCAAGACGACACGGAACAACTCGTTTCAACCTTTCAGCGTGACCAATTAGACATAAGATTTGGTCAGGTCCACTACACTAAGCTTGGCCCAACTCGACTCAACCTTTACCCCGAGCTAACTCGACTTCACCTTTGACCTAGCACAACTTTGCTCTACCTTGCACTTGGACAAACTTAGCTCGATTCTCAATCTAGGCTGAATCGACTCAACACTCAGCCCAAGTGACTCAACTTTACCTTTAGTCCGTGCTAACTCATCTTGATTCATCAATCTAGGCTGAACCACTCTACCTTTAGATCGAGCCAACTCGTCTTGATTCTTTGACCTTGGTAAACTCAGCTCAACCTTCGTCTCAAACCAATGATGTTTGAACTTCATCCAAGACTAACTTTACTTGACCTTTATCCCAGGCTAACTCTGCTTGACCTTTGTCCCAGGCTGACCTTCGATCTAGCAAAAGTCATGTTAAACTTCAGCCAAGGTTGACTTAGCTCAACCTTTGACCTAGGCCATCTTTATTGGTGCAAGGTGGCTCTTGAAAGGGAAATGAATAAAGCTAGTAGACGTTTTCCAATCATTTTGCACAAACATAATAATATTAACAAATTAAGGAGTGAGGCAAAGGCTAATGCACACAAGGATTATCGGTTCACCTTGAGGCTATGTTTATTTTCTTAGCCAACCTACTTAAGAAGTTCTACTAACCAAATCCCTTGACTAGCATAAGTATCAACCTTTCTAGGTTACAATGAGTTTAACCTCTAGAAAAATCACGAGTATAAACCTCTCCAGGTTACAACAAGTTTAACCTCTCCAAGTGTCCTTCTCAATCTCCCCTTGAGATCAAGAACTCCAAATTACAAAGAACAAATCAATCTCTCATGCAAGAGAGTAAAAATATGCTCACATGGTATACCTCACAATGTGATATTGCAATGGCTATCACTCAACCCAATATCACTATAAATAAATGAATTTGACTTTATACTTAGAGTATTCTTACTTTTCTTTCTTGGATGATTTGACAATTTTGCAACACTTTTTGTATTTCACATATTCTTCTTGCCAGCTCCATCTTAGTTCTAGTCATGTTGTGTCATTTGATCATTAACGAACACACATTAGTTTAACAAAAACATATATTCACAGTAAAGAACATGGTCATCTAATGGTTATTTATGAGCATCTAATGAAGTCTTTGACCTAGCTAACCTTTCCTATGTTCAGTGCTTATATAAGATTATTGTCTAATCATCTTAGCTTTGTTGGAACATTACTATGTTGATTGTTCTCTCCTATTTCATTATAGTTTTTGTTATCATCAATGTCTAATGCTAACAAGCTTGGTTTGATCTTTCAATCTGGGTTAACTCATCTCGACTTTCGACTCAAGCCAACTCATCTCAATTTTTGGCCAAAGTCAAATCAACTCAACCTTCGACCCTAGCTGACATGGCCCGATTCTTCGCTAGGAACAACTCAAGTCAATTCTTCGACTAGGTTGACTCAAATCAAGCTTTAGTCTGGGTAAACTCAACTCGATATTCGATCTAGACCAACTTGCCTTAACCTTTAATCCAATAAGACATGTCTCAATCTTAGGCTCGGGCTGACTCAACTCTACTTTTGACTTGGGCAGACTTGACTCTGCCTAGGCCGATTTGGCTCGACCTTTGTCTCAGGCAAACTTAACACCACCTAGATGCATCTTAATTTTGGATTTTCAAAATTCAAAAGATCATCCAATCCAAATCCAATTAAGTAGATTGAACTTAAAATAAAAAAAAAATATTGAATTGGATTTGAAAAGCTACATTTAAATAAACTTAAAATAATATAGATTTGGGTTATTATAGATTAAAATTTACAGTTTGGATCTTTCTATCAGGTGACTTTTCCTTCTTTTCACATTGCCTTAGTCTTTCCTCTAATTTTGCAAACGAAAATGAGATTCATACATACTTTCTAGACTCAATTTTGACAATGATGATGTCGCACGACAATTTCATTTTAAAAATTGAATTTCATTAAATGAAATTAAGTGTGGCACGTGTGTCAGTTTTGGGTTGCAAGGGAGAGAAGTGTTTGTAGTGAGAAGCAAAGAACCATTGAGACTGGGATTTTGGAGACAAGGGCTTGGAGAAATTGTTATCTTGTAAGTTTCCTCTGATTCTATTACACAGATTTTCCACACTGTCTTCATCGTCCATGGTTTTGATAACCCATTGTTGATCTGTTTATTTTTTCAAAGAGAGAGCCCACAACACAAACATAGATAGGTTTGATTTTTGTGAGATTGAGCAGAAAAGGTCAGATTTTTTGCCAGCTGGAGTGATTGCAAGGGTTGGAGAATCAGGTATTTTTTAAATGGTTTCTTCATTCGTTGACGTTATTTTCATTGTTGGTTGTGCATGTAAAGTTTATTGTTTTAGGCTTAATCAATTGTAGCAGGTACCCATATAGTTTGACTTTTGTTTCCACTTATGTATGTATGACATGATGCATTACGAAATATGAAACAAAAAATTGGTACTGATGACCAAAATATCCAACATAACTTCCCACTTAATTGTTTTACACTCCCTGGTTTTGATCATAGTCTGACTTTTGAAAATTCCAAAAAAGCCTTATGGCCACATTACCCATTATTGAATGTCATGGTGATGGAAATGAATTTGTACTATGTTAAAGTTCTTGTGAGGAAATTATATTCAGAATGAAGTTTGATTTTGATATAAAACATGGGTAATGAAAACCAAAATACTCATCACAACTCCCCATGTACTACTTATGTACTCCCCACTTATGAACAATATCAGTATTAGCAGATTTCCCAAAAGGGCCACTATCCACTTAACCCAATAGTGAATGTTGTTGTCATGAAAATCATTTTCTACCATCAGAAGGTCACTTTGATGATGTTCTATTGACCATAAAAGTAACCATCGATAACTGAATCCATAAGTGGGGAGTACTGACTAAAAAGGTCGCAAGTGGTGTTGAAGATTTTGGTCTAAAAACTTCCACTTCAAAATGGGGTTCAAAGTTTATTGTCCACAAAACATGATGACCTTAATGTACTGCAAATTGATTTCCATTACCTAAATACTCACTTTTCGGTTATGTTCATTACTTAGGTTTTTTGTAAAAGTAACCATCAATAATTGATAACATAAGTGGGGACTACTAACTAAAAAAATGGGGAGTGATGATGAATATTTTGGTCAAATAATTTCTACTTTAAAAATGGACTTCAAACTTGATGACCTTAATGTACTGCAAATTTATTTCCACTACCTAAATACTTAATATTCGGTTATCTTCTGTAATTGGATTTTTTATAAAAGTAATCATCAATAACTGAATCCATAAGTGGGGAATACTGACTAAAAAGTTGGGGAGTGGTGATGAATATTTCAGTCTAGTAATTTTCACTTTAAAAATGGAGTACATACTTTATTGTCCATACAATTAATTTTCTTTAGGACTTTTAAATTTAAATGGGTTACTCAAATGTAGTAGGTATATAGTAATTTATGAACCTTTATAATATTACTCTACTAAAATAGAAATTTAATAATTTAAAAAATGTAGGACGGTACAATTGATTCAAATATACCAAAAATGTAATGTATTATTGATTTTAACAATTAAAAGATAAATTTAAAAACATTAAATAACTTTTATAGGAAAATAAAATAATATTAAGGGGATAAAAAACATATCTAAAATTTATCATAGACGAACTATATGGAGTTAACGCGTTAGATAGACATTGATATTTCATGTCACATTATTATAAGGATACCATATATTGTTTAAAAGAAGAAATGTGTACTTAAATATATTTTATGAAACATGCGAAGAATGAGATTAAAAAGGTAAATTCAAAATGAAAATTTTAATTCAATTATTAAAAAGGTAATGATTAAAATCAATTATTTAGTGCATAAATGTATGGTTTTATGATCACATCTTTGGATAAAGTGATGATATGATCATAACAATATTTACATTCATTATATATCAATAAATATACTATTATTTTATTCTAAGCAATAATAATTTTCTTATTTTAATATTTTATGATTAGTCCCAATTATTTCCAAAGATAATTTTAGATAAATAATTAAATTATTACCAAATTGAAAATTTTAACTATTTAATCATCGTTAGTGAAAAGGACCAAATTGACCATAATTTGACAAAAATAAGGACCTAATTGAACATAAAACAAAAATAGGGACCAAATTGAATAAAATCAACAAAAATAAGGACCAAATGTATATTTAAGCCTTACCCATTATTGAATGTCATGGTGATGGAAATGAATTTGTACTATGTTAATGTTCTCGTGAGGAAATTATATTCACAATGAAGTTTGATTTTGATATAAAACCTGGGTAATGAAAACCAAAATACTCATCACAACTCCCCATGTACTACTTCTGTACTTCCCACCTATGAACAATTTAGTATTAGCAGATTTCCCAAAAGAGCCACTATCCACATAACCCAGTAGTGAATGTTGTTGTCATGAAAATCATTTTCAACCATCTGAAGGTCACTTTGATGATGTTCTATTGACTATAAAAGTAACAATCAAGAACTGAATCCATAAGTGGGGAGTACTGACTAAAAAGGTCGCGAGTGGTTTTGAAGATTATGGTCTAAAAACTTCAACTTAAAAAATGGGGTTCAAAGTTTATTGTCCACAAAACATGATGACCTTAATGTACTGCAAATTGATTTCCATTACCTAAATACTCACTTTTCGGTTATGTCCATTACTTAGGTTTTTTGTAAAAGTAACCATCAATAATTGATAACATAAGTGGGGACTACTAACTAAAAAAAATGGGGAGTGGTGATGAATATTTTGGTCTAATAATTTCCACTTTAAAAATGGACTTCAAACTTGATGACCTTAATGTACTACAAATTTATTTCCACTACCTAAATACTTAATATTCGGTTATCTTCTATAATTGGATTTTTTATAAAAGTAATCATCAATAACTGAATCCATAAGTGGGGAGTACTGACTAAAAAGTTGGGGAGTGGTGATGAATATTTCAGTCTAGTAATTTTCACTTTAAAAATGGAGTACATACTTTATTATCCATACAATTAATTTTCTTTAGGACTTTTAAATTTAAACGGGTTACTCAAATGTAGTAGGTATATAGTAATTTATGAACCTTTATAATATTACTCTACTAAAATAAAAATTTAATAATTTACAAAATGTAAGACGGTACAATTGATTCAAATATACCAAAAATGTAATGTATTATTAATTTTAACAATTAAAAGATAAATTTAAAAACATTAAATAACTTTTATAGGAAAATAAAATAATATTATGGGGATAAAAACATATCTAACATTTATCATAGACGAACTATATGGAGTTAACGCATTAGGTAGACATTGATATTTCATGTTACATTATTATTATAAGGATACCATATATTGTTTAAAAGAAGAAATATGTACTTAAATATAATTTAAGAAACATGCAAGGAATGAGTGTAAAAATTAAATTCAAAAGGAAAATGATAATTCAATTATTTAAAAAAGGTAATGATTAAAATCAATTATTTAGTGCATAAATGTATGGTTTTATGATCACATCTTTGGATAAAGTGATGATATGATCATAACAATATTTACATTCATTATATATCAATAAATATACTATTATTTTATTCTAAGCAATAATAATTTTCTTATTTTAATATTTTATGATTAGCCCAAATTATTTCTAAAGATAATTTTAGATAAATAATTAAATTATTACCAAATTGAAAATTTTAACTAAAGTAATTAATTTTTAAAAGTTTTCTGAATTAACTAATTTAGTATTTTATAAGGACATAAACTTAGTTTTTAAAGAGGAATTTGATTTGAAATTAATTAATACATATGTCTTTGGAAAAGAATAAAGAATTCATTGATTCATTACTTTTATAAGAATTATTTTGAAATGAATAATAATCTTACCGGGACACCATAATGAAGATATACAGGACTAGTCAACTATGAATTGCTTTCTTTTATTCCTATTGTATTCGTTGATTTTTTGATATATTAGCATAATCATGTATGTAATTAAAGGTATATTTTCTCTTTTGCTAATTAGTATTATTTTCCTAGTTTATGACTATTAAGTTTTAATTTCATTTGTTTATCGTATATGTTTTCAAATGAAAAAGAATTAATGGGATTCAACTCAAATAGGACTATAAATAATATCACATACAAGGTTATTCATTATCTAAACAAATTGAAGAATTAAAACTTGTATTTGAGTTATCAAAAATGGTGAAGATTTTTATCGCAACTCTCTTACTTGCCTTAGTCTCTCAAGGTGAAATCTTCTATCATGAAAGAAAAATATTTTTTGTCTATGATACAGTGTTAATGATTTATGTTATGAATGATGCTTTCAGGTTATAGTCAATGTTCTTTGAGCGACATCCATGTAACCCAATCTGCAACAGGATATAAGGTAAACGGAAAACCAGAATGGACTGTGAGTATCACAAATAGGTGTGCATGTGTTCAAACCAATGTGCAATTGAATTGCAAAGGATTTCAAACGGTTGAAGCAATTAACCCATCACTTTTGAAAGTTTCAGGTGATGCTTGTCTTGTTAGTTCAGGTCAACCTCTCTTTAAAGGGGCTATCCTATTCAATTATGCTTGGGACACTCAATTCCCACTCAATCCCATTTCCTCAAATATTTCTTGTTAAAGTGTACAACCAAACCATGTTCTTTAATAAATTTATCTTTTTTTCTCCTATCTGATAGATCAATATTATCGTTTTACAATAAAACATTAATTTTATGTTGAATTATTTTATATAATTTTTAGTTTACTATTTACTAGTCTCTCGAAAGAGTATATTTATTATAGTGATAATGTATTTCTATTATTATATTGAATTATTTAACGCTAATGAATCTCAATCGTTAAACTATCTAGTGTCATAAACATTTAGTATTTTGTATAAAAGTTAACGTGATTGTTGTCATGTTTAAAATATTTTAAACCTGTAACATTTTTCCGCGAAGAAATGTGAAATCTCTTAATGATTACACTTGAAATTTATTTTGTGAAAAGGAATTTGACAATATATACATGAGCTAAAAGAAAATATTTTCTTTTCATTGAGAACATGGATTTAGACGTAGAAATAGACCTAACAATCGTATGTTGGCTGCAAATAGCGATCCAGCAAGACAAAATAAGGACGACCCACACACACACACACACCTTACCCATTATATCATATTTTCATAATTAATTAAGTTTCCACATATTTATTTTGAATAAATGAATAAGTTTCATAACTATGTTAAATTTATTCATATAAGGAAATATTGATACCAATGGACTACATACGGAAAAAAAAAATCCCATATGTAAAGATAGCATACGTAGTTTACATGAGGAGAATTTCCATATGTAATTTTCCGTATAGAATATCCATAGGTAACGGTACGTATAAAATTACTAATCTTTACATACAAAAATATAATTGGCATGTAAAGTCTAAAGACATTTCTTACGGAATATTTCCATTTGTAATGTCGAAGACATTACCTACGAAATATATCCATATGAAATGTTGACTACCTTTACATACAGAATAAATCCATATGTAACTGATGTAGACTTTACCTACAAATTTGTTCCGTATATAACTATTTTTTATACTGATACACCTATATAGATATAGATATATATATATATATATATATATATGTATATGTATTTCTTTTATATTTTTGTGTCTCAAATGTAATAAAATTAAAAATAAAATAAAATTTTATCATCACTAAATCAATTGAAAATGGTGCACATGACAATCTAATAAAGTTCTAATATAGCATATCCAAAACCTACTCATAGCAACATACAATCCAAATGAAGAACTAAGAACACGTATCCAAAATCAAGGACCAACAACTCATAACAAAGTAATGGTCTAAGAAGATACAATCCAAATCTAGATTGGTCAAAATGTAACCTAAGTGAAGTGCTAAGATGATCCAAAAGGTAAACATTATAACTAAATGACTAAGAATTACTGTGATCACATCTATCTTAACATTGGTCTTGATGGTTTTTTTGTGGTTACCCTTGTTGGTGTTCTTACTGCTACTGGTGTTGAAGTAATGTTTGTACATCAAGAGGAAGTAAAGAACAACAACATTGAAAAATGATGAAAATTGATGACTTAACCTTTCATTACCCTCCCTATAATTTTGAACTTGTTGTCCAATCCTGTAGATTCAATCCTTTTTCTTTACACCATCAACAAGAACCCAAGTGTTAATCCTTATTTTCTCTTCCTCTTCAAATTGTCCGACAGAAGATATATATAGCATCTGAAGTTGCTTCAGAAATTCTCTTCTCAAATTGCTCCTATTATTCAAAAATATAAATTATATACATACACACACACACACACACACACACACACACACACACACACACATATATATATATATATATATATATATATATATATATATATATATATACACACACACACACACACATATATAAGAACTATTAGAACACTAAATCGAAGAGAAAAACTTTTCTCTTCCTTTTTATCAAAACCAAGAATGTTTGGTTAGTCTTCTTCCCGTACAATAATGACCTTAATGTAATACAAATTCATTTCTACTACCTAAATACTCAATATTTAGTTATCTTCTTTACTTTGGTTTTTTTATAAAAGTAACCATCAATAACTAAATCCATAAAGTGGGAGTACTGACTAAAAAGGTAGGGAGTGATATTGAAGATTCTGGTCTAATAATTTCCAATTAAAAAATGGGGTTCAAAGTTTATTGTCCACAAAACATGATGACCTTAATGTACTGCAAATCGATTTCCATTACCTAAATAGTCACTTTTCAGGTATGTTCATTACTTGGGTTTTTTTTGTTATAGTAACCATCAATAACTGATAACATAAGTGGGGACTACTAACTTGAAAAGTGGGGAGTGGTGATGAATATTTTGGACTTTTCTGCAGTATTTGATTGAAGTGAAAACTTAGGTGTCAGAAAAAGATCCTTAAAATCACCCTAATTTACCAAAAAATGATTTGAATGAACAAAACATAAAATATTTGATTATGTTGTTGGTTGTGATTTTTGAAAATGGTTTCTCAATTACTCATTACATAAGTGGGGAGTATGGAATAATAAATGGGTAGTCATGATCGATATTCTGTTCAGTTTTTGCAGTTTTTAAATAAAGGACATAGTTAATTGTGAACACAAAATCCTCAAACTCACCTAAGTTAAAAATCATTTCCATGTCAAAAAAGTTGTAGAACTAGGTTATGTGCTTGGGTGGCCTTTTTTTTAAAATGTCCCAAAACTGAATTATAACATTAGTGGGTAGTACAAATTGTTAAAGTGGGGAATTTTGAAGGATATTTTGTTCATTACTGCTGCTCTTACATTAAAGTGTCAACATTTTGTTATGAAGTTTGTGGGTCGTACTGTTGTATTAAGTAGGGAGTTATATTGAATTTGTAGATTCATAGTTGAAAATTTTGCTTATTATTTGCAGTTCGTAAATGAATAAATCAAGTTTAATAGACTACCACGATATGTGGTCGCTGAAATGAGAAAAAATATTCAAGCACTATTTCAAAGTTTTTGGGGACAACTGCAAGATTACTTGGGGAGTTTTATTCAATATCACCACATGCTTTAACAACCCTATTTTCATCACAAGTAATATATAAAGAACCTTGCTTCCATATCCATATCAATTAAATGTCAACAACTATTCTTATTAAAAGCATAAACACAAGAAATTTAGACATACATTTCCATCTACTAAGACATCAAATAAACTTGTCTATCCATATTTCAATCATTCCATAAACCACAAGGCCTGCTATTTTCATAATTCTATATAACTTAACATTGCACTTGATATACACAAACAACAAAGTTGCAACTTTCTTTTCATGACAACTTCCACATCAGGTCTGACGTCAAAGTGGGAACTCATTTAGCTAACCTTTCCTATGTTCAATGCTTATATAAGATTATTGTCTAATCATCTTAGCTCTGTTGGAACATTACTATGTTGATTGTTCTCTCTTATTTCATTGTAGATTTTGTTATCATCAATGTCTAATGCTAACAAGCTTGGTTTGATCTTTCAATCTGGGTTAACTCATCTCGACTTTCGACTCAAGCCAACTCATGTCGATTTTTGGCCAAAGTCAAATCAACTCAACCTTCGACCCTAGCTGACATGGCTCGATTCTTCGCTAGGAACAACTCAAGTCAATTCTTCGACTAGGTTGAGTCAAATCAAGCTTCAGTCTGGGTAAACTCAACTCGATATTCGATCCAGACCAACTTGCCTTGACCTTTAATCCAATAAGACATGTCTCAACCTTAGGCTCGGGCTAACTCGACTCTACTTTTGACTTGGGCAAACTTTACTCTATCTAGGCCGATTTGGCTCGACTTTTGTCTCAGGCCAACTTAACACCACCTAGATGCATCTTAATCTTGGATTTTCAAAATTCAAAAGATCATCCAATCCAAATCCAATTAAGTAGATTGAACTTAAAATAAAAAAAAATATTGAATTGGATTTGAAAAGCTACATTTAAATAAACTTAAAATAATATAGATTTGGGTTATTATAGATTAAAATTTACAGTTTTGATCTTTCTATCAGGTGACTTTTCCTTCTTTTCACATTGCCTTGGTCTTTCCTCTAATTTTGCAAACGAAAATGAGATTCATACATACTTTCTGGACTCAATTTTGACAATGATGATGTTGCACGACAGTTTCATTTTAAAAATGGAATTTCATTGAATGAAATTAAGTGTGGCACGTGCCTCAGTTTTGGGTTGCAAGGGAGAGAAGTGTTTGCAGTTAGAAGCAAAGAACCATTGAGACTGGGATTTTGGAGAAAAGGCTTGGAGAAATCCTCAACGATAACACCTCCTCCACACTTGAAGCGACAACATTCAGAACAAATTGTTATCTTGTAAGTTTCCTCTGATTCTATTACACAGATTTTTCACACTGTCTTCATCGTCCATGGTTTTGATAACCCATTGTTGATCTGTTTATTTTTTCAAAGAGAGAACCTGCAACCCAAACATAGATAGGTTTGATTTTTGTGAGATTGAGCAGAAAAGGTCAGATTTTTTGCCAGCTGGAGTAATTGCAAGGGTTGGAGAATCAGGTTTTTTTAAACGGTTTCTTCATTCGTTGACGTTATTTTCATTGCTGGTTGTGCATGCAAAATTTATTGTTTTAGGCTTAATCAATTGTAGCAGGTACCCATATAGTTTGACTTTGGTTTCCACTTATGTATGTATGGCATGATGCATTACAAAATATGAAACAAAAAATTGGTACTGATGACCAAAATATCCAACATATCTTCCCACTTAATTGTTTTCCACTCCCTGGTTTTGATCATAGTTTGACTTTTGAAAATTCCAAAAAAGCCTTATGGCCACATTACCCATTAGGCTTAAATATACATTTGGTCCCTATTTTTGTTAATTTTATTCAATTTGGTCCCTATTTTCGTTTTATGTTGAATTAGGTCCTCATTTTCGTCAAATTGTGGTCAATTTGGTCCTTTTCACTAACGGTGTTTAAATACTTAACATTTTTGAATAGTACATGCCACGTGTTAGCTCCTGGTTTTTTTTATTTTTTTTATTTTTTTTAATTTCAAAAAAAAGTGTTCACGTGTCAAGTCACAATTGTACCACGTGTCAATACTAGTGTCACGTGTCAGTTTGTAGTTGTATTATTTATTTTTGTTCAATTTAATCTCAATATTCGTTATTTTTGTTTAATTTAGTCCCAAATTTTATTAAAATAGAACCATTTAATTTTAAAATTGACATTATTATTAGTTTTTTTAAATTTAATTATAAATTATAATATTTAATTATTAATTGAATATAATTCTTAGATTCAATGGTTAAATAGAATATAATTATTTAAATATTATTAAAATATAATTCTTAAAATTTTAAACATATATATTAACATTTGTAAAATTCACATTTAAATTTAAATTATTTAGTATTTGTATTGCATTTTAGATATTAAAATATAAAATATTTTATACGTAAATGTTAATTTTACAAATATTAGTTTATTTTTCTAAAATATTTTGAATATTTAAAATATTTTTATATATCGATTTTATAAATATTTTAGAATATAAATATTAGAAAAAACAATTAATAATTATATTCTTATAATATTTTAAATAATTATATTCTATTTAGAAATTAAATATAAGAATTTATTCAATTTATAATTAAATTTAATAATTTATAATTGAATTTAAAAAAAGAATAAATTCAAAGGTCAATTTTAGAAAAGATATTAATATAATTTGTATAAAAGATATTAAATTTAGTGTCAATTTGAAAGGGATAAAATTGATTTATTTTAACAAAAATTGGGACTAAATTGAACAAAATTAACGAATATAGGGACTAAATTGAAAACAAAATAATACTACCACAAACTAACACGTGGCACTAGCCTTGACATGTGGCACAATGGTGACTTGACACGTGGACCATTTTTTCGAAATTGAAAAAAAATTTAAAAAATTTAAAAAAAAAACAGCAACTGACACGTGGCATGTATTGTTCAAAAACGTTAACTATTTAATCATCGTTAGTGAAAAGGACCAAATTGACCATAATTTGACAAAAATAAGGACCTAATTGAACATATAACAAAAATAGGGACCAAATTGAATAAAATCAACAAAAATAAGGACCAAATGTATATTTAAGTCTTACCCATTATTGAATGTCATGGTGATGGAAATGAATTTGTACTATGTTAATGTTCTCATGAGGAAATTATATTCACAATGAAGTTTGATTTTGATATAAAACCTGGGTAATGAAAACCAAAATACTCATCACCCATGTACTACTTCTGTACTTCCCACCTATGAACAATATAATATTAGCAGATTTCCCAAAAGAGCCACTATCCACATAACCCAGTAGTGAATGTTGTTGTCATGAAAATCATTTTCAACCATCTGAAGGTCACTATGATGATGTTCTATTGACTATAAAAGTAACAATCAATAACTGAATCCATAAGTGGGGAGTACTGACTAAAAAGGTCGCGAGTGGTTTTGAAGATTTTGGTCTAAAAACTTCAACTTAAAAAATGGGGTTCAAAGTTTATTGTCCACAAAACATGATGACCTTAATGTACTGCAAATTGATTTCCATTACCTAAATACTCACTTTTCGGTTATGTCCATTACTTAGGTTTTTTGTAAAAGTAACCATCAATAATTGATAACATAAGTGGGGGCTACTAACTAAAAAAAAATGGGGAGTGGGGATGAATATTTTGGTCTAATAATTTCCACTTTAAAAATGGACTTCAAACTTGATGACCTTAATGTACTGCAAATTTATTTCCACTACCTAAATACTTAATATTCGGTTATCTTCTGTAATTGGATTTTTTATAAAAGTAATCATCAATAACTGAATCCATAAGTGGGGAGTATTGACTAAAAAGTTGGGGAGTGGTGATGAATATTTCAGTCTGGTAATTTTCACTTTAAAAATGGAGTACATACTTTATTGTCCATACAATTAATTTTCTTTAGGACTTTTAAATTTAAACGGGTTACTCAAATGTAGTAGGTATATAGTAATTTATGAACCTTTATAATATTACTCTACTAAAATAAAAATTTAATAATTTACAAAATTTAAGACGGTACAATTGATTCAAATATACCAAAAATGTAATGTATTATTAATTTTAACAATTAAAAGATAAATTTAAAAACATTAAATAACTTTTATAGGAAAATAAAATAATATTATGGGGATAAAAACATATCTAACATTTATCATAGACGAACTATATGGAGTTAACGCATTAGGTAGACATTGATATTTCATGTCACATTATTATTATAAGGATACCATATATTGTTTAAAAGAAGAAATGTGTACTTAAATATAATTTAAGAAACATGCAAGGAATGAGTGTAAAAAGTAAATTCAAAAGTAAAATGATAATTCAATTATTTAAAAAAGGTAATGATTAAAATCAATTATTTAGTGCATAAATGTATGGTTTTATGATCACATCTTTGGATAAAGTGATGATATGATCATAACAATATTTACATTCATTATATATCAATAAATATACTATTATTTTATTCTAAGCAATAATAATTTTCTTATTTTAATATTTTATGATTAGCCCCAATTATTTCTAAAGATAATTTTAGATAAATAATTAAATTATTACCAAATTGAAAATTTTAACTAAAGTAATTAATTTTTAAGAGTTTTCTGAATTAACTAGTTTAGTATTATATAAGGACATAAACTTAGTTTTTAAAGAGGAATTTGATTTGAAATTAATTAATACATATGTCTTTGAAAAAGAATAAAGAATTCATTGATTCATTACTTTTATAAGAATTATTTTGAAATGAATAATAATCTTACCGGGACACCATAATGAAGATATACAGGACTAGTCAGCTAGGAATTGCTTTCTTTTATTCCTATTGTATTCGTTGATTTTTTGATATATTAGCATAATCAGGTATGTAATTAAAGGTATATTTTCTCTTTTGCTAATTAGTATTATTTTCCTAGTTTATGACTATTAAGTTTTAATTTCATTTGTTTATCGTATATGTTTTCAAATGAAAAAGAATTAATGGGATTCAACTCAAATAGGACTATAAATAATATCACATACAAGGTTATTCATTATCTAAACAAATTGAAGAATTAAAACTTGTATTTGAGTTATCAAAAATGGTGAAGATTTTTATCGCAACTCTCTTACTTGCCTTAGTCTCTCAAGGTGAAATCTTCTATCATGAAAGAAAAATATTTTTTGTCTATGATACAGTGTTAATGATTTATGTTATGAATGACACTTTCAGGTTATAGTCAATGTTCTTTGAGCGACATCCATGTAACCCAATCTGCAACAGGACATAAGGTAAACGGAAAACCAGAATGGACTGTGAGTATCACAAATAGGTGTGCATGTGTTCAAACCAATGTGCAATTGAATTGCAAAGGATTTCAAACGGTTGAAGCAATTAACCCATCACTTTTGAAAGTTTCAGGTGATGCTTGTCTTGTTAGTTCAGGTCAACCTCTCTTTAAAGGGGCTATCCTATTCAATTATGCTTGGGACACTCAATTCCCACTCAATCCCATTTCCTCAAATATTTCTTGTTAAAGTGTACAACCAAACCATGTTCTTTAATAAATTTATCTTTTTTCTCCTATCTGATAGATCAATATTATCGTTTTACAATAAAACATTAATTTTATGTTGAATTATTTTATATAATTTTTAATTTACTATTTACTAGTCTCTCGAAAGAGTATATTTATTATAGTGATAATGTATTTCTATTATTATATTGAATTATTTAACGCTAATGAATCTCAATCGTTAAACTATCTAGTGTCATAAACATTTAGTATTTTGTATAAAAGTTAACGTGATTGTTGTCATGTTTAAAATATTTTAAACCTGTAACATTTTTCCGCGAAGAAATGTGGAATCTCTTAATGATTACACTTGAAATTTATTTTGTGAAAAGGAAGTTGACAATATATACATGAGCTAAAAGAAAATATTTTCTTTTCATTGAGAACATGGATTTAGACGTAGAAATAGACCTAACAATCGTATGTTGGCTGCAAATAGCGATCCAGCAAGACAAAATAAGGACGACCCACACACACACACACACACACACACACACACACACACACACACACATATATATATATATATATATATATATATATATATATATAGACTATGAATATTTTAATAATTTTAAAAGGGAACAGAGATATGGCGAAGATGCATATTATGGAAAGTATGGAGTTGGGGACAAAGCGAATATTTACATCTCCATCCCCATACCTAATTGTAAAAGTTTAGTATTCCCCATACCCATATCCATACCCAATTATTATAGAGATTTCTCCATCAAAACGGGGACAAGTTCGGACAATACCCATAGGGATGGGTTTCTTTGCCATCCCTACTGCAAAGATATAATTTTTCAATAATCAAAAAGGAATGCACAAGTTCTTATAAGAATCATGTGATGCTAAATCGAGAATAAGAATATCATTTTAAATTAACTTTGAAATTTTGTAATAAAGGACTAAAATAATAATATTGATAAATGTTGTTTTAGATGTAAGTCCAACATATACGAGATTTGATTTAAGCCATTTGAAGGTTATGTTGATCTCATTTAAAAATAAGTTGAATCTAATTTCCTTGATGTTGATTGGTCTAAAGTCTTTTCGAATCCATTATAGATGAACTAACGAAAAGACCATTATCACGAACACCTTGATCAATGGTAGTTTTAAAGTAAAAATATACATTTTACTTATTACATATGAATATTTGAAATCATATTCAACTGTTGTTATAATTTGTTAAACGAAAATATTTGGTTTATAGAAATGTGTTGAAATTAGATTTAGATATACATCTCATGTGTATTTGTATTCAGAAAAAGGTGTTTATATCATATTTTCATAATTAATTAAGTTTCCACATATTTATTTTGAATAAATGAATAAGTTTCATAACTATGTTAAATTTATTCATATAAGGAAATATTGATACCAATGGACTACATACAGAAAAAAAAAATCCCATATGTAAAGATAGCATACATAGTTTACATGAGGAGAATTTCCATATGTAATTTTACATATAGAATATCCATAGGTAACGGTACGTACAAAATTACTAATCTTTACATACAAAAATATAATTGGCATGTAAAGTCTAAATACATTTCTTACGGAATATTTCCATTTGTAATGTCGAAGACATTTCCTACGAAATATATCCATATGAAATGTTGACTACCTTTACATACAGAATAAATCCATATGTAACTGATGTAGACTTAACCCACAAATTTGTTCCGTATATTACTATTTTTTATATTGATACACCTATATAGATATACATACATATATATATATATATGTATTTCTTTTATATTTTTGTGTCTCAAATGTAATAAAATTAAAAATAAAATAAAATTTTATCCTCACTAAATCAATTGAAGATGGTGCACATGACAATCTAATAAAGTTCTATATAGCATATCCAAAACCTACTCATAGCAACATACAATCCAAATGAAGAACTAAGAACATGTATCCAAAATCAAGGACCAACAACTCATAACAAAGTAATGGTCTAAGAAGATACAATCCAAATCTAGATTGGTCAAAATGTAACCTAAATGAAGTGCTAAGATGATCCAAAAGGTAAACATTATAACTAAATGCCTAAGAATTATTGTGATCACATCTATCTTAACATTGGTCTTGATGGTTTTTTTGTGGTTACTCTTGTTGGTGTTCTTACTGCTACTGGTGTTGAAGTAATGTTTGTACATCAAGAGGAAGTAAGGAACAACAACATTGAAAAATGATAAAAATTGATGACTTAACCTTTCATTACCCTCCCTATAATAGAACCATTTAATTTTAAAATTGACATTATTATTAGTTTTTTTAAAAATTTAAATATAAATTATAGTATTTAATTATTAATTGAATATAATTCTTAGATTCAATGGTTAAATAGAATATAATTATTTAAATATTATTAAAATATAATTATTAAAATTTTAAACATATATATTAACATTTGTAAAATTCACATTTAAATTTAAAATATTTAATATTTTTATTGCATTTTAGATATTAAAATATAAAATATTTTATATGTAAATGTTAATTTTACAAATATTAATTTATTTTTCTAAAATATTTTGAATATTTAAAATATTTTTATATATCGATTTTATAAATATTTTAGAATATAAATATTAGAAAAAAAAAATTAATAATTATATGCTTATAATATTTTAAATAATTATATTCTATTTAGAAATTAAATATAAGAATTTATTCAATTTATAATTAAATTTAATAATTTATAATTGAATTTAAAAAAATAATAAATTCAAAGGTCAATTTTAGAAAAGATATTAATATAATTTGTATAAAAGATATTAAATTTAGTGTCAATTTGAAAGGGATAAAATTGATTTATTTTAACAAAAATTGGGACTAAATTGAACAAAAGTAACGAATATAGGGACTAAATTGAACAAAAAAAATAATACTACCACCAACTTACACGTGGTACTAGCCTTGACACGTAGCACAATTGTGACTTGACACGTGGACCATTTTTTTGAAATTAAAAAAAATTTAAAAAAAATTAAAATTTAAAAAAAAAAAACAGGAGCTGACACGTGGCATGTACTGTTCAAAAACGTTAACTATTTAAACATCGTTAGTGAAAAGGACCAAATTGACCATAATTTGACAAAAATAAGGACCTAATTGAACATAAAACAAAAATAAGGACCAAATTTAATAAAATCAACAAAAATAAGAACCAAATGTATATTTAAGCCTTACCCATTATTGAATGTCATGGTGATGGAAATGAATTTGTACTATGTTAAAGTTCTCGTGAGGAAATTATATTCACAATGAAGTTTGATTTTGATATAAAACCTGGGTAATGAAAACCAAAATACTCATCACAACTCCCCATGTACTACTTCTGTACTTCCCACCTATGAACAATATAATATTAGCAGATTTCCCAAAAGAGCCACTATCCACATAACCCAGTAGTGAATGTTGTTGTCATGAAAATCATTTTCAACCATCTGAAGGTCACTTTGATGATGTTCTATTGACTATAAAAGTAACAATCAATAGCTGAATGCATAAGTGGGGAGTACTGACTAAAAAGGTCGCGAGTGGTATTAAAGATTTTGGTCTAAAAACTTCCACTTCAAAAATGGGGTTCAAAGTTTATTATCCACAAAACATGTGGACTTAATGTACTGCAAATTGATTTCCATTACCTAAATACTCACTTTTCGGTTATGTCCATTACTTAGGTCTTTTGTAAAAGTAACCATCAATAATTGATAACATAAGTGGGGACTACTAACTAAAAAAATGGGGAGTAGTGATGAATATTTTGGTCTAATAATTTCCACTTTAAAAATGGACTTCAAACTTGATGACCTTAATGTATTGTAAATTTATTTCCACTACCTAAATACTTAATATTCGGTTATCTTCTGTAATTGGACTTTTTATAAAAGTAATCATCAATAACTGAATCCATAAGTGGGGAGTACTGACTAAAAAGTTGGGGAGTGGTGATGAATATTTCGGTCTAATAATTTTCACTTTAAAAATGGAGTACATACTTTATTGTTCATACAATTAATTTTCTTTAGGACTTTTAAATTTAAACGAGTTACTCAAATGTAGTAGGTATATAGTAATTTATGAACCTTTATAATATTACTCTACTAAAATAAAAATTTAATAATTTAAAAAATGTAAGACGGTACAATTGATTCAAATATACCAAAAATGTAATGTATAATTAATTTTAACAATTAAAAGATAAATTTAAAAACTTTAAATAAGTTTTATAGGAAAATAAAATAATATTATGAGGATAAAAAACATATCTAACATTTATCATAGACGAACTATATGGAGTTAACGCGTTAGGTAGACATTGATATTTCATATCACATTATTATTATAAGGATACCATATACTGTTTAAAAGAAGAAATGTGTACTTAAATATAATTTATGAAACATGCAAGGAATGAATGTAAAAAAGTAAATTCTAAATGAAAATGATAATTCAATTATTTAAAAAAGGTAATGATTAAAATCAATTATTTAGTGCATAAATGTATGGTTTTATCATCACATTTTCGGATAAAGTGATGATATGATCATAACAATATTTACATTCATTATATATCAATAAATATACTATTATTTTATTCTAAACAATAATAATTTTCTTATTTTAATATTTTATGATTAGCCCCAATTATTTCTAAAGATAATTTTAGATAAATAATTAAATTATTACCAAATTGAAAATTTTAACTAAAGTAATTAATTTTTAAAAGTTTTCTGAATTAACTAGTTTAGTATTATATAAGGACATAAACTTAGTTTTTAAAGAGGACTTTGATTTGAAATTAATTAATACATATGTCTTTGGAAAAGAATAAAGAATTCATTGATTCATTACTTTTATAAGAATTATTTTGAAATGAATAATAATCTTACCGGGACACCATAATGAAGATATACAGGACTAGTCAGCTATGAATTGCTTTCTTTTATTCCTATTGTATTCATTGATTTTTTTATATATTAGCATAATCAGGTATGTAATTAAAGGTATATTTTCTCTTTTGCTAATTAGTATTATTTTCCTAGTTTATGACTATTAAGTTTTAGTTTAATTTTTTTATCGTATATGTTTTCAAATGAGAAAGAATTAATGGGATTCAACTCAAATAGGAGTATAAATAATATCACATACAAAGTTATTCTTTATCTAAACAAATTGAAGAATTAAAACTTGTATTTGAGTTATCAAAAATGGTGAAGATTTTTATCGCAACTCTCTTACTTGCCTTAGTCTCTCAAGGTGAAATCTTCTATCATGAAAGAAAAATATTTTTTGTCTATGATACAATGTTAATGATTTATGTTATATGAATGATGCTTTCAGGTTATAGTCAATGTTCTTTGAGCGACATCCATGTAACCCAATCTGCAACAGGACATAAGGTAAACGGAAAACCAGAATGGACTGTGAGTATCACAAATAGGTGTGCATGTGTTCAAACCAATGTGCAATTGAATTGCAAAGGATTTCAAACAGTTGAAGCAGTTAACCCATCACTTTTGAAAGTTTCAGGTGATGCTTGTCTTGTTAGTTCAGGTCAACCTCTCTTTAAAGGGGCTATCGTATTCAATTATGCTTGGGACACTCAATTCCCACTCAATCCCATTTCCTCAAATATTTCTTGTTAAAGTGTACAACCAAACCATGTTCTTTAATAAATTTATCTTTTTTCTCCTATCTGATAGATCAATATTATCGTTTTACAATAAAACATTAATTTTATGTTGATTTATTTTATATAATTTTTAATTTACTATTTACTAGTCTCTCGAAAGAGTATATTTATTATAGTGATAATGTATTTCTATTATTATATTGAATTATTTAACGTTAATGAATCTCAATTGTTCAACTATCTAGTGTCATAAACATTTAGTATTTTGTATAAAAGTTAATGTGATTGTTGTCATGTTTAAAATATTTTAAACCCGTAACATTTTTCCGCGAAGAAATGTGGAAACTCTTAATAATTACACTTGAAATTTATTTTGTGAAAAGAAAGTTGACAATATATACATGTGCTGAAAGAAAATATTTTCTTTTCATTGAGAACATAGATTTAGACGTAGAAATAGACCTAACAATAGTAACATTGATAAATGTTGTTTTAGAGGTAAGTCCAACATATACGAGATTTGATTTAAGCCATTTAAAGGTTATGTTGATCTCATTTAAAAATAAGTTTAATCTAATTTCTTTGATGTTGATTGGTCTAAAGTCTCTTCGAATCCATTATAGATGAACTAACGTAAAGACCATTATCACAAACACCTTGATCAATGGTAGTTTTATAGTAAAAATATACATTTTACTTATTACATATGAATATTTGAAAATAATATTCAACTATTGTTATAATTTGTTAAAAAATAATATTTGGTTTATAGAAATGTGTTGAAATTAGATTTAGATATACATCTCATGTGTATTTGTATTCAGAAAAAGGTGTTTATATCTAATTTTCATAATTGATTAAGTTTCCAAATATTTCTTTTGAATAAATTATTAAGTTTAACAACTATGTTAAATTTATTCATATAAGGAAATATTGATACCAATGGACTACATACAGAAAAAAAATCTCATGTAAAGATAGCATACGTAGTTTACATAAGGAGAATTTCCATATGTAATTTTACATACAGAATATCCATAGGTAACAGTACGTACAAAATTACGAATCTTTACATACAAAAATATAATTGGCATGTAAAGTCTAAAGACATTTCTTACGAAATATTTCCATTTGTAATGTCGAAGGCATTACCTATGAAATATATCCATATGAAATGTTGACTACCTTTACATACAGAATAAATCCATATGTAACTGATGTGGACTTTACCCACAAATTTGTTTCGTATATAACTATTTTTCATACTGATACATACATACATATATATATATATATGTATTACTTTTAGATTTTTGTGTCTCAAATGTAATAAAATTAAAAATAAAATAAAATTTTATCATCACTAAATCAATTGAAGATGATGCACATGACAATCTAATAAAGTTCTAATATAGCATATCCAAAACCTACTCATTGCAATATACAATCCAAATAAAGAACTAAGAACATGTATCCAAAATCAAGGACCAACAACTCATAACAAAGTAATGGTCTAAGAAGATACAATCCAAATCTAGTTTGGTCCAAATGTAACCTAAATGAAGTGCTAAGATTATCCAAAAGGTAAACATTAAAACTAAATGCCTAAGAATTATTGTGATCACATCTATCTTAACATTGGTCTTGATGGTTTTGTTGTGGTTCCTCTTGTTGGTGTTCTTACTGCTATTGGTGTTGAAGTAATGTTTGTACATCAAGAGGAAGTAAGGAACAACAACATTGAAAAATGATGAAAATTGATGACTTAACCTTTCATTACCCTCCCTATAATTTTGAACTTGTTGTCCAATCCTGTAGATTCAATCCTTTTTCTTTCCACCATCAACAAGAACCCAAGTGTTAATCCTTATTTTCTCTTCCTCTTCAAATTGTCCGACAGAAGATATATATAGCATCTGATCTTGCTTCAGAAATTCTCTTCTCAAATTGCTCCTATTATTCAAAAATATAAATTATATACATATATATATATATATATATTTATATATCATACAATACATATTATAATAATATAAATAACAAAAGAAATTTACACATAAATGTTTTCTCCTACATCGCTCATCCACAAATTGACCATCCGCTCGTATCTATGTTGGCTTAGAAACTTCTTCAATATGTGGTGGATGGCCCAGCTCCTTCTACTACAAAAAAAATTATTAATATAGGATGGTTAATTTTTCTATGATGATTTTGCTGTAAATTAAAGTTTCTTATATAGCAAGCAAGACTAGTAATGAAATCAAGAACTATTAGAACACCAAGTCGAAGATGAAACTTCTCTCTTCCTTTTTATCAAAACCAAGAATGTTTGGTTAGTCTTCTTCCCGTACAATGATGACCTTAATGTAATGCAAATTCATTTCTACTACCTAAATACTCAATATTTAGTTATCTTCTTTACTTTGGTTTTTTATAAAAGTAACCATCAATAACTAAATCCATAAGTTGGGAGTACTGACTAAAAAGGTAGGGAGTGATATTGAAGATTCTAGTCTAATAATTTCTAATTAAAAAATGGGGTTCAAAGTTTATTGTCCACAAAACATGATGACCTTAATATACTGCAAATTGATTTCCATTACCTAAATAATCACTTTTCGGGTATGTTCATTACTTGGGTTTTTTTTATAGTAACCATAAATAACTGATAACATAAGTGGGGACTACTGACTTGAGAAGTGGGGAGTGGTGATGAATATTTTGGACTTTTCCGCAGTATTTGATTGAAGTGAAAACTTAGGTGTCAGAAAAAGATCCTTACAATCACCCTAATTTACTAAAAAATGATTTGAATGAACAAAACATAAAATATTTGATTATGTTGTTGGTTGTGATTTTTGAAAATGGTTCCTCAATGACTCATTACACAAGTTGGGAGTATGGATTAAATAAATGGGTAGTCATGATCGATATTTTGTTCAGTTTTTGCAATTTTTAAATGAAGGACATAGTTAATTGTGAACACAAAATCCTCAAATTCACCTAAGTTAAAAATCATTTCCATGTCAAAAAAGTTGTAGAACTAGGTTATGTGCTTGGGTGGCCTTTTTTTAAAATGTCTCAAAACTGAATTATAACGTTAGTGGGTAGTACAAATTGTTAAAGTGGGAATTTTGAAGGATATTTTGTTCATTACTATTGCTCTTACATTAAAGTGCAAACATTTTGTTATGAAGTTTGTGGGTAGTACTATTGTATTAAGTAGGGAGTTATATTGAATTTGTAGATTCATAGTTGAAAATTTTGCTTATTATTTGCATTTCGTAAATAAATAAATCAAGTTTAATCGACTACCACGATATGTAGTCGCTGAAATGAGAAAAAATATTCAAACACTATTTCAAAGTTTTTTGGGACAACTGTAGGATTACTTGGAGAGTTTTATTCAATATCACCATATCCTTTAACAATCCTATTTTCATCACAAGTAATATATAAAGAACCTTACTTCCATATTCATATCAATTAAATGTCCACAACTCTTCTTATTAAAAGCATAAACACAAGAAATCTAGACATACATTTTCATCTAATAAGACATCAAATAAACTTGTCTATCCATATTTCAATCATTCCACAAACCACAAGGTCTGCTATTGTCAACATATAATTCTGCATAACTTAACAGTGCACTTAATATACACAAACAACAGAGTTGCAACTTTCTTTTCATGACAACTTCCACATCAAGTCTGACGTTAAAGTGGTGACCCATTTCAAAATTATTGGGGATCTACCATATAGTTTTGTATACTTATACAAATGACTACAACAACAAAAATTTATGTCAGTAGTGTCATTCACTTTGCATTGTAGTAACTTTTCAATTGACATATCTTGAATCCATCCATAATTTTTCACTTTAAAATGCTTGACAATGTCAACAAACTTTAGCACCAACTAACTTTTAACAAATAAATCGTAGTATTCAAGCACTTCTTGCATGTGAATGGTTTCAACATCTAGTATTGGCCAACAAATAAATGAAAAACCAACGCACTTCTGAAAAAGGACTATTGGCCACCATTGAAGTAAATGTCCTAAAAATTTGACTACCAACAACAACACAACACTACCAAAAATCAATATTGCCCAAATGTGCTTTGTTTGAGATTTTTTCGAATATATTATGTTGTGTACAAACCCACAACCATAGAAAACCACAACAACAATGACCAATTGAAATACACCCAAAAAGACTAAGAATGCACACAATGTATGGAACAACATCAAGAACACAGTAAACGACAATGCCATTAACAATGAAAACCAACACCATTTTCCCCAAAAAGGTCAGAACTTTACACACAGATAAAGAATGAACGATGAACACGGTGTGGGAAAGCTAAGGGATGGAATGAGAGGAAACTTACAAGAAATCGCTTTGGATGAACGCTGACTTTGAATCCCGTTGTTGTCGCTTCTGCTGTGTATGAAGTGTTCTCGTTGAGGAGTTCTCCAAGCCATTCTTCTCTTTGCCAAAAACTTCTCTCATTTCCCTTTGCCTCCAAAACTGACGCACGTGCCACACTTATTTTCGTTTAATGAAATTCAATTTGAAGAATGAAACTGCCTTGTCACGTTATTAATGTCAAAATTAAGTCTAAAAAGTATGTCTAAATATCATTTCCGTTAGCTAAGGCCAAACGAAAATGATATAGACATAAAAAGTGGACTCATTTTTGACACAGGGCCCACATAGCATTTAATTTTTAATTTAAAGTTTAAAAAACATGGAAAACTGAATCTAGGCATGTGTGGGTCAAAATTTAAAGAGGGAAAATTGTTCTCCCAAATCCAAAAGCTACACCCGATTCTTCCATCACCACAGCACACTCCTTCTTCGTTTTCTACCCATGGGTTCCTTCCATTGGAGAAAAACGCAAGCTTGATAAAATAACTTCACCGTTTCAGAGAGAGAACGACCACCATCGCCACCAAAACAGTGTTCGTCGAGTGGATTGCCTTTGCCATGGAGTAGAACGAGAAGATACGAAAAGCGGAAATTAGTGACTAAGAGAAGGTTTCGTGTTGGTAGCCTTAAATACCATTTTCGATTGCAGTAATAACACTTTTGTATGGTGACCATGAAAAAAAGTCTCCTAAGTTACTTATGATGAATGTGGGGAGTTGTGATGGTAAAAATGGGGAGTTATGTTGGTTATTATGGTCATCAGTTGCAGTACTTAAAAAAAACAAAAAAATTAAATGTCACCACTAAATGTTCAGTGTGGAAAAAATATAAGACAAAACGATTTCCATTGCCATTAAATTCAATAACATATTCTTTGGATGGTGTCCATGAAAAAAAAGTCTCATAAGTTAATTATGACCTATGTGGGGAGTTGTGATGGTAAAAGTGGGGAGTTCTATTGGATATTTTGGTCATCAATTGCGGTACTTAAAGAAAAAAAATATAATGTCAACACCAAATGTTCAGTGTGGGCATAATATAAGACAAAAGGATTCCCATTATCACTAAATTCAGTAGCACCTACTTTGGATGGTGGTCATGTAAAAAATTCTCTTACGTTACTTATGACCCATGTGGGGAGTTGTGATGGTAAAAGTGAGGAGTTATGTTGGTTACTTTGGTCATCAGTTGTAGTACTTAAAGAAAAACAAATTAAATGTCACCACCAAAATATTCAATGTGGGCCACCATCAAAAGAAGGTGTTATTACTGCAATCGAAAATGATAGGGAAAACTGAACCAACTTGGATTTTTTTTTCATGGGCACCATCTAAAGAATAAGCTATTGAATTTAGTGGCTATAGAAATCGTTTTGTCTTATATTATGTTCATACTAAATATTTTGGTGGTGACATTTAATTTGTTTTTTTTAAGTACGGCAACTGATGACCAAAATAACCAACATAACTCCTCACTTTTACCATCCCAACTCCCCACATAGGTCATAAGTAACGTATGAGAATTTTTTACATGACCATCATCCAAAGTAGGTGTTATTGAATTTAGTGATAATGAGAATCCTTTTGTCTTATAATATGCCCATACTGAACATTTGGTGTTGACATTATATATATATTTTTCTTTAAGTACCGCAATTGATGACCAAAATATCCAACATAACTCCCCACTTTTACCATCACAACTCCCCACATAGGTCATAATTAACTTAGGAGACTTTTTTTCATGGACACCATCCAAAGAAGGTGCTATTGAATTTAATGACAATGGAAATCGTTTTGTCTTATATTTTGTCCACACTGAACATTTAGTGGTGACATATAATTTTTTTGTTTTTTTTAAGTACTGCAACTGATGACCATAATAACCAACATAACTCCCCATTTTTACCATCACAACTCCCCACATACATCATAAGTAACTTAGGAGATTTTTTTTATGGTCACCATACAAAGAAGGTGTTATTACTGCAATCGAAAATGATATTTAAGGCTACCAACACGAAACCTTCTCTTAGTCACTAATTTTCGCTTTTCGTATTTTCTCGTTCTACTCCATGGCAAAGGCAACCCACTCGACGAACACTGTTTTGGTGACGATGGTGGTCGTTCTCTCTCTGAAACGGTGAAGTTATTTTATCAAGCTTGCGTTTTTCTCCAATGGAAGGAACCCATGGGTAGAAAACAAAGAAGGAGTGTGTTGTGGTGATGGAAGAATCAGGTGCAGCTTTTGGATTTGGGAGAGCAATTTTCCCTCTTTAAATTTTGACCCACACGTGCCTGGATTCAGTTTTCCATATTTTTTAAATTTTAAATTAAAGATTAAATACTACGTGGGCCCTGTGTCAAAAATGAGTCCACTTTTTGTGTCTAAATATCATTTTCGAAGGCCAAATGGTTATTTGTGATACCAAACTAAATAACATATTAACTCTAGAAAGGAATTGATTTTTTTTTTTCATTTTTAGAAATGCTTTGAAAACAGATAACAATTGGTTATCAAATGGTTCTCTTTTTACTTAATCAAAGTGTATATCTCGTGATTGCTGTCCTGTGTCTTTTGTAGAATTTGAGAGTATATTTGTTGAGTTAATTTTTTATTAATATTGAAACAAATATCCTAATGATTTTCGTGTGATCTTTTTCTGAAATTATATTTTTATTAATCTTGATTTAACTGCACTTGTAATACATAAAGGATTAAAACAGAGAAAATATAGAGTATCTCATAAAGAATAAATAATATATTTTTTTATGTAAGATATTATATTTGATGATAGTAGTAGACATAGGATTCAACTCTGAAGAAAATTAAGTAAAATGAACCATTCTTATTTAACATTTTCTCATATGAAATTAAATTATTTCCGATCATAAAGCATTAAATATGGAATAAAATCGTTGATGAAAATATTCTTATAATTATATATATACAATAGCATATTACCTTAAGTTAAATTAACACGTTCCTTTTAATATATATTTTACTACTAAAAGGTATCTTATTAAATCCTTTATTCCTTCAAAATTTTACTTATTGACATCATTAAAACACACATTATCAAGAGTATAATTACTCCAAAATAATAATGTAAAATTAAAATATATTTAAAATAAATTAATAATATTTATTTATATATGTTCATTTTTAAGGGTGGCTTGTGTAATGGTTATTGTGGTTGGTTCACATTCATGTTTCAATAATGAGTGATGTGATTCAACCTAGAACCTAATACGCAAAGCGAAGACAAAATTCATTTTAAGGACACATTGCGAATAGGAATGGGAATACACATTCGACTGCTGGAAACTTATGCTCAGGTTTGATAGGACTAAAGTCTGTCTAGTTCTTATGTATAAGAAAAAGTAAAGTGTGATCGACAAAATAAAATTAAAAAAAAACGTATTTTTTGTGATAAAGTTTTACAATTTTTTATAAAATTAAATATATTTTTAGTTCTCAATTTTAACGTGAAATATATGAAATTTTGATATATTTTGATCCTTCAACTTTAAAACTAAATGGATATATTTCCTTTTTTTCAATTAAGTTAAATTTTGTTTATGTGTCAATATTTGACATATTAACAAAATTTAATTTAATTGAATTAAAAATATTATATCTATTATTTCTTAAATTTAGGAACCTAAATATATTAAAGATTCAAACAAAAATAAATTTTAATTTTGCGTTAAAATTTAAAGATTAAAAATATATTTAATTTTTTTTATATAATTATAAAGTAAAAAGAGGTAGACAAATGTGGTACACAATTTAACATTATAATTTTTTAAATAATAATAGAATTCTTCTCATTTATATTCGTTTGTCAATTTTTTTATAGTTATATTATTAATATTTTCTCATGTTCTTGCAACTTATCAATAATCAACATGCTTTTTTTTATTTTTTATAAAATCTCATTATTTTTATCATATTTATAAATATATACATCATTATAGAACACAATTGGATTGATACGGTAACATTTTTCTATTATTTGTCATTATATGAAACATATATATTATTAAAGAAAAGAAGAACAAAAGCGTGAGACCAAACTAGCCCCATAAAGAGTTAATATTTATTAGAAATACATAATTTATCCTCAATTTTTGTAAACCTTCTTTCCTTTGGTCTTCATTTTCTGAAATATTTAAAATAGTCCTAATTTTTTAAATTGTGATTAATTTGGTCATTTTTACAAATGTACGGAAGATAAACAACAACTACCACGTGTCACTTCGTGACTTTTTTAATATTTTTTAAAAAAATTTATTTTTAAAATGTTATCCACGTGTCAAGTCAGCATTGTGACACGTGGCAATGTTCAGTGCCACGTGTCAAGTCAATGTCACTACCACGTGTCAAGTTAGTGTTATTGTCACATGTGAGTGTCTTGTGACTTATATTCAATTCGGTCTTAATTTTCGTTAATTGTATTTAATTTAATCCCAATTTTCGTTATTTTTATTCAAATCAGTCCCAATTTTGTCCTTCTCCAAATTGACCGAATTTAATCTCTATATAAATGTTATACTGAAATTTATTTTTATTAAAATTTAAATTTACACTAAGAATTTTCCTTATCATTTAAAAAACAATAAAGAATTTTCCTTCTAATTTTAAAATTAATAAAGAACTTTCCTTATAATTTAAAAAATAATTAAGAAATTTCCTTGTCATTTAAAATATAATGAAGAACTTTCTTTTTAATTTTGAAAACAAGAATCATTTTGAACATTTTAAAAAAAATAGAACCAAACAAAACAAAATTTACGAAAATTTGCACTAATGATATATTTAAGCCAAAAAGAATATAAACTAATAACAGAAGGAGAAGAGAGTTATATCCTTTGATTTCAAAATGCTTAAAATTGAAAAATTTATTAACACTTCGAAATAAAAATAATATTTTTTTACTACATATTTCTGTAGATCATTATGTCTTTATTTATTTTTATTAAATAGAGAAAGGAAAAATTAGAGGAAGAAAATACGTGAGAAAATATAATTAAAAACTTATATGTAAACAACGCTAGTGTTTGAATTTTTGTAAATATATAATTTAAAAAAATTTATATTTTTTTAAAGGACCTGGTAAGTTAGTTAATTTTATTTTTATTCATAAAAAATAATATAAGTAACTGATATAATACGTTCATGTATTATTTAAATTTTTGTATAGTGAGTATAATTTATTTATGTAACATGTAATTTTTTATATGTATTTTTTTTCAATAATATTTCATGTAATGATAAATAATTGATGAATAATATAATTAAAATGTCAAAGTTTATATCCAAAATGAACTTGAAAATATAAAGGAACTTAAAACCTTGTTTAAAGACTCTAAACTGAATATTATTTAGAAAAATAGCTTATAATGGCGTGTTAATTTTTTTTTATTGAGTGACATCTATAAAATAAAAAGATTTGTAATGTAAAAGATAAATTGATATAAAGAAGTTTGATGAAGCAGTACAGCATCCAATACCTTTTGAGGGCTGAATTCTGTCATTCTGAAGAAGATAAGAAAGCGCGTTTGTGCGTTTTATCTGAAGCACCGTACAATGTGTAAAGCACACAAGGGGATAATATCCTCTGCCAAACAAAACTTATAATTTCTTTCTAATATTCTCTTTCGATTATGATGCTAATCTATGCCACATTCAATCAACTTATACAATATCATTTTTATTTATTCTCAGTTCAAATTCTATACATGAAATAACGTTAAATGGTTAGAATAAGCATTTTTCCCTTTATGAGACCATCAAATCTCTAAAAATGTAATGTTTGCTAAATACTATAATTCAATTAAAAAACTATGTTAAGTTTTAATTAATTGAGGTGTACAAATCTTTATAGGCTGAACAACACGTAAAAGATATATCTAAAGTAGTAAATACAAAATGAGAAATGTCACACGTATAATTTCACTCTTTTAAGTAAATTAGGTTAAGACTAGGATATAGTGTAAAGAAATATAATGACAAGTAAAAATACATGCAATATAATTCTGTTTGTACAAACTTTACATTAAAATGTTTATTCTCAATAATGAGAGTGATGAAAGTCTAAACCTAAACTTTTGAATATACAATGTTATGAGATATTTCCTTTTTGGTTTCTTTTTAGTGGGGGTCATGAGGGAAGAACTTAATAATAGTAATTTGTAAAGACATATAATAAATCGTTAAGTAATATTCTAATTAATTGTTGTTTAGTGTGGTGATTAGTTTAATTTATTTTTTTTAAATCTATAATTAATTTAATTGAGTTTGGCCAAAATGGAAAAAAATTGAAGAATGAATTGTAACCAAATTTTGTAGCCTCGTTGATGCATGCTCTAACTATCATAGGTACCAATCATACTCTTGTGTTTGGTGGTCCGTTAGCAGCCTAATATCGGATGGAACAGAATCGACTTGTAAAGTGAGGTTTGCACCTCACTTATATACTATAAAATTGTCTTATTTCTAGTCGATGTAGAATTTTCAAAAACAAATTTGGCAAAAACCTTTGAAATGGTTGTTAAGAGAAAAAGTGACAACAATTTAGAACATTCACAGAGAAAAATGTATATAATAATATGTACATGCGTGCACTTACACTTCTCTTTTCACATGTAAAATGAAAAGATTCCATGTGAAATAGATTTTCTTGAAGACTTTGTGATAAAATGCAAGTTGCATGTCATCAATTATTATAGCATTGGTCATCATTCTCTCATAATATGTCATTATTCATGAAAGCGAGTGTTTCTTTAGGGAAGAAATTGACTGGTCTTGTTTTAAGGGTGATCGTCAATTGAATATGTTTGTGAATGAAGGAATCTCCCATGTGGTGTACAAAACACCTTTTTAAATTTTTAATGTGACACGACATTATTCTCATCGATTAATACCTATGACTAAACTTTTCGTCCAACTAATCTTCTTATGTTGAATTTATTGTAAGTGTAATAGTAAGACTTTATTTATGTCCTTGTCCACTACACAACTTTGGTAAGTTTTGGAACAACTTTAAGAAAACTATAACCTTCTATATATGTAGGGTTTCTAAATATTGAAAACCTCCAAATTTTTAAGAGTGTGTAAATTGAAGCTATTATTATCAATATAATTAAGCTAGTTTGAATTTTTTTTTATGTTTCTTTTTAAAATACAGTTGTATTATAATATTTAAAATAATGAAGTTGTGTTTTTAGGTTTTAATATTAAAGATGGAGGAATTGAATTTTGATGATTAGATCATCATTTGAAAATAATGAAATGGGTTAGGAATTAATTAATGTGCTTGATTTGTTAGTACAAATAAAACATCCATTCCAACTATTATTCAATGGCAGACACTCTCTTTATAGTGCACAGAATAGACCCACCATGCATGCCCATTAGCTAAATTGCAAAACAAAAGAAAATGTAATAAAATCTTAAAAATATACTAAATTCATATCTTATGAAAGACAGATATAATGTTGGAAATTGATGTCTTAAGCATGTACACAGCATTATTAATTGCAAACATGCTGAGAAAACTGGTGTGAACAATGAACAGAAAGAAGAAGAAAAAAAGATGTTACTTAAAGTGGGCAATGAAAACAACATAGCCAACAACCATGTAATTCACTAGTATCAGGTTCAAGAATTTTCTAAAGGTAATAACAAAGTGAAAAATTAATAGAGACTAATGGAAGAAAATTAATTACATAAATAAGAAGAGAAATATTATGTGTATAACACACTACTAAAAAAAAATCTGTAAATTTATTTAAAAATTCACAATAAATGAACGTCTAACCAATTTTCATGTTGATTTTTAAAGTTTCACACTAGTAAGAAAAAACTCAAAATATAAAATATTCTAATAATAATTATTCCAATAATATTTCATACTATTATGTTTATCTCTTTCTTATTATTTATAACTTATTACATAATGATAGAGAAGGATAAAAAAAAATATTAAACAATTTTTTATGAGAGATATGATAGTGTGTATTACATTTGCATATAAACTACATAAGAAACAAAAGAAAAATAGTGGTTTGTGATCCTTTAATAACCAAATTTCAATGGAAAACAAAAGCCACTGATTTGAATTTTACTTTTCCTTGTTCATGCAATCCTTCCACTTTGTATATCTAAGATAGACATATACTAATTCACAAAAACTAAAACCACATATTTTTTGGGTGGTTTGATCCTATAAGAAAGGTTGGAAAAGAAGTTAATCCAAGAGTTGATAAAGTAAATTTAAGCCTAGAAAAAAGGAAGAAATTAGTAAATGAAAAGAGTGAGTATATATCTTTTTAAGCTATGCAAAGTACTGTCCATAAAAGAGCATAGTGGAGGAAGAAAGAAAGGATAAAAAGGTGGAAAAAGATGAATAGTGGTAGATGCATTAGATATTTTGTCGTGTAGTGCATTGGTTGGAGCACAAATCAGAAGTGGGTAAGGTTGAGTGATGGCCCCTATGGTGTTGTTGGAGCATAAATTGGTGGTAGGGGCTCTATTGCTAATGGAACTTAATTTCTAAGCACAAGCCAATAGGGTTACACAAGTTTAGATTTTAAAAAAATAATAAATAAATAACTCATTTGATTTGAACCTGGGTTTTAGGCCTAACTCAACTCTACAAAACTAACTTATAAAATAAAGTTTGCACCTCATTTATATACTATAAAATTTTCTTATTTCTAGTCGATGTGGGACTTCCAACAATAGAAGTAGTTTTATCTGAGTTTTAAAAAGTACTTTAATTTGTGTTTAAACTTTTGTTTTAACATTTATGTAAAAAAATAAAGTGTTTAACGCATAGTTAAAAAATCATTGGCGTTCTTATCTGATTTGGATGAAGTGTCTTCTACGATAAACTATTCTTAGTATGAAAGAGTTTTGAGTTCTTAAGATAGATAGAAAGAAGATCGACCACAGAAAATTCTTTAATATTTACGTCAATAAAAATGTAAAGTGTATTCTTAAACTTCTTGAGTTTAATATTGTCGGAATTAATTTTGTTTAATCTTTTTTAATAGATAATAAAATCAGTCTGTTTGTTAAGACTTTGAAAAACTTTTTTTTGACTACAGCAACTGAAATTGTTAATTTTATTTTATAAGTATAATTCTTTTTATAATTAAAAATGTCAATTAGTCTATATTTTTTCAATCCTATAATTTACTATAATTCTATATTTAATTATGAAAATAAATGCAATTCATCAAGATCCAATAAATCATTATGTTTCAAAGATTTTTCAAGATTTTAACACTTTTATTTCAAAAGTATACAATCTAGTGACTTTAATTTTTTAATATTAAATAATATATATATATATATATATATATATATATATATCCATATATATTTTTAATTGTTTAAATCTACTTTAAAGCGTGATAATTGTTTTATCTACAATGTACAAAAAGTAATTAATTTTAAACAATTTTTGAAGAGATTTTACAATTTCATCATCAACATTTTCATCAAATTGGTTAAAACAATAAAGCTTAGTTATGGTTGTTAAGAAAATAACACTACTAGAAAAAAACATTTTAGCCACCGACGAAACCGATGGCTAAATGGGTTAAATCGGTGGCTAACACCCTTAGCCATCAAATTAGCCACAAAACATAAATTTTGGTAAAAACCCTAGTCTCAAAACAGTTAGTCATCGATTTTATAATCGATGGCTAGATAGCCACAAACTTATGGTCGCTAATCTGTCACTAAAAATTTGGTCACCTTGAAGCATTAGAGACCAATTTCGCAACTGAATTTTTGGTCGCTAATAGGAACAAATTTTAATTTAACAAAATGATTTTCAGTCGTTAATTCAATTGTAAATAGGTATGTTTTTTAATTTAATTAAAATATTTTGGTGCCAAAATTGGTGGCTAAAACAATAGTTAAATCGGTAGCTAAATCGATAGATAAAATCGGTGGTTAAACTAATGGCTAAATCAACCTGCTTATTCAATTTTATACCTGCTTATAAATGCTACATATTTAATTATACTAAATAACAATAAACTCCAACATATAATATAGTAAAAAGTAGTTTAATACATGATCCAACATAAAATCAAAATGAAATTAGTTCTAAATACATCTGTAAGTTTTAAAAGTCATCATACAATTCAGCCTAACGAATATTCATGTGGACCACCATCCCATTGCTAGGAGGGTCAGAAGCCTCTGGATTCTTCAACTGGATGTGTTGTAAAACAAGTTTCATATGTTCTTCTTGGCGTATGCGTTACTTCTGTTGCTCATTATCTTGCATCAATTGTACCACTTTTTCTTCAAATGTCTTGTCCTTAGCTTTTGATTTACCTTTTAATTTTTGAATAGTTTCAATCATTTCTTTTATTTGATAAACCATTGGAGTTTAGCTAATACTAGAGATAGCACATGTGGGAGTAAACTTTTTGTTCAATGCACCAAGTCCATATACATTATCCTTATTTCCACTTCCAAAAACAGCAAGGTATATTTCATTGTCATCAATGAAAGTAATAAGAGAGTTTTCTCAACAGGATTTTCGACAGTCATTTTATGGATCCAAAAATACCTTAGAATACTTGTTTCGAAAATAGTTTTCACATTTCAAATTCAGATATAGCTTCCGAAATATCCAATTAGAAAAATACTTTTTTGGAATGAATGTTCTGGGAGACATTTCCAAATGCAAAAAAACTTTCTGAAACACTTGTTCCAAAATATTAAAAAAGAACGTCTTCTCCGGAATGGTGTACCCGATAGCATATTTTTCAATACATGATTTGGAATTCGTTTTATTTGACCTCAATATCTTAGTGCAACCCACCACTAATGAAAATGAAAGAGGAGTGAAGAGTGAGTCCAGAGAAAAACACTTGTTTGAGCAAGTGAAAGTGTTTTTGCGTGGTGGCATCCCTAATGACTTTGCTAGGGAGAATGGATGAAGAAAATATTGTATAAATTATGGGGGTGCATGAAGAAATTATTGAGGTGCAGATAGCAGCCTGAAGGAGATTGTGTTAGCAGCTTTGGATAAACATAAAGTCCGATGACTAAATGGGCCTTCCAAGGATGTCCAATTATGACTTTTTCTTCCTGCATCCCCAAACTTTCTAACTGCAACTCCAGAATTTTTAAAATACGTGTCCTATAGGTCTTTCAGAACAAACTTTTTATATTCTAGAACATAATTTCTAGAATAGGATTTGTTGAACAAGATTTTCTAAACATGCTTTCCAAAATGCATGAATTGTATTATGCAATACGCTTTTCCGAACAAAATTTTCTTCATAAAATTTTCAAAACATATATAACATTTTCCAGAATAAGCTTTTGGGAACATACTTTATGGAATAAGCTTTCCATAACATATATAATGTATTCCTGAACTAATTTTCTGGAATAAGTATTTTTTTTAAAACGACTCTCTCTTCTTTTCTTTCTTTAGGGTTTGTTTGTTTGGATAAATTCATTGTACATAATAGATTGTGATGAACGGATTCACAAAGTTACTAACGGTTCATTTTCAAATATTTTTGAGCGAGTGAATAAGAAAATTTGTGGGATGCATATCTTACCAAAATGAAAGGATTTCTAAGATTAAATTGAACTTTTATCATAATATCCCTAATCCTAAATTCAGGTACCATAACATCCTAACTTATGTTGCCTCTTAAATATATAACTATATGTTCCTCTTCCATATATATATAATAATAATAATAATAATATAATATATAATAGTAATAATAATAATGTTAAATAATAAAAAATAATAATATTTAATAAGTAATAATAATAATATTAAATAGTAACAATATGTTAATTTTAACTATGAGGGTAAAATAGTAATCTTATATTTTAATTTATTAAAATATTTTTTTTATTTATATCATTCACAAATTCTCATAAACTTCATTCTCAAATTCATTCACTTTACTTTCAAATTCCTTAAAAGAAACAACAAAAATTCATTCACTCAAATACATACATTCACTTTTGCTCAAATTCATCATCTCAAATAAACACACATCATTATCTTGAAGAATGAAGATGCAGCAGTAATCATAGAACAATAATATGGTGCAATGAGAGAATATTTCAGTTTTTCTCTCTTCGTATAAGATACACTTAGTAATAATGCGGTGTAAGAAGAAAAGCCCTCACTAGTAACTTTGAATTAACTTCACGTGTTACTTTTGTAAACTGTACTGTAAAATATCTTCTGCAATGTGATTAATTAAAAATGTATTAAGTTTTCTTTTATATTAATTTGTATACTTAAAAGTGAAACACCTCCGCAAAAAATATGATTTTCAATCTTCTTAACTTTAAAAAAATGTTGTGAAAACCAACTGTGAAAAAATAAACATTATCCCTACACAATGTTATCAGTAGTGTAATTCATGCAATGAATAATCTGTCTTCTACTTGTTGTGAAAAAACTCGTCAAAATTCGCATTGTCGAAAAGAAGACTCGTCTCTTGTAAATAGACTAACAGAAACTCGTGTTGAATAAAAACATGACTATAATAAAAAGTACAAAACTTAATTAGCACAATCATTCTTTAAAAGAACCATACATTAAGATATCTATAACTTAGCTTTGTAACTAATTTAAAACTCTTGCAATTCTTTTTATAGTTGAACTATTTTAATTATATTTTTAATTTTAATTTTTATATTATTCTATTATTAATCTTGTACCATATCTTAAATATTTTTTTAAAGTAAAAATACTTCTATTATTTTTACTTTATATATATATATATATATATATATATATATATATATATATATATATATATATATTTACTTTTTTCAAAAGTATAAAACATTTATTTAATCATTTTACAATCACACTAAATACATATAAAAAAATTAAAAATTATTGTTTCAAAGAATATTAATATTTTTTTAAACAATTTAATAAGAGAATCTATGTAAAAAAATGTCTTTAAAAATCTCGGAAAGGATAAATCAATGATTGAATTTTTAAAGATCCATTTTAGATTCAAATAATTAGATAAAATTTTGAATTTAAATCTATTTTTTTTCAGAACTAGTTTGAATTTTTTTTTTAATTTATATCCAAATATTTGGATCAAGATTTAAATCCAGATCTAAATATTTGGATCAAGTTCAAAATTCATAATCAATTTTTATATAAAAGAAATTTAAATTGATTTTTCTAAAACTTGTGCTTTCGGGGTTGACAAGATCGAATTTGTTAAGATTTCGACCAAGGTCGACTCGATCAATTGTTGGGCCGACTTGGCCAAATTCCGGTTGGGTTCGACTCGGCCGAATTTTGGCATCGTCCAACGTGGTCAAAATTTGTCAAGTTCCGGTTGGAGCCAATTCGGTTGAATTTTAGACAGGGTCAACTCACCCTTATATGACCAAATTTTGGTCGGGACTAACTCAACTAAATACGACAAACTTTGGATCAGAACTAACTTGGCCAAATTTCGGTCGGGGTCGACTCGACTGAATTCACCTAAGTATCAACCGGGATCGACTTGGCCAAATACGGCCAAATTTCGGTAGTGGCTAACTCGGTTGAATGCGGCCAAATTTTGTCTGGGATCGACTCTGCCAAATTTGGCCAAATACAGCTAAATTCTGACTGAGGCTGACTCAGTTTATTTTGGTCTAATACGACCAAATTTGTGTCAAGACCGACTCAATTGAATACGACCAAAGTTTGGTAGAGGTTGACTGAGCCGTATATGACCAAATTTTGGTCAGGGCCGACTTAGCCTAATTTTGGCCAATGCCAACTCGGTCAAATTTTGACCAAGATAGACTCGACCGTATTCGGCAAATTTAGGTCAGTACCAACTCGGATGAATGTGCCAAATTTCTTCCAAGATTGAATTTGGCCAAATTTTGGTTGGTGCCAAATCGGTCGAATGCGCCAAAATTTGTTTTTTTTTCTAAAAATAAATATTTTGCTGTAGGATTCTAGCACAATGATATTTAAAAATGAAAAGCTCGATTTTAAAGGAATGTTTAACAAGAAAGAAAGAATTAAAATTTCCGATTTGGTTGAAGTACACAAATCCAAAAGTAATATTATCATATTCAGAACTTATGCCCAATAGAGAGTATAAAAATATTTATGAGATAGTATTAAAGGGATGAAGGGATTACAAGTGCACAATGCAGTAAATGGAGAGAAGTATTTAAAATAGGGACAAATAGATAATATTACGGTCAGAATATTCTAAGATCATGATGGGATTTTTAATATTCGAACCCACGTCCATTTTTTATCCAAATAATTGGATTAAATTTTCGATCCAAACTTCATTTTTTACATCATTTTTTATCTAAAAATTTGGATTCAATTTTCGATCCAAATCCCATTTTTTAACAAAACTAGTTTGAATTTTTTTAAAATTCAGATCTAAATATTTGGATAAAATTCAAAATCAAGAATCCATTTTTTATGAAAGAAATTTAAATTGATTTTTCTAAAACTTGTGTACTTAGGACCAATACAGTTGAATTTGGTAGAATTTTGGTCGAGGCCAATTCAATCGAATTTCACCATGGAAATGACTCGGCCGAATACAGCCAAAGTTAGGAAAAGACCAACTCGGCCAAATTTTGGCCGGGGCTGACTCGACTGAATTCAACCTAATTTTGGTCGAGGTCAACACGACTACATACAACCAAATTTCGGTTGTGGCTAACTTGACCTAATATGGCCAAATTTCGTCTGGACCGACTCGGCTAAATACTGTCAAATTTGTTCTAGACCGACTCGGCTAAATACAGTCAAATTTCGGTCCAGGACCGATTGGGCCAAATTTTGACTGGGGTTGACCAAATACGGCCAAATTTCGTACAGGGTCGACTCTACCGAAATCCAACCAAATTTGGGTTAGTCTATCTCGACCTTTAGCCTAACCTAACTAAATATTTAGATTGAAAATTTGGATTAGATTTTTTGGATTATCCATATTTGAAAATCTAGATTTAGAGAATTAATATTCAATTCATAAAATATATAAAATAAAAATCAAATTGAAATTCAAATCTAATAAAATAGATTTTAAATGGATTGAATTTTTTATAGATTAGATATGAACACAAGTGGATCGAATCTAGAAATTTGGATATATTTTTTTCCACCTCTAGTCATGACCACATATAAGTGCAGTAAATATCACCCTGGTTATGAAGATCTTAGGAACTGTGAGGTTTGAGGTTAATAATATTGAAGGATTGGAAATGTAGGCAATAGAAAAAAAAATCCCATATTTGTAGATGCAGTTTTACTATGGGCAAAAATTACATAATTTCAAAAAGGTTTACTTGTTTTTATTTTGTAACCAGAATATTTGGAATATATCGTTTTCTGGGAAGGGACAGGTTAACAAGCAATTGTACTGTAATATTATATATATAAGTTAGAACACTAAGTGTTTTGTTTTTTACTATATAAGTTTTTTTTTTTTTTTTTTATTAAAAAGACCATGTTATACATTATTGGGGTTTACGACTTTATTAAGTAAACATATAGATATTTAATTTATTTAAAAAGTAATCCGACGAGAGCTATTTTTTTATTTATTGTTTTTAAAATTCAGTGCTTAAGATGAATTTTTATTCCTTATAATCATTAGACTTTAAGAAAATAAATGGTAAAAATGATGAATATTTTTTAAAGATGTAGGAGGTACCTTTTTCAAGTGGAATAAATTAATTGATATTCCAATTTTCATTTTTTTAGTTGCAGGAGGGGCAAGGCCCCAATAAAATACCACCCATATTTAAAAATATATTTAATTAATAGGTGGTTATTATATTTTAAGAATATTATTTAATATAATAAAATGAGACGATCCAACTTCAACATAAAAAAAAAGTACACTTTCTCATGCAAACTGTATATATAAATCATTATAAAACCCAACTAGGTTATAGTATATGTTTTCAAAACACTGGTAACAAACTAGATTGAAACATAAGGTACTTATGTGAGAATTATTATTGAATGAAAGTGCAAGATTACTTTCAAACTCTTTCAATTTATCCTATAAACATTTTCCAATATATTATCAGAAAATGGATCAAAACACACTTAAACATAACCATTTTAGATTAACAAATATTTCATTAGTAAATACATATAGGCACATAAGTCCTGCCTTCTTAAATTAAACACATTTCAGATCAACATGAAGACACAAAGTTCATCTCCGAAGGAAATTAAAAGATATAGATGTAGAAAATGAACAACACCTAATTAAATATAACTAAGTGACACCTAATTAAGTTAACTTGCTCCAACTCTCTCTCAACCATCATGCCACAGCTCCATCAATCTGCCTGCACAAACCAGTTAATGAAAATTAACACAAAATTAATAATAATCTTGGTGAACCAAGAAATTAATAATGGTTTAATTATTCATTTAGTTAAACAAATGTTATGTTTTAAAATTTATACTTCAAAATCATTCTCGTTTCTTTTTATGCTATTTTTAATATTCACATGAATTCACATAAGAGAGACGAAAAGCAAAATTAAAAATGGTATTTATAGAGACTAAAAACAATTGAAATGATACGTGTAAAGACTAAACTATAAGAATCAAAAGATAAAATCAATATAATTATAAGATTAAGAAATGATTAAACGGTAATATATAATTAATATATAAGGATAAGAAATTCTTACATTCACTTTGTTTGCAGAAACTGAACTAGTTGGTGAATTTGGAATGAACCTTGCCCACTACAACAAATTAGGAATATTATATATATTAATGAATATCTTGTGAGTTTCAAGAAACTTAAGCTAGTTATAAGCATGCGCAGTACTAACCCTAAAGCCTAAACTGAGGGTTAGAATAAAAAACAATTACATTTTTCGCAGCAGCGCTGAAAGCTTCTCGATGTGGGATCTCAGGGTTCGCTGCTTTGATGCGCTGTATCTCCTCTCTGACATGCACAGCAAAAATCAACCAACTTGTGAATGTTATATATACAATGAGTATGAATATTTCATTTGGAAACACTGGTTTAAGATGATATGAAAGTGACTTATGATGACCCTTATTAATAAGCCTTTTCAGAAAGGATTGGTCTGCTTCATACACAATGAAACTGATGAATAAAGTTAGATTTCACGATAACCAATTGAAGGAAAAGAAACTCAGTCAAAGAATAAAGGAGAATGCGATAGTGCAGCGTGTGGTGATGGTGTGGGTGGGTTGTGTTTGCGATAGCAAAAGACAAAAAAAAAAGTACACTTTCTTTTGCACTTACTTCATGAAACGATTGTATGCAGATGGGAGACGGTGCTTTTTCTCAGGTGCTGCGAAAGGAAAAAGAGAAGAAAAGAAACAAGAACAGATATAAGTTTACATGGTTGGAGTTGAGAAAAAAACACATCATATGATTATGTAAGTGACATGTTATATTTGTTTGGAGAGGGTTCTGAAAAGGGTTGTTCGATCTGTGGTAGCTACGTACGTTTCACAACAAATGATGCTGCTTTTGGGGACACTGACTCGTTGGATGTGGTTGGTGAGGAAGATGAAGACGATGCTTGTCCCTTTTTGGCATTACTGTAAAACCCCTGCTGGAAACAAAACAGATGGTGCTTACATACTCTCACTTTTTTCTCTAACCAACCATCACTACACTATTGATCTCAAAGAAACGTTAACGCACAAATATAGCATAACAAGAAGAAGAAAACTGAAACACAAGTGTTACACAGTGCAGAATATAGATGTTGTTCATGAATTGATATGAATATTTAATTATGAAGGTACAGAACCTGGAGACTGAGGGTGTGATCAATGCTTTGGTTTTGAGAACTTGGGGGTCTGGTGCTCAGAAAGGAGAGGTTGCTGCAGTGGCCACACTTCACTGTCACAGTGTCTAACAGCCTCTTGCATGGGATACCAACCTGCACAAACATCAACATGACCCTACATGTGTAAATATTATTTCTAGTCCCCTCTTTCAATTTTAGGAAACATTATTTTTGTTAATGTACTTCTGAGTACTACCTGTACTCCTTATCTTAACAAATCAGTTTTCCTTATAAAATGTTTGACACTCATTTTCAAATAGCTATATACAAGGTTTCGTAGTCATGTTCTGATGTTTTTGTGATATTGCAAAACTTTGTGATGCTGCAACTGAAATCATATTTGCAGACCCTTTTGGAAAGCTTGGATATTTGAGTATAAACGTAACCTTATGATAAACAGTAACATAAATAAATAAGAGCATGAGTGATGGTTGGTGTGTTATCTTGCAGTGTTTAAAGATGAAGTTACCGCGAGGACAGTGTTGCAGAAGTTGCAACGAACGTAGCAGAGGTGTTCAGATGGTGGAACCAGGTCCATGGTGAGTTTGTCGTCGTGGTTCATATTTCGAAAGGAGGAGAAGAGTGAAAGAGGAGTGAGTAGGTTTAGCAGAGGGAGGAAAATGTTGCAGTTGTAGGGTTTAAGATAGCAATTTGAAAGGGTCAGTGGGTGATATATAGGAATAGGAATTGTGTTGTGTTGTGTTGTGTTTGTGTTGTGATGTGTTGTTGTGTTGTGTTGTGTTGTGTTGTGGGGTAGCGTCAAAAAGAAGAGTAGTTTTACCACTTGGTCTTGTAGTAGTACAATTTGCTGCAGCATTATATTGCACGCTTTGTTTGCAGACATGACCTGCACCAAGCACTGACACTAATTAACCATCTACAATCGCCAAAATATCGCACATATATACATGTATATCTATCTATCTATCTATACTCATTCTATTTCAAATACAACTTTATTTCATTCTGTTACTCATCAATGTAGCTTCATGTGGATAATCAAGTTTTTTGTTTTTTAAATACATTCAGTCAACGTTAAAAATGTAGCTTTTCCTTTAATCAAACAACAAATTTAACTTTTAGCCAAGTTTTAACAACTCTTTTGATTCTGTTATAATCATCAATCACTTTATTGTTAATTTAAAGTTTATAGGGGCATTCAGTGCTTAGGTTTTACGAGGTTGATTGAATGGTTAAAAGAAACTGCAGAAATTTAAAGTTCACTATTTCATTGGCATGAGTCATTGTGTATGCATGGCTTTAGTTTATCATCATCAATGAAAAATGTAATTAAAATTGAATTTTGAGATCTTTTGAAGAAACAGAGGCATATTTTAACCCTAATTTTCAATAAAATATTGATAAACTGTGTGCATTTAAGTGATTTTTTGCAAATATCATTTTCAATACCTTTGGTTTCGTAAATTAAATTAAGGTTTGCTTTATTTATAATGAAGTTATTTATGCTCAAACTTTTTAATTATATTTGTTACAGAAAATTGAGATGAATTTTATTTTGATATTCTAAAATTCGTAAAAATAAATTTTAGTACTTTCAATAAAGTTTAAGAAATACAATTATATTTTTAAATGTGAGACACTTAAGTATTTATTTACTCTAATTTTAGAACCTAAAAACATAATTAAACTTTTTAGAATCAGTGATAAAATCTAGGATTACGTTAATCATTAAATCATTGGATATAAGAAATCAATAAACAAAGGGAAAAAAAATTAACCTGCTCTAGTTTTGGCACTAGGCAGGTAACATTTCGCTAAAAGTTACTTCATCCGTTTCTTTTTAATTCTCATTTTTTTTGGTACAAAATGTTTCTTTTTATCTGTCATTTCTTTTAGTTTCAAAATAATATGATATTTATAATTATATATCCTTCATTTAATTAATAGGAAGGAAGAAAAAAATTAGTTGCCATGCTGAAATAAAAAACTAGAAGAAGTATATAAAAGGAGTAACTCCTTTAAAATTACATTACAAATTGAAAAATTAGTAATTCGTTTAATTGTTTTGTAAAACCGACTATTATGAATGAATGAATGAATATTAATTTATTTTTCATTAATGGAAAAACTATTATTTTTTACATTGAGTTAAATGTATTTAAAGAACAAACTTGACTTTTTAATATTATTTCATCTTAATACAAAAAAAAAAAAAAATGCATGTTTCTGGTTCTTCAACACGTGGATCAATTGTGTGCCACTCCAAAAGACCCACTAACTATATATCTTAGAGTAATAACCATTTTTCATTATAGACATTGGTCATTTTTGTCATATTATGTAATTTATAGCCATTGTTAGTTTAGTGAACAATAGATTGATTGTTAAGTGTATATGTAACACTCAAACATATTTTCATTCTTTGTTGTGGTTTAAAGTTGGAGTTCTTAAACATGATTATCCTTTAAATAATCGAATCTATAATCTTAAACAAATATAAAAACTAAAAATTAAAAACAATTGAAAGATTATTTGATTTCGTAAGATTAAATTAAATTGAAGTTGATTTAGAAGTGAAGTGTTTATGCTTAAAATATCATCACAAAAGATTTCATCCCCACTCTTTGTACTAAAACAATGTATAATTTTTTATTTTATTTTATTTTATGGACATGTTAAGTTAATGTTGGATAATTAACGTTTAAACCCTTCCAAGACTTAAGTTTGAATTTTGGTGCTATTTAATTGATATAGGGAGATAATTCTTATAATAAGAAATATTTTGAGATGTCTCCGTGATAGAATTTTATTTTGAATATTTTCACTCTTACGTGTTTTTTACAACAGTTCTTATAATCAACGTAATGCAAAGACATGTAGAGAGAGAGAAATGGGTTATAAAAAAAATACTGTATAAACTTTTTATACGTTTTACTTTTTGTTTTTCTTCATTGCTGTTAAAATTCTTTTGATCTTTTATTTTCTTTTTTCTCGTGAGTTTGGATTTAACTATTTTATAACTGTTAAATTTAGAACAGTCTGTTTTCTTTACATGTGAATATACATATTGACATGACGCTCACTTGTGTTTCCGCATTAATTAGCACGTTATGAGATGTCACATGATGTTACATGGTCAATATCTGTGTTAATTAATTAGCTTTTTAATTTACGTAATCATTGGTGTAATAGAATTTATAGGCTACCATTATTTTTTAGCTTAGTCAACGGATATAGTAAAAAACAAGTATTTTAGACTATGGTTTCATTATTTCAAAATCACTTACGAAGATTTTTTATGTAACTATAGTCTAGTAACACTTATAGACTATGATTTTTAAGGAACCGTAGTTATAAGTGATAATAAATTATGATTTTAAGTGAATCTTAATCTATTTTTTAGCGGTATACCTTCATATAATATTTGCTGTTTATTTGGGTAGTTATTTTATATAGTCGTATTAGTGAATAAAAAATTAAAATTAATTGTGTAACTAATACTTATAATGAGAATTTTAAAATATGTAAAAAGAAAATTGAATGAAGAGTGTTTAATTTAACTCAATTTTACCGTTAAACCGGTTATTCTATTAAAATGTTAACAGATAATCCAAATAACCCTAAAACAAATCATTCTACTAAGATTTTTTTTTTTTATGCATTGTTCTTTCTCACCTTTCAAAATCATTCCTCTTTTGGCAGTGGTATTAAATGTGAGGAGTTGTTTCAACAAAAATTCTAACATGAGTTTATCACATTATAGGAAATCACCCTTTTCCCCTAAACCTAAACCTAACCCTAACCCTAATGATGTGTAGGTGTGATTAATAGCATTGATTGATAGAGTGTATTAGATTTGATATAGCAGAAAAAGTGTAATTAAAGTATAGAGGAGGCAAATAACTCACACAACTGAATAGCAGTACAGAATGAGCATATAGTAAGAGAAGTTTCTTGTTTGGTTACCTTTAAATCTTCTCACCTCATAAAGTGTAGTTCAACATTTCATGACTTTAGAAGCTAACCTCCCCTCCCCTAAACTTCCATTGCATAAATAAACATGCTGGCCCCTCTTTTTCGCCACTACACACACACACTTCTTAAGTAACCCTAGTATTCAACCCTTCCAAAATAACTTTCTCTCCATGTTTTTCACTATATTTTTCCCTCAAATTGCACCCCATAATGCTCCCACTTCTCAAATAAGGAAAATAAAGCATAGGAACTGTCCCATTATTATAAATGCAGTGATTGCACCAGCTCAGCGATGGTAATGAACCTCATCGGAATTAGAAGCCCACCCTGTAAATATGGTAACCTCAATTAAATAATCCACGCACACTTCCTAACAGAAGATATGAAAAGTGTTTCAGACAACTTCCAAATTAACTCCACAACAACATACCAGTATCCGAACAAGTCAACAAAATAAACACTGAGAATCAGAGCCAGAGTTACAGAATTTCTCTAACTCCTTTTACTCATCTTATAATTTTATCTCACAAAGTCGACCAAGTGAAATTTGCACTCTATTTATATACCTTAAAATTGTCTTATTTCTAATCGACTTCTCATCGTATCTCGTGTGACATACTCCACATGCTAAATAGACGGTTGAAGCTTGTGGTATATGTGATGCATGAAAATCCAAAGTGGTTACTGGATGAAAACATGGATATAGAAAAGTAATGTGATTAATAAAGTAAGAAGAGAAGGGTGTGAGGAAGAAAGTGTAATGTGAAGGATATAGACATAAGTGTTTTCGTATGTTTGAGGGCATTGGTTGGGTGGAAGCAATTAAGAGGAAGATTGGATTGGATAGATGGAAAAGGTGGGAAAGATGATCGAGGAAAAGATAGTGAAGAGAAGGGGCCCTGTAATGGAAGAGCTCTTTTTGTGGGTGCAGCGCTTGAAGAGGAAATGTGAGAGTGACATGTGGGAGAGTGACATGTGAATTGGTGATGGCAGGAGATGGGATGGGTTTTGTGGTGTCCTTTTGTGATGGGACGATTCCACAATTCCCAAACATGGAAACAAATCTATCTCCTCACTTCAGGCCCCTACCTTTCTATGCTTGTATAAATAAATGCACACCACTTTCCCTACCTAGGTCTCACACCTTTTCTCATTCACCCACCTAGCCCCTCTCTCTTTTCTCTAGTCCGATGAATCACCCTTCACTCTCTATCTCTCTCTCTCTCTCTCTTGCTGCCACATAAATTCATTTTCAACTATTCATCACATTCTTCTTCTTTAATCAAACCACCTTTTCAACAATCAAACCACCTTTTCAACAAACTAATACCCTTCTCCTGTCTCATTCTCATTAGGTTAAACACATAAATCTGGTTTTTTCAAATCAGATTCCTTTGTCTTTTTCGAAATCATAACCCTATACCACACCGCCCCCCCTTTCACATCATGTTCCTACGTTTAGTTCTGTTCATTAACTTATTTGGACACAATCATTTGATCTATTGTTACCCAAACTTGTTATCCATATCGGGAAATTCGGACAACACAACCTTCTCCTCTTACTCTTCTCTCCCTCTCTGTGATCACTGTCTCTTACTTTCTTTCTTTCATTACTACTCACAAATAATAATCTCTTCAACAAAGGGTCAATCAGACAACGACACTCATCCACAAACACATGCCCCAAACTAAGGGCTACCTACCCATCATCACATCATGTTACTGCATGTTCTGTCTAAACGTGCATCATCATCTGCTGTGGAGGGATTTTTCTCAGATCAAATTCATCTTCATTAAACCTCAGTTTGAATCAGTGGTTTTAGTAAAAGTGCTTTTGTTTGGATCGATTCATAAAAATAACTTTCAAACGTGTACCTGTCTCTGAAAATATGTCAATGTTTTTGAAATTTATTTTATAACATTAAATCATCAAAATGGTTTGGTCTGTATTGGCAACCAGTTTTTCCGCTGTAAAATAACCAAAATCGTGCTTCTGTTAAACTCATGGTTCTCAAGTTTTTCATGAATTTATTAAATATGTATTGCCTTTTTGTCCGCAAAAATGCAAGACCTTGTCGGATTAATTTTTAAAAATAAGAAAATTAAAATGAATTTAATTATTATATAATAACTTACGTTATACAATTTTTTGAAATTCACACTACAGTGAATGATGGATTACACTTTTAAAATTTGTCTTGTTTTCCTTGCCTAAACTGATAGTACTCAACACTTTAGACGGCCAAATTAACTATATGATATATATATATATATATATTATGATTTTATCTTTTACGAAAGGTAGTGAACATGACTGAAATAATTTTCCTTCCGGTATATACTGTGCTTAAATATTCATCCGTTGAACTTAAAAGAAGAAATGCATATTTTGACATGATCTTACATCGATGTAAAAAATAATCTTTTATATATGTTAGAATATTTCGACCAGTAATATAAGTATATTAAGTATTCTTAGGAGTCTTATATTTAATTTAATTTGAAGCTTGACTTATATAAAGTTATTTTTTATATCGACTGTGAAGTAACATGACATTCAAATGATATACCGAGTAAAAACCTTTAGCTAAGGGACCAACTACCAAACCATGGTTAGGACGGATACAAGAAGATGGACTCTTATGAACATGTAAGGCCCAAGTTGAAGTTCACATGGGTTAAGAAGGATGTGAAGATCTACTCTACAATTCTTTTATTGTAAATAGTGGGTTAGGATTTAATTTTGGACTTTGTATTGTGGATCTAGTAGAACAGGGTTTTCTTTAGACCATGTATTGAGCCTTGGATGACTTGAGGGCCTCATAAGTGTTTTGGAACAAATGAGTGTTGAGCTTCATAAATGGGCCCTGGAGTGTGTGCATAAGCATATAGGTTAAAAACCCTAGAAATTGTGCCAAGCTTGCCCACCAAGCTTCTCTTTTAGCGCCTAGGTGCATGAACCATGTGACTTGCTTAGTTGGCAAGTCACACCACCCTCATGTTCTCTTTTTGGCTCCAAATATCATATTATAGACCCTTTTTCCCCTCCCTTTTTTTAAGACAATCTAGCTCTCCTTTGTTCCTATAAACAAGAGAGCTCTAGGTCTTGCAAATTTATTCATGAATATAGTCGAGAAACTCTATTGAGATGACTCGAGACATTTCTCCCATTGTGAATCAACTGAGGCTAGAGCTTCCCTTAGTGGCTTCCTCTAGCCTCCTTCCTTGAGTGTTGGTCTAACCTCACTTTAGAGCACCTTCCGTACACAATTGTCAAACCACTTCCTCCCTTTTCAACCTTGCTTTTGCGCATCCAATATTTCATGGATTCAACTCCTCTCATCCTCACAGTTTCATTCTTGAAAAGGGACTCATCATGTGATATCATGAGCTTTGGTTGAAGCTTCAAGAGATAAGTTCATTTTCTTAGCATGTTTTCTTCTAAATTTTGTGTTGTTTCCTTTGATTTCTTACTTGTCTTGAATTTTCTTCTTCCATTCACCTAATTGGTTACGTGGTTCTTATCATTATTCCTCTTGGAACCATTCAACTATTGTGCTTTAGAACTCAAATGTGGTGAATTTGTATGCCTTTTACATTTCTTTTTGAGTCTTTATTCATCTTCTATTTCATATGTTTTTGAGTCATTTTGATTCTAAGATCCATAAGTATTGTATAGAGTCATGTGTAGTCCATTTATGTCATAAATTCTATTGTTTAGCCATTTGATTTTGTTAGAAATCGCACAGCGAAATGATTCATGTATGGACAAAAACTAAGAGAGAAGGTGAATTGAGTTCTTAAAAAAATTGTGCTTTTAAAGTTTTTCCCTTTTAATATCAAAAATCAATTAAAAATTGCACAAGGTGTGTATACTGGTTTGGATCAAAAGACCTTACGTCCAGTTGTTAATCTCTAAAAAATGAGATTAACTTATTACTAAAATAAATCACAAATACAATCACAAATAAGAAATTTTAGGGTTTAGAAAACACCTCTTTTGAAGTTATAAGAGATGAACATCTCTCTTGAATCACACAAGAGATGAAGAAACACCTTCCTTGAATTACACAAGGATTGAACCCCTCCTTTGAATCACACAAAGGATGATTGAGTTCTCCTAGCAACAACAACAATGCTCAATCGCTTAAGATCCCACTTGATGAAAGTTATAGCTCTACCTACACTAGGTTTTTCAAAACCTTTTCCAAAGAGAGTTCTAAAGTACTCAGACTTCTCTAACTTCTCTAACTTCTCTAACTTCTCTATATCAAATGAAAACCTACTACTTTATTTGTAGAAGCCTATACAAAAATTAGGTTAAGAATATGAAAAGTTAAGTCACAACTACTATAGATAATCGATTATCATAAGTGAAATTCATTATCACATAAACTTTGTAGAAAACATTTTTCTAGCTTTGATAATCTATTATCAGTAGGTGATAATCGATTATCAGTAGTGATAATCAATTATCACATAGGCTTTTCTCAAAAAACACTTTTAATTGAGATAATCGATTATCACTAGGAATAATCAATTATTCTTAGTTTTGCATATAAATAAAATTCTCTTGGTGCTCTACTGCTTGGATTTTGCCTTTTGACTCTTGACTTACTAGTTTAACTATTTTAAATAACATACACATATTACAAGACCCAAACAACTAAATTCTTAAGTCTTCAATTAATCTCTTGAACCCAAGCTCCATGCTGTAAGACCTGAGAAATTTAGATATTTAATTAAATAATTATTTAATAAATGCGGGTAGTACAAGCCTTTAAGACATTTAATGCGGAGTGCTATGACGTGGAAAAGTACTAACTTAAGTGGTTGAAAGTACTTAGTTGTGTGTACTTAGTTGTGTGAAAGGACTTGTGTTTGAGTCCTATGTATGTCCATTTGTATATTATTTTAACTTTTAATGATATATTTGAATGTGAGTCGTGATAATGTATTCCTAAAATTATAGAAATTATCATGAAACATGAATTGGTTGAATTGGTTGTGCATTTGCTTTATGATTGAGTAGTTATGAGTTGAAACCTTGCTAAGAACAAAATTAACTTTCTTTTTGCCAATATTTTCTTTGGCATGGAGATGAAAAGGCAGAGGAAAACCCTAGCTGGATTTTGGGAGTGGAAGCCATTTTTGGAGAGGGAGCAAAGGTTAAGAAAGCTTTTGGGTTAGGGACACACACCAAATTCCAATTGGAGCAAGAATTCTAGGTAAGGGGAGTTGTTTATATATGTTTTAAATTCGCATAAGTCGTATTGAACCTTGCTTGAGATAATTGCATGGAAGGTTTCTGCCCAGAAACCGCCTGGCGGTAAAGCCCGAACAGCTATGCAACGCATCATACTGTCCTATATTTTTCTGCATTTTGACATGAACCGCCTAGTAGGGATGAATGTCCGCCAGGTGCCGCGACATTGTTCGTGTTTTCTTGGCTTGTGGTTGGCGCAAAGGTCATTGTGACTTCCGAATGTGATCTTGTGAATGATGCTATGTGTTAATATTATAAAACTTTTAGAATTGGGGGTTTGATGGTGCTGTGAGAACACTTTTTATGATTAATCATGATTAGAGGGGGAGTTTTGAGAGGGAAGAACTGAAATCTTGAATTATTAGGGCTCACTGGATGTGCGAGTTAGAAAGGATAATATCAGTGGACGTTGGGTTGATGAACCTGTGTGAATCATTGCGTTCTGTTGTAATTGGCGTCTGGATCGAATTCTGGACATTTTGAATTCATCGTAGGTACAAAAACCTGGGGGTTTACCTAGGTTCTGATGTACCGCCTAGCGGCACCCAGCTTGTCGTCAGGCGATGACGAGTACAGAGACAAGTTTTGTGTCTGGAATTGGCTAGTCATGAGAGAAGATGTGGTGAATGGATTGGAACCGAAATCAGGACAAGGAAACTGGAAGGGAATAGGGTATTGGAATCCATTGTAATTGAGATAATAGGAGAATTAAGATAATGTGTTTTATTAGAAGTAAACTGGTTTGAAGTATTGATTATGCATTGGTGTTTTAACTGGTAAGAGATGAGGTGTAAAAGATGTAGATTATCATTTAAGAAGTGTTGAGATTTTAGCTAATTTATGATAAGGAGGATGTGATTAAAGGAAGAGGTGTTAAAAGTGTATTGAGAAATTATTTAATTGTTGTGAATTCTAGGCTCTTGGATAGGTAGTGATATAGGGATTGGAAGGTGACTAATTACAACATGATACAAAATAATAGGGAAAACAGTAGATTCCAAATTAGGATGGACAGTTTGTTGGGTATTGTATGCAATAATGAGTTAGTAAGGCCTAGAATGCAAAAATGTACTTAAATCAAGTGGATGAAAATGTTGATACTTATATCTATACGAGAGGGAATCGCATGAAGAGTACATAGAACAATGTGGTTAGGCAATAATGAAAGAAACAGTATGTTTTGAATTGAATGAGGATTGAGGGTAAATTAGAACCAGATTTGGGGTGCAAAACAGTTAGGGGTAAGCTTCTGGTATAGCGCCCGAGAGCACGGGTGTGTGCGCCATGCGATAAGAACAACGTGAGGAGTCCCTGCAACAGCGTGGCGCTTAGCGACAAGGTGGGTTTTGCCAGGCGACAAACCCTAAAATAGTAGGTCTATATGGAGCTTGGCGCCTGGCGGCGAGGGGGGTTCCGCCAGGCGATCTGCAATGATTTCGCTTGGCGGCACTTAGGTCGCGCCAAGTGATAATACTGCGGACAGTGGCTTGTGTGTGTTGCTTTTACGCAGTGATACGATACTTGGATTAGGGGATGTTGTGCCATGAGCGGGTAGGTTCATGGATGCTGGTGAACATGTGATGATATGAGCGGGGAGGTTCATATCCAGTTACTCTCGTGTGGGGATACAAGCGAGGTAGATTCGTATGTTCTGTGCTCACACTTGAGACGCGAGGAGGTACGTAGCTGGTGGATCACATGTGTTGGACTATGGGCGGGCAGGTCCATAGAGCAGAACTATGAGCGAGGATGTTTGTAGAGCAGGACTATGAGTGGGGAGGTTCGTAGAGGCAGGACCACGAGCGGACAGGTTCGTGTGAGCATCATAAACCCTGAATCTGAGACTAACATTTTGTGTGTTGTGAAGGTTGAAAAGCCTTGGGGATAAGGTCTTGGCCAAGAACTAACTATGATGAATAAGACGGGTGTATTGTCTTGACTCTGTTATATTATATGTTAATTTTATTTTTATAAGCTCACCTTTTATGTTTGTGATTGGCGATGATCGTGTGATTCGTTACACGGGAGCAAATGATGGTACATGTGATGATGTTGATGCATAGATGTGGAGAGAGGGCTAGCTTGGGAGACGATGAGCTAAGGATTTTTACTATGTTTTCATTTGTTTTATTGGAACTTGGAATTTGTAATAATTTTATGTTTTAATTTCATTTGAATTTTTGGCGCACTGGATATTATTTTAAATTTTTCCGCGGTTGGGAATAATAAAATCATGACGTTTGAATTTCAACTTTTATTTATTTTATTTAATTAAGTAATTTCCTTTAGGGACGTTACACATGCATTCTTTAAGTCTTCAACATTTTTCCATAAGTCATCATCATCATCATCATCAAAACTCCTTATTGAAGGAAGATGTCCATCTTCTTCTTTTTGTCAATCATCTCCCCCTTTTTAATGATAATAAAAAGTTGTTGAATATTTGTGATATGTCTTGTTCTTAATCAACAACTTAAGAGAAAAGAGTAGTTAATCCAAAAAAAAAGGATAAATAAATTTTCTCCCCTTTTTAAAACATAAGGTATTACAAGACATCAACATAAACATATCTCCCCCCTTTGTGATCATAATAAAAAATGAATTCTTTAGATAACTCTCCCTAAATCAGATAACTTCATAAAATATAACTCCCTTTTAATTAAGACTTGCTTATCTCTTCCCCTTTTTTTATGGAAAAAAAATAGTTTAAGAGATAAAACTCTCCCTACATGTAATATTTCTCCTTTTTGATAAAAACAAACATTTTAGGAACAAATACTCTCCCTAAATCAATGACTCCCCTTAAATTAAAGAGAGACTTTAAAGGTTATAGAAAACAAAAGTTTATTTAAATAAAGGAAGATTACAAAAAAATGATTTTTCTAATTTCCATTTATGAATGCCAATAATTTAAATTTTTGAAAAACTCGTACAAACGGTCAAAAATTTTAATTTTCATATTCAGCTTCACAGGATAATCGATTATTACTAGTGATAATCGATTATTACTTCATCCGTTTTTCTCAAAAATTTCTAGAACTTCAACTAATTGATTATTTTTCACAAAACCGATTATTTCATAATGATAATCGATTATGACTTGAAATAATAGATTATTTGCACGGTGATTTTTGAAAAATAATAAAATGATCATTTTTCACAATTCAAAACACATTACTAACATTTAGTATGCCTAAATCTTTTCTAAGATCATAGTACTTACCAAGATACCATAGAAACGTTCTTGGTTTTGAAATTAACCTGCATAATTGAAAAGGTTTGGTTTCCAAAAACTTATCTGGGTCCTTTGAGGTTAGAGACATGTTACTTTATAATAAGAATCCAAACAAATATTTCATTTGGAAGATAAAAATGTTTGATTCTACATTTGTTAGAAGTATATGTCCCTTTTGCATAGAATAGAAGCAAGTTACACAATTTATATTTCTAGAATGAGTTTTTCCTTTCTCTATCCATACCCTACGAATTCTTTTATTTTTATTCTTCGGAGCTTGCTTATTTTTATGAAAATCCTTTCACTTAAACATTGGTTTTTCAAAAGTTTTATTATTTGTTGCATCTTTAAGTTGTTTTTTCAAGAGTGTTAATATCAAACATATAACTTTTGCAAGATGCACACTCAACATTTTTAGTCTCTTTATTTTCTAAAATTGAAATTTTATTTTTTAAAATTTCGTCTTCTTCTAAAGATTTCTCAAATTTCTTTTGTAAAGTTTTATATTCTGATTTCAATTTTCTATGCAATGAATTTAATGTTTAGATTCAACATACAACTCTTGAAAGGCATAAAGTAATTCATCATAATCATTTGTTTCACTAAAAGAATTAGAATTACCTTATTGCAGCTTGATTCATTGTCTGCTAATAAACAAAGATTGACTTTCTCATCGAGTCACTAAAGATTTGCTTCGTCATTGAAGACTTTATTCTTTTTCTTCTTCATAAATTTCTTGCCTTTCTTTTCTTCACTTTGATTTGGACAGTTAAATTTAACATGCCCAATTTCTCCACAATCGTAGCACATGAATTTTGAAGAAAAACCTTGATTCTTCTTTTTGTCACTTCTAAACTTTCCTTTACCTTTGGATTTCATGAACTTGTTGAAACTTTTAATCATGAGACTCAAGTTTTCATTGTCTGAATTTTCATCTTCTATGGGGCATTTACTTTTTACAATCTCATATTTGAAAGCTATGTTCATTTTCCTTCCTTTGTCCTCTTCTTCATTTAAACACTCAAGTTCAAGTTCATGCTCTCTCAACTGACCAAAAAGAGTCGCCATGGACATTGTTGCAAGATTTTGGGATTCAGATTTCGTCGTAACCTTTGGCTGCCATGTCTTGTTCAAAGATTTCAAAATATTAATATTTAATTTATCAATATCAAAAGTGTTGCTGTAAAAAGAGATAAAAGAAAGAAAATAGCACAAAAAGAACAAAGAAAAAGTGTCAAAAGGAAGTATACAAAAAGAGTAAAAGAAAGTGGTAAAAGAGTGCACTACAATCACTACTAACATTTGCAATTGAATTATTTTATGTGCTTTAAGCTTTAGCATTTAAAATTCGGAAATAATATTGACATGATTGTCTCGACTACGAGCTAAATGAATGTCATCTTGCACCATTAAGATTCGGCAAAAAGAGACAAGAAGCATTCCTTCAATTCTATTCTTGTTTTGGTTTTTGTAATCCATTCTAGCACTTTTATTTTGGTAATTTCTTCTGTGTGTGTACCTTGTTTCTTTCCTTTATTTCTATTTTTACTTTAACTGTTAATTCCTTGAGTATGTTTCACATATTTCGCTCTTGAGTTTAGTATTTCTTCATTTAAGCTTTTCTTGCTTTTCTTTCTTGGCTTCTTTTGGCTTTGGTTTGGTGGAAGGCTTTCTTTGGAGGTGGACCAAATATTCATGGTAGCATCTTAGGTGTAAGACTCGAGAAAAATTAGAATAAAAAGAAAACACATGGACAAAATTAATGACTTGATTAATATTGTTGATTTATTTAATTTAATTAGGTTATTAAATTATGAAATTATTATTATTTGAGTGATTTAAGTTATTGTTGTATTTATAATAATTATTTAAGTGATATAAGTTATTGTTTTATTTATTTTAAAATTTTAATATTATACTTAATGTGGATATATGCGTTTATAAACCTGCAGTGCGTGTTATAATACAAGAATGTGTGGAGCCTAGTGGTTGGTTTAAATATTAACGTTTTCTGGGGATTGGTTTCGAATCTTAGGTGTGCATACGTCAATTAAGATTTTGGTATGTTTTAAAATCTTAATTGAAAATATTTAATTTTAAAATATTAATAGAAAAGATTAGAGATGTTAATTATAGACGAAAAAGATAGAATTTTGAAAAAAAAAAGGAGATAAAACACTTTAGGGTTTCTAAAAGATGGGAGAGGAGGTGGATGAGAGGAGAAAATGAAAGTTTAACCGTAGAAAGAGAGGAACAGACTACGGGAGAAAAGATTGGAGGTTGCTAACAAGGTAGGGGAAGCCAACCTTGCTTTCTTCTCTTGTTTTTCTTGTTGTTTGATGAATGAAGCTGACCATGTTTCCTTTTTCTATCTTTGCTTAGTAATGAAACCTTTTGAAAACCTTGTCATATGTTTTATGTTGCATGGTTTTATGTGTGCATAGTCTTTCCATTCTTTCTTTTGGCTTTGTGCATTGGATTTCATTTAATATGATGAGATATTTGAAAAAAAAAGTGTATTACGGTTATTGCATTGTGGTGCAGTATTTTTCTTTTTGGGTTCTTGATTGGATTAATTTGTTTTCTTTCTTTTCTTTGCATTCTATAGGACTTCTCTTTTTCCTTTTATCCATGGTGCAGGTTTTCTTTTATTTTCAAGCCAATGGCAAATTTTTCATCTTAAAAGCATATGGTGTGGCACTACCCATTTTTCTACACTGCACACTTTTCGTAAAATGAAGGTTACTACTTCGTTAACCGTTGGATTGACCTGAAATTTTAAAAGCTGATCCTTAACACATAGTTCTTGACTTTGACCGGTCGGATCTTAAATCGGAGCTCTTTAGTGAGAGCGGTTTATATCGCAAGGTCCATGTAGTTTGGTTGTTGACAACATTGACCTTTGTTGCTTGTTTGGTGCATAACTTTCTCTACAGTTATTCCATTAAGTTGGTTATTGTTGCATTTGATTCTTGATTCAATCATATTTAATTTGAATATAAATACATAATTTTTGGAGTTTTATACAAGCTGCAGTTTGATTTCTAAAATCTCAAATCGTTTGCATAATGTGTTGTTAAGTTGGATTGGATAAAAATTATAAGAATTAGTTATTTTCCGAGAGAGAGAGAGAGAGAGAAAGATAGAGAGAGAGAGATGTAAGTGAGGATGTTGAGGCATGAAGGTGTGCAAGGTTGTGATTCATGGTGGGAGAGTGCCGTGAATAAATGGGTTATGTGATTGGTGGTTTTTCTTGGTTTATATGGGTTGCATGGTTATGTAGTTTAAGTGGTTTGATGATAATTACTTGTGTTTGGGTTCGTTGTATGAATGTATTATTTGGAAATTTGATGGGTTTATGCTATGGAATTTTATTTACCATGCATGATGTGATGGTAAGTACTTTGTTGGCAATATGAAATTCTCATGTGTTGCATGTTGAGAGTGTTTTGCCTTGCTTGAGAGCTCTTGGTGGAATTTAATGAAGATTTTAGATGAATGTGATGCTATGTTTGGTTTAGTATGATTGTTTGGATTTGGGGTTTGTGTGTTCAAACCAAGGATGGATTGTGATCATAAAGTTTATGTGTTAATTGAATGCGACGTTAAGTATTATTGGACATGTTTTATTTATGAATTTATTTTATGAATATCATTGTTTATGATTAGCTTACCCCTATTTGTTTGTTTGTGTGTTTGTTGTATGTGCGATGATCGTATAACGTGTGTTATACGGGAGCAGATCATAATGCAGATGCTTTTGGCATGGAGTAGATCGACGAGAGGCTGGGATGGACTCGGGAGTTTTTTATAAGTTATTTAGTTATTATAAATCAGATACTAGAAATTATGTAATTTTCTTTTGTACGCAAGTGTTATTTGAATTTTTAGACAAAGTGATGTTTTGAACTATGTAATTTAAATTAAAATATAAGTTTTTTTATTAATACATTTTTAATGATAATACTTTTTCTGCCAAACGTGTTCATTTTCTAACTATCCGTGACATCCTAAAATTTGGGATGTTACATTAGGGAGATGGAAGCCAAAGTGTAACTCCAAGCTACAAGTGAAGTTCACAAACAGAAAGCAAAGTCAACACTTGAGTGAGCTAAAAGAAAAAGAGTGGAGTGAAACACTTGAAAACCATTTCATTTGCATTTTCTTAGATTGTATTTCTTTGAATTGTATTTGTTAAGTTCTTTTCTTGTGGAACTTGGACTACTTAAGTGTCTTGGAGGAGCCTTAGGTGTTCTCTCATGTCTTAATTGGAACCTTAAACAATTAGTGAAGTGTTTGTAAACAATGAATGTGTCTTGCAACATCAAGCCTCACAATTAGGCCGCATACTTTAGATTCAATTCTTGCTTTTGTTTAATTTACTTAATGTGTGTCTCAATTCTATTTTAGAAGTCTTGTGCAAAACTCTTTGAATTCCTTTGGCTAGGAAAGACTTGGTATATAAGCAATCCAAGTGATTTATTTCTCTTCCCTGGAAGAGAATTCAAGAAGTTTTCTATCTACTTCTTCATTAGAATTTCTAATATAGAACTTAGTTTTCAAACAAAAAATCCAAAAAGAGTTTAATCATGTCTAGGCAACCTTCTCCACATTACAAGTGATTTTGAGGGTTCAACTCATTGTTTAAAACATGTTGCTCAACAACTCAAATCACTTGAACTATGGAGACAACAAGAGGTAATTTACAAAGTAAAAGAACAACTTGAAAGATATAGCCAAATTGCTCTCTTAGAGGAGGAAATTAAAGCTTTAAAGAAAATAGATGAAAAAAAATCTAAAATAAGCTTAAAAGTATAAGTAAATATAGCAAGGGGTCTAAGAGTGATGCAACAATTTTTTAGGAAGAGGAAAGGCTAAGAATAGGAGATTATTATCAACAACCTTCCCACATTAAGAGGCAAAGAAGAAATCCTACCCCTAGAGAAATTAGAGTTAAATTGTCTTATTTTCAAGGCAAAAATGATGTACAAGCTTATTTGGATTGAGAAATGAAGGTGGAGCAACTCTTTGCTTGCCACCAAGTTAGTGAATAGAGGAAAGTGACTCTAGGAATCTTTAGCTTTCAAAGGTAAGCAATGTATTGATGGAATTCTATAGTCCAAGATAGGCTTAGAAGTAATGGGCCTCCAATTGAATATTGGAATGATTTCAAGTTAACTCTTATTAGGAGACACATTCCCTCTAATTACAATAAGGAGCTTATGGACAAGCTCCAAAGACTCCAACAAACTAACATGTTTGTAGAAGAATATAGGCAGAAAATGGATTTGCTTATGATGAGGGTGAGAATCATAGAGGAGGAGGCCATTACCATTTCTAGATTCTTAAGTGGCTTAAATCTTGATATAAGAGATAAAGTTGAGCTTCTATCCTACAAAGATTTAAATGATTTGGTCCAATGTGCATTAAGGTAGAATAACAAAATTTGAGAAATTCTTTTTCAAAAAGAAATTAAGCTCAATCTAACTCTTATGTGAAACAAGTTTTAAGAAAGAAGAAATGAAAGATGAGCAACCTAAGAATCTAGCCAAAGGAAAGGAAAAAGAGTGTAATGCATCATCACACTCGCACTAGTGAAATCAAACGTCTTGGTAGAGGTCATATAACATCTCAATGCCCCACCAAAAAGATAATGATTCTTAGGGGTGCTGATAAATATAGCAGACAAGATGAAAGTGAGAGTGGGAGTGGAAGTGAGGGACCTAATGAGTCTATGATTGAAGATGCTCACTCTTGTGATGGGATCTTCTTATGGTGAGAAGGATCCTCAACAATCAACCTAGTCCACAAGCACTAACATAAAGAGAGAATATTTTTCACATAAGGTGCAAACTTTTGGAAAATAATTGTTCTCTCATTGTGGATAGTGGATCATGTTGTAACTACTACAACACTAGGTTGGTTGATAAGTTATCTTTGACTATCTTACCTCATCCCAAACCTTACAAACTTCATTGGCTTAATGAAGATGAGGGTTTGGTAGTCAATGATCATGTGAAGGTCAAGTTATCCATAGAGAAGTATGAAGATAGTATGCTATGTGATGTAGTACCTATGGAAGCCTGTCATGTCTTATTGGGAGACTTTAGCAATTTGACCAGAAAATCATGCACAATATTGGTCTCACTAATGAGATTACCTTCACTCATAAGGACAAAAAATTTGTTCTTCATCCTCTTTCGCCATCTTAAGTGGTGTTATATATGTTAGAATATTTCGAATAATATAATTATATTAAATATTGTTAGCAGTCTTATTTTTAATTTAATTTGAATCTTGGACTTATATAAGTGTTTTTTTTTATATCAACTCCGAAGTATTGTGAGATTCAAGTGATCTACTAATTATAATAAATTAGAATAAGTGTATATAAATATCATGATTTGATTTTTACCTAATATACCACACCTTTCTCACAAGACAATTGATACCGCATGCAATCATTTCTCCTTCAATAATTGTCTCGTTAGGTATTGAACTCATAATCTTGACTCTTATACCATTTGTTGGAGTGAATGTTAATTACTATGCCAAAAAATGTATAAAACCTATAACATTTGTCTCTAAAAAAAAGATCAACATTATTTTCAATAATATAAAGACTAATGACTACAAGCAGAGTACTTAGATTATTGGACATGTGTCTGTATGTGTATAAGCAAGAGAAAGACGTGTCATATCTATAATCCAAAACCATTTATTTTTTATTTTCTATTCCCATTACTATTAGATTCAAATAATTATAGATGCCAAACTTAAACACAATACAAAAGGCCAATAATAAATAAAAACTAGAACTTAAAATGAAGAATCGAATTTTTCTGAATCAAAATGTAAAATAAAAAAACAACTAAAGCCTGATTACCTTCTTGTAGAACATCAATAGTGAACTACAAATCAAATAGGTATTTACCTAGGTTAGAAAGTTTCTTTCTGCAATATTTATTATGAACAATTATTGCCTCAAATGAAATATGCAAAATACTTTAAAATGCTCAAGAAACAACAAAAATGAAGGAATTCAGATGCCATTAGAATGAGTAAAATTATATGTAAACTAAAGAATGGATAATGTTAACCATTGTAGATATCAATTAAATATCAAATCTTCATAGATAAGACAAAATACTATCAAATTTGGAAATTAACAACCATAATATCATGAAGAGAAAAATTATATTAGCACAACAAGTTTTAATTGCAAGTCCCACCTCCAAGATTAAATATAAGACTAGACTTCCAGGTTACACAAGATTAAATAATGAGTATCACCCTCTCCAAGTTACACGAGTTTGAACCTTTCTAGGTACACTAGTACAAACCTCTCTAGGCTACACCAAGTATCAACATCTCCAAGTATCCTTCTTAATCTCCTCCTGAGATGAAGAAATCTCATTTACAAAGTAAGCAAATGACACTCAGTCAGTAGTAGTGTAAAACAAAGCTCATAGGTTACAACTTCGCTTAGTGAAGAAAATTACAACATTCAAGATCTCAACCCAGTTTCTTTAAGAAACTATAGATTTAAAAAATTTACAACACTTTGTTCTTTCTCTTTTCTTTTTTTCGTATTCTTCTTATATGGCTCATCCTTCACTATATTGATGTTGCTTCAACTAGCAGTCAAGACTTTTAATTACAACTCTTTAGTGTAATCTTCTTGATATGGAATGACTTGATCAATTCTTTGACTTGATCCTTTAGTTTGAATATTCAACGTCATTCTGCAATACTTCAATTTTGAATTAGCTTATGCTCTGCAGAATATCTTCTTTCCTTCTGTGATTGAACTAAGACTTCATTTTGAATTCTACTTTCTTCAATGAACTTTGTGCAACTTGATTCTACATTTGAATCATTAGAGCAATAATATATTACATTCAATCAAACAGTTCATTCATCAAATATTTTTCAGTATTAATTTCATTCGTATGTTTGATTCAAAAAATTTCTTCTTCCAAAATGATAGTATTCATAGTAATTTATATTATTGAATATATGTTTTAAACTCTTATATCAATATGTCAATTCACATGATTAATCAGAGGTCAAAAACTTAAAATGAGTGAAAAGATACCTCTTGGACTATTTTGTTATCTAATGAAAATATTATTTGTGATTCTTCTAGTTATGGCATTCAATATGTCAAATTTCTTGAGATTATTGAAGGATATGTTAATGTAAATTGGATATTGATTCTGGTGACACAAAAATCAACTATTGGTTATGGTTATGTTTTAACCTTGGATGGAGGTGCACTATCATGGAAACATGTTAAAGAGTTGTTGTTCTATCATGATATACTATGCAAGCATAAATTATTCCTTTTTTCAATGCCTTCTAACAATCAAATTATTATATTTCAAGTTTCTAGTAAAATGTCAATGAAAAAAGGGCATATGAGAATGAAAGGCAAATTATTAGAAACTTAAATACTCATAGTATTATCTCTCTTGACTTTGTTAGATCAAAAAGAAATATTGTAGATCTGCTTACCAAAGGTTGATACATTAACACGTATTTGAGTCGTCGAGGGGAATGAGAGTAAAACTCATAAATTAGTTGCAACAATGGACACCCATCTCCACGTGAATTGTGATCCCATGGATTAGAGTTCAATGGGTAACAACGAAATTGTTGTTGACTAAAGTACACCAACTAATTTTAAGAAATTTTATATCTCATTCCTATGACGAGATGTACTATAAATTATGGCAATAATTAGATTGAGGTATGTGCATTATTTTGCTTATATTTTTTAAAATAACTCTTACTAAACCTAATGACAATTATTATAGGAGTGTGAGTCACAAACCACCATTTGAGGGTTTACCTAGTGAGTGTGATGGTGGGACCGCCATTGTGAGACATGGGCAAGTCTCTAAGTGACACTCAACAAATAAGATACATCCACAAGGTCATAACGTGCTACAACTGATTAAAACCTAAAATGAACATCGATATTGTATGTGTTATTTACTAAAATTCAGTCACAGGAGATATAACTCAAGATAATTAAGTTTATACATTTTCTTGGGTGGAAGTTTATAAGCACTAAGTGTAAGGCTTAAACCCGGAAGGTTCCTTACGCTGAACTATAATATTTTGTTTAATTTTATTTTTTAAATTACATGGGGGATTCTTGGAAATATTTTAATATTATTTAAAAAATATATAATTAAAATATTATCCTATAGTTACTAATATTTTTATGAACTTTTAGTTTTATGGGTAAATTTTATTTATGGTTAACAGTTATATCTTTATTACAAATTAATATTTTATTTAATCAAACTTATTACAATTAACTCTTAAGTCTCTCTCTACTACCTAGAAATACCCCCTCCCCCCATTTGTAAGAAAAGAAAAGAAAAACACCAGAGATCATATAAAAGTGTTTTGTATTCTTCTTTATATTATCTTTTAAGGCATTTGTGTCATAAGGTTTAGAGATCCTTCGCTGCAATCGATCGATCTGACAGGTTGTTGTATCTTGGGAGAGGAGCACATAATATTGTGTAATGCCTTGTGTAGTGGGAGCATTTTCTCTATGGATATTTCTACTCCTTTTTCTTATTTATTTTTTATCCATTATTGTTATAAGAATTGTTGGGTCTGATTAATATTATTTGATTCATATATATGTTTTAGTATTATTATTATTATTATTATATTATTCTTATTTTTATTAGTATTACTAATATTTGATTAATCACTTTTCTAACAAGAAATAGCGAAAAATAATAATAAGTGGGACAAGAAGAAGAATAAATAATGTGAAATCCCTTTCCTGCTTTTGAAACTCAAAGTTAACACCCAAAAATAGTATCAACACTCTACCTTTACGTTTTGCTTTGTCTCTAAAACTCTCACCCTTATTTCTTCATAAGTTTCTCACCTCTTCTCCTTTTGGCCATGGGAAATTGCATAACCAAGAAAGGAGAGCTTTTCAACTCCACACACCTTAGATCTTCCCTAGGGTAAGTGATGAGTGCTTATTTTTGCCCCCATTTAATGTTTAATTCTTGATTTTTAATTCAATTTTATTTTTAAAAGATTGATTTAATTGGGATTTCTTATAATTGAGTTTATTGAGCATGAGATACAAAAAGATTTTAAACATAGCTTTTTAGTTGTATAAATTTTCTTTGGATATTTTGAGGTGTGTTAGTATAGCTACAACTAACTTGAGCTCATGGAGGTATGGAATTAAATTGATTAAAGCTTCATGATGCCTTAAAGATAAATCCAAGAATAGAAAATTATCAAAATCACAAAAATCTAGGCCAAGCATTACATGAAGATGACAAAAAAAGCTTGAAAACTTGAAAACATGAAGTAGTTTGGTTAAGCCAAGACGAGGAAACAGACAAAAAAAAAATTGGACCTTACGATTTTCTCTATCTTTATGATAAAAGATAATTTAGGAAAAATATATTTTTAGATATTTTATTTGATATTTTAAAATAATTATCTTATTTAATTATATCATAAAATATCAAAATATAATAACTACCAAATCTTTTTAAATATGACAAGATCTTAAATCTTTTTAGATCCACAACAAACAAAGATATCTTGAAGATATTAAATTATTTAGAAGATAATTTGAGGAGAATGCAAAGGGTTGATTTGGAAAATTAATACAAATATTAGTTGGTGAAATTTATCATATATCTTTAATTAATTTAATTATATTATATATTGATATTATCAACCAACTATATTTTTCAAATTTTCCAAATATTTTATAATCACTTTAAAGATACCAAAGGGAAGCAGAAAAGACAAGCTTAGCACTTCGGAGTTTAGGAACCCTTAGGGGAGCCTAAAAATTCTTCCTCTTCATTATGGTTTATGAGGTTAGAATGAATAAATCAGTTTGTTCTTTTGATTCTTGTTGTGATTTATTTTCATCTATGTCTTTGCCTTTTAATCAAGTAAAAGTAATGATTTTTACATTGTAGCAAGTTAGCACGGTGGTAAATCTACATAATATATCAATCATATGAGTTCAAGGGTTTTCAATTTTAATTGAGAATGTACTTTGATTAAATTTAGAAACTTTCATGTGATTGAATGAGGTTTTGCCAATGATTGAGAATGTACTTTGATTAGAGGTGAAAACTTTAACTAGAATTAATCAAGAATGTACTTTGGTTAATTAGCTTTTTGCTTGATTTTAAAGGTAAAAGAATGGACATGATTAAGGATAGTAATATTTAATTGAGAATGTACTTTGGTTAAATTCACTATGATTAATCTACAAAGTTCTTGCTTTTTGATTGAGAATTTACTTTGGTTAGTAGTGAGATCGCAAACAAATTAATTAAGAATTTACATTGATTAATTTGCAAATCTACAACAACAATTAATTGAGCAATAATCTTTAGATAACCAATGATGGATCTATTTTGAAAAAACAGTAGAATCAATCTATTTTCTTTATTATTGTTTTTATATTATTTTATCTTTTTTCTATTTTTGTTTTTTCTTTCAAATACTATTTTATTTGACTAATCATTTTGTATAGATTTTATAAGAACTAATTTGTTAGAAATCAATTTCGTGTTCGTTGGGAGACGACTTTGGGTTACTTTACCCTTTCTATTTTATTGACTACTTTCTTAACAATACTGAAGTTGTTATAGATAAGTAGTGTTAATTTGATTGCGTCAACAAACGAAAGAGTTATTTTTGAAACTATGCTCCATTATTCTTTCTACATTACTATTTCAAAAATCCTAAAATCCTAAAATTTTTCCTACCTTTGCCTTAGCCCCATTATAACCTATAAAAAGTCCTCATGATCTTTGGATGCATGCTTTCTTAAAGTTGTGAATATTAGAGTCTTGTTAAGTATTAAAAATGTTTACTCCATGAGTTTTTTGAGTGAAAACACAAGTCAAAACACTTGAACAAATTTTGGTGAGAAAATATACATTTAACTTGAGTGCTCTCTTTCATAATTGATTGTCTTGTGAATTCAAAATATTAACTCATGTGTGAAAACTAAAACTTTTCTATTTGTATATGCATGATAACTTGATTTCTAGAAGATTGATTTCTTTCTAATTGTGTTCATTCCTTTGATCCAATGTTGATGTGAAATAAAAGACCTCAAGTTTTGAAATTACTAAATTTTGCTAGGAGTGCAAAAAGATAAGTGTGGGGTGTGATGAATTCATATTTTTTACCTTATTTAAATGTTTAATTATGGGTATTTAATTGAATTTTTTTGTTTAAAAGAATGTCTTAATTCACAATTCTGATAATTGAGTTTATTGAACTTGTGCGATAAAAATATCTTAAAAAGTGATTTTAGTTGCATAAAATATTCTTGGATATTCTAACGTTTGTTGATGCAGCTAAAGTTAAGTTTGGTTCATTAAAGGTGTGAAATTCAATTGTTTAGAGTCACAAAATCAAGCCAAAATCATGTCATGTCATCAATCCACTGCTTTCAAATCTGGCCAACATAGGTTGTCACGTGTCAACCTCTCAATGGATAGTCAAAGTTTGGTCAAAGCTAGTCAATGTTGGTCAAATAAAAAGGGGTTAAGATGCAATTATTGATATATTGGGATTTCCATACAAATTTGGACTGCAAGAGCACAAGGGATGAATTGGAATATTTGGCAATATTTAGTTATTGCTAATTATTTAGATATGTTGCCACGTGTCAACCTCTCAATAGATAGTCAAAGATGGTCAAAGCTAGTCAATGTTGGTCAAATAAAAAGGGGTTAAGATGCAATTATTGATATATTGGGATTTCCCTACAAATTTGGACTACAAGAGCACAAGGGATGAATTGGAATTTTTGACAATATTTAGTTCTTGCTAATTATTTAGATATTTTTAGATAATTAATCAGATAATATCAACTGAGAATATTTTTTAGATATTTTTGAAATTGATAATTCTGTTAATTATTTGGAAGATATTGCACAAACAGATAAAATGAGTATATCTCTCCAAATATTTTTACATATTCATAATCAATATAAAGATAAATAATATTTATCTTTATCTTTATTTTAAAATATATTTGAGAGATTTTAGCAACAAAAAAGCCTAGTCCAAGTCCTATATAAAGAGACCAAGGGGAAAGCAGAGTTTAAGATTTTAAAATGAGTTTCTAAAATTTATTATAATTATTTTTTCTCTTTATTTTTATTAATAATATGTATTCATATATTTATACTCATTCTTTCCACGTTATAATATTTCCACATTGTTTTAGGGTAAAAAAATTATTTAATACGTTCTTAAAATAAGGTATCATGACATTTATCATATTTTAAAAAGTATGTTTAATTATACAAGTATTATTATGAATGAATGGTTGTCCATTGATTTGATACAGTTACTCATATGATTGATATGATTATACCCATATGATTCATTACTATTTATGTAAACATTTTGTATTAACTATTTGATTTGTATCCTTTATGGGTTACATGTTGTATCTATAAATAGGACTTTTCCTATCCGTAATAAGACACACAGAAAAGTTGTTCCCATTCTCTCATTATATATTCTTCCTTTACTTCTTCTCTCTATTATTAGCTTTATTTCATGACATGTTATCAGCACGATGATCCAACCAATTGAGGGCTAGTGGAAGCTCTTTAAGGATAGTGATCTACCTATCTCAATCCAGGCTCTTTCTAATCCTTTCTTCATTTACAATTTTATCTTATATTCTTATTCTTGTGATAAGAATTGTTTGACTTTATCAATTTTCATCTCTATCTTTTTTTTTATTATTATGATGGTGATTAATATTACCATTATTATTTTATGTGCTACTTCTAAACACGCCAAACATTACAAATTTTGAATTTGTGACCCTTAATATTGCGAGGAAGAATTAGTTATATTCGATATAAAATGTTGAAATACATTTAGATGCAATGGGTCTTGGTGATACCATTAAAGAAAGAAACAAAGCATCTGAGCAACTAATTTTCTCCTACGACAACAATATTGTGAAAAGAGATTTCAAAAATATTTTGAATTTATTTCATGCCTTTATATGGCTAAACAAAGCGCAAACTTTTGATAGAAAATCATGAAACTTGTCCAAATTAGTTCTGTTCCATTCCCATATGTGAATGCAGCAACATTTGATTTATATTTTCATGGTTGTGATATTGATTATGGGCATGGTTATAAAGAAAATTTCAAAGACACATTTTATCACCAGAGGTGGAACAATAATGTGAAAGAAAAGGAAAAGAAAAATGTGGTGCAAACCTCACCTTACAAGCCAATTTATGAGGTTGAGTTAAGCTTAAAGTCCACTTTTTAATATGGTATCAGAGTCATTGTTTAAAGTCTATCCTACCAAGATTTGTGTTTGTTGGACATATAATTCCACCCGCTACTAGGTCGCTATCGAACCATCCATTAATGTTTAGTTCCACACACAAGATGTATATACCTTGGAGTGAGGGAGATGTGTTGGAAGTCCCAGATTGACTAGAGATAAGACAATTTCATAGTATATAAGTGGGTACAAGATGCGAATAGAAGTTATTATTACAGTGATGAAGGCCATTTGAGTTGTACTTGTCATATATCAAAGCATCTTAAAATATAATGAGAAGAACATAGAAACACACTTTACTTATGAAGATGGTGAATCTGATTATGGCCATATGGATGATACTCATCTTGGTATGTTATTTTCTTTGCTAAATCAAATGGAAGCATTGATCACCTCATTGGTGATGAAAGTGTTAAAAAAATAGATTTTCTCATATTATTGCTTCTATAAGTTTTTCTTGATCAATAAAATTCTCTCTCTCTCTCTCTGTATATATATATATATATATATATATATATATATATATATATATATATATATTCTTCCTCTCCTCTTAGATATTAATATCTAATATTGATATTTATGTTTATATGAAGAGTGAATGTTGACACTATCACCAATGATGATTATATGTGTCTTATTGATAGTGCAACAACTCAGACAATTCTCAAGAGTAGTAAATTTTTCTCTTGTTTGGTAATGCGAGAAGTTAATGTTAGTACTATTTCTGGTACTACAAATATAATTGAAGGCTTCGGAAGAGATATTGTACTTCTACCAAAAGGTACAAGATTGCATATTAAAAATGCATTTTATTCTCCTAAGTATAATAGAAACTTAACAAGTTTCAATGATATTCTTCTAAATGGATATCATATTAAGACAAACAATGAAGGAGATATTGAATATCTTTATATCACTCGAATTGAGTCGAATAAAAAATGTGTATTTGAGAAATTATCAATATTCCCTTATGGCTTGTACTACACATATACTAATGCAATTGAGACGCATGTCATTGTAAGCTAGAAGCTTACAAATAGAAATGAATTTCTTGTCTAGGATGATCGGTTGGGTCATCCTGGATATATCATGATACGAAAAATAGTTGAAAACTCATATGGACATCCACTTAAGAGTAAAATAAAACTTCTTCAGACCAATGAGTTCTCGTGTACTATATGTTCACAAAGGAAAGTTGATATTAAGGTCATCACCAGAAAAATTAGAAATGAGTCAATCTCTTTTTCAGAACGAATACAAGGTGATATTTGTGGTTCAATACACCCACCATGTTGATCATTTAGATATTTCATGGTTTTAATTGATGCATCAAATAATTGGTCACATATTTTTTTATTATCAACTCGCAATCAAATATTTGCAAAGTTATTAGTACAATTAAGAGTTCACTTCCCAAATTATCCGATTAAGAAAATCTATTTTGATAATACTGGTGAAATTACATCTCATGCTTTTCATGAGTATTGTATATCAATTGGAATTGAAGTTGAGAATCCAGTAGCACATGTTCATACTCAAAATAGACTTGCAAAATCATTACTAAAACGTCTAAAATTGGTTGCAAGATCAGTACTTATGGGAGCTAATCTTCCAATGGCTACTTGGGGATATGCAATTTTGCATGTTGCATTATTTATTCGCATCAAGCCAACAAGTTATCACAAATACTTTATTATGAAGTTGGTTTTTGGTCAGTGACCTAATATTCTCATGTAATATTTTTGGGTGTGGTGTCTATGTTTCAATTTCCCCACTAAAAGAGACTATGATGGGTCCTCATAGATGATTGAGAATATATGTTGGCTATGATTCTCTCTTAATAATAAAATGTCTTGAACTACCAATAGGAGACTTATTTACAATTCGATTTTTTCGATTGTCATTTTGATGAATAAGTTTTTCCAACATTAGGAGGAGAAAGAAAATAATTGGAGAAAGATATTGGCTAGAATGAATTATCATTATCTCGTCTTGATCCTCATACAAAAGAATGTGAACTAGAAGTTCAAAGGATAATTTATTTACAAAATTATTCAATCAATTACGTTATGTTTTACTGACAGAAAAAGGGTAACTAATACCAGCTGCTAATGCTCCAAAGATAATTGATACTAATTCATAATACGCCTGAAGTGTGGTAGTCCTGCTAGTTCCAAAGACACGCTTGAAGCGTGGTAGGCCTATTGGTTCCAAAGATAAAAACTCTTGAATGAGGAAGGGAGCTAAATTGCAAGATGATCTAATCGAAAAGGTGGAAATCCCAAAAGATTCCTTTGACATAATCAATGATTCGGTTTCAAAAGAACCTCAAGTACTTGAAATTGTTGAAAATGATGAGATCTCAATAAATTATGTCATTATCATATAATATGGAATCAAAATGAAGTCAACATTGAGGGAACTTTTACATATAATATAACGATGAATGCTATGAACAACAATGAGGATCAATAACCAATGATCATTGAATATTGTCAACAAAGAAATGATTGGCCAAAATGAAAATATGCAAAGAAGCATAATTAGATTTGCATGCTAAACAAAAGGTTTTTGGACTTATAATTTTCACACCAAAGGTTGTGAAACCCGTTAGGTACATATGAATTTTTGCACAAAAATAAATTAAGAATGATGAAATTGTTAGATACAAGGCACAATTGGTTGCTCAAGGTTTTTTCATAAAACCTTATATTGATTTGTGAAAAGACATATTCACTGGTATTGGATGCAACAACATTGCAATATTTGATTATCCTAGTTGCACGACAAGGTTTGCATTTACATCTAATGGATGATGTTACAACCTATTTGTATGATTCTCTTGAGAATGATATTTATATGCAAATCCCTAAAATATTTTATTTTCCCAACAAAGAAAATTCTAAAAATGGTTATTCAATAAAATTGAACAAGCCATTTTATTGATTAAAGCAATCAGGACGTGTGTGGTATAATCGTCTTATTAAGTACTTATTAAAAGAAGGATATAGAAATGATCCTATTTGTCCTTGTATTTATATGAAAATATTAGAAAATGAATTTGCCATAATTTATGTAGATGACATAAACATCGTTGGAACTCCCAATGAGCTCACAAAGGTAATTGATTGTTCAAAGAAATAATTTGAGACGAAGGATCTTTGAAGGGCAAAGTTTTGTTTGAGATTAGAAATTGAGTATTTAAATAAAGATGTTTTTATACATCAAGAGACTTATATAATTAAGGTGCTTAAAATGTTCTAAATGAACAAGTCACATCCATTATGCACTTCAATAGTTGCAAGGTCGTTAGATGTTGATAAAGGCTCTTCTTATACCTCAAGAAAATGATGATCTTCTTGGTCCATAAGTACCATATCTTAGTGTCATAGGAATACTAATGTATCTTGCTAATTATACTTGACCTGATATTGCATTTATTGTAAATTCGTTAAGCAAGATATAGTTCTTCCACAAGAAAATGGATTGGAGTATAACATTTACTTTGTTACCTTAAGGGTATTACGAATATGTGCTTATTTTATCTAAATGATTCAAAATCATACCTAATGGGTTATGCACATGCATGTTATTTTATATCCTCACAATGTCACAATGGTTTATCACAAACAAGATATTTATTCACATGTGGTAGCACAATAGTTTCATGATGGTATATGAAACAAACCATAGCAGCAACATCATCTAATCATACAGAATTATGAGGAAAGTTGTGAATATGTTTAGCTAAGGTCTATAATTAAACATGTGCAAGAAACTTGTGGCTATCCCCGATAAAGATGGAATCAACAACCATATATGAAGACAATAGTGTATTGTTGAATTGAAAGGATGATAGAGATATCCAAAAGATTCATTCATGTGAAAATATGGCAGGCCTATTTATAAAGTATTTGCCAAGAAGAACTTTAAAGCAAATGATTCACAAGTTCGGACTTTGTCATCTTAATGATGTAAGTTTACATGAGGAGGAGAAATAGAATATGTGATGAACAATATTGTATTAAAGAAGACAAAATGTTGTACTTTTTTTCCTTCACTAAGTTTTTATCTCAAAGAATTTTCTATTAAGGTTTTAACAAGACACATTCTCTTATTAATAGACACCCAATGGGAAGTGTTATGAATTAATGTTTGTCCATTGATTTGATACAGTTACTCATATGATTGATACCCATATGATTTGATTTATGTAAATATTTTGTATTAACTTTTGATTTGTATCTTTCATTGGTTATATATTGTATCTATAAATAGGACTCTTCATATCAATAATAAGACACACAAAAATTGTTCTCATTCTCTCATCCTCTATTCTTCCTTTACTTTTTTTTTTCTATTATTAACTTTATTTTATTGCAAGTATATCATCTTCACAAATTATTATCATCTTCACGTATATGGACATTTTCATATACTATTTTATTTTGTTGAGTTAAAATTTTACTATTGGCATAATTTTTATTACTTTACGTATTGATATTAATATTTATTTTTATTTAATATATATATTTATATTTATATATATATATATATATATATATATATATATATATTATCTTTGTTTAAATTTAAGATACTATTTAATAAATTTAAAGGTAACAATAAAGGGATTTAAATTCATCATTTGAGAAAATAAAGAATGAAGTGCGAGAAATAAGAAACTTGAATAGTAAAAAGAAAAATGGAGTAATAGATTAGTTTTAACAGTCATTTTGTAACCCAGATAAAAGACAATTATTTTAAAACAAAATTACATAAAATAATGGGTATATTAGGAAATAAAATATATATACTTAAAAGAGAAATTATATTTATATAATTATTATTTTTATAAAAATCAAATTTAACAAAAGAATTAAAAGGAAAATATAATCGATTAGAGGTGCATACTTAAAAAAATAAATAAAAATAAAGTGCTATAGTCTACAAATAGATTGTATTTCATAACAATTTGAACACATTTCTTAAATTGTGTTAAATTATTTTCTTTTAATTTTTTGTGATTCCTACCTATTTGTCAAAGTACTCTTCATTTCATATTTTCCAAGCAGTCATATTTTCACTTTCACCCTTTTACTTTCTTCTCTTCCTTTATTTCTACAACACCAAACATTATTCATTTCATATATTCCAAGCAGTCAACATATTTTCACTTTCACCCTTTTACTTTCTTCTCTTCCTTTATTTCTACAACACCAAACATATTAGGACATAAACAACTTTCAAAATCGGAACACCAAATAGCTCTTAACTTTACATCACTTTTCATATATATATATATATATATATATATATATATATATATATATATATATATATATATATATATATATATATATATATATATATATATGTATGTATAGTATTGTTTGCTTCTATTTTCTTCCTACCAAACAACAGTTGTAGCTAGGGCGTTTACCATTTTGATTTTGTCAAACAATGGACAATAATCAACACCAAATTCATCTTGTACTAAGTGTAGTAAGAAAAGATAAAGAAAGAAACAAACAGGGAGAAAATGGTAGATGTAAGAATTGAGGAGATGGAAAAAAACTTACAAAATAAATGGAGTAAAAATGTGATAAAAAGAGAAAGTTGAATAAATGTCTATATCAACTAAAATACTTTAATCCTTTCAATATGTACATTGCATGCCTTAAATGGTAACCGTAGTGAGAAAAAACAGACTCCAATCTAACAAAATATACCAATATCAGTGGCCATGTATGCTCCCATCAGTACATTTGAGACCCCATTGTAGAATTCTATATACAGTCTTTGTTGTTTTTTCTAACCTCACTGTTAACTCTTTTTTACAAGAATGGCCTTCAATTTATCTACTACAGTCAAAAGAGAGGAATTTCCCTCACAAGCCTCAACCAATATTTTTAATCTGGACTCTAACCAACTCTTTTCAGAAAGCACACTATTCAGCTGCTCCTCCATGAGAGATGTTGATGGCTTGTTATGGTGAATGAGGTTCAATAACATTCCCTGAAACACAAGTTCCATTAGTTAATGTTTTGGCTACACCACCATAATATATGTAAATACAAATGCAACAATGTAAAGTATATGGATAGAGATGGGACAAAATCTTAACCCTACTTCATTTATGGCCATAAAAATACTGCAACTAGGATTATCTAAACAGGATGTCTCACTGCACAATCTTAAATTTTTATTTGGTAGGCTGCTAGTTGATTCATCCAAACAATATGATGACAGAAGAAGCACACATATTCACACACCATTTGATTTCCTTAATCAGATTCAGATTGGCTAAAACTAATTGAATAATTAATGGAAGCACAAGTTCTGAATGGAGATTAGCCTCAAGTACAATTTGTCCATCAGGGTTAAAAGTTTGGTTACCTCATGTTGTGATTTCCCAGCATAATCTCGCAAGAGAGATCTGGCAAGTCTGTTTCGCAGCACTAACTTATCCGTGGAACAGACATGAAATATAAAAGAGGAAAGATGATGAACAACAAGAGTATATGCAACTGATCCTCGAATTGCAGCTCTGTCAAGGGCGTCTGAACACCACGACTTTGCATAAGCTTCCAAAATTGCTTCATTATCCTGCAGAGAGATAAGGTACACGATTGATGTTAATTTAAATACATTGCATTCTGAGTCAATGACTAGTATGCATTGCAGGTGCAACCACTAGATTAGTACTTCCTCAGCTCACAAAAGCTTCATCGAAGTTCATAAAGCTACAGTACAACAAACATAGTAAATTATTTATCACAAATTCTGCAACATGGTCAAGTACAACAATAGATTAACATGACCAAACACTATCCACAAAGTTAGTGTTTGATAAGATCAATAAGAATTTGTCCGTAATCACCATCTTTATTTTTCTCCCCTTCAAAGTCTTCTATATGTTTTCTCTAGTCAAACACTACACCTCTCCTTTCACAGAACCATCGCAAAGCAATATAATTATCTCTATCTTCTCTGCCTTCTGTTAGATTTTTATTTTTACCTATATTGGTTAGTCCATTGCAAATACTAATACTAGGGTTATGCAAATATCTAGAGAAAAAACAAAACTCAGATAACACTGCTATGTAACCTTTTACATTTTCTGTGACATCTTGGATTGTATGACATATCGTTTTTGGGATTAGAAGTCTTAAGAGGTAAATCCACGTCTCTTAACCCGCTAACTTCCAAAGTAAAGGCCATCATAGATGAATAAGCATTCATTTTAACATTGAAAAAAAATTAAAAAATTTTATTTGATGCAAAAGAAGCTTTTCTTGTACTTTGTGGCATATGCTTTTATGATTTAAAACAAACTTTTAAGCAAAAGTCATAACAAATAAACTTAAAATCTAATTGACTACATAAAATCGACTTGTAGTATACTATAATTTCTAATGGATACTAGATCTCCAACAAAAGATATCAAAATAACAAATACTCAAACGGTATCAAAACATGGTAATGATCCATAGCAAAATAGTTTGATATTTATTGAATATGTTTTCTTACCTCCGAAGGTTCAAGGTATCCTTCAGCACTTGACAAACATTTTTCCAAAGGTGGCAAAAGCTCAAGAACACGTGCATTGGACAATGTATTCCAGGCAGCAAGGCGAATGGAAGATTCAACACAACGATGTAGATAAAGTGAAACTTGCCGGCCAAAAATCACATCACCATAAGACACAGCAGAAAACTGCTCTATAACCTCTTCTATAAAAGTTGAGTAACTTTCATGAATCTCAGATTGAAACTGTAGAAACTCTAGATTCTTTTTATCTTCTGAAATAACGTCCTTACTTTGGTTAAGCCTTGCCTCATCAAGAAGCTCACCATATAGATCCTGCAAAGCTTCAAAATTATCCCTGCTCCGATCATGTTCAAGTATTTCCATTCCAACAACAAAATTGACAGACAAGGAATGTAACTTCCATGTTAATGATACATGATGAACAGGAGAAGGAATGTGGCCTTGAAAACTGGACATTGCTTCAACACCTAAAACAAAGAAAAGTCCACATCTGGCAACTTCAAGCAAACTAGAGGAATCTTGTAGTACATCATCAACTTTTTGAGTACCAGCTCGCTTGCTATGGAAAATTGTTGAGATTGGACTGAGGTAAAAGTGAGCTGGAAGTGGTAGCTTCTGGTGAGCCCATTCTAACGTTAAAGAATTACAGCATGGACTTGCCATGGAAGACATGTCCGAATCCTCATAAATGGTTTCCAAACAAGCACCAACCTTTGGAGAGGTCTTAATGCCAGAAGAATTACTGCCATCAACAGCTTTCGACTTAACCTTTTCAGACAGCCATCTGCTCCTAAAATGAGATGATAACATATTGCTGAAGTGTATGTAATCCTCTTCTTCATGTTGCCAGCTAAAGGTTTTACCCCTATTAGAGAGATAATTCTGTATACAGATATCAAGGTGCTTCAGTAAAGAAACATGCAGTAGAAGATCCAATGTTTTCTCTACAACAACCTTATCTCTAGGCCCTGCAGTTAAACACAATCCCAAACTAGCATTAACCCTTTGCACAGTAAAGGCTGTTTCTTCTGTCACGACATCTTTAGATGCTTTTTCAAAACTTTCCAGCAAACAGACAAGAAATTGTGCATCTGTTTGTGCCAATAAAACTGCCACTGACCAAAACCCTCCACCTGGGGCACCCCATCCAATTCCTACTCCTGGAACAGGTCCTCCTCTGCCAAATGACTCAATGGATTGTACATGGCGCCAACCTGAAGAAACAGAATACATGAAAACATCAAGCATATACCTCAAATCAACCATAAACCCATTCACAATGCCATCCTTGAGTACTTTTCCTTCTTTCGAGAGACTTTGTTCTTCTTGGCTTGGGATGCCAATCTTGGCAGACTGTATCAGATTATCAATGGTAGTAATAATCTTCACAATTCCATTTAGACAACAGGTGGAAGCTAAAGACATTTCAAGATCATTCTTCTGCCTCAAACAAATTAGTTCCTTCATAAAAGATTCACCTTCAGAATCCCTACATTTTGTCCCAACAGACGTAGAAAATCCCAAAAGCCAATGTTTGATCAACTCAAGTCCAATCTTAGGTACAAATTCTGGAAGCCATGGCACATGCCCTTCAGATTCATGAGAGCTGGTAGTACTCCCACATGTCATCCTTTCAAGCACTCTGAAAAGCATGTTAGTCACAGCAGTATACACCCACAACAAAGGAGTTGAAGAAAAACCTTGGAAACTATAGTCACATCTCACATCTTGCTGTCCCTCAAAGAATTTAGATACTTTTGGATCACTTCTAGTCGCCATCCACCTTATGGCTAAGTCAACCATTGGACCAACATAACTCCAAGACCATACCTCTGAGTCACCAGTGGATTCTGGAAGTTGATTGTTTAAACACTGCTTTGAAGAATATAAATTTGGAAGTCTTCCAGACAAAGACTCCAGAACAAGGTATGCTTCCCTGGAGATGGAAGTATATTCATCCAAAACATTGTTTTCAATAAGTTTTTCAAATGAAAGCGGTTTCAACCAAAAAGACAAGGCAGGGAACATTTCTGAGAAGTACGACACACAATATCCATATTGAATGCAAACCCTCCAGAACTGCAGTTGTTCAACAATCAGAGCAGACATGAGTTTACATTTTTCCTTCCCTAACCTTAGCCAGTGGTCAACAGAGGAAGGACTTTGATATAAATTCCAAATCATAGCCCGAAAATACCCTTTCTTTATAAACTCGAGACAAATTGTCCGGTTTAACCGAGCTAACACCTTTTCCAAAATAAAATAAAACATTAGGAATGATTATCTAGCTGCTGATGCAGAAATAACTTCACATAAGTAACAAGGGAAAATGTATCAACCTAGAAAATGAAACGGAAAATTACCACTCACCTTCAAGAGTCTTACAGATCTTATCATAGAAGATCGAATTTCAAAATTGTCAGAAGTAAATCTATTCACAATTGTCTGAACAAGTCTTTCGCATTTCAGCACAGCATTAGCACATGTAGGTGAATGCCTCGCTAATGCAGTAAGTATAGAAATAATACATTCTTCTAAAGCTGTCGTAGGATCCGTCTGCAACCATTAAAGACTAATGAATTTGACGTGGAAGTTCAAAAACTGTAATTTGTAAAACTGAAATATTCTTAACCTTTGTACACAAAATATCATGACTTCAAATGTTTCAACATGATTAATTATTAATTAAGTTTTACCTCCAAAAGATAACGAAGTCTAGGAAGGATTCCCATGCGAACTAGACCTACAGTAAAATCTTGCCCAGCGACAACTACATCATCTTGAATAGTATGTTTTCCTTCGGTCTCATTGTCCATTGAATCATCACTGAAAGGAAAAATATTGGAAGGTTTGGCACTGTACTTCCAGAAACCCCCTTGAAGGAATCCAACGTTAATATCTGCTCTGCTCCTAAAAACTGGAGCTGTGAAAATATCCATGTCACATGTTGCTACCTTCTGGAATTAAAGAAATAAATTAATCAGATGAATATAATTTTAAACACAATAATAGTATCAAATTAAAGATAGTAACTCTAAGATGAGAAATTCAATTACCTCCGAGATATCACAGTAGTTCTCATTTGCATCACAGCTCAATACACATTGAACAACTTTTGCACAGGCCAGAACTACAGAATTGTGATTATCATCAAGACATATCCTTCAGAAAATCAGCGCACAACTGCCATCATGTTAGGCTCATATAATGGGGTCAACATAATTATATGACGAAACAATTTAAAAGAATTAAAGTATTAGTCAGAGTATTTACCATAAGCTAATCAAAAGAGTGCATCAAACACATAATAAACTACCATCTAGCCTCACCAACACTCCATGTTCCATGAGGAGAAAAAGATGACGAGTCAAGTACACAATCTAGATTCCCACTCTTCTAACCGCAAAACATAATAATTAACAAAGCTAAAGCTTATATAAGCAAAGAATTTATTAATATATAAAAAAAAATAGACAAATATAAGAGGTTAAGCCTCAACAACTAAAGACTCGATAACCAAAAATTAAGATAAACAACAAATATCAGTAGACATGCAAAACATACCAATATCTCCATTGATCTAACAAAAAAAAAAACTAAAGAGACTATAACCAGAACACCACGAAGAAGCTAGAAAAACTACTTGATCCCTATTGAACCCAATAGAAGATTCATCAAGAGAAGCAAGCATTTCTATCCAAAAATGTATACCCAAAGAAAAAGCAAGAACAACCAAATCCTCTAAAATTAACATACAGGAACTGAAGATTCTCCAACAAAATCCAATATTCACTGAAAACACCAAACAAATTATTCTAGAGAAAGAGAATTGTTGAGTAACATAAAAACAAATAAGAACCAATGTAACAGCTAAATCTGCGCATCATACAGTAATAAGGGCTCAAGAGAAGGCAGATATGCATTTTCAAATTTAATAAATAAAAACTTCAGAAAGAGGGTACTAGAAGGAAAGACAGCTAGCTGGAATGAAGAAAGCAACCACAAAGAAGACGAAACTAAGCAGTAGAACAGTGATGGTGATAGGAAGTGGAATGTGTACGTCAGAAGAAAATATGTTAAAAAGTAGTTAGTTGGTTGGGTGGTTAAGAGGGGTGAGACTTTCTAAAGAAAGTCTATGTATGGGTAAGGGGATTATTAACATCATGTGTGAAGGGAGTATTGTCCCTTGGATGCATTCATGTTGTACTAGTTTCCTAAATGAAATAGGGTGGTTGGATCGCAGAGGATGGAATCACTTTGATTTGATGTTAATATTATACAGATTTAAATAAAAAGGAGAGTTGGAGAGAGTTATCTTCATTGGTGACTAATGACATGTTACAAAAAGACAGCACTAATTGTCATCCCCAAGAAAGGGTGCCAATCCTAAATAAAAAGAAATTATGAAAAAATAATTAAATATGGAAATCACTCCCAAGATATTAACTAAGATACTCTAAAATATTCCAAGTCATCATAATCATGTTATCAAACATTTTAACACAAATAAGGCTGGCTTCTAGAGTAGCAAGACAGTAAATACTCAATAATATCAACATATATTTGCTCTCTAGCTTCATCGAGTCTATGTCATGTGCCAAATGGGCATGATCTTACAATTATATACATAATCAAGCTTGAGATTTACTTAGATACAAACCAATCAACTTGTGTGCTAAATTATTAACTGCAATAAAAACAAATATTAATTTTCTTAAAAGAGGAAAAAGATAACCATGCATGTTCACTCAATCATAGCAGGTAGTTGACAATATCAACAGCTTGGACAAAAAAGTAAAATTTACCTAAGTGACAACACGAGCTCAGGTTCTGGACCCAGTGCAAAAGCCCAAACAGCCTCCCAGTCAACTGATTTGTCAACTTTGCTCTCATGTTTTGTCATATGCCCTGTTCTCTCTTTACAAATATAGTGCAATGCCTTATCAAGCAAACATGACAGGAGATGCAATGCAAGGGCCCTTTGTCCAGGAATCTAAACAAAAAAATTGGCAAATGCTACATTACTAAAGGGGACATATTATAAATTTTCATTATCTAATATCCATAATTGTGAAGCCATCCAAACTGTTCCAAATTCAGACATCCAATGTACTGCATCCAACTGAAATATGCACCATTTACGACAAATAACATACCACACTTCTAGTGAGTGCAACTGCTTCTTTAATTGTATAACCAGCAGCACCAGGGTCTCCCTCGGTCCGCAGATAGTCGCGTTCAGTGACATTATCTGTATAATGACAAAGAATTGTCACGTAGAAAATTCAAAATTTATATGTTAACCTCCAACCTATTTCCAAAATAAACATGATATCCATGAATATTCAAATCTTTATTCACACCTCCATTCTGTTTTATGCAAAATGTTAACAACTAGAATGCTTAATATAGAACAGGAAGCAACTAATAGAATCTATGAACATGGAAACATTTAGAAGCAAAGGAAGCTTCAATCAGAACAGCACCGTTAATTTCTAGTACAATTCAGAGGGGGTTGGACAGGGGACATTAATATACTGCTCAATGCTCTTAGACAGACCATAATTTAGCAACACCGTTTATCTTATGTTTCCTGTATTTTGCATTTACTAGGAATGTTTTGCCTAGATGATGCACATGGAAATGCTAACATGTTGATAAAGATTAATGAAAGCAAATATTGGCTTGGTGAATACTCAGATGTTTTTCAAGTCCAACATAATTTTCCTCCTCAAAGGTGTTAGATCTCACATCAATAAAACAAATTTACAATATATAAGTGAAGACAACTGTCACCTTACAAGTTTGTTTTGTGAGCTTAAGTTACGCATATATTCACTTACTAAGATGGTATTAAAGCCTAACCTAGCGAAGTTTGTTGAGTCTATTGTGTCACCCACGATTATACTGTTGTCACTACTTACAAATATCTAGTCTCACAAGCAAGATGTCCATGTCTCAATGTGTTGGGGTGTATATAAATGGGAGCAATGCTCACCTTATAAGTCAATTTTGAAAGGTTAAGTTATGCATATATCCACTTACTAAGAAAAGGAGGCAAGATCATGTAATTGTATTAAAATCAGAGTCCCAAATTCCAAATATTAGGCCAAATAAGTATCCCCACTATCAAAAGACGGACTGAAAAATTGCAGACCAAGTTAAGAGTAGGCATCATTCACCCAAGTGTATGTCCTGAAAAAAGATTGGGGATGGTGATTTTGTGTTCTTAGATTCAAAATCAGGTTACCATCAAACAAACAAGGATGAGGAGGATGATATTAAGAAAATGGCCTTTTAGAATCACGATGGACGTTAAGAATTGGAATCTAGTTTGGTTTGACTAATGTTCTTTCAACTTTCCACACCTTAATGAATGAGGTGCTAAAACCTTTTCTGAAGAACTTTGCTTTAGTGTTTTTTTAAATGATATTCTAACTTTTAGCACGAATCAATAGGAACATGTGCAACAATTGGAAGTAATTTTGGAGGTATTGTTAAAACATGATATGAGAGTAAATAAAAAGAGGAAGCTTATCGACTGGAACTTCTGCTCCACTCGAAAGAGCACCTGGTATTCCAGGTGGCACTTTTTAAGAATGTTATACACCCCATACAGAAGACCTCAGTCCCTTCCTAAAGTACTACCACTAGATCACAAGTTGAAATTATTTCAAAAAGCTGTGCAGGATTGCAAAATAAATGATGTCCATCACAGGAGATTCAGTTGGGAGATACTTTTAGTTGTTGCTTAAAATTTTCCACAGTTCCACCTTGAGGACGATGTGCATCTTCATGGGCCGGGTATAGATAGGGTATGGCCCCCTATTACAAAGGTTTATGAGAGAATGAATAAGGAAAATGGGAAAAAGTTATATAATTCTAGGAGTTAGTTACCATGTCAGCAGAGTTAGCTGAGGGTAAGAGAGATCAGTATAAAAAATAAGGAGAGAAGCTGAGGGCACAGGATATATTGTTGGGAGGATTCCGGTTCCTCAATGAACCATTGCTATTCTTTTCTGTAATATCTTACATTTTGGAAATAAATACTGTTACTTTCTTCTTCTGGAAATTCATTTGGTTTCTGATCCAGTTTCTATAATAATCTATCAGAAATAACTGACCAATAACAAAATTCTTAGCCCATATATATCAGTTAACTACAGACTCCATAACAGTATAAGGAGATACTATAACATGCAAGGATCATACAAAGCATCATCTTGACATTAGAGGTCAAGATAGTTAAAAAAACATAAGAATAGAAAGGCGTACCGTAGACTGATGACTGTTCAGAATCAACAACATCCCCATCCAAAGAAAATCGTAGCTCCCTAATAGCCTCAACTCTATTACTCCAAGCATTCCATCTGCTACTACTAGCAGTGGTTGAAGTCTGTGCGCTAATTTTGTTATCATCTGGCTTTTCTTCGGATGGTGGTGTCATCATTGTATGAGAAACACCATTCTCTGTGCGCAGATGCTTGGAATCCTGAAGACTCTGACTATGTCCCTTCAAAGATTCTGAGCCAGTGTCCACTTCTGATTTTAAACCATCATGTTTCTTCAATTTCTCCTGCCCCCTCTTCTGTAGTACTTTCAGTAATGCAGGGTTCATCTTGTTCATTATCTCAGCCTGGGCTTCTGCAATCTCCTCAGCTGACATTTGCTGAATCCGAACTTGATTCTCATAATCAATTTCACTTTCTAGTGACACAGACTTTTGGTCACTAATGATACAATTGGAACTAGAAAAAGACGGCATGTTTGAATTTAAGTGAGTTTGCATTGGTCTTTGCACATCTAGAGATCCAAAATTGTAATCAGGCATCCTATCAGAGCAAATTTGGTCTAAACCAGAAGCAAATTCACTTTGGTTGTGATGATCCCCCTTATTTGATGTATCTATATCCATAGACTTGGTTGAACTGACAAACCTACCATCTGAGTCATCTAACAATGGTTTCATATCCACTTTCATCTGAGAAATAATATTACTATCAGAAGATGAAGTTTTCTTTTTTAGACTCTTACTGCCGTTTTCATACTTCTTTTTCCCTGTACTTTGGCTAAATCTTGACACACCCTCTTCTGATTCCTTCCCCAAGGAAGAACCATCATCCGAACTGATCTCTTTCCATTTCCTAAAATCCAAACCCTTTTTTCTCCTCCTTTGTACCGGCTTAGCAAATGCCGAAACTCTTTCAAACTCCTGGAAATTTTTATCTTCTTCATCCTCAACATTATTGTCACCATCATCAGCCTCACCATCCTCATCCTTTCCATTACTCAGTGGACGCCAATGCTGTAAAACCACCAGAACCTAACTATCAGTCCAAAAATCTTACTACACTTTACACAAGTTACATTCATAGTAAACCAAAACGAGTCAACGTAACAGCAAATATTTTCATTTTTCATAGCCTTCTTATACCTTTGAGGCTCAACAGACATGATGAACGGTTCATTGGTTACTCCTACGTAGATTTTTTTCACGCAAAACCAAGTAATAATAACTAATTTATCCTCATATATGACGGAGACAAAGAAATAGGAAACCGCTCTATTTCATTTGCTGTGTGCACTCAAAAACACGCAGAGACAACTTAAATAAGAAGAATGCAGTGAACTCCACCACATGCCAAAACAAAATAGAACTTCGTATATATCTCCCATTAACACTCGCGAAATCTTAATTCAAGCATATCCTCCTCGGTTAAACTCCCTATAAGGATAGAAAACATGAAAAGACTGTTTTTTTTTCTTTTTTTTTTTCATACTTTACACATCACAACACATCTTCGTTTCCATTAAATTCAAGCATGATACAATACAATATAAGAACATAAAAGCTTTACAATGAAAAGGGGAATTTAAGGAGCACAAAAGGGCACTTACAGGGCCATGTGAACGGTGGCGCGCAACGGGGAAAGGTAGAACACTGGGTTTGGGAAAAGAGATGAAGGGTGTTGTTGGGTTGTTATGTGAATCAGAGATACCCTTTTCCACGATGGAACCAACCAATTGAAAGGCATCTTTTTCGTTTATTTGCAATGAACTCGTGCTCAAAATCTTCACTTTCTTAGGTTGTTCTCTTCCCTTTTGATGATTCTCCATAGCAATTCAGACCCCGAGTCGGTGGTGAACAAGGTGAATAACGGGGTGAAGTTCAACGACGATGATTATGAGATGGTGGAAGAGATAAGGGCGATGCTACGCCGTTTTGACGGGGAAGTGAGGGAAGTTCTTATCAAGACGAAGGCTAGTAGAGTTGCTCACACTCTCGCCAACAATGCTCGTTCTGTTGTGAATTTCGGGAGTAAGAAGTCTATGAATTTAGAACAAACGTGAGTGGGGGCAGCATTTATGACACCCCTTGACCTAATGAAAGAAAATATTTAAACTTTACTCCCACAGCATAAAATTATATTATTGAATTGGATTGAAAAAAAAAATTATCTTTGTTAATTTTTGTTTAATTTACATTTAATTTAAATTGTTTAATTAAAAGTTTTAGTAGTTGAAAATAAATGTTTGTTTATAAATATTTATTTAAATTTATTTTTTCTTGTAATTTGTTTACATTACATTTATTTTTAATTTAAATTTAAAATTGAAATTATGATTTTTTATTTATTTTTTATATTCAAGTAAATTTGTATATTTGATTTTTTTTATAAAAAATTGATAAATTATGAGAGATGTTTAATTGAATCAGAAAATAAAAAATCACAAATAACCATTTTGTATCTATATACTATATGTGAATATCTTACTTGATACACTCTTTTATATCAAGTCATAAGAAATTAGAAAATCAAACAAGTGAAATCATACTTGATATAATCTTTTATGTCTATAAACCAAAATTCAGTTAATCTCCAAAGTCAATATCAGTTACTCTAGTTTTTCATAACAAAAACAGATTCATTAAACATTCTTTATAAATTATCACAATGTGATAAAAAATTGGGAAAGAACAGAGAAATAGAAAGAGATGTTTTTGTGGAGAAGAGAAGGTGGCAAGAGGATTTGGGAATCTGTAAAAGAAAATGGGGACATTGCAGATTGAGAAAGAACATAGAAGTAGAAAGGGATATACTTCCACGGAGAAAGAAAAGACCAAAGCAGAAGGATCTTGGAAATTTGTACACAAGAGGTTAATATATATGTCTATTAATAATTTAATATGAAAAATGATACTGTGACATCCATTTTTTGATAACTTCTCTCACGTCTTACGTGGTTGTTGCCAAGTGTAATTTATTTTAATTTATTTTTTAATTTCCACGCTAGAAGGAGGTAGAAAGGGTTGGAATGAAATATTTGTTCGAACAAAGCGGGAGGCAGAAACCAAACATGTCTTGAAGAGTCTTCGTCGTCTCCAACTTCTCTACTTCTTCAACCTTATCGTCTTCAACCCTTTTTGTTCATCTTGAACTTCTTTTTTTGTTGAATACAATGTTGTTGTTGAAATCGTTCTTGTTCATCTTGAAACATATTATCTTGGAACCCCTATTCTTGAAACCCATGTTTGTGTTGAAGCCCCTATTGTAGAAAGTCGTCTTCATCTTCCAACCTCTGATGTTGAAATCTTGTTAAAATGTGATTGTGTTTCAATTCACTGTAAGGTTGGAAATCCCTAATTTATAATTTTTACTCTATTTGCAATGGGGTTTGTCATCCTCGCGTTATTTGTGCAGTTATTTGAAATTATTAGCAGTTTTTGTCATTGGTAGCATAAGAGTGGTATTCGTTGATTGGTAAGCACTTTGTCTTTATGTTTTGGCTGCAATGGTTTTCCATATTCATTGGTCATTGTTTTAGTCCTTCAATTAAAATGACATGAATTACGATAGATATCTATTATTAACAGTAGTGTTGCTAACTGATATATAAATAAGTGGTAGCCCATGTTATTCATTTTGCATTTTCATGAAACCTTTTACCAAACCTCATTAAGTGTTAACTATAATGTTTTAAACTATTCATGATGTTACCTTCATTTATAAACATCTTCAATTAACTTAACACAAGAGACTAAAGCATTCCATTCTTATAACTATGTACATACTCCTGAGTAAATAAGTGCAAACCCAGGTTAAAGGATTTGCACATCAACTTCTCAAGGAAAGAAAAGTTGACAAAATATCATTTTGAGAAGTTGGGTTGATGAGTAGTGTCTTCAACTTCATTTTTTTGGTGTGGTGGGGTAGGTTTTAGTTGAAGTTGGTTCAGTGGCAGTGGTTCAGGTTAATGTTTTTTAATTTTAATTTATTTGATTATGTTTTGATTTTGACATTTATTAAGTATGGTTTTATGTCCACAGCTTTGGGCTACAAGGCGTCTTTTGTTAGGAAGCATTAATGGTGGCATAGTTTTCCCCAAATTTTTGTCTTGGCCAGTGATAAGATGAAGGGAGACAATAATAGAAAGTTCTTCAAACACAACAAGGTGTGTAATGTTTTTTTACAATAGTATGAGTTTAGTTAAATATATTGTAACATTGCTGATATGTGATTAATTCATTAACTTGTTAAATTAAAACACATTGATGAAGAAAATGAATCCTTTGTTATTATTATGTGTTTACTTAAGAGTTATTAACAGCGAACTCATGGTGTATGATTTGCACATTAGATATTCATGTTAGTTATAGTTGATCAGGGATGATTTTGATTGGTTGGCTTATGTAGTAAATTGTAAATCCTCATATGTGTTTACTTAAGAGTTAATAACTAGGAACTCATGGTCTATCATTTGCATATTGGTTACCCATGTTAATTACACCATGGTTAGATTCCAATTAGACATTAGTCACATCATTTAAGTTCTTTATGAAATTCACAATATCATTCGCAAAAATTACACGGTATGTAGGTTTAGTTGAGGATGGTGACATAAAAAATGTGACTCCATTATATATCAACGAATATCTTAAAAGACTGCCTTTTATGGCTCGTGTTGTAAAGGAGTATAACCCAACTGGGTTGGGTGCTTTGTGTATCACTATGGAGGTAAAATTTATAACCTTTGCGGGTGTAAAAGATTGTGTTAAAAATACCTTATTATATATCCTTCAATTTAGTAATATTCATTTCAGGACCCCTCAGATACATCCCAGGCCAGCATCCACAACAAAGTAGTTTTAGATCCTGAATTTGGTTCACATATTAGTGTTGGCTCTGTGATATTACTGAAAGATGTTGACACTTTTATGTCCAATCCACACAATTGCTTACATTAAAGAATATTGTAAAGGTATGACATTAGTTGAAGGTCATCTTTATATATTGTGTTTGAAGTCATTTTTGAACTTTAATATATGTCATCAAATTTGTAGGTCTTCAAACATGACATAAATACTCTCATTGACAAAGAAGTTCAAGCTTCCCTTCCTGTTGTCTGACTAAAGCCAGGTGATAAGGGTAGTGTGAACACTAATGTGGAGGCAAATGTGGAGACCAATGTGGAAACATATTTGAATGCCAATGTGGACTGAAATGTGGACCCAAATCTCCACATCAACGAGGATATCATTGTAGAGATCGTTGAGGACAGTGACGAAACTTGGATGAAAAGTTCAAAGGTGTCAAATTATATTTTTATATATAAATTATTATTTTTAATTAAAAAATATATTCATTTATTTTTCATTTCTTCCACACAAAAAAGCACACATAATAATAAAATCCAAAAAAAAATGACTATCATTCATTATCATATCATAAAATAACCATAAAAAGCTATCATTAAATGTCAAAGATTACTTTTAGTCAAAGTACTCCTCTCCATTCTTCAAATGACTTGAAATCTTCAATAATTGTTAAAGAATTTTCAAATTCATTATATGTAATTCTATGAACTTTAGAGAGTTATTTTTCCTTTTCTTCAAATTTTGAACTCTGTGAAATTTCTCAAGTTTAGTTGATGTAGATGCATTTTTCATCTTCATCGCAAATCTCCTTGAAAAAAAAACAAAGGTAGAAAATGAACTTACTTAAAAGAAAAAATTGTTCGGTCCAAAATGGTCCTTAAATCGTCAAATTTAATGTGGTGGAACTTGATTTTGAAAATAATAAAAGATTGAGGTTGAAAATTGAGTTAGAAAGGAGAAGTGATAAAGAGATAGAGGTATGGAAAGGAGAGAAACCAAAAAAAGAAGAAAAAGGAAGTATAGAAGGGGAAAACTTTGTTTTCAAGTTAAAAAAACATTTTAAAACTAAATATATATATATATATATATATATATATATATATATATATATATAATTGTTAGATATATTACATTTTATGTTAATTAGGGAAATGTAGCGTCTATTATTTATTAGAAAAACATAGACATTTTTTATATTGGTAGATATTGTTGATATTTTTTATAACAATATTTTTTATTTACCATATTTATGTTTGATCAATGAAGTACGCGAAAATAATAAGTCTTCTAGCCCTAGCATTTCAATCACATAAATGAAGTGTACCACATTAACAAACCTCAATTCAAAAATAACATGTATATGATATTAGTCTGTAGTGTCATATAACTTGTACAAAACATAAACGACACATCCAATGACTTCTTATAAGCCAAGCTCACACAAAGCCACAAGGTTTGACTCACGTTCCAAAGATACTAGGGCATTATCAACCTCTTATAAATAAACTCTAACACAACCACTGTAATATACCTATCAACACGACCAAATCAATATCAACAACACCACCCACGACTACAACCAAAATTCGCTCCATTACATCAAAAAATGAAGTTAAAGACATTACTCATCAACCCAACTTCTCAAAATGATATTTGCTCAACTTTTCTTTCCTTGGGAAGTTGATGTGCAAATCCTTTAACCTGAGTTTACACTTATTTACTCAAGAGTACGCAAATAGTTATGGGAATGAAAAGATTTAGTCCCTTGTGTTAAGTTAATTGAAGATGTTCATAAATGAAGATAATATCATGAATAGCTTAAAAGATTACAATCAACACTTATAGAGGTTTGGTAAGAGATTTCATGAAAGTGCAAAACGAATAACATAGGTTAGCACGTATTTATATATTTGTTAGCAACTATTGTTGACAATGGATTTCTAAAGTAATTCATGTCATTTCAATTGAAGGAGTAAAACAATCATCAATGAACAGGGAAAACCTTTACATCCAAAACGTAAAGACAAAGTGTTTACCAATCAACGAATACCACTTTTATGCTACCAACGTTGAAAACTGCTAACAATTTCAAATAACTATACAAATAATGCAAGGATCACAAACCCCATTGCAAACAAAGCAAAAATTATAAATTAGGGTCAGGGATTTCCAACCTTACGGCAAATTCAAACACGATCACGATTTAACAAGGTTTCAACACTAGAGGTTTGAAGATAAAGACAACTTTCAACAACATGGGCTTCAACAATAATAGGGGTTTCAAGAAGAGGGTTTCCAAGAAAACGGGTTGCAAGAACAACAAAAACAATTTCAACAACATTATTGTATTCAACAACAAAAAGGGGTTCAAGACGAACAAGAAGCTTGAAGACAGTGAGGTTGAAGAAGAAGAGGAGTTGAAGACAATGAAGACAATTCAAGACGTGTTTCGTTTCTACCTCTCGCTATGTTCGAACAAATATTTCATTCAAACTAGGGATGGCAACGGGTCGGGTTGGGCACAGATAGTACCTACCCGCAACCCGACCCACAAAAAAAAAATCCGCCCGCTACCCGCCCGTTTACTCACCGGGTATCCGCTTAAAAAATACCCACGAATATTTTTAAAACCCGCGGGTACCCGTGGATACCCGATACCCACAAATATTTAAAAAAATATAAATTTTTTAAATTTTTTAATATAAAATTATAAAAATAAAATATGAATTAAATTAATTTTTAATTATAATGAAATTTGACATAATAAAATATACTGTTAATTTTAATTTTAATTAAATTTAACTTAATAAAATATAAATTAAATTTTAATTTTAATTTTTTGCAGGTAACGGGTACTCGTGGGTACGGATTGCATGATACCCGTACCCGACCCATTTATAAGCGGGTATTAAAATACCCGCTACCCGTTACTCGCGGGTAATAAATACCAGTAACTATCCATCGTGGATTTTATCCGCGGATATCCACGGGTGCGAGTATTTTTGTCATCCCTAATTCCAACCCTTTATGCCTCATTCCAATGTGGGGATTCAAAAGAAAAAAAATTATACTAGCAACAACCATGGTTATAAAACTTGCGAGTTAACTCATTAACTTTTCCGAGTTTATGTTTCCACTCACCCTTGGCGAGTTGATCCGGAAGCAAACTTGCTTTTGGAGCAAACTCGGTAGACTCGTTGTGAACTCAGTGAACTCGCGAGTTTGCAGCTGAGTTTGCAAGTCCAAAGGGTTTTTTTCTTTCAATCCAAGACAACCTAGTTTCTACTTGTGTTTGGATTCGTCTCCGTGTTCTTAGTGATCACAAGTTGCTCGTCGTCGGTGCATTATCGTTGGTGGTTGCTTTCACAGTCGTGGGATTCAATGATTGAAGATGTGAGAAAGATCATATACCAACATGAAAGAAAGGCACAAGTTGAACATTCATCTTTTTTTTAGGCCGTAAACTCTATTAATTGATCGTTGGATTAAGAGTAGCACATCTCTTCATTGTTTGGCTCATTCTTTAAATCCAAGGTAATTATATTATTAAATTATTTTATTACTATATTTTTTTGTATACATCTTATTTACAATATATAATATTATGTAATGTTAATTTGTGCTTATGTTTTTTTAATATTGTAGATATTAGTGATAAATGGTTAAGTGAAGATTCATAGAGTCGTGCCCACATCAAGATGTGGAACTAACTCATGAAAGGAAGAAATGTTTTATGAGGTACTTTGATGATGTGGATGTAAGGAGACAAGCAAATATAAAGTTTGCAAACTTTTCAGATGAAAGAGAAGATTGTGCAGATGCCGACTCTGTAAGGGATAGAAGTAAAATGGGTGCAAAATCATGCTGAATTGTTCATGGATCTTAGGCACCAACACTTGAAAAGATAGCTCTTAAGCTACTTGGACAACTTTTTTCTTCTTCTTGTTGTGAAAGGAATTGGAGTACCTACTCTTTTATACATTCTATGAAAAGAAATAAGATGACACCTAAAAGGGCGGAAGATTTAGTATTTGTCTATAGTAATCTTTGTCTTCTCTCAAAAAACTCCTCAAAGTACAAAAAAGAGGAAAATAAATTGAGATATTGGAGGAGATGACTTTTCATTGGAAGACAGTGAAATTCTTTAGATTGCTAGCCCATCTCTTGATGAACCAGAATTAGAAGAAGTATTTTTCAATGAAGATGAACAAATATGAGTTAAACATTATGGTTTACAAACGTTTTTCTTTTGCTGGACTTTTTATTTTTAAATTCATAAAACTAATATTAAACAACCAAAGTTAAATCTAACTAAGACTAATAACTAAACCAAACATCATATCTAATTAAACAAACTAAACAAGTTAACTAAGCAAGTAAATCACGGAATGCATGATCTGGTCAATCTTTCAGCCTCTATCCAGTGTTCCTCAGCTCCAGCAAGTGTATTTGAATGTTCCTTGAAGTTCCCCAAAGTTGGCACAAAGATAGGAGATGAAATGCAAAAAGTCAACCCAAAGTCAACTTTACAGGATTCTTGGCTAATAAGCTGTCACAGCAGCTTCAAAGTTGTTGTTTTCCTTTGCCTTTGCTATTGATTAGCTCTAAAACGACTCCATTTAGTTGCCTTGGTTTATTATTTTCTGCACCAAATCAAGTTATACAAGTTAGCTCTTCAAAAGCAAAGAAAACACCTAAACTAAGTTAGCAACTAGCCTATTTTTGACTAAAATCTGAAACAGTTTTTACAACTAGATTTTAATTAGTCTAAACTATATTTATTTACTAACTATAATTATAATTAAATAAAACTAGTACTAACAGAAATGCCATGTACTAAACTAATGAAAGATCTCAAGACAACTAAAATTGATGCATTTATCACAACAAGATTTTTTGTTCTTGCTAACTAAAACTAGAATCCCAACCTTAAAATGCAAAGCTAAGCTTCTGAAAACTAAAGACAAACTAAACACTTCTAAACACATGCTTTAAACTACTCTATTAATACTAATTCTAAAATAAAAGAGAATATAGTAAAATTAGAGAATCTACTCTAATATAATGTAATTAACTAAAAATAATTCCTGAGAAAGACAGAATTAACTACTGAAAACATGACAGAATATGTACTTAACACACCCCCCACTTAGTCCATTTGGACTCCTGCCAAAAACAAAAACAGAAAACACCACCAACCAACCAATCACAATACACTTTCTCTTACCAATCTGCATAATCCAGCTGCATCAATCCTAGCTCAATTCTGCCAAATGACCATTAACTCTCCAAATTCAAGCTTCATGAAATCCAGCAAGCCAGAAACATGTTAATCCAACCCAAATCAAGTATTGAACAATCAAGAGAATAGCAGATCAGATTTAACCTCACAAAGAAGGTGTTTGCTCTCACATCTCAAAGTGTATAGACTTGTATTTATCACTCGGCACTACATGTAAAAGCCCAATCTCATGAATTTGAAAAGCTTCTAATCAGCATCACTCGATCCAAGGCACACTCCAAATCGATAGGTCTTTATTTTGGCTGGTAACGTGGTCAAGTTTATGGGTAGGATTCAGAAGAGGATTCAAGGCTATGAGCTTGTGAGCATGAGAAAAAAGCAATCTGACAGCATGGAGTTTTGAGTGCAGGTCAGAACCATAATTCTGTCATCACATTCTTTTATTTCAGCTTTGTATCAACACCTTTTCTTTCTTCCTTCTCTTTTATTTTGATTCAGACCCCCTCTCTTTTCTTATTTTCTTTTTCAGCCAATTCAGACTTGTTTCATCACTTATTCCATCACTTGTTTCAGCACTTATCCAATCTGTTTTCCTCTATTTTTTCGAACCAGATTTCCCACCCCCACACTTGGAATTCACACTGAACATTGACCTTCTTATGCCCACAAGCTAGGCAAATCATGGTTTTTTTTTTTTCAGGTCTCATGGCTTGTAACAGAGGTGATTCATCAAGAAAGGTCAAGTTACTATTTTAGATCATGTTTAGAGTGCATCCAAGGTCAAGCAAACCAAAGAGAATCAATGCAAATCCCGAAATATAACTCTACGTACATGCAATCACACAACATGAAGAAATAAGGCTCAAAAGCTCTCAAAAGTTAATGTTGTTAAGACTCAAATGCTACATCTCTATCATGCAAAAACTACTCGATTTAATTGAATTAATATGTAAAAACTTACTAAAGATCATCCACTCAAATCTAGAATCTAATGACACTTGGCAATCTAAACTTGAATTAATCACCACTCATCATTATGCAAAGATGTAACAAACACTCTAAAAATGTACTTGCTTCCCAAAACTAAACTTTAAAACAAAATTTCACTATCTAGAACCAAGACAATTCTCTAAAAGGACTCTAAAAAGCTAAAAAAATTAAATTGCACTAAAACAGTATAGAAAAGTGTATGGAAACTCTCTAGACAAGCTTAAAATGGTAAAAAGAAACTCAAAAATTGACTATCTAGAATCTATATCACAAACTAAACAATGCTAGAACAGACTAAAATTTTAAAACTGTATCCAACTACCAAATGGAAATGTTATGCAACTACCTAGACACATTCTAAATGATAATTGAAGGTTAAAAACTAAGCTAAAAGTCCAAAGCATGAAGAACTATGAAAACTAATATGCACAGCCATAAAATGCACTAAAACAGTAAACTGGTCCTATCCTATACTATAATGACTCAAATTGAATGTTTAAGCTATCTATACCTAAAATTCTCTATCTAAGCAAGTTCTAAAAAAAACAAAAGGCTATTAAAAAATATGATAGCTACTGAAAACAGCAGAAGGATCAAGAATTAACTATGAAAACCTAAAGAAAAACTAAACTAATTGGTAAAACAGAAAACGTGTCAAAATTTTATACTTGTTAGATATTGTTTAGATATTGTTTGATATTATTAAGATATTGTTAGATATTGTTAATCAAAATATCAAACAATATCTTCTATTTACTCTATTTATTTTCAGTTACTCTTTTTAATTGTAATCTCTCTGTTATAAATAGATTATCTTATGTGTGCCAAGTTAGAGCCTATCCTAGCGAACTTTCTTGGACATTCTGTTTCACCTGATATCGAGCTGCTAACGGACCATCCTATAATTTCTTGTCCTACGCACGAGATGAATATACCTCGGCGTGAGGGGGTGTGTTGGAAGTCCCACATCGACTAGAGGTAAAGCTAATTCACAATATATAAGTGAAGTTCAAACCTCACCTTATAAACCGGTTTTGTGGGGTTGAGTTAGGCTTAAACTTCACTTCTAATACTTTTTTTATTAAAACAGTAAGAATACCTATGTGATAAAATGTCAAATCATCAAGGCTAACTATTATACCAACTATTTATTTTAGAAAAACAAAAAATTCACAGTTGACTATGCTACTACCTATAATACTGCAACAACACATAAGTTAAAATGAAGAAAAAATTCTAACTAGTAAACTAAATTCAAGCTAGCTATACAAACGGAAATCAGCAAGATAAAACTACAATTAAACTGAAGTACCTATGTTCTAAAAAGAAACGCCATAACACAATTAAACTAACTAAATCTACCTCAAACAGAATTTAAAATAGAACAGAATTAAGAACCAGAATGTAGAACAACTTCAAACTAATGCGATCAAAAAGAGCAACTACAGCTACCTGCAATACAGAAAAATCAGAACAACTAAACAAAGAGAAAATATTAGTGAAGTTAGTTAAGAAAACTGGAAAAAAAATTTAAAATTTCTTGACCTCCCCCCACAGTTAAAGTGCATATTGTCCTCAATGTGGCAAGGAAGTCCAGATTATTGGTTTTCATTTGTTATCTACAATGATTGGATCAGTAAAATTGATTCCATACTGTAAAAAAAAAAAAAAAAAAAAAAACCAAAATTAACATAGAAACTAAAATCACGACTCACTTCTAGTCATAGAAGTCCAAAATGTAAAAGCTATTAAACATTAGTAACAAGCTTATTTATGCGTATACACAATGGAAGATTTTTATTGACTCATAACTTCTTTTTCCTCCTCGCAGCCTGAGTAATGATACTACTCTGAATAAAATATTTTTCTCTTCAAACCATTCCACTCAGTTATTGGAGCTGGCTGGGAGAATAGCCAAATTTTTGCAGCATCTTGCAACAAGAAAGGGAAAGCCTTCATGCGAATGACATCTTCAGCCACTCCTGCTGGTTTCATTGTAGAACACACCACCATAAACTCCATCAAGTGCTGATGCGGATCTTCCCCACTCATCCCATGGAATTTAGGAAGTGCTTGCAATAATACCGATTTCAACTCATAGTTATTTTCTCCTTAAGGAAATTGAACACACAAATTCTTATATCCCAAATCTTCAATAGCCAGCTCCTTAAGAGACCTTCCTGGTTGTGTTCCCATTCTTCCCTCTTCACAACCTTGAAATTGATTCGATGTTTGCTTCACTCCTTTTTGCTGAACAACCTTCTCCTTCTTCTTATGATTCTTTCTCAAAGATCTTTCTAACTCAAGATCAAGAGTGTTCAACGATTCAGACTTGGACCTTGTTCTCATGCACCTCTGCCTGAACTCAACCAGGAGAGATTTCCACAAGAACATTTATCAATTGAAATTTGAAATTCAAAAAAGTTCCACAATGGTAACAAAAACTGCAAAACTAGAACTACACTATGACCACCATACTTCAAAATACAAACTCATCATCTAAAACTCGCCATGTCCTCGAAAACGGCGCTATTTGATAAAAGCCTTCTGTCACTTAAAGACATTCGTCAAAACCAATTTCCCTTAAGAATGCAATATAAGACTAACCTTGGTATCAATCCCTGGACACGACCAATTAAAGATGCAAATGATTGTATATGAACTATGGTGGGGAAATTTTAATGCTAAACTACTCTAATCTAATAACTAATCTAAATGCTAAAAATCAATGCATGTATGAACATGATGAATGCATGTATGAACATGATGAATGGATGAATGAAATGTAGACACCTAATGACGCAATTCAATAGGAAAAGATGTAGAAAATGAATGAAATGATTAAGAACTTCTAAAACATTTTTCTATAGCTTAATTGTTGAAAAACAAGTCTCTCTGGATAAACACTCTTTGTATTCAGATTTGTTGTGTTTTGAAATGAAGCATTACATGGTCCTTTTATAGGCCACTGGGCATGACTCTTCAACCACATTCATTAAATATAACCACTATCTAACTCACAATTAATGAACTCTGTTGCATGCTTAATCATAGCTAGACCCACTCTCAACCTTTTGCAATCTCCTAGACAATTAATATAGCAACTTCCAACTACCCACATTTAAGTTTACTTAACAAAATCCCCACGTAAACTTAAATGACCGGGTTCTTTGCCAATTCAATGGCCGACTTGTTATCAACTCGGCTTACAGTCCTCTTTTCTTGCTTCAATTCCAATTTGCTTAGAAGGTTTCTAAGCCAAACTGCATGGTAGACACTCCAGGATGCTGCAACATACTCGGCTTCACATGTTGACAATGTTACAATGGGCTGTTTCTTTGAAAGCCAGGTGAACATAGTGCTCCCCATGAAGAATACATATTCAGACGTGCTTTTTCGCACCATCTCCTTTTTCACCAACTCGGCAAGTCCACAAAAATGCAAGTGGCCAAACCGGAAGTGCCACATCATAGCTTCATCCTTCACGTCAAGTTTCAAGCACCTCTCTTGGACTATTTTCAAGTCCAACTTGTACATCATGTTCTTCTTCATCTCTACTCGGGCAATCAATCGATTTGACTTGTCTTTTAAGTATAGTACTCGGTCTTTCATCATAACCAAGTAGCCTTTCTCCATCAGTTGGCCCATACTCAATATGTTGCTCTTGAGATCGAGTACAAAGTACACGTCTCTGATTTCTCCAACTCGGTTGTTCTTTTGTAGGTACTAGATTGTACCCCGGCCTTTTACTGCCACCTTTGATGCATCTCCAAATGATACGTGTCCAGCGTCAACTTTGGTGAGCTGCTTAAAAAGATTCTCGTCCCTGCACATGTGGTTACTTGCTCCTGTATCAAGGTACCAAACTAAGTTGTCAGAACAACTCGGACTTAGTTCGGAACCTGATCTCCTGGACATCATTAATACTCCTTCTTCCTCAGCATCCTCAAAAAGGAAGTTCGTTTCCTTCTTGCTTTCAGATTGGCAGTCCTTCGCAAAATGTCCAACCTTCCTACAATTGTAACATTTAACTCATGAGTAACCGTCTTTGGCAAAATGACCGTACTTATCACATTTGAAGCATTCAACTCCTGAGTTGTTCGACTGACCTCCTCGGCCTCTACCACCACCACCTCCACCTTGTCCTCGGCCACGCCAGTTTTGTTGGTCGACCTGTTCTTGACCTCTTCCATATCCTCCTCTGCCTTTACCACCTTGGCCTCGAGTGTTCTAAGTATAAGGAACCTTCTTCTTCCTAATGGTTGCCTTTGCTTGGAGTGCTTGATCAAGGGACTCCTCCTTCTTCTTCCTTCTCCGCTGCTCATGCGCTTCAAGCGACTCGGCAAGCTCTTCCACCGAGAGCACTGTCAAGTCCTTGGATTTCTCTATTGCGCAAACTATATTCTCGAAGTCGTCGGTTAACGACCTCAAGATTTTCTCCACCACTCGACAAGCGAGCAGTGTCTCTCTATTTCTACCGAGCTGATTCACTACGGTCTCAACTCGGAAGACGTACTCAGCAACCCTTTCATCTTCCTTCATCCTCATCCTTTCAAGTTCGCCTTTGAGAGTTTGAAGCCGAACTTGCTTCACACGGTTATCCCCTTTGTATGCCTTCTCCAGAATATCCCACGCTTCTTTTGAAAACATAGCATTTGCTATCTTCTCAAAGCCAGACTCATCAATAGCTCGATACAGCACGTACAAAGCCGTTTTGTCCTTTGCTCGTGTTGCTTTTAACGTAGCAAGTTGGGCTATCGTCATTTCTCCAACGTCCTCTAGTTCTTGGTGCCCATTTTCGACCACCTCCCATACTTCTTGGGAACCAAGGAGAGCCTTCATCTACAGGCTCCAGTTATCATAGCTGACGCCTTTTGATAACTTCGGTAGGGGCATGCTGTTAGCTAAGCTGGCCATCTTGATCAAACTCTGTAACTCACTCAAACACTCAGGCTCTCAAGCTCTGATGCCAATTTGTTGACAAACAAGTCTCTCTGGATAAACACTCTTTGTATTCAGATTTGTCGTGTTTTGAAATGAAGCACTACATGGTCCTTTTATAGGCCTCTGGGCATGACCCTTCAACCACATTCATTAAATATAACCACTACCTAACTCACAATTAATGAACTCTATTGCATGATTAGTCATAGCTAGACCCACTCTCAACCTTTTGCAGTCTCCTAGACAATTAATATAGCAACTTCCAATTACCCATATTTAAGTTTACCTAACATTAACACGACCTAAAGAAATGTACAGAATCAACTAAAACAAGAAAAATCAGAAATTAAAACCAATGGCATGTTCATGTGTAGACACAGGGCATGGTCGAATTTCACACTGGAGTGATGGAATGGATGAAAAAACGATGCAAAACAGTTTGATTTAACTCGATTAAACATAGGAATTGGAACGAATCAATTTAACGCACTACGCATAAAGATCTCAAAATTAGAACCCTAACTACATGAACATTGATGGAGATAAACTCACATTCGATTTTCTGTTTCTGTAATGTTTTAAAATGAATTACCAATGTAGAATGATGTGAAATGACCAAAATAAAGATTACGAAACTTAAAGGAACACAATCATAAGCTTATAACACAAATTCGAAAATTGTGAGACAAACAATAACGGAATTAACTACCTCAGCCTCTGATTCACTGATTTTGGTTCGAAATGCAGAATTTAGGTTGAAACAAGTTGTGAATGACTTCTATAACCAAACGGAATCCATACAAACACTCAAACATCAAGATTTACACGAATTGAACAATTACACACTGATCACCAATGAAGAACTCTTAACTCTGCCTTCTTCTCAATATTTTTTCCGATTAATTACGTTCATACCGAAACTGCGATGAATTGTGGTCTTTTGGACACACGAGATCAAAGGCATGAATCAATAACCTCGATCTAGCAGGTTAGGAAGAAATCTTGATAAAAAACACAGAATTAAGAAGTGCTTGTATTGGAAAAACATAGAACAATAAGAACACATGATGAATTTACTAGAAATCGAAAACAGAACAAGAATTTGATGGACTAAATGGTGGAAAACGTAATTGCTAGAACAATAAAACGTAATACCACAAGTACAACACAAAGGTTGAAGTTCTTGAGCCGTCCTCTCACCAAAGCTCTTGATCTCCAAGTTAAAAGTGAAGAAAAACCGTGAGAGAAGATGAGCGAAAATGAGAGAATATGGAGAGTGATTTCTGACCAGTGGAAGTGTGATCTCTCCCTGCTGAGTGATTTTTTCTATCCTATATACACTAAATCTCATCTCCTAACTACAGCTCATTAACTAACTCAATTCCTAAGCGGAAAAACTACTTAAAACTCCCTAAACTAAGGCTAAATTAGACTATCACTTCACCTAGCTTCAATGAACTCTGGTCTAGCTTGCAGTGATTAAGGCACTCCAAGCGTTACTTTGATCTTCAACAAGCCACAAAATGTGCGTCCTCCTAGAGCCTCCAACGACCTCGCCATGAGTTTGGTGTGAGATAAAATTTCACTTGAACGATATTTATTTTAGACTTAATTATGTTTTGAGTTCATGTTAAATTTAGAAACGAGCTCGACGACCCAGATGGGCCGGACTGTTCCTACCCAAGCGGGTTGGTCTGACTCGACGACACACACGGGTTGGGTTGGGTCGGCCCGACTCTATAAATCACCTAGCTCGCATGACCCATTTGGGTCGCCAGGCCTGCCTGACCTGTTCGGGTTATCAGGTCCGTCCGACCCGTCTTGGTCGTAGTGCTAGTCCGACCCGTCTTAGTTGTCGAGCCCGCCCAACCAGTCTACGTCGTCGAGTCCGTTTGGATTGTCGGGTCCATCCGACCCATTTTATCATCGTGCTAGCATTGTACGTCAGGATCGTCGGGCCCTCCCGACACATCTGGATCGTTGGGTCATCGGGCCCACCTAACCCGTTTGGATCATTAGCCCACTAGACCCATTTGGGTCGTCAGGCTCGTCAGGCCTATTTGTGTCATCGGGCCAGTCGATCCATTTGAATCGTTTATGTAACATTCCGGTCGGATATTACTAATTTAAAATAAAATAAATAAAATCGATAATATATACACATTGATTTAAACTGTTTTTTCCTAAAACGAGGGAAAATGAAAACCTTTACTAAATCTCTATTAATTTAAAATCCACATAATTTAAATATCAACTACAAGTTCCAAGTATGATAAAAGTAAATGTTTACAAAATATCCTAAATCCATAAATAATAAAATCTCAGTAAAAGCTTTTCCCAGCTAGCCGTCTCTCCGATGTTATACCTCACCCGAACCAGCTGCAACATCATCTGCTCCCGTATAACAGATTACACGATCATCCAAACACAAGCAGATAGGGTGAGCTAACAATATCAAATTATATATACAATTCAAATATATATATATATATATATATATGCATACACTCATCAAAGAAACCCTATCCTTTGATTCCATACCACACGGCCACCACCATGTTATCTATGTTCTACATCTTTAGATGATAACCTCAAGATACCTTTTGCTGCCTCCACCTAAGGGCCACAACTTGTAGAACACGTGCGGGAAACCTACTACGGACCACACTCCCTAACGCCAGGTGGAGTTCCTAATACGAACTATAGTTCATAATTTTTCCAAGACTACCAAACTCACTAGTTAACGCCAAAGAGGGCAATCTTCTTGGACCCATCCGTACGAGCCACAACTCACGCACTCACATCGGTAACACTCGCCAATCTGAGCCATAACTCAAGGAATGCTTGTGTCTATCTGCCATCTCGAGCCACAACTCAAGGGATGTCATTTCGTGCCACAACTCAAGGAATGCCATGTGTTTACCCTTTATCCCGAACCACAACTTAAGGGATACCATTCCGAGCCACAACTCAAGAAATGTCACAGCAAATTCCATCCTTAAGGTATCACCCAAAGCCTTGTAGACCACGCACCTCCAAAGAAACCAGTCACAAGTCGTGTAAAACTCTAAATCTCATTATGCACATGAAGCTACTATTCTAAGCACACCATACAAATACTTGACCATGGACCCAGGATATACATGTTTCCACGAACCTGTCTGTTCGTCGTCCTGCCTCTACAAATCTCCACGCTCGTAGTCCAACTCTACGGACCTTCCCGTCCGTAGTCCAACACATGTGATCAAACAACTACGAACCTCCCCGCTCACAGCAACCCTCAAGTGTGAGCACAGAACATACAAACCTTCCCGTTCGTATCCTCACACGAGAGCATCATAATATGAACCTCCCCACTCATATTATCATGTGTTCACCACTAGCCATGAACCTACTCGCTCATGACATAGTCAAGCATCTCCTGGTCCAAGCCCAACATCACAAACATGCAAAACACAAGCCAACATAACACACTACTCTTTGCACTATCGCCTGGCGCTACCTATAAGACATGGGAAAATTAAATAAAGAAATATATGTTATTTAATTAATGCGAGGGCAGGAACCCCTAAGTTAATTAATGCGGAGAGAGAAGACAAGGAATGGTGCTAGCTCAAGTGGTTGAGAGTACTTGGTTGTGATGAGAGTACTTAAGTTCGAGTCCTATGTATGCCATTAGTATTATAGTTTAATTACTTAATTATTTTCCATTTATGCATGAAGGTGTGAGGTATATTGATAAGTGTGTAGGTGCTTAAAATAGCAAGAAACACAAATTGGCTTGTTGGTTGTACATTTGTTGGTCATTATGTGGATGTGGGTTTAATTATATTGGATCAATAGGAGATACTCAAGAAACCAACTAGCCATTAGTGTGAGAAATCAGGGTAGAGAAACCATCAGGTTAATGGTAATTGAAGACTATTAACCTTGTCAATAAAATTTTCGTTTTATTTTTTTAATGAATTTTTTAAGAGTGGGGAAAGAGAGGTGGAAGGAGGAAATTAAGGTGACAAAGAGAGGGACATTGTGTGGCAGCATAAGGGTGTAGCGGAGAGCATTGCAGTTGAGTTTTGGAGAGTACTTGGAATGATAGAGAAGGCCGTTGAGTAGAAGCCAGTGTGGTGTTTTCTTGGGAACAAGAAAGGTCTTTAAAAGAGAACTCGAAGCAGGAAATCTAGGTAAAGGGAACTGTGTAACGTCCCTACTAGAAATTGCTTAACTAAAATAAATAAATAAATAAGAAATAAAGATCAAATGACATAATTTTATTATTCCCAAACGGGAAAATTCAAAATATTTTTCAACGCGCCATAATTTAAACATAACTAAAATAATAATCTTATTACAAGTTCCAAAATTCGACAAAATAGAATAAAATATAATAAAATCCCTATATAAATTAACACATAAATTAATATAAATCAAAATACACCCCATTGTTTTATTCTAGTTAGTTCTTGGCCAAGACCTTAATCCCCAAGGCTTTTCAACCTTCAATTCACACAAATAGTTAGCCTTGGATTCAAGATTTATAATGTGCACATGAACATGCCCGCTCGTGGTCCTACCTCTACGAACATCCCCGCTCGTAGTCCTGCTTTACAAACCTCCCCACTCGTAGTCCTACTCTACGGACTTACCCGCCCGTAGTCCAACACACGTGATCCACCAGCTACGAACCTCCCAACTTGCAGCATCTCTCAAGTGTGAGCACGAAACATACGAACTAGAGATGTCAATGGGGCGGGTAGGGTACGGGTAGTAGCTCCCCCGTACCCTACCCGCTGGATAAATATCAGCCCCGTACCCGTACCCATATCCGTCGGGTATCCGTTATGCGGGTACCCGTCTATTTTTTTCATATCCGCGGGTATCCACGGCTACCCGCGGATATTTACAAAAATATTTTAAAAAATAAATATTTAATCATAAATTCAAATAAAATACATCATTGTTATAAATTTTAAATAAAGATCAAATAAAGTTCATACAAATCCAAATAATTATAAAAATAAATATAAAATGGCGTTCAACATAATAGAAATTCTTTAATTAGTGCTTTGATCAACAAGCTCACTTTCTCTGATTGATTCCTGAAAAATAAACAAATAAAAAATCACTAATAATTTATGTTGTAGTTTATTTTTGAATGAAATATTAAAGAAATTACTAACTTCATCAATGTCTACATCTTGCAACATTGTATAAAGTTTCATGTTGTCCAATTTTAATCTAGAAGAGCCTGAAAACATAAGAAGTTTATTAAAAATTTCTAAATATCACTTAATTAAAATATTTAAGTAAAAGTATTAATTTCATTACCTTCTATGTTGGTCCATAACCAATCTTGGAGACACATCAATGCCCCCACAGTATCTGGAAGTAATCTACTACGATGTGGGGTAAGAATCTGACCACCATTACTGAATGAAGACTCTAAAGCAACAGTTGAGATGGGGATTGCTAGAATGTCTCTCGCCAACATTTGCAAGGTTGGGTATTTTAACCCATTACTTTTCCACCACGCTAAGATATCAAATTGTGCATCTAAATCAGGAAGTATTGCCTCTTCTAAATAACGATCTAATCCTGACTTAAAATTTGGTGTGTCACTTATCTTTGCAATCTTATGTTTTTCAAAATTTGACCTCCAACTTTCTTTTCTTCCAAGAATACCTACATCCACTACATTTAGGTTTGAACTTTGAGATGAAGCAGCCAATTCTTTACCCTTGACTTTAATGGCATACTCTTTTACCAAATCTTGACAAATAGATTTTACCCTCTCAATTTCATAATGAGAATTTTCTCCATAAATTTGAGGGAAAAAATAATCTAACAAGTCAATTTTGTACCTAGGATCTAATACAATTCCTACCGCCATCACCCCGTTGATCACACCCCAATACTTATCAAATTTAGTAATCATGGTTGTAGTCATTCCATGAATAATGGAATTAGGACATGAAAGCTATTCAATCAAAGACAACTTATTTTCACATATTTTTGGGAAAACGACATTCACAGTTGGATACAAAGTACTAGAGAATAAAAGTGTCACATCATAAAATAATTCCAATCTTTGACAAATCTCATTTGCCATCATCCAATCATGTTCACTAGGTAAAGCTTTGTATTGATTATCTCGCTGTGATAATCTATGAAACACATCTTTGTATTGTATAGCAACTTGAAGCATCAAAAATGTAGAATTCCACCTAGTCTTGCAATCAAGAACTAATTTTTTCTTAAATGGAATGTTCACTTGACCACATGACTCTATAAATTTCTCCTCTCTTTTAGGTGTTGCTATCCAAAAATGAACACTTTCTCTAATCTTTTCAATGGCATCAGAGATTATACATAAACCATCTTTAATAATCAGATTTAAAATATGAGCACAACAACGCATGTGAAATATTTGGCCACCTAAAATAAGTTTTCTAGATAAAATCTTCTCTAAAACTCGCTCAATCATAGCATCATTTGTAGTGCAATTATCAACTGTCAAAGTGGACAAGTTTCTATCTAGATTCCAATCCATTAAACATTGAATTAAAACATCAGCAAAAACCTTGCTTGTATGAGGACCAGGTACATAAATGAACATAACATAAAGATAAATATTTTAATAATCTATTCATAAACAAGTAAAGAAAATAATACAAATTGTAATTATATAATTTAGAAACATTACCTCACAAGTCGACTTTCTAGGTTTCATGAATCAGTTATAAAGTGAGCAGTGACCGTCATGTAACCTCTATTCTGGTTACTAGCAGTCCACATGTCAGTAGTAATTGCAACTCGACTCTGATTCTTTGATAACAATTTCATTATATTCTCTTTTCCTTCATTATAAGTCTTCATAATGTCACTCCTTATGGTGTTTTGAGAAATCCCCTTGAATAAAGGTTGCAAAGCAAGACAAAATTCCTTAAAGCCCATGTGATCAACCATTGACATTGGATACTCATGTAGAACTATCATCTTAACAAGTGCACACCTTGCTGCTTCTTGACTAGATACATAGTTGCCAACAACTATTGTTTTACTCCCTGTTTTTTGTGTTTTGAGAAATGCTTGCTTGATGTCTCGAGTTGTTCGAAGTTTGCAACACCTAAAGTGGGCCATCAAGTGTGATGTCCCTTGCTTTGACTCCCCCAAAATTTTTGAACCACAATACTTACAAATGGCTTTCCATTTTCCATCTAATTTTTGTTTCTTAAAGTGATTCCATACAACTGATGTGCGTCTTTTTCCAATAATGTTATCCTCTGTTTGAAATGAACTTCCAGTTTCTACTTGGGTTGAGTCATCACCTTCATTCACATGAATATTATTTGATTCCCCTACATTTGATTCACCAACATTAAAGGCATTTTTCACTTGTTCTTCACCTTCATTGAGAGTAGAAATTTTTTCCGTGGACATGCTAAACAACAAACCAATACATATTTAGATAATTTATATAAATTTGTAGACATTGTTAACCAACATACCATAAACGTCACTGTCTATATAGGATTCAATGTATATGCCCAAATTCAAAGAAAGGAAAGAGAAGAATGTCAAGGGATGTAATTGGAAGAAGACAATGTACCAATACTTGAAGGTGGAAGAATGAAGACAGATGACAAGACAAGATGTGCAGCTTAGAAAAAATTAGGTTAGAATATTTTTTACTAATATATATATATATATAAGGGTATTTTTGTGAATTAAAATTTAGCGAGTACGGGTATCCACGGGTACAGATACTATGATACCCGTACCCGCCCCGTTAACATGCGGGTATTAAAAATACCCGTACTTGCGGGTAGTGGGTATCCATTTTTAATATCCATTTCCTACCCGTTGCGGGTTTTATCCACGGATACCCGTGGGTACAGATTTTTTTGACATCCCTAATACGAACCTACCGCTCGTATCCCCACACGAGCGTAATAGGATATGAATCTCCTCGCTCATATCATCACGTGTTCACCACCATCCATGAACCTACCTGCTCATGGCACAACATCTCCTGATTTAAGTCTCGCATCATTGCGTACAAACAACACACGCAACCACTGCCTACAGCACTATCGCCTGGCGTAGCCTAAGCGCCGCCAGGCGAAATTCCTGTGCAGATCGCCTGGCGGGACACCCTTGCCGCCAGGCGCCAGGCTTCTCCCAGACCCACTATTTCAAGGTCCATCGCCTGGCGGAGCATACCTTGCCGCCAGGCACCACACGTTGCAGGGACATCCCTACTACTCCTATCGCCTAACGGCCACACCCGTGCCGCCAATCGCTATATCGGTAGCGAAACTCTATTGGTTTTAGCAGCAAAAACAGATTGACTTGCAGTCTAAATCATTTCCAGAAGTCCAGATATATATACTCTTCAGTCAAGGTTAAATTGTTTTTGGTACCCTGCAGTCCTCATATGGTTCAAGTGCCTATCATTCGTAACTGCCAATCCCCTTATTCAAGACCTAGAATTCTCCAAGCTTTCTATGGTTCTGTAATGACTTGATCTAACTTAGGAAAATGACACAACGGCAACATTCCATAGTACACAACCTGCCTATATCACATTGCAACGATACCACATGTTCAACCCAATTAACTTCCACTCCATGCTTCACAATCTATGATTTATACCTCAACTCACTACCGCATGACCATCACACGTACCAAATGTACACACCTAAGAAAACCTATTCTTTACAGAACTTGAAATTTCAATTAGAATTAATATTTTCCCTTTCTTTCATTACCATCATTAAAACTAAACATTGACAAAAACATACCATCACTTCTTAACTATCCTCATTCTTAGTTAATATATGTATTACTCCTTCCCGTTTCCTCACCTATTTTCTATTACAATTCGCTTCCATAGGTCTCCTCCTTGTTGCCAACCAAATAAATTCGTGAAATTGTACCTGCACATCATCATCGCCTGGTGGCAAGCAGGGTGCCGCCAGGCGGCATATTAGTACCTGGCAGAACCTCCTGTCTCTTGATCTACGATATCTAGGTCCCTTTCCATAATGTTTTCAATTGCTAAAATAACCAAATCACACCAAATCGCATACGCCTTATTAAAATTTCCTCCCCCTATTTAATTCTTAATAATCATCTATACTTACTCACTGGAATCGAATTCCAAATCACTTCTCCCAAATTCCTAACATGTGTTCATGCTTTATCACTCATGATTCCCCAAAAAGTCAACACACACACGAATATCATTAAACTCATGATAGTAACTCATCTTATATGATTTATACAACAAATTTCCAGAAGTCACAAGGACTTCTGCACAGAACACAACAAAACCAACCCAAAATAGAATAGCGTCGCCTGGCGGTAGTTCATCGTCACCTAGTGGTTCATAGGAGAACCCAGAAAACTGGGTAGGAAAGATGAGTTGCCTGGCGGCACACTCCTGACTGCCAAGCAGTTTATGGGCGAAACCCAGAAACTTTACGAAAAACAACAAAATAGGAGAATTTCATGCAATTATGGTCACAACAAGGCAATATGCATTATATACGAATAAAAGCACACGAAAGCAGCTCCTCTTACCTAGATTCCTTGCTTAAATTTGAGTTTGGTGTGTGTCCTTAGACCAAAACTCTCTTAGCCTTTTCTTCCACTCCAACAATGGCTTCCACCCTCACTTCTCTCTACAAACAAGCATGAAATCTCTAGAAAAATCTATGCCCAAAGACCCACACAAAATGCAGTCCTCCTTCTTCCTCCAGTTCCATTCTCTCTCTAAATTACTACCCTAATTAAGTGTAAATAACCCCAAAACCGAAAATGCCATTAAGTTTCATGTTAATGGCTAATCAAGAACCATTATTTGGTTGTCTCCCAACCCACTAGGTTGCCTCTCTTGGCAGCTAGGGTTACTCTGCCTTTTCATCTCAATGCCAAAAGAAATTTTGGCAAAAAAGAAAGTTAAATTCGTTCTTAACAAGGTTTGAACACACAACCACTCAATTACAAAGTCAATGCACAACCAATTCAACCAATACATGTATCGTGATAATTTCTATCCTTTTAGGGACATTATCACTAAGCACATTCAACATAACATTAAAATAATACACATATTAAAATATCATAAATTGGCATACAGAGAACTCGAACCCAAGTCCTTTCAACACAACTAAGTACTCTTAACAACTTGAGTTAGTACTTTTCCACGTCATAACAATCTACATTAAATGCCATAAGGCTCCTAATACCCGTATTTATTAAATAATTATTTATTTAATTATTTAAATTTCTCAGGTCTTACAAATTGTACCTTGTCGTTATAGTTATATGTTTCTGATTTGTGAATAAGGTGATTTGGCTCTCGTTTTTTTTATGCTTCCATATGTGATGTGTATACACCAATTTGTTTTTGGAATCGTTGCTTGCCTTGCGTGAGATTGTCTTTGGAGTATATTTATGTCGAACACCTTATGGGAATGCGAGTAGCTTCGTTCATGCTAGTTCAGTTGCAAGAATATCTGTTCGGGAGGTTCTAGTCGCATTTTAGGTTGTCTTCCATAGGAGTTGCAGCGTTGAAGTGGTGATGGGAGTGGTAACTATTGTGGGTTATTGTATCTTCCCTTGCTGATTTCTTTCGAGCCTAGTATAGATGGTTGGCTTATTCGTCACGCATGCAAAATTATATTTGGTTATGGAAGTTCTGCAACCTTAAATGGACACATGGTGCAAGTCCAGGGCTTACGAATTCACTTCAGTGTGTGGGTTGCATTTTGTTTATTCTTTTGCTTAGCCATGAAAGGAATGTGCCAACACCTTTGTCACCTTTGATGGGATGTTTCTTTGGGGTGGACCCTGTTTTGCTTTATGCCACTCCCTTTAGTCAATCAATCACATCTTCTATGTGTGCCGAGGGAGAAAGCTTTGTTTTTTTTCATTGTTGCAATGTATGTGGTTAAGGGTTGGCTTTTCCCTTTTCAATTGTTCCATTTCACATGCTAGTTAAGTGATAGCATGACCGTGGGCCCACACATACCAATTCAATTTGTCCACTTTAAGCTTTTGGTGGTGCAGATAATACATAAGTGCATGGCACTTTTTCTTCTAGTCGTAGGTGCCCCTCTTTGTAAAGGGTAATCTTTGTTCCTTTGTATACAATTTTGGGGTGCAACATAGTTAAATTGACTCTTTGCTTAAAAATGGTCTAGGTGCAATGTGACCAATGGGCTTTCAACATTTCTTTGGTTCAAGTGTACGTTATTGTGTATGGAAGTTTGCATGTTTATGGAACGCAAGTGTTGGGTTGGTGCACCTTTGATGTTGTGTAGCTTTATTCATGATGAATGAATCTTTGTTAAATTTTGTATGTTTGAGTGCCTTTAAATTGACCAAAGTATATGCAATTACGTTGTTTCTCGTACTTTTCGCACACTAGGGATCGCCGGGTGGTGGTTTCATATCGTCAAGGGCCAAGTCTCTGGTTTTGGTCGCTGGATGTAGAGCTCTAGTCATTGGGCGACTACGTTTTTCTAGTTTGTGCAGTTTTCGTAAAATTGCATTTCCTAATTCATTAACCGTCCACTTTACCTAAAATTTAGAAAATGGATTCATAACATGTTGTTCTTTATTTTGTACGGTTGGATCTTAGTTTGGATCTCTGTAGTTAGAGATATGATACACATGATTGTTGGTTTGGAAGTATTTAAAAGGCATGAATAATCTCTTGATAATTCCAAGTAACTACAAATGTGGCATGATTCAGAAGCATGATTGAGTTATGTTGTGAGTCTCCATGAATTTGGATGTTCCTTTGGGTTAGTCACATGTTGAGAATTGGTTTATTAGTGAATGCATGTGTATAATTATAAATGAAATTGTTGCATATGAGGTGTGAAGTGTTATATTATTTCGCATTGGTGTATAGAATCACATGCTTAAGTGTTAGAGTGTTGCTGCTTTATATTTGATATAATCATGTATAATGCTGAATATTGGTTTTGGTGTGAATCATTGAAAAAAAAAAGACTCTTGTAGATACTGTTGGAGACCTTGTGATGTGATCCCAACAAGGCTTATAGCTTGGGTCAACGCCTAGGCCCAAATCATGCTCAAGACCCAATACATGACCCACATGCACCTTCAAGTCCAAGCCCATCAAGAGGCCCAATAACAAGGAGCATGCTAAAAAGATCCAATTGGGCTTCATTCAAGATGGCCCAAACCCACATGGGCTTCTCATACTCTTCACATGGGCCAAAAAAGATGTGAAGATTTGAAGAGGTTTCTCAAAGAGCAATAGAATAACAATAATATTGGCCCATTGTTTAGGCTTTGCTTTCTAGAATAATAAGTCAAACAATGAGTAGTTCAATTGATAAAATTGGGCTTGACTAAGCCCAATAGGAGATTTGGCCATGAGCTATCAAAAAAGCCAAGGTGGACTAAGTGGAAGTCAACACTTCTTCCTACACCTCATGGATCCAAAGCATCCAAGGGTTAGGAATGCTTCCTCCTTTTCCAAGGCATCATCCAATGGCCAAGATCAAGTCTCCTTCTCCTAGCTTGATCTAAGGGCCAAGATCAAGGCCCATTCCATCCAATGGCTCTCCTTTCTCATGTGTAAATGGCTTCATATAAAAGCCAAAATTTCACTCATTTGTAGACACTCTTGAAATTTTATGCAATAGATGCAACTTGAGTTGAGAGCACTCCTCCCTCTATTGCCTTTGAGAGTCACCACTTTCTAGAGATTTCCTCTCTCTACCTCTAGCCACCTTCCTTAGGCTAGCATAGATTAGGAAATCCTATCACCTCTCTTTCACCTTCCATTGCTTGCAAGTGCCTTCCAACTTGCCTCCATTCCTTCATCCATTTCCGCTGCCCATGGAGCTCTTCACGCACCTTTGGAGCTCCACCACCTTGTAAGTATATGCATGATTTGGTTGTTGCCTTATAAACTCCTATAAGCATTGTGTATTCTTGGGTAAGCTCAAGTGTGGTCATGATTTCAAATTGTAAATGCATGTGTTCTTATACTTGAATGATGCATATGAGGTTTGATGATGTAAATTGGACTATGTGAAGTGTATGAATGCGTATTGTGGTTTCTGGATGCATGATAATTGGATGTTTGGGTGTTAGGAACTGTCTCAAAGTGTTTAAAACCAATAGTGTTGCATTACTGGAGCAACAATTGGCGATGCAGAGCGAACCGCCAGGCTATAACAGGAAACAAGGAAGCCCTATGTGTTGTGGCGCCTAGCGGTGTTGTGGAACCGCCAAGCGGTCTGCATTGCCATTTCGCCTAGCAACACTTAAGTTGCACCAAGCGATAGTGCAAGTGGTAGGGTGCATTTATGATCTATTTTGCATCGCTTGTTGTGTTGGTTCTAGTCCTAGATGCTTGACCATATCACGAGTAGGTAGGTTCGTGATTGGTGTTGGAACGCGTGATTAATATGAGAGAGGAGGTTCATATTAATAATACTCTGGTATGAGGATACGAGTGGAGAGATTCGTATGTTTCATTCTCACACTTGAGAGTTGCTACGAGCAGGGAGGTTCGTAACTGGATGGATCACGCTTGTTGGACTACGGCGGGAAGATCCGTAGAGTTGGACTACGAGCGAGGAGGCTCGTAAGTTGGACCACGAGCGGGTAGGTTTGTGGAAGCATTGGAATCCCTAAGACCAGCTTGAGTGTGTATCTTGTATATGGTAGTATGTTTTTCTTAATTTCATTTTGATGTGTTGAGATGTGGACTTGGACTAGGAGATGCTTGACAAGGTCATGAGCGGGTAGGTTCATGATTGGTGGTGAACATGTGATTAATATAAGCGGGGAGGTTCATATTAATGATGCTCTCGTGTGAGGATACGAACAGGGAGGTTTGTATGTTTCGTTCTCACACTTGAGGGCTACTACGAGCGGGGAGAGCTGGATGGATCAAATGTGTTGGACTACGGGCGGGGAGGTCCGTAGAGTTGGACTACAAGCAAGGAGGTTCGTGGAAGCATGATATATTCTGGGTCCATGGCCAAGCAATTGTATGGGTAAATGGATTAGTAGTTTCATTTGTATAATGAGACGATGATCTGAAATCTTTGGGTATCAAGTGTTAAGATTAAGCAATTTAGATGAAATAAAGTAGTTTGGGGTGAATCTCTATTTTATTAATTGTATATTTGTATTATTATGAGTTCACCCTTTCTGTGTGTGTTTGGGGATGATCGCATGACTTGTCACACGAGAGCAGATGATGTTCCAGGTGATGCCAGTGAGGCATAGAGCCGGAAAGGGGCTAGCGTGGGAAAGCTTTTTATGGAAGTTTACTATCATTTTATTTTCAGATTTTTTGTAAACCCTATTTTTACTGGAATATGAACTAATATGGATTATTGAAACACTATGGTTTAAATGGATGAGTTTAATAAATGTTTTAAATTTTCTGCAGTTTTGGGAAAGACAATTACATTAAATGCGAGTTTGTATTTATTTCTATTTTATTTTATTTAAATTAGTAATATTCGACTGGGATGTTACACTGCCTAAGCGCCGCCAGGCGAAATCACAACACAAACCGCCTGGCTAAACCTTGTTCTAGACAACTTGGCGGGTATCACACATTGTCGAGCACTATGCACCTTCAGAGTTTGTTGTCTGACAGTAGTCGCCTGATGGACCAACCCTTGCCGCCAAGCGCCATACCAGTAGAGTTAAGGCTACTGGTTTTTAGCACTTTGGAAAGGTTCTCAATGAACCTAAAAAATCCACAAACAATCCAAAACATCAACCACACTTATCTAGACATATTATCATAATTAAATCACAATTCAACACATTCATATACCCAACAGGTTCATAGTTGAGATCATACCATTACTCAATTATTAATAGAATTCACCACATATAACATGCATCAATCCTTATATATTCATATATATACTCCACAATTTAAATCCATGCTAGCATCCAATTTCAAGTTATGAATAATACATGCTCATATCAAATATAAAGTAGTAGCACTCTAACAACTTAAGCACATGATTTTATGCACCATTGCAAATTAATATAGCACTTCTCACATCTTATGCAACAATATCCTTTATATTGATACACATGCATTCAAAATTAAACTCATTCTCAACATGTGACTAATCCAAAGGAACATTGAAATTCATGGAGACTCACAACAAGACCTAACCATGCTTCCAACTCATGCATTTTAAAGACCTCCAAACTAGCAATCATGTGTATCATATATCTCCAACTACAAACATCCAAATTAAAATCCCACCATACAAACTAAATAGCAACATGTTATGAACCCGCTGTCAAAATTTCAGCTAAATCAAACAGTTAACGAATCGAGAAATGCAGTTTTACAAAAACTGCGCAGACTAGAAAAATAGGTGGTGCTCAACACCCATAAGTCAGGAACCTGGTGCCTGGCGGTACAAAACCAGCACCCAGCGGTTCCTACTACGCAAAAAAATACGAAAAACTGTGTTTTGGTACATACTTTGATCAATTTAAAGGCACTCAAACATGTAGAATTTAACAAAGGTTCATCCATCATGCATAAAACTACCCAAAACCAAAGGTGCATGTTCAAACAAAACCACAAAGTCGTAGAAACGAACCAATCCAGTTCGTATCGCCTGGCGGACCTTCATTGCCGCCAGGCAGTTTCTGGGCAGAACCCAAAACTTGAGTTCAAACATCATGAAGGGCCACCAAGCGGTTTCTGGAAAAATTCCAGAAACACGAAAAACCCAAAAAATTTACAAAACCAAAAGCCCACATGCATTTCATGCATCATATAATTATATAATGTTAAAGATTAAGACACGAAATGCAGCTCCACTAACTTGGTACTCCTTGCTTAAACTTGATGATTTTAGAGTTCCTTCCTTGATCACCAATTACTTCTTTTGCTCTTCCTCAATTAGCTCTCCCTTTCACTCGCTAAACACAATTGTTGCTCTGCAATTTCTCTCCTCATAGTACTCAACAACAACAGCCTCCAAAACACACTATATCACCCTTAATTTTCCCCATAACTATGTGTTCATTGTGGTTTATTGCAAGAAAACGAAAATGCATTGAAATAGGGTTTAATTTCCATTCAACAACCATTATGAGATGGTTTTCCAGCCCTTCCATCCGGTTCACAGGATAGCTAGGGTTTTCTGATCCCCCTCATTCATGTCAAAAATAATTTTAGCAAAAAGGAACTTTATTTCGCACAAGCCAAGGTTCGAACACACAACCTCACCATTGTCAACTCAATGCACAATCATTCAACCAATTCATGTTTTTTTATAATTCCTATACATCTACGAATTTATAATCACTCATCATGATCAAGCATATCATTAAAAATAATAAACTATTAAAATAACATACAAATAGTATACACAAGACATAAACCTAAGTCCTCTCACATAATTAAGTACTCTCAATCACTTGAGCTAGTACTATTCCACATCATAAATCCCAACATTAAATGTCATAAAGGTTCCCACTACTCGCATTTATTAAATAATTATTTATTTAATTATTTAAATTTCCCAGAGCTTACAATCTGGTCGGCCCAGCCCGTCATGGTTATCGAGCTTGCTAGGTCTGTTTGGGTTGCCTACCCTGGCTGGCCCATCTGAATCGTCGTGTAGGTCAGCCTCGTCTTAGTTGTCAGACTGTTTTGGCCTATCCCACATGGGTGAGGGCCAAACCTTGTGGATTGGGCTAAATTGACAAATCTACTAAAGGGTCCAAAGTGTGGGGTTAAGTGAGAAGAATTTCAAATTTCACCTATTTTGAAGGTATTTGAATTTCTATTGATTTAGCTAATTGAAATACTTCAAAAAAAATGTCTGCATTTTAAATATTTTTTAATTTCTCAATCCAAACAAAGCATTTCATTACAAAGAAATCTAAATTCTTCAAAAAAAATGAATCGCTTCATTAACATACTCTATAAAAAAAATGTTTCATGCTTATCAAATGTAAAAACCAAACAATGCCACATGTTACAATATGTGGTGTGTATCAAATTGATCCAAATTGAAATGTGTAAGAAAAATAGAATGTTAATTGTCCCAATTTTAAGTGTGTTTAAATTACTACTTTTTGTTAATTTTTTAATTTGTTTTGTTTTATTTTGTTTAACATTTAAAAGTTTTCTTTGATTGCATAAAGTGCTATTCATCGATTTGAAATAATACGTTCTTTTTGTCCCATTATTCTCTTACACTTAATCATTGTGTTTTAGATCTATTGTATTTTTTATCTTCCAAAACATCTTGTATATATATAAATATTATTTTATCACTACCAAAAAGTGTCTCATTAACAACTAACTTTTGTGACCAAAAGTTATTAGTGACCAATTTAGATACTAATTTACAAATTTATATTCCTTTATTTTCCATTCAATAAATTTGAAAGATAAAATTTATAAAATAATAAAATATGTAATTAAATAGAATTGAAACCCATGTTACGAGCATTACCAAAGGCATCTATATCTATCTGTGTTTGCTCAATAATATTATTTTATTTTATGTTGTATATCGGTTTCACTCTTTAACTAAGTGTTCAAATAATGCAATTGAAAAGAATAAAGCATCAAGGTTTGGGTGGTGTAGTTGGTTATCACGCTAGTCTCACACACTAGAGGTCCCCAGTTCAAACCTGGGCTCAGACAATCTTACTAATTTTTATTTTTACAATTTGCAATGATATCCCAATTTTTCGTCTCAAGTTAGAGAATAAACATTGGTGAATTAGTGAACTTTAGAGATTGGAACACAAATAAATGTGAGGAAGAACTCGAAACGTTGAGTTGATTGTTCTGCTTGAAGGTGAAACCAATAGACATTTGATTTTTTTAAGTGTGTTTTTGTTCTTTTTTTTTTCTATTTGTTTTCCTAGAAAGAGATGTCTTTATCTGTAGTCCGTGGACAGAAGAAACCATCTGCATCTCTTTTGTCTCTTGACTTTTGTTGAAGACGCTTAAATCTTTGATGCTTATAACTTGTAAAAACCAAATGGTTCCACACGTTACGATATAGGGTGTGTATCAAATTAATCCAAAATGAAACGTGTAGGAAAAATATAATGTTAATTGTCCCAATTTTAAGTTTGTTTAAATTACTACTTTTTGTTAATGTTTTGATTTGTTTTGTTTTATTTTGTTTAACATTTAAAAGTTTTCTATGATTGCATAAAGTATATTATTCATTGATTTGAATTAATACATTTTTTTGTCTCATTATTCTCTTACACTTAATCTTTGTGTTTTAGATCTATTGTATTTTCTATCTTCCAAAACATCTTGTATATATATAAATATTATTTTATCACTACCAAAAAGTTTCTCATTAACAACCAACTTTTGTGACCAAAAGTTATTAGTGACCAATTTAGATACTAATTTACAAATTTATATTCCTTTATTTTCCATTCAATAAATTTGAAAGATAAAATTTATAAAATAATAAAATATGTAATTAAATATAATTGAAACCCATGTTACGAGCATTACCAAAGGCAAATCCATATATTTCATTATAGGACATCACGAAAAGCATCTATATCTATCTGTGTTTGCTCAATAATATTATTTTATTTTATGTTGTATATCGGTTTCACTCTTTAACTAAGTGTTCAAACAATGCAATTGAAAAGAATAAAGCATCAAGGTTTGGGTGGTGTAGTTGGTTATCACGCTAGTCGAACCTGGGCTTAGACAATCTTACTAATTTTAATTTTTACAGTTTGTATTGATATTCCAATTTTTCGTCATTGTCTTGTTTGTAGGTGAAAGCAACCACAAGTTGTGAGAGAGAACTAACTGTACACAAAAGCAATATACATTTGATTTTTTTAAGTGTGTTTTTGTTCTTTTTTTTTCAATTTGTTTTTCTAGAAAGAGATGTCTTTATTTGTAGTCCGTGGACAGAAGAAACCATCTGCATCTCTTTTGTCTCTTGACTTTTGTAGAAGACGCTTAAATCTTTGATGCTTATAACGTGCAAAAACCAAATGGTTCCACACGTTACGATATAGGGTGTGTATCAAATTAATCCAAAATGAAACGTATAAGAAAAATATAATGTTAACTGTCCCAATTTAAAGTGTGTTTAAAATACTACTTTTTCTTAATTTTTTGAACTTTTTTTTGTTTTATTTTGTTTAACATTTAAAAGTTTTCTTTGATTGCATAAAGTGTACTATTCATCGATTTGAAATAATACATTTTTTTCTCTCCCATTATTCTTTTACACTTAATCATTGTGTTTTAGATCTATTATATTTTCTATCTTCGAGAACATCTTGTATATATAAAGATTATTTTATCACTACCATAAAGTGTCTCATTAACAACCAATTTTTGTGACCAAAAGTTATTGGTCACTACAGTGACCAATTTAGATACTAATTTACAAATTTATATTCCTTTATTTTCCATTCAAAAAATTTGAAAGATAAAATTTATAAAATAATAAAATATGTAATTAAATATAATTGAAACCCATGTTACAGGAATTACCAATGGCATATCCATATATTTCATTATAGGGCATCACCAAAAGTATCTATATCTATTTGTGTTTGCTTAATAATATTATTTTATTTTATGTTGCATATCGGTTTCACTCTTTAACTAGGTGTTCAAAGAATGCAATTGAAAAGAATAAAGCATCAAGGTTTGGGTGGTGTAGTTGGTTATCATGCTAGTCTTACACGCTAGAGGTCCCCAGTTTGAACCTAGGCTGGGCTCAGACAATCTTATTGATTTTAATTTTTAAGTCTTTTTTGTGCTTCCTTTTTCTATTTGTTTTTCTAGAAAGAGATTTCTTTATGATGTCTTTATTTGTAGACCATGGATTGAAGCAAACCATCTACATCTCTTTTGTCTCTTGAGTTTTGTAGAAGATCTTAATGGTGTGTTTGGATGAGGCAATTTAGGAGGGTGATTCATTTATTTGGAGAATTTAAAATTCTTTGTAATGAAATGCTTTGTTTGGATAGAGAAATTAAAAAGCATTTAAAATGCATGCATTTTTTTGAAGTATTTCAATTAGCTAAATTAGATGAAATTCAAATACCCTAAAAAAATGTGGAATTTGAAATTCTTCTCACTCAACCTCACACTCTGAACTAAATCCCAAACGGACCCCGCAAACCCGACAACCATGATAGGCTGGACTATCCATACGATCCAAACGGATCGGACCAACCTAACGACACAAACAGGTCGAGCAGGCGTAGTAACCCATACGGGTTGAGCGGGCCCGATGACCCAGATGGACCGGGTGACCTGATGACAGATACAAGTCGGGCGAGTTTGACAACCCAAACAAGTCGGTCAAGCCTGACAACCCACATCGTTCGGGTGGGCCGACGGCCAAGATGGGTCGAGTGGGCTTGACGACCTAGTGCGGCCAAGTCGGGCCAATGACCCAGATGGGTCGAGTTGGGTCGGGTCGTGTCGGGCCAGGTTGAAGAACTTGACGGGCATGACTGACAGGTATGGGCTGTTAGACTTGTTTGCATCATCAAGATAACCCATCTTGTCTAGGTTTTCTGGCCGGCCCAGGCCGTCTAGGTCGTCGGGTCAGACCAATTTGACTGGTAGTCGGGTCAGCCCGGCCCATCTGGGTCGTCAAGCCCGTTTCCAAATTTATCATAAACTCAAAACATAATTAAGCCTAAAATAAATATTGTAATAATTAAATTTTATCTCACAAGAAATTCAATTGTTTTTTCCAAACAAGAAATTGAAATGTAAGGTATTTTAATTTCTTTATCCAAACAAGTTATTTAGAAAATGAAGGATATTTAATTGCAAGTAATTCAAATAAAAAACATTTCAATTTCTGAGCATTGTTGAAATGCTCCATCCAAACACAAGGTTAAGGTTTTGGATAAAAGTGATGTCAAATAGCTTATATGTATAAGAACAATGTTATATATATATATATATATAAGAATTGTTATATAAACTTCCTCCTTAATATATCCATTAAAAAAAACATTTTTTACATCCACTTGGAAAAGTTTAAATCCCATAACTGAAATATAAGAAAGAAGTAAAAGTATAACCTCTAACCTTACAATCGGATCATAGGTTTTTTCATTGTTTATACTTTTTCTTAAATATATCCTTTTTCAACAAACCTTGCTTTGCTTTTAGTAATATTTCCATCTTCATCAAGCTGGTTTCTAAACACTCACTTTGTGTCAATAACTTATTGTGAATCTTCTCTTGGAATTAAATCCCATACCTCATTTCTTTCAAATTGATTTAATTCTTCTTGCATAGCAACACACCATTAGTCATTATGTAAAGCTTCCTCCATAGTTCTTGGTTCAAGTTGGGACACAAAAGCAACATTCGTACAATAGTTTTTTATGTTCCTCCTTGTAGTGACTCCTTTAGAAACATCTCCAATGACATTTTTTTAATGATAATCCTCTAGGAGATTTCAAGTTCTTAGAAACTCCTTGTAGAGCTTCTTTCATACATTCTTCATCCATTTTAGGATGTTTTTCATCATCTAAAGATTGTTTGTTTGACTCAATAGGGGTTTCCTTAACATCCAAAATTTGATCAAAAACAACATGCATGGATTCTTCTATATGAAGTGTTCTTCTATTGAAAACTCTATATGATTTGCTAGGTAACAAGCATCCCAAAAATATAGTTTCATCTGCTTTAGAATCAAATTTACCAATATTTTATTATCCATTATTGAAAACAAAGCATTTTCATCTAGAGATTCTTAAATGAGAAATATTTGGTTTACTCCTTTGAAAAGTTCATAAGGAATGACCTTTAAAATGGATCTTATTAGCATTCTATTTGAGACATAACAAGCACTATTAACTACATCAGCCCAAAAAATTTTAGGTACATCACTCTCATTTAACGTGGTTCTTGATAAGTCTTCTAATGATCTATTTTTCCTTTCAACAATCTCATTTTGTTAAAGAGTTCTAAGAGCTAAAAAATTATAAGAAATCACATTTTCTTCAAAAAAAGTTTCAAAATATTCATTTTAAGATTCTTAAGATTTTTATTTTCAATTCTTTTTCATTTTGAATTACTTTGGCAAATTTCTTAAATCCTTTAAAAGTTTCACTTTTAAATGTAAGAAAGAAAGTCCAAGTATACCTAGAGTAATCCCCAATAATCACAAGAGCATAGTAATTTCCACCAAAACATTTTGTCCATGAAGGACCTAAAGGTTTTGAAATATAAATAACATTTTTAGATTTAAAAGAAGATTTCACTTGTTTTCCTTTTTGACAAGCTCACAAATTTTGTCTTTATGAAGCTTTAGCTTTGGTAGACCAACTACTAAATCTTTTGATATGAGTTTATTTAAATGTTCCATACGAATATCAACAACACTTTTATGCCAAAACCATGGATCTTCTTCTTTAATAACTAAACATGTAATAATATTAGATAATGCATGATCAATGTCAATAAGATAAATGTTGTTGTGTCTTATCTATAAGAGCAACTTCATTTGAGTCCTTGTGATGAATGGTTCAATAGTCACTTTTAAGCCTTTGTCACAAAGTTGACTAATGCTCAACAAATTGTGTTTAATTCTTCTACAAGAAACACATCTTGAATTTTCAAAGTTTCAACACTACCCATATATCCACTTCTAAGAATTTTTCTTTTGTTGTTGCCTCCATATGTTACAAAACTTTGTTCCTTCTTTTTGAAATTTTGAAATTTTATTTTAGCTCCTATCATATTTCTTGAGCATTCATTATCAAGATACCAAAAAGACTTCCTTAATTTAGAGACATCCTACAAAAAAATGAAAAAGAACTTATGTTCCAAAAAATGTGTTTGTGTCCTTTAAGGTTAGAAGCAAATCACTTACTTTTAGGGATCCAGGCATACTTCCCATTTGGAACACCAAAATGTTTAATCCTACATTTATTTGAAGAGTGTTCCTTTTTCATGCAATAGAAACATATTAGACTTTTTAGTCTAGAAAAAGGTTCTCCTTTTTCAAAGGATGTTTTATAAAACTTCTTATTATAGTTTCTAAAAACTTGTCCATTTCTATTGAAAGACTTCTACCATGAATTTTTCAAAGAGATATTTTGACCTATGAAAATTTTGCAAGAGACTTTCAAGATTAACAATTTTACTTTCACAAATCTTGCAATTTTCACACTCAACAATTATTGTTTCACCTTTCTCAAGGATAGACGATTTTCTTCTCAACATGTCTTCCTTTTGTTGAGAATTTTCAAGTTTTTGTTCAAGAACTTATATTCCATTTTTAGTTTATTATGCAAGGTTGACAACTCTTCTAATTCAATATAAGTTATTGAAAAGTAGATTGTAATTCAAAATATTCATTTGGATTACTAAAACTAATAACCTTGCTACTTGTGGATTTATTATCTATCATTAAGCTAAGGTTTGCTTCTTCATTCGAGTCATTTGATCTAGAAGAAGAGCTTGAGTCATTTTATTCCCGGACTATGTAGGCCTTCTTTTTCTTCGTAAATTTCTTGCCTTTCTTTGCTTCCCGATTTGACGTGACTGATTTCTTTGCATCCATAACACTTGCTAGTTGAGACAAAATTTTGATTCTCCTTCTTATAGTTTTTGTGCTGACTTTTGTTCTTGTTTTTTATGAATTTTATGAATTTCTTCTTCATGAGGTTCTCATTTTCATAGTCTGAGTCATTTTTTTCTACATGACTTTTACCTTTTGAAATTTCAAATTTAAGGTCTACATATTTCTTTTTTCTTTCATCTTCTTCCTCATTGAGTCTTCCTAACTCCAATTCATGTTCTCTTAGCTTCCCAAACATAGCAAACCTAGACAGTTTGAGACTCCATTATGCTAGTGACCTTTCGTTGCCAAGTCATGTTCAAAAGATTTTGGAAATTTTATATTTAATTCATTAATATCAAATGCTTTACCTAGACCCACAAAATGGTTGACGATGTAGGTGAATCTCTTTTGAACATCATAAATTTTTTTATCCTTGTAGCATCTAGAACATCTCTTACTCTTGGATTAAAATATTTTTCCTAACTCTTTCTACATCGTGTGTGCTCTCATGGGTAACTTCTAGTTTATCCCACATTTCTCTGGCACTCTTATAGATATATATCTTGTAAAACTCATCAACAGTTAAAGTAGATGAAATAATATTTTTACCTCTTACATCATATTGAGCTCTGCGATTTTCCTCATTTGTCCACTATGAAAAATCTTTAGGTTCCTATATATTGTTAACAATAACCATAGGAATATATGGACCATTTATAACAACATCCCAAACTCCCATATCCACAAACTGAGGAAATATTTGCATTATTACATTCTAGAAAGGATATTTTTTACCTACAAACAAAGGTGGTATATTGATCGAAACACCCTCAACAAATGTTTGATTTTGTCCAATCATTTTGAGATCTAGTTTTTGAAAGACTATCAAAAACTAACTTTGATGTCAACTGATAGAATAAAATGGGAGGTTGAACAAAATCAAGAGGAGGTGAATTGGTTTGAAGTTAAAGATTTGATTTTTAAAACTTTTCAGTTATTCAAAACTTGTTTATGATAAACCTTAAGTTTATTTTAAACTTTGATTGCAAATATCAGAGCATTAGACCTTTGAAAAGATTATCAAAATTTAATCTTGCAAAGCAATAATGGAATAAAATAGAAGTATAAGGAATGCAATGCACACATAAAATGTATACTTGTTTACCTTCAATGCAAGGGCTACGTTCAATCTCTTAAGTAATACGGTTAAAATATTCCACTTATCAAATATTTCATTTGATTACAACACAAGTATTAATAAATTATCTGCAAGCTTTATTCATCACTCCTTCCCCCTTCTAGAGTCATCTTGCACCTCTTGTTGCTTCATTTCTCCTTCACTCAGTATCTTAATATGATCAAAATGTAAAGTATGAATCAATCTTTCAGATAATCTTGAGCAAACTTTCATTGAAAAACTAGTTTATGCCCTTTTTTTCTTAACATAATAATTGATTATGTTAGGAAATACTCGATCATTTATAATCGATTAGGTAAAAAGTAATCAAATACGTTGGGTCAAAAATAGCTTTCACATGTTTTTCAAATAATAGGTTATTACGGGAACTAATTAATCATGTTAAAAAGTAATTGTTGGTGTATGGTCGGGTACGTCCCGTCCTGATAAGAAGCAAACGGCTAGGTTCACCCTGGCCCGAGTATGGGGCGCCCTCGCGCTCTGGCCTAGTTGTTGGGGTACTTCTCCAGCACAACACAGAGGGCCCAATAAGTGTGATGGTTGGGTAAATCCCAGCCTTTTTGGCCGTATACATCCCGACCCAATGGAGTGACAGACGAAAAATGGGATTATGGCGTATGGGTGCAGAAGAGAAGCGCGCAATCTCAGCCACAAAAGGAAGAAGTTGATATTAGGAGAAGTGCAGACGGGCAAACCCCAAAAAGGAAGGAGTTGATATTTGGAGAAGTACAGACGGGCAAACCCCAAAAAGGAAGGAGTTGATATTTGGAGAAGTACAGACGGACAAACCCCAAAAAGGAATGAGTTGATATTTGACGAAGTACAGATGGGCAAACCCCAAAAAGGAAATAGTTGATATTTAGAGAAGTACAAACGGGCAAATCTCATAATGGAAACAGCTGATCTTTGACAAAAGTACAGACGAACAAATCTCAGAATGGAAATAGCTGATCTTTGACAAAAGTACGGACAAACAAATCTCAAAATGGAAAGAGCTGATCTTTAACAAAGGCACAGACGAACAATCTCGTTCAAAAGGAAAGAGTTGATCTCTAACAAAATGCAGACACACAATCTCAGTCAATAAGGAAAGAACCGACGCGTACAACCTTGGTCGGAAAGGGAAAGAATTGATTCTCGAATACAAACAACCCGCAAATAATAATAACAGGTCCGTTAAGAAATTAGTATAAATTAAGGCCTAGTTAACACGTAAAGGTATGCTTTTCTCACTGAACCAATTACATCTCATATCGAATCACTATTTGACTTGAGCGTCGGAGTGCCTGCAGGTACCCCCGCCCTCGGAGTGCAGACGGTAGGGAGATCTAGGAGGAGTCCAGAGGGGAACAAAAGGAGGTTCGACACAGAGGGTTCTTGAGATCGTCTGGTTCCGCACTAAAATGGTATCGATCAGGTACAGTAATCAATGATGTTGGTCAAAAATGATTTTCACATGTTTCGCAAATAATCTATTATTACAGAAAATAATCAATTATGTTGTTAAGAATCCAAGTGTGAGTTTAAGTCCCACATTGACCAGAAATGAGAAAGTAGAGCACTATATAAGAATAAAGACCCATAAACCCATTGCCTTAAGGTTTTGGGTTGAGAGTGGTGTTAGTGTCTTATGTGGTTAGGCTTAGATCTCATTGGTGTTGTTCTCCCCAGTGAAACCCCCTCTGTAAAACCTAACCTATGTTAGGTAACATGAAAAACTCAACCTCTCAAAAATAATTGATTAAGTCTAAATAATAATTAATCAACCTATTACTTAAGTGTTTTTTGGATTGACGAACAAACATATTAATCAATTATCTTTAATAATAATCGATTATGTTAATAAGTTATTTCAAAATTTCTTTTAAAAGGAAACTTCTTCCTTTTCAAACACAATAATTTCATATTTTTCAATAAAGAAAACTTTGTTATGATTTAGAAATCTTTTGCAACAATATTTTTACTCAAGGTTCTGTTAGTATTATGGTGCTTGATTTAGTCCCACATCGCTTAGAATAGTGAGATGTGGTTCTCTATTTTACTATATAAGAGACTCTATGTAAAGCTTTAAGATACACCAGAAATACAAATACTTCCTAGTGTAGTCGTGGACGTAGACATACACATTGTACGCCGAACCACGTTAAATTCTCTGTGTCTATTTTTCTCTCCTTTATTCTTTCCTTTATTGCCTTGTTCCTAACAATTGGTATCAAAGCCATTTTTCTTAGTATGCTCTGTGGTTGCAGCATTGTCTGATCTTCCACATCAGAAAAGATTTGGTTTCTATTTTTCTTCTTGGGGATCTCAATTTAGAGAAGTAGTGGGAGCTTTGGTCAAAAGTCGCAACAGGAGCTTTGGTCAAAAGCCGCAGCAGGAGTTTTGGTCAAAGGCAGCATGAGCTTTGGTCAAAGGCAACAGGAACTTTGGTCAAAAGCAGCAGGAGCTTTCGTCAAAGTAGCAAGAACAATGGCATTGGAAAAAGGGAAGGTGAGGATTGAGAAGTTTGATGGCAGTGACTTCGGGTTCTGGAAGATGCAAATAGAGGACTACCTGTATCAGAAGAAGTTGTATCTACCCTTAACAAGGCAGAAGCCAACTGACATGGAGCAGGCGGAATGGGATTTGTTAAATCGACAGACACTCGGTGTGATCCGGTTGACATTAGCCAAGAATGTTGCGTTCAACATCATGAACGAGAACACAACCATAGATTTGATGAAGGCATTGTCAAATATGTATGAGAAGCCATCTGCAGCCAATAAAGTGTATTTGATTCGCAGACTAGTCAACCTAAAAATGGGTGAAGGTAACTCGATTACTAATCATATTAGTGAATTCAATACAATTATTGCGCAGTTGACATAAGTTCAGATAACATTTGATGATGAGGTGAAAGCTTAATTTTATTATCATCTCTTCCGGAAAGTTGGAGTGCAACTGTTACTGCAGTTAGTAATTCTGCAAGTAATAGTAAGTTGAAGCTTGATAACATTCGTGACTTGATCTTAAGCGAAGATGTTCGCAGGAAAAGTTTAGGGGAATCTTCCAATTCTAGTTCTGGTTCAGCATTGAGTACTGAAACTAGAGGAAGAAGTAGCCAGAAAGGTCGTAATCAAGGCCGAGGCAGATCAAAGTCTAGAGAGAAATCAAAACCAAAATTCCAGAATGATATCACTTGTTGGAATTGTCAGAAAAGGGGTCATTTTACAAATCAATGTAAGGCTCCAAGGAAGAACAACAACAACAAGAGGCAAGATAGTGATCAATTAACAAATGCAGCAACTGATGAAATTGAAGATACACTATTATGTAGTCTAGATAGTTCTATTGACTCATGGATTATGGACTCAGGTGCGTCATTTCATACTACACCTTCCTTAGAATTATTATCTAACTATGTTCCAGGAAAGTTTGGGAAGGTCTACCTTGCAGATGGAAAATCTCTTGATATTATAGGAAGAGGTGATATCAATATCAGAACCTCTAATGGAAGTCTGTGGACTTTGAAGAATGTCAGACATATTTCAGCCTTAAAGAGAAACTTAATATCTATAGGGCAGTTGGATGATGAAGGTCATTACACCACCTTTGGAGATGGACACTGGAAAGTAATGAAAGGTAATCTTGTTGTTGCTCGTGGAAAGAAGCGAGGATCTTTTTACATGATTGCATATGAGGATATGATATCAGTTGCAGAAGTTGGCAACAGTTCCTCTTTGTGGCAACGGAGGCTTGGGCATATGAGTGAGAAAGGAATGAAGCTCATGGTCTCAAAAGGTAAAATACCTAACTTGAAGCATGTTGACATTGGACCTTGCGAACATTGTATCTTTGGAAAGTAGAAAAAGGTTAGCTTCTCCAAAACAAGTAAGTCGTCTAAAGTTGAAAGACTAGCACTAGTGCATACAGATGTTTGGGGGCCAGCTCCAGTGAAATCTCTTGGAGGTTCACAGTATTACGTAACCTTCATTGATGACTCTACAAGAAAGGTATGGGTTTATTTTCTTAAAAATAAACCTGATGTGTTTTCTGTGTTTAAAAGGTGGAAACAGGAGGTTGAGACTCAAACAGGTTTAAAGATTAAATGTTTGAAGTCTGATAATGGTGGAGAATATGACAATAATCAATTCAAGGAGTTTTGTTCAGAGAATGGGATCAGAATGATCAAGACGGTTCCAGGAACACCAGAACAAAATGGTGTGGCAGAAAGAATGAACAGAACCTTGAATGAGAGAGCAAGATGTATGAGAATCCAGTCAGGATTATCCAAGGTATTTTGGGCAGATGTAATAAGCACAGCAGCCTATCTCATAAACAGAGGACCATCAGTTCCTTTAGGCTATCAGTTACCTGAAGAAGTATGGTCTGGAAATGAGGTAAACCTTTCACATCTGAAAGTTTTTGGTTGTGCTTCATATATTTTGTTGAACTCTAATAGTAGAGATAAATTGGACCCTAAGGCAAAGCGATGCTATTTCATTGGCTATGGATCTGACATGTATGGCTACAGGTTTTGGGATGACCAAAACAAGAAAATTATCAGAAGTAGAAATGTTACTTTTAATGAAAACATGTTCTATAAGGATAGAACTGCAGAATTTGCAAATAAAAAGCCAGAGCAGGTATCATTAGAAGAAATTTCAGAAAGTGATGTAGCCAACAGAAGGCAGAATACAGAAGTAGAGCCTCAGTCAGAGCCCGAGTCAAAGTTTGGGTCAGAACCTGAACAGATAGTAGAGTCAGTAACTCCTGAATTACCGACTAGAAGGTCTAGCAGAACAATTGTAGCACCACAAAGGTACTCCCCTTCATTGCATTACTTGTTGTTGACTGATGTTGGTGAGCCAGAGCATTTTGCTGAGGCTATGCAGGGAGGTGAATCTATTAAGTGGGAGCTAGCAATGGAAGATGAGATAAAGTCTCTTCAGAAGAATAAGACATGGTCTTTAACCAAGCTTCCAGAAGGAAAGAAGGTTTTGCAAAACAAGTGGGTCTATCGGTTAAAAGAAGAACCAGATGGCAGCAAACGATATAAAGCCAGACTCGTAGTGAAAGGGTTCCAACAGAGACAAGGAATTGACTTCACAGAAATTTTCTCTCCTGTTGTCAAGATGACTACCATCAGAGTTATCTTGAGTATAGTAGCTGCAGAAAATCTTCATCTGGAGCAGTTAGATGTGAAAACTGCATTCCTACATGGAGATCTTGAGGAAGAAATCTTTATGGCACAACCAAAAGGTTTTGAAGTACAAGGCAAAGAGAATCTTGTATGCAAGCTTCATAAAAGTTTGTATGGGTTGAAACAAGCACCGCGACAATAGTATAAGAACTTTAATGAGTTTATGAGAAACTCAGGATTTCACAGATGTGAAGAAGATCATTGTTGTTACGTGAAGAAATATGTTGATAGTTATATCATTCTTGCCTTGTATGTTGATGACATGTTGATTGCTGGTGCTAATATGACAGGAATTAACAGGTTGAAGAAACAATTGTCAGAAAATTTTGAAATGAAGGATCTTGGTCCAGCCAAGCAAATTCTTGGTATGAGAATTTCCAGGGATAGATCTAAAGATATTCTAAACTTATCTCAGGAAAAATATATAGAAAAATTGCTTAGTAGGTTCAATGTTGGAAATGCTAAAACCAGGAATACACCTTTGGGAACTCACTTAAAGTTCTCAAAATGGCAATCTTCTCAGACAGAGGAAGAAGAAAATCACATGTCTAAAGTGTCATATGCATCTGCAGTAGGGAGCTTGATGTATGCTATGGTTTGCACCAGACCTGATATAGCACATGCAGTGGGAGTTGTGAGCAAGTTTCTATCCAATCCCGGAAAGGAGCATTGGGAAGGCGTGAAGTGGATATTGAGATATTTGAAGGGCACTTCAAAGATGCATTTGTCCTTTAAAAGAAGTAATCTCACTTTACAGGGGTTTTCTGATGCATATTTGGGAGGTGATTTGGATGGTAGAAAGAGCACAACAGGTTATATTTTTACGTTGGGTGGCACAGCTATTAGTTGGAAGTCCAAACTTCAAGGAAGAGTCTCCCTTTCAACCACTGAAGCTGAATATATAGCTATCTCAGAAACAACAAAAGAGATGATATGGTTGAAGAATCTTCTAAAAGAATTAGGAAAAGGGCAAGATGAACCTTCATTGTTCAGTGACAGTCAAAGTGCCATTTGTCTTACTAAAAATCCAATTCTTCACTCCAGATGTAAACACATTGAATTGAAGTATCATTTTATCAGAAACTTGATAAATGATGGAGATTTGATTTTGTTGAAGATTCCAGGTGCAGAGAATCTAGCTGATATGTTGATGAAGACTGTCACAACAACTAAGTTGAGGCTTTGCATTGCCTCAACTGGCCTTCGAGAAAATTGATGATGAAGGCACTACACTAGGTGGTAATGTAAATCAAACCCCAAGTGGGAGAATTGTTAGTATTATGGTGCTTGATTTAGTCCCACATCGCTTAGAATAGTGAGATGTGGTTCTCTATTTTACTATATAAGAGACTCTATGTAAAGCTTTAAGATACACCAGAAATACAAATACTTCCTAGTGTAGTCGTGGACGTAGGCATACACATTGTACGCCAAACCACGTTAAATTCTCTGTGTCTATTTTTCTCTCCTTTATTCTTTCCTTTATTGCTTTGTTCCTAACAGGTTCATCAAGGTTGATCATGCTATTGGTTGATCTTTTGTAATGTTTGTTACATATCGGGTGATATTTGTCCTTTTCTTGTAATCTTAATTGAAAATCTTGCATTAGTGTTTTGGTGTGTGTAGGTAATTGAGTGTTTTCTTTACCTAGTGTAGAGCTTCTTGAAGGATGTTTCAAGAATTATTTTTAGTTTTCTTGTTTTATTTGTATAGATGCTCTTATAATTGGATAAATCAAGTTTTCTAGTAAAAGATCTAGCTCAAATTATTTGGATCAACTAAATGTAGATTCAGAAAGATCGAAGCAATATAAAATTTATTGTGTGATCTTGAGTTTTTTTCTCCCATTATCTTGGATTTTTGTTATTTTTGGTGTTCATTACCAATTGCACTCAATTTTCTCCTATTATCAATTATTTTTAAGCAAAATTTTTAATGAAAATTTTAAAGATCATTTTACATCGATCAACATAATTAAAAGTAATAAATAACTATAATGAAATAATAATAATAATAATAAAGAAATATTATTGGTGTGTTACATAAACTTACCTCAAACTCCATCCAAACTCATCTAACTTACACATTAAGTGAACAAAGTTTAATTTAGATGACATTTAAAAACCTATATTTTCAACTATACTGAGATTGAACCAATGATTACCTAGATTAATTAACCTTAACTATTTTGATATTCATTTATAAAAATTAGGTTATTAACATTTTTTTTTTAATTTAAATGTTGAAATATACACTTGGTCCCTATTTTCGTTCAATTTTGTCAATTTAGTTCTAATATTTTTGTTTGATCAATGAGGTCCAATTTTTGATACTTTTGTTCAATTTGCTCCCTTTTTTCTAACTATGTTTAAATTATTGACGGTAATGAATAGTGATTGTGTCACTTCGTAGTTTTTTTTTTTGAAAAAATGTCCATGTGTCAACCAACAACATGCCACTTGTCAAAATCAATCTTTTTGTATTCAATTTGATCCTTATATTTATTATTTTTGTTAGAGTTGTCAAAATGGGTTGGAACCCACGAGCCAACCCGGCCCACCACGGGTTCGGGCTGGGTTAGGTTAAAAATTTTTTACGAATTTTAATACGAATTAATTTTTTACCCGGCCCACCTAGAACCCAGCTCTCCCAGGTTGAACCCGGGGTAAGTCGAGTTGGCTCACCAACTAGCAAATAAAGGACCACACATTGATATTTTTGTGATTTTGGTTTGTAGTTGGAGTTTAACATCCTTTTGATTGCATTTGGATTTTATTGAAGTTTATTTATATTTTAATCAGAATTGTAATTTTTTTTAGGTTGAAGAAAAAAAAGAAAAAAAAAATATATATATATATATATATATATTTAATTAAATGAGTCAGTGAATCAACTTATGGTGGGTCGGACCGAGTTCAAATTTTTTTGGCTCACTAATAAGTGAACCGAGTTGGGTTAACTCACTAAATGGTCAACCCATGATGGGTCGAGTCAGGCCGAGCCGAGTTACCCGTTTTGACAGATCTAATTTTTGTTCAATTTAGTCACATTTTTTTAAATGGAGCAATTTTTTTCATCTCCAGATTGAGACCAAATTTAATTATTATAAAAGTTATAATGATTTTTTTATTAAAATTCACAATATAAATTTTATATAAAAATTAAATTTGGTCTCAATTTGGAGAAGGACAAAATTGCTCCATTTAAAAAAAATAGGATGAGATTAAACAAAAATAATGAGTATAGAAACTAAATTGAATATAAATCATTGATTCTAACGCATGATACACTAGTGGGTGGACATTTGGACATTTTTTCCAAAATTAAAAATAATTAAAAACAAAAAAATCATGAAGTGACACGTGACCATCATCATCGTTTATTACCATTTATTCTTTAAATGTCATCAACAAGATTAATTTAAATACAATTTACGAAAATTTGGACCTGACCCAAAAAAAATATATTATAACTGAATTGATACAATTAAATAAAAATAAGTAACTAATGTGTGTTTTAAACTAATTTAAATGTTCCGTTATTAATACTTGTTGCTACAAAAGTCTTAGTCTACATTTCTTTCATATTTTAAAAAAGATATAATTTTCTTTAATTGAAATAAATAATCAACCTACAAAAAGAATAAAAACTTCATATTTTAATTTCTTTGGTGGGCACGAAAGAGTAAAAGTTGCCCTTGTCATGTTTAATAAAATATTTTCAAAATTTATCATTATACAAAACTAATGAAATTTGATTTAAATAATAAATGTTCACGTACACACATTAAAAACATAATAACAGTTCTTTAAATTAATATATTTAAAACCATCCTCGATGTAGTTGCTTATAAAGACTGTCTAAAGTCAAATAATAGCGTTCAATAATATTTTCCAACAGAATGAATGATGTGATATTATTAAGAAAAAGCATATTTTGAAGGAGAGAAATTAATAGAGAAAATATGGAATTCATTTTAAGACTTACAAAATTAAGTAAAGTACTCAGTTTATTAACATTGCAATGAGTTTTTGTATATAATATTTTACATTGAAAGATTCTTAAAAATTAAGATAAGCAAATTATCTATGTATGTACTGTGAATGCTCTAATGATTTATCTCACTTAAAGATTATTTCTGGGTAAAAAAATATACACGCTGGAAAAAAAAATTGCAATAAATGAAAATCTTTGATTCATAAAAAAAAAAATCTGTAAATAGCTTAAGATGTTTATAATTATGAAACCACATTTTAACTATCACCAGAAATGAGAGTACACGCAATACTATTGACGATTCTGAAAGTCCAAGATTCTCAAATATAATAAAAAAGAAATCCTGCAAATGCTTCTTAAAAGACAAATAACAGGAAAGAAAAGAGTTTCTTGTATAAAGAAAAAGAAACAGAATAAAAAAATGATTGTTTTGTTTTGTTTTGTTTGAAGTTGAAGGTTTTGTATAATGCGTGTGGAGTTTGAAACCCTACTAGACAATGTGAATTATATATAATAAGATGATAGCAGAGAGAAGAAGAAGCATATTATAATATTATTGAAACTCTCTGGTAGGTATATGTGAAGAAGAGTCTTCACACGTGAACATGGTGCTTAGAATATTTTACGAAGATGATTCTATCTTGCAACTAATATGTGCTTTGTAATGATGGAATCCATTACATGAAGTGCAAGTTGCATTATTCCATGCAAATTTAAAATGGGTGTTGCTTCTGGGAATTTGCTTCATTACTTTATTATTGGTAGTTTGATCTAAGCTAATTTCTTATGGGAAGTGATGAGGCTGTAAAGGGGATTCCCTAGGGCAAAAGGGTGTAACCACCTAGAACTATACCTAATATGGAACAATCATTCTAATTATAGCCATTCCTTTTGTAAAAATAAAGTTTTCCCTGCTCAAGAACCCCCTAAACTTTTTGAGACCATATACCCAAAAATTAAGGTAAAAGTTGAAAAAGGTGATACCCTCTTCAAAGGATTTTCATGGATGTATATTCTTCATAAACTAATCAAACATTATTATCTTTGTTCTTTGGACCACCCAAGAGCCAACTACCTGAACCTTAAATTAATAAATTCTAAAGTAGATACTTCAATTATATCTACTTTTAATGTCCTGATTCCATTTTGCATCTTCTTTCTCTTTGAATCTACCCCTTTACTCACAACCTAACCAAAATCAACACCTTTATTTTGGATTAATAACTATTTCGAACTATATAACTTTTTATTCTTATGAACATAATCTGCAGATTGTCAATTCAACTATTAGTTTCAGTGTTGTTTCATACTTTGTGTAGATAAATCATGAGAAAATAGTTATCATTAAACAAATAATATTAACCATAACATCCATGAATGAATGATTAAGATTAACTTTAGATAAAATCATTATGAACAATTTATATAGTCATATAATCAAGATTTATTTTGGTGAGAAGAATTCATATGTGCCAGGTCTCATGTACATGACATAGGTTCCAATAAAAATAAAAAACAGTTTATATGACAAAATGAAGTGGGTGCATAAAGACTACTATTGTTGTCCATAGACAAAGTTGAATGTCTCATAAACAACACAAAAGACATGTTCAAAGATATGAACATGAGTGTCACTGTCAATAACAACAGTTCAAGGCCAATAAATTACGACTGTTAATACAGCTAAACCCAAATAGCATGGTTCTTTTTTTCTCTTTTTGAAATGCTCAAGGGGTATCTGTGCTATACAGTTGGATTTTCTTGTCTCTCCTTTTTCTCCTCATTACAAACACTCTCCACTACCATTGTTAGTTAAGATATTCCTCACTCCCCTACCCATCAATGATATCATACTACACAAATGAATCAATCCACCAAGAACAGTCTCACTACTAAGGCCACTGTTATAGCATCACAACATAGGTATCAATAAAAAGGACATGTTAATGACAGTTCAAGGCTTAAACAATGAGCAGCAGCCTTTCATACAGTTGGGAAACAGTAGTCTTCATTTTCCCACTTCACCAAAACAGAATTTCTTTGCTGCTCCACCCTCTGAAGATGTGAGGACAACTGGAACAGATCAACTGTAGCTCCATGTTCCGATGAAAGCCTGTGTTTGATGTCGAACAGATCTGATGGTTGGCAAATAGCATCTCCATGATGGTCTTGAAGAGCATGGCCTGCATTAGAGAATGATGGTGCGGTTTGATTCTTGATAACTTCCTTAGAGGCTGTGTTGCATGGAAAGGACTCGTTTGCTGCATATTTATCTGCAGAACTTGTTATCCTCAAAGATGTTTCGGAAACTAGGTCATCTCTATCTTGAATGTGAATGCCGTGAAGGATTCGGGCACCGGCTAATGGATTTCCTGCTGCATGGCGTGAGGGATACTGTGACTGATCTGACAGAAGAGAGAGAGCACAGCTTGATAATTCCTGACCAAGTGTGACGGGTGCAGCAAGTTGGGAACTGTACAAGGAATCTTCTTCCAGTTTGATGCGTCCACTCTGAGAGTTCTGAGACTGTTTTCCAGGGAAAAGGATGCCACTTTGAAATATGTTTTGAAAGGGAAACTGGGGTTTGTTCTGCAATGAGGACCCAAGATATTTGGTACCTGATAACACAATCAGTGTAAGAGAAGTTCTTGACTCTTGGTGCATGTAGTGTAAGTCCATATACCCTTCCCATTGGAAAGGTATGACAGGAATGACAAACATCCAACACGGAAAAAACAAGGAAACTTTTCTTGAACACTTGTGGAGATCAGATGAAATTAGAGAAGGATCTTGTTCAAATTCATTATAACAGTAACAATTTATTTTTGTCTTATATTTCTCAGTGACTAAAGAATACATTTTGTAAGAACATTCCAGCATTATTTTCTTGTTTTAATTAAGAATCAAATGAAATCATATAGATATCTGAGGATTAGCTGAGTGTAAAAAGTCCTACAATGATAAAGAAAACATGTTCAATACTGGTATGCTTTGCTTGAACTTCGTGGATAAAAAATTCTAACAAATACATGCCAACATTAGTTAAATGGTCCACATCATTCCCCGGGACCATGATATAAGGAGATAACATAATTTAAAGAACATGTAAGTGCTTCCTTTGTCTAAAATGTTTAAAAAATTGAGGCTTGTCTTTTCAAGATTTAATGGTTTTATTTTAGTTCATGGAAGGAGTTGAATCATCATCTTTTGAAAACTCCTCTGATTTTGGCAAAAAGTCATTGGACAGGGAGCATAAAAGAAGCTTTCAGTGCAGCTAATGTAGCCAACTTGGCTTGAGTTGACCCAAATATCCTATGGTATTGGCATCTTACTGTTAAAAGAAGACACATTTGGCTTTCTTCTTTAAATGACTTCATTACCATAATTGATATTTGATACAACAGAACAATTGAAGAATAAACTATAACAGAATCAAACAAACATTATTTAGTTATACACTATCAGACAAAGTTCGTGACATATCTGCACTAATAGTGACCAAAAAAGCGTGAAATATCTAGTTTATGTCTAGAGGCAACAAACAGAAAATGCCAAAACTTATTTATATGTAATCCCTTGAGAATTGAATAAGAGATTTCTACTATACAACTTGTGCGTCATAAACTCAGGAATATGATCACAAAGAATACAGCATATATTAAAAGAGAAATACAAAAAACATAAGGGAAAAATAATACCTATCAATTTCATATATTGTTGCATCAGCTTATCAAAGTAAAATATGTACACCAATAAGATTACATTTTATTCTAAGCCCTCCAATACATGGTTATATATGCAGAGACCCTACCTTCACCCAAAATCCCAAGTAAAATGGTTATTAAAGTCTCCTGACATAGAAATGCTACAAAATGCAGCCACATGAACAATATTTGCTCACAATTTAGGCAAATTTTGATTGAGTTCACTCAAAATTGTTAAAAACTCAACTTTTTGTAATACTGCATAGATCCTATCAGATTTGATTTGAAGTATGCTACCCAAATTTAAGAAATGGGTATGAATTTAATTTCTATTTTATTTTTCTCATCATGGTTATGGCATGTTTGCTTATCCAGTAGGTATTTTAAGTACGAAGATGATATCATACAGAAATCATCATAAACATCATGATGTTAATTTTCAAATAAGATTCTAATTTTCAAGTTATTCTATTGAGTGCTTCCTATCAATATCATTTCTGAATAGTTAAAATACATTGAGCTACACATGAGCAATTATCAGCTACATAAATCCCAATAAGAACCAATCAACAAGGATTTTCAATATGCAATTTTCTTCCTAATCTTTCTTTCAGAGTGCTATAAATTTTCTTGATTCCTTTTTTAACAAGCCTCTTTGAAACCTCTAGTTCTTCATACTAGAGCATTGGTGTTTGTCTAAACATTATGATTCTACGATGTCTCAACTTTCTTGAATGATTTCTCTGTATCTTTAATCAAACAAAACTATCACTACCTTGTATCTGAAACCTATTATCCCTTCATCATCAATCTATTGCATGCCTAATAGTTCGTTTAAATTGTGTTTCTGCTAAAGAAGTTAAAACCACAGAAGTTTTTGAAAAACAGAATGTGCTTAACAAACTGGACACAAAAAGCATCTACTAAAGCTGCTATATAATACAACACGTCATTAAATTACCAATATCAAAAATTGCACTTGGACAATAAAGTAGAAGATTTAAAAGTTGAAAATTTAAATGATAATTATGTCTTATCTATTGCCAATGAAGGAACTAACAGATAAATTTTCATACCTTGATATGATTGAAGAATCTTGTGCTGTTTACCAGTCATGTAATCAAATTGAGGTTTCCTCCGGCGTTCATTGTGTCCTGCTAGGCGCCTGCGACAACTGCGCTTGCCATCGTCGAACTCGGCTAGCAAATGGAACCTAATTATTACAAAACAAAACAAATGGTGTAATTCAATCCATAAGTAACAATCAGGTTAAATTTACTACTAGAAATTAAAATAGACAGACAATATATGGTTATACAAAATGATTGATTGTAGTTTAATAAACTATGTATTCTCATTTGTCAAATCAATTTGACTACATTTGTTGTATGAAAAGAAAATTTTAAATATTTGCCAACCCTGATACCTTTAGTTGAGATTTTTCTAGCAAATAATTTGCTCAAATTTTATGTGTTTCTAATCAACAGGATTGAGGTACCTCACCGGCTAAACAAATATAAGGAGCCTACAAAGGTATGAATTTGACCATCAAAGTGTAAGAGAAGTATTAAAACTTCAATATATATATAACTCACTATCCATCAGAGGAACCCAAAAATACCTGCTGCACTGCTGACAAAACCTTTGTTCAAGGCCATTTACAATAACTTTGGCCGTTTTGGAGTGAGCATCACAAACTTTATGCCTTTTGTGGTAATCTTTTGAGGAACTAAGATCCATGTTACAACCATAGACTTGACATACAGGAGCCTGTGCAGATAAGCTGGAAGTGCGAGCTCTCTTTGAAAGCGTAGTTGGATTTATAGATGTCAAAGTAAACCCTTCTTTTGCAACTTTATCACTGCTTGCACCTTTACAATCTGCTAATCTCCCAAGCTTCAGATCAATCAGTGAAGAATCATGAGTCTTAGTTTCAACTAGAGAACTTAAATGCTTTGAATCAGATTCTTCTTCCCCCATAGTAGAATCCAAAGCAATGACATGTGTGGAGGAATTCCCTCTTCTACTAGAATTACTATCTAGTTCATAGCTTGATGTCTCTAGAGGCTGGCTACCATGAAAAGACTTCTGCAACAAGTCAGGGAATCCCAAGTCCACAAATTCCATGCTTTTAACTACCTCTCTGTCTGAATTAAATCCATCTCTCTCAAAGTTGGATTTGTTGTCCCATTCAACCAATGTTCTTCGACTTCTCATAAAAGCATCAAGTGAAAAATCCATTTCATCAGAAAACAAATAGCCTTTCTCTTCAGGGACATAACTCCAAGATTCCATTAGTACAACCAAATTGAAGTCACAGGTGCTGTGAAATAATGAAGAATCCTACCACAATCAAAAGAAATACATTACTCCCATGCCAAATCAAAAGTTTTACCAAATTCAGGCATATCTATATACATATATGAATACGCACTGCTCAAGACATAACTATAGCTGTAGACAAATAAAGTACATGTACTAATGAACACTAGGGAAACAAAATAAAACAAACAGGTATGACAACCGTGTCAAAATATAACAAATTCCCACAAACATGTGAAAGCAAATTTTTCACCAAAAGAAGAAAAGGCGAAAGAAAAAGAAAATCAGATCCCACTTTGTTTTATAGACAGGAAACTTATAATCCTTGACCTGCTACCAGCCAAAAATAGCATCCAAAAATCTCAACTTTTTATGACAGGGACATTGACGCTAAGGTAAACCCAGCACCCAGAAACAAAAATTCAAAAGGGTAAATCAAATCAAACCAAACCCAGATTGCATGATTAGATATCTCTCCAACTCCTTTTAAGCTCAAACCCCCAATGGACAAAGTAAAAATGTTGGCAGCTCAAACAGTGTTGGAGCAGAATAAAGGTGAAAAAGAATATGCCCATGAAAGAAGAAGCTGAAAGGACTCTTTTCATGAGAGGAAAAGGGAAACAAACCGCTAGAAGTAAAAGAAAAATGCAAAACAAGCGTGGTGCTGACACAGGTTGAAGAAAATGAATGGGCCTTCTCACTGTTCCGTGATTCTATTCTAAACAGTTTCTTGGGAACCAAACACCAGAAAAATGGTATCTTGAAATAACCTGACAGATTAGTGGCACCTTGTGAATGGTTTTGGTTTTGGCACACAGCAGAGTGAACAGTGAGAGAGAGAAAGAAAAAGAACTTTTTTTTTAGAGATTTTTTCTTTTTTTCAGAGCAGTGGTAACGTTGAAGCAGATAGAGCATGAGTCAACATGATTTCTTCCTCTACTACCAAACCAAAAGCATGTTGAGGTCTTTTGTAGCTTTTGAGACAGCATGGGAATTCCATTCTAGTACATTTGATTTGGTTCTATTTACATAAACATACCAAAGAAGTTGAACATTATAATAATGAAAAAAATGTGTGTTTTTGAATTTAGTTGTTGTTTTGTATGTATGATGACTAAAACTTTGAGTAAAAGTTAAATTGGTAGTTAGAGTAAAACTCTAAACAACATGGTAGATCATGATTATGATTTTTTTTTTTTCACCGTAGAGGGAACAATCTCGTTTCTCAAGACACTTTTATGCCAAAGTAGAAAATTTTCCATTTGACAATTTTAGTTTGGTGGATCTCTTACCTCAGAAGCTACTAAGTTTATTGAAAGTCACTTGTGTTAGTTTTTGGGTGATGAAAATTATGTGTATGGCTTTATAATGGGTATTTTCAGTCAAATTAGTTCTTAGGTTATAAATATTAAAGACTGAGTTTAATCATTCTTTTCATTTCCTTAATACAAATTATATGTAATTTGTTCTCTTTCGACTTTTACAAATAAACAAATTTAATACTCTAACAATTTTTCATTCATGAAATTTTAATATTGTTATTTTTTTATCTAGTTTTTAGGGTTTTATAATGGATTTGGGATAAAAATCAATTTTAAATAATCCAAACTTAGAAATGTATAAGAAATTTACAGGAAGACTTGAATGGAAGAATGTTTAAAATGATTTAATACTTTTTAACAAGAAAAAACCAATAAAAGATTAATTCAAAACAAAGAATAGGGATAAAAACTACAAAAAATTAAACTAAAGAACAAAACATATAATGATACTTAAGAATTTGTTTGATTGATATAATACACATTTAGAAACTAATATGTCTGACATAATATTGTTTAGGGAATAATTTAGTAATTTATCCAAGACAATTTAAGCAAAAATTTAAATATATATATATATATATATATATATATATATATATATATATATATATATATATATATATATATAATCGATATAAAGTTTAAGTTACTCTAAATGATAATGGCAAGAATCAGATGAAGTATAATTATTTTAGTTTAATATCCCTAATGGTGAATTTAAATCTTAAGTACTTTTAGGTAAATGAATTAAATATTAGTAAATGATAGGAAATTTATATAATTGGATTAAATGTGTAACTATTTGTCGTATGTAGTTATTCACCCAATTTAGATAAACTTATCATTTAAAAGGTGATTTGATAAGAAAAAAAAGAGTTGATAATACATACTATGTTCTTTTGAGAATGAAAAAAGTGTTAGAAATGTACTTTCTATCACACTATTGGACACACTTTTTTATGGGTTAAAGTTTATTAAAAATTACAAAATCAAAAAATAAAATCATTAAATAAGATGTGAGATCTAGTATAATTGATTGTGATTTTAAAAAAAAAAGTTAATATAAAGTTTAATTGGTGAATAAGGTTGTGATTCGAAGTAACATTGGAAAAAAATTGAATAGTAGATGGTCCAACATAGCTAGTTAAAATGGGCACCACAAATCATGTTTGTGGTTTAAGCATAGACATGATCCACCTTGCAACGTTCACACCACACATAGAGCCAAAATATTGATGTCATTTTATGAGCAATGCCCAACTTATAATATATGTGGAGCCTTTTAATTTATGAAGCCATTTAATGATACATGTGTTTTTTTTTTATACACGTGCCACTTTTAGACATCTATAAGTTTTAAAATTTTAAGTATATAAATTATTTTATCTATACAATGTGATATATTATTATTTTTTTATTAAAGAAATTGGACTAACTAGCCAAGTAATCATTTAAAAGAAATCATAATGTTAGTACGAAGAAAAAATTAAACTGGCACAATTAAGAAATATTTAATATTAGTTAAAAGTTATAATGTGGTGGAGTGTGTGAGTTGTGAAGGAAGTTTGACCCTTTTTTAAAATGAAAAAGAAGAGTTAATTTTTTTAAAATTATTTCAATTTATATCTTTATCACAAAAAAAAACTTAATTTCTTAATTATAATCATACTAAATATTGTTATTTTGATGTAATTAATTTAAGTATTTATAAGAATATAGAAAATAGTTAAATGTAAAACTAGTCCCTTAGGAAAAATTTAAATATTGTATTATTAAAATGTCAAACTTATAAATAAAAAAAAATAAGTATTTGAGTTTATATTACAAAGACCATAATCTTTTTAGAACTATTTCATTTTTTCTTTCTAACTTTTCTTTAAGATTTTGATGAATTTGGTCATCTTTTTGAAGATCTAGTCCACCTTATAGATATTGGAGTAATGCAATAATCTTATCCTATTAGAATTTTTATTTGATTAAGTTTATCCTTATATTTTTTTATTGAGTCAATTTTGAAAGTTGGACATCCATGCATAAAAGGTTGATATGTAACATACGAATCTTCAAAAAAATATTTTAAATTATTAAAATATGTGTATAAAAAATTTGAAGGTGTAAAATAAATAAAATATACTAAAGTTAGAAAAACATTTATTATTGAGCGAACCAATTTTCTCATTTGACAAGCTGTTTTGATAAGAATTTTTAAAGATTGGTCGTTTAAAGATTACTCGTTGGACGATCGGGTGATCTTATTATTGAGCTTGTGAGCTTTTTAGACGAACAAGACAATATTTTAAAAACTTTTGACAAATGTGATTTAAATTATTCTAAAATGTTAGAAATTGTTGGTTTTTCATCACATTCTTTTTATACAAACAATTGACATTTGTGATCTCGTTTGATATCTAATGAGTTGCATTAATATTTTGAGATTAAAACGTAGGATATGTGATATATGAGGTCGTGTAAAGTCAGAAATAGATAATCTACTACTTATATATGTGTATGTGATCCAATAAAACTGGAGGTGTAGTCATAATCTCCTGCTTGTGTGTGAGAGATCGAGTAGAGCCTAATGGTGTGTCCATAATCTATTGTGAGTTGGTGATATGATATTTGTGTGATGTGAATGTAGTTATGTCCAAAGAGAAAATATTATGTTGAAAGGTTGTAATTTGTGCATTGAATGATGATTTGATAAAAATCAATTATCCTGACTTTACTAATATTGAAAGGTAGTGAAAGTTGATGAAGATTCCTATAACTTAGATTGTGATGTGAAAAAGAGTTATATCTAGAAGGTTGTAAAAAGTTTATCTCTCATATAATAAGTGTGTTCTTGATGTGTAGCTATATGTGAGTGAAGATATAACAAAAGAAAAGACAAAGAAATTTTTAGTATCAACATAATAGAAACTAAAGTAAATTGTAACTTAAAGTTTATAACGATAGTAATCAATAATAATTTGATAAAAAGAGAAAAATAACAGTATCCAAAAAATTAAATTTAACAAACTTACGGTTATTGAATTTTATTAAACAATACTAAAGTGTATGTGACATTATATTATAATTACCTACAAAAACATTTAAGTGAAACCATGGATTTGAATACTCTAATAATGTTAGTTAACATAAATAAGAAGGCAATATATTTGGTTTTGACATGAAATTTTTTAAAATTTATTGATTCATAACAAACATGAAATATAAATTCTTTCATGTACATGGATTGTATGTGAGCATAGGAGTTTAAGTAGTCTAACCACTTAATTGAATTAATCCATTAAATTTAATGAGTGGTTAGAATGAATTAGATGGAAGTAATTAATAGTGATTAAGAAAAAATGAAATGAATAGTTAGAGGAAGGTGGCATAAGGGAGTGGGTGTGGCCCCAGTTCCTGGTATTTTGGTGGCTCACTTCATTCTTTTTACTGTTGGAAAGCATGCTTTCCTATGTCCATCACCACTACCACTACCTTTTCTTTTTCAAAAAGCTACACTCCCCTTATAAACATATACACACCCCTCATAAAACCAAAAAAATAAAAAATGCATAAGATATAGCCTATATTGAAAAAAGAAAGAAAGAGGACATTATTTTTTTAATATATATTGACGTACCTTTTAGTTGAGGGTATAAGGTATAAGGGTGGGAGTGTTTATATATGCTAAAATTATATTTTTAAGGTCAATTTCTAATTAATCACTACAAGTTAACAAGTTTACATATATATTATTTGGAGATGTCAAAATGATTTTGAATTTAAAAATCAATTTAGCTTATCATACGTTTGAGTTAGATTAGATTAGAATAAGTTTTTTTATTTAAAATAGGTGTCAAATTTATCATTTTAATAATATTTAAATAATATAAATGTTTAATTTATTTATTTATCAAATTATGTAAATTGACTCCCTAATTTTAAACTAATATTAATATAAAAATTATTTGTATCAATTCATTATTATTATTAGTATAACATTTTTAAATGAGTCAATTTACTTATTTACTTGTTAGGTTTATGACTTGAGTTCAACCACGTGTTCAACCACGTAAGATATTGACATCATTCTCAACCTAAAACTCTAAGACAATGAGTTTATGGGTATTCATCCTTATATAGTGCTTTACTCTCTCATTTCTAACCAATGTGAAACTTAAATTCATACTTGGATTCCTAACACACACACGTATATATATATATATATATATATATATATATATATATATATATATATATATATATAATATAGCAACATTAAAATTAAAAATTTTACGTAATATCTCATTTTATATCACCTTGATAAGGAATTCCTGGTGACTTCGTTGAGCATTTTATGCAAATAAATTTTCACTTGTTTTTAATGCATGTTTTTATAAAAAAAATAAAATGAAAAACAATAAAAAAGAGAGAAAAACATGATTTTTACCCCTTAAATTGGAGATGTGTAATTGGCATCATAATCTTAACGAAGGTAAACAATAAACTATAGCAATTAGGGAAAGCAGACACGCTCTAAGAGGTCAAATAAAACATGAAAGCAAATATGTAATTATATTATTATTGAATTAAAATTTAAAATAAATTTGTATACTGAAATAAATAAATTTTTTATTACAAAAATACTCTGAATGCTAAATTTACTACATAAAAGTTCAGCACGCGTTTAGATTAGTTGATTTCAAAGAAACATTTTCTTATCAAATTATATAAAGAATTAAAGAAAATAATGATTTCATATTTAAAAATCCCAATTAGCAACGTGTAAATGATTAAACAAAGTATCTACTTGCACATTTTTAATGTCTTATTGGGAAATAATTTATTTAATTTTTTTTGGATTTTCGCACCCTCACGTGTCTGATACTTTGGACTAGATTTTCAATGGCTGGGATAATAAAAGTTTGAATTATTTATGGGTTTAATGTAGTGAATTAGGTTGCTGTACACAAAGCGTGTGGCGGCAGTTATTCCCCTTTTTTTCTGTCGGAGAATTATTTTTTTAACATAATAGGATGCACACAAAAAATAAAAAATAGATTTATTGTATTAGTTTAAAATATATGTTAATAAACTAAATTAATAGAAATTATAATTACAACTGATTAAAAATTTATTATCAAAATATTGATTTAAATAAATGTAGACAATATTGAGATGCTTGTTCATAGAATGTTTAACTCTATTTTCAAATAAGTTATGTTAGGAATTACTGTTTTAATTCTATATTAATATATAAATTTTTTTTATGTATATTAAAATAATATCTTTTTGTTAATTATTGAATTTTAAGTTTAATTTTACCTCATAAAAAATATGTTATAAAATGTATAACATCCCGTTTTAATAGTTTTTACGCTATTAAACAAAACATTATATTATGATACTTCAAAGCAGATGATAAGAATAAGCTGATATAAAGTATCAATACAGTTATCCAAAAATAACCATACATGTACTGTCTAACAACCCAGCCTATACTGAAAAAGGGTTACAAAACACCCATCCATCTAAACTAACAAGGGTAATTACTACTGCTGAAACGCTCGAGCCACAACTCAACTCCTATTCAGGAGGGGTGTGTCCTCACCTGCACTTTTGTCTGCTCACGCCAATCATTCAAGGGCGATCATTGCAAAAGAGAAAGACACAAAAGAACAAACATATGCAAGAAGGGTAAGCTAACTTAATTAAGAGAAATCATACAATTTGTTAATTAGGCATCAATCAAGGTTTATCACATTTATCAGAATTATTCAAATCACTGCAATCATAACACGCATTCATGATTCTAGACTCGATATCCGGATTATGTAAGAGACATTGGAGCTCCTGGTGGCTTGCACTTGTGACGGTTCCCAAACTCTGCAGAGTTTTGGCCACCATCTTTAGAATTTCCCATGAAATCCTAATTCCATCACATTCTCTAATGAACCAAATTCACACAATTCCATCACGTATACTATCATTCATAAAACTCACGTACAAGATAGACAATTATCACATCAATCCCCTTAGCATAGCTTCATTTAATCTAAAACAGAGAAAACAATCCAATCCTGCAATGAATCTCGCTCAAGCTAGAGAATTTCGCCTGAGCTAGAGAGTTGTCTCGCTTAGGCGAGCTGCTCTCGCCTGGGCGAGACCACTTACAGTGGGCAACTAAAAAATCTGAGCAAATTCTCGCTCAGGCTAAGCTGGTTCGCTTAGACGAGAGGATCTCTCGCTCAAGCGACCCCAGCTCGCCTAGGCGAGACCTCACGCAATGACAGATGCGACTCTCTGATATTTTCGCTCAGGCGAGAGCTGCTCGCCTAGGCGAAATTACCAGGATTCCAATCTGTTCTTCACATGCAGAGCTACGCAATTCACACAAAAACTCAATTTCACACAGCAAGCAGTTCCAAACATCAATTAAACACATAATCATGCAATCCAAGTACTCATAGACACTTTTTACACGAAAATTGAGTGAAGAGTTAACTTCCCTTACCTTTTTATGGTGAATGCTTTGGTGAAAGCAACTTCAGAGAGGAAAAGGAGAATTCCTTAGTTCAACCTAAAGAATTCATCATCAAGACACAGGGAATGAAGGAACCCTTGATCAAACTCAGAACAGAAACAAAATTTCGAGTTTAAGCTGAAATTGAACCCCAAAACGGAAATGAAGACTTACCTAGAAGGAGGGGAGCTAAGAGCGGAGACAACAAAAGGTTCTGTTGAGGTCACTCTTCCAGAATCTGTTCCAAGTGTAAGGAGAGGGATTTAGATAGAGAGTGATTAAGGGTGACTGTGCAGAGAGTGGTGGTGAGGCAAATAGAGAAGAGGCAGGAGTGGGGTGTATGGGTTTCAGTGTTCTGGAATGAGAGAAGAAGGAAATAATAAAAAGGGGTATCACAAAATGAGGTTTGTATCTATTTATATATTGCCTCATTTTTTGTCGATGTGAGACATCCAAAACATTATTTTCACACCGAGACATATACATATCAAATATGAGACTAGACATTAATGGATGATTCAATAGCGAATGAAACGATAGATAAAGAAAACAAATTTTGCTAGGATAGACTATAACACATGACTCTTCCATCATATTAAATAGTCAACATTAAACATAACTCAACCTCAGAAAATTGACTGAGGTGAAATTGCACCCATTTATATATTTTATATATTGACTTAGTCAATGTGAAACTTTTAATATTTTTTTAAAATACATTAGTAATATACTAGCCAAACCTATGTGTAAAGACGTGAATTTTTATTTTTTATTTTGGTATATTAAATAAATTTATTTAAATACAATGTACTATTATTTACGTATTTAATATGTACAATTTATAATTTGAATGAAAGCTTTGTTGAAAGAGTAATATAGATTATAAATTGATCACTTGAAAGAGGAAGAGAATGAAAAAGGCTGAAATGTGTGTAGTTATATTTGGTTGATGAATTCTTCTTTTCTTCTCTTTTGTAGTTTTGGTGTATATAAAAATCCATTTGAAATATCATAATTTTGAAGTATAATTAAGAATAAAATAGAAACTAACATGTGGACAAAAAAACTAGAATCCTGGCATGAACTGGTAGAGATATTTGATCTGTAACTCGTAATTTGAATGAAAATAGTCTTGAAAGAAAATTGCAAATTTCAATTTTGTATAAAAATAGAAAAAAAAATAAAAGATAACTTTTGGAGCGTAATTAAGAGGTGTATAGTTATTTTTAGTTGATAAACATGCCAAAAATATCAAATCATCGAAATAATGACTAAGATAATCATCATTTTAAAATCGACTTTGTAATACATTAGATTTAAAATTTACTTTTTAATAGAAATAGTATTATATATACTATTTTCATTTTTAAATATAATTAAAAGTAAAAATCTAAAATAAGAAAAGGAATTTTTTATTATATATTATTGTAGAAATGTTGTGATTTTATACGTTAATTAAATAAAGTTGGACATGTCTTCCTTCTTCTCTAATAAAAGAAAGACTTTCCTTTTCTTTAAAGTAAAAAAGTATTTGTTAAAAAAAAATAAAATTGTATCATTAAATATTTAAATTATTTCTTAAACGTAATACAATATTATATTGTGTACTGACCGATCAAACATCCAAGAGCAGTTGACCAGTCTATAAGTTGATTAGTCATGTCGATAGTCAATCTTAAACATAACTGATCATTTGCGCTTAGCAGGATTAACAAGTCTAAAAGCAACTTAATACAAAACACCTAAGTAGTCCTATTAAGGTATGATTGAGCCTAAGTAAAAGCCCATTACAATTAGTATAAATAGGAAGTTTAAGTAACATAGTCAATTCCATTGATTACTACATTTAATACCATTGCACTCTTCGTTTGAGGAGTTTTGTAGTCGGGAGGGTCAAGGGCATGCTGACGGTGCTACCTCGTCGTCATTATCGTTTAGGTCTTCGTCTAAAAGTCAGAGATTAACTGAGCAGAGTGTGTTGTTGGTCAACAATAGCACTATGTAGGTGAATGCTGGTGTTGAGAATAAGGGCAAATTCCCAAGGAGCCTGCTCAGGGCACAACTATAGAGGTACATGTTGATGTGTCCGATGAGAGGGGATAAATTGAATCTGCTAGTGATTCCAGGATATGAGTAGGTTCCCCATGAGTTTTGTGAGTATGTCACTCGATTTCGATGGGGCAATGCGATTTGACCGAGCGGTCGATGTGCTTAGCAATGTTGCATGTGACATCAATTGTCCCGTGACGGAGGACAAGTAGGCCGAGTCATAATCCGATTGTGGCGTTTGAGTTGTTACACTGTTAAGTAAAAATAGTTGCGCCTTGGTTAATGACTATAGTTTTTGGTTTAGTGGTAAGTGCTTGATCCTGACTAATGACTATAGCTTTTGGTCATCAAAGAGTTAAAAGTGTCCAATAGATAATGTAGAAAAAGGTATAATAAAAAAGTAAAATATGATATTTAAGAATACAATAAATAAAAACATTGAAAAGTTATAATCTTTTATAATATTTTTTAAACTATGGAATTCATAAAAAAAGTGTAAGTTTAACTAAATCATAAAGGGATATATTTTATTTATGCAGCTACTTTTTACACTATTAAAAAAGGCTTAAATACCTTTTTGGTCCTCATTTTCGTAGTGTTTGTTGCAGATGATCCTCATTTTGACAGAATGTTTAAAATGGTCCTCATTTTTACTGAATGTTTTAAATGGTCATCATTTTCGCAATTCGTGTTTTATTTAGTCCTTTCCTGTAACGCCGTTTAAATCATTAACAGAGCATTGTACAGGTGACACATTTGTATTAGGGTGTGTTACGTGTACTGTACATATGGCTAATTAACGTTAATTTCTCAATTTAGGGGAAATTTTGCAATTAGGAATATTTCTTCATCTTCGTCTTTCTTAAGCTCGGATTATTTGCAGAGGAAGCAACTAATACTTGTCATTTCATCATTGGATTGCATTTGCACTCTTCATTTCAATTTTCCAGTTAATCTTCTTCTTCCTGCAATCCCATTATATAGGTATGTTACGGTCCCAATCTTCTTCCTTTACCTCTGGTTGTAATCGTTGGAGGCAACCGTGTTGTATCACTTTGTGCACTGTTAGTGGTTCAACGAGAAATGGATTAACCCCGATTTGTAGCTGCGGAGAGATGGCAACTTTGAGGATGACAAGAACTCCAAAGAATATTGGTAGAAAATTTTGGGTACAATCTGTTTTTATTTTTGTGTTAATAATAAATTGGTTTTAATTTTTGGTTTATTGATTTATAGAGTGGTGGTTCCAATAATGTGGGTTGCAATGTTTTCAAATGGTGGTGTTAATGAAAAGGATGTCATCATCATGACACAAATGAGATTAATGATTTGGAGAAGTCATTGAAGGTTGCTGAGAAGAGGCTGCAATTAGTAATAGGGTTCACGTTATTGTGTGTAATCTTTTAAAGTTCAATCTGTAAAATTGAAATAAAGAGCGTAACTGCAATCCAATGATGAAACGACAAGTATTAGCTACTTCCTCTGCAAATCCGAGCTTAAGAAAGACGAAGATGAAGAAATTTCCCTAATTGCAAAATTTCCCCTAAATTGAAAAATTAATGTTAATTACCACACCTATATAGTACACGTAACACACCCTACTACAAACCGTGCCACCTGTACAATGCTCCGTTAATGATTTAAACGACTTTACAGAAAAGGACCAAATAAAACACGAATTGCGAAAATGAGGACCATTTTAAACATTCGGTAAAAATGAGGACCATCTTAAACATTCTGTCAAAATGAGGACCATCTACAACAAACACTACGAAAATGAGGACTAAAAAGGTATTTAAGCCATTAAAAAATTATATGATTTTAAAATTATAATTAGTATTTTAAAAATATTAAAATAATTATTTAAGTTCAATAAATGAAATTTTAATAGCGATTATTTTTTAATAAGATTCCGTTTAAAACATTATTCATCTAAAAAATAAAAGTTGAATGTATCTGTTGTTTATCATAATTAATTGTGTTGTGGTAACAATAATTGAAATATGTCTGAAGAATAAAAGGGGAAAGTCTTAATAGATTACAAACTATGAGTAAAAATTTTAGAACTTTCCAATTATAAAAAATAGAAAAAATAAACATTGTGGAGTTAGGTTGCTATCTTCAAATCAGCCAATATCGTACACGTGGAGATATATTGTGGAGGCCACTTCCTTCATGTATGCCTAATCATGTTTTGCTTTAGGTTATGCTTACTCACACATTTTCCTTTTGCCGTCATAATTGCGTAGGAATATCTCACCTTACAAATTTACTTAGAAATACAAATAGTGAGTTTAAGATTATCACATTAAGTAAAAATGTATAAATTTCCTGTTTTAAAATTTTATATTGGAGACAATCTCAATTTTATTATATAGGTTCAACATGTCTCATTATTGTATCACTGATGTGAATCTCTCGTTAAAAGACTCTTCTAATATTTGAATTGAAAATTAACCTTATGTCTCATTTTTTATGTATCTTCTTTGTAAATTCCTTAAAAAAAAAAACCATCAATTTTCCAATTTTTATTTTCTTTTCACTCATTTTCAAACAAAAATTATCTACAAACACAAATTTGTTGACAAACAATTAACTATGTTTCATATTTCTCAACAACAATTGATGTTAGTCCAAGCCATGACATATAATTCATAATGTTATTATTATAATACAAAGTTACGATGTGCAACATGTTCTTAACAAACAAATTAACACCAAATTAACTAAATCATGACACTTGGTAGGAAGATTGTGAAAATGTTGCTCCCTTGAACTGAAACTTTGATGATAATCATGTCTGAATTGTGTTACTTTCTTGTGACATGGTTAAGGTGTTTCATATTTTCGGGGTTTGGAAACTGTGACATGATTTTGTCGTCGATTGTCCGAAATTAGATGACAAACAATACTCATAAAATTTAAGATAAGATTCTGATATTCTTTAACCTGACAATATAATTACAAGAACAAAACATGCATAGAAAAAGATAAAACAAAGATTAGAGTAGAGACCCTCAACATTGAGTGTTATATTTGTACTCTATACGGTTATATTATATGTATATATTGTATATAACTAAACTAATTATATATTATTTTTTGTCTCTTTTGGAAGTGGAGTGTGACACAGAACAGCCTTTAAAACATCATCTCAAAGGGTTTAATGGATGAGCCTAGTATTTGTCAAATCAAAGTATGAAAGAGTGAAGAAGGAGTTGAGTGGGAGATGTGAAATTCCAACATTGTTATGCTTAGCTTAATTTTGCTTTTCAATTTTAAATTTTCAAAGCAGCAACACAAATGCCAGCAAAGCCATTTATGTCAATGGAGAATTTCTCCCACTAGAGAACAAGAATCCAGAAGGGAGTCTTTCATGGCATGATGGGATATTTTATCACAAACCACAAAAATTATTCATTTATTTATTATATTTATTATTTTTCTTTTTCATATCATCCTTCATGCTACTTAGGTCTTCACTGTTCAAGTTTTGATTGAGACTCTTGCTGATTTGATAAGCTTTTGCACTGTTAAAAGTAAATTCAGGTTACCAGTTACATGGATCCAAATGCAAAGTGTGTAATCACTGCATGAACTTATTAGATTAATTTATGATTTATTATAAATAAATTTAGAAATTTAATAATGTTTTTAAATGTGGTAAATACATAATGTTTTTTAGATTTTGAATTTCCTGTAATAACTATACAGTAGTTAGGATATCATTATAATTATATGATATTTAGCTTGTTTATGTCTCATAAATATGTGGTGTTTTTCAAATAGTTACCTTTTATTATCCGTATTATGGAAATACATACGGTCTCATATACATATGTATTTCTTATTGTGTTTGTGGGTGGAGGTAGGTTGATTTGGATAAATTTATTATGTAATTAGCTTAAAAAAGTGAGTTGAGATTTTGTATTTTTTTAATTAGATTTGGATAAATTTATTATATAATTTAAATCTGTATTTTTATATATTTTAAAATTCTAAATTTACTTTTTAGGATTTTTATTTTTAGTTTATGAATGTCTATAATATGGAAACATTTTAGAATGTACTATCTATAATAAATTTGTATTTTGGAGTATACATTTCGAAATACAAAAAATTGTATTATAGAATATACGATCTAGAATATAAATTTTGTATATAAGATTGTACATTAGGAATACAAAATAAAAATTGCGAATCTAGAATACAAAATGTATATTCTAGTTATTTTTATTTGTATTTTAAGATATACAATTCGAAATACAAAATTTGTATTCTGGATATGCATTTCTGAATATAAAATAAAAAATGCATTCCGAATTTTACAATCAATAATACAAACAAAATGAATAGGTTCACATTGGTATGAAATAGAGAAGAAAATGACATTGGCATCATAGTGAGGGGGTGAAAGACACCTACACAGGAAACTCAATGGTGGTGAAAATGGAGAACCTAGCTTCGTTGATTGTGGAGGAAGAAACGTCCCCAAAATAGTGAGTCAAACATGGGTTCTTCTCCTTAAAGCACATTACGCCGCTAGTTGGTTGACCTCTCTAGCGTTTGCATTATGGGGGCTGTATTCATTGTGAAACACTATGTTGTTGTTGGAAAAATCAATGTCAACATCGACAACAACAAAGGGTTGAAGAACCTCACTGTGAAAATGAGACTAGTATAGGAAGAAGGGAAGATGAGGAAAAACAAGACATTCACCACTCTATGGTTGGTCAGGTTGAAATACGTGAAGGTGTAGGAAGAAACAACCATTTTTATGTTAAATCCAACTAATTATTTAGTAAGTTGGATTGAGATGGGTTAAAATTTTGAAAAACTTTATTTATTTTTTCTTATTAAAAGTTGCAATTTTCACTATTAACCTAATTAAAAAGTAGCACAATGTTTGCAACTTCTTGCATACAAACTTTTTAAGCTCTTCATTTTCAACAAATCTAAAAGGAAGTGCATAAATTATTATCGTCCTAATAAGTGCAACAAGAGTTGTTTCTTGATTGAATTTAACAATATTTAAATTCATGGTATTGGGGTCACTCTCACACCCTTTTCCAATACCTAATGCCCTTTGTATCTTCGTATAACAACCATTCAAATGTTTAATTCAGTTAATCGTTCCAGAATAGTTTCGAATTGTATTGTCATCTACCATATTATAATGAACCCAAACCTTTAAAGGAGCCTTTGTAAGAGTCTTTTGAGTTTACTTGGCATGGTTTAGAAGACTGTTGTCGTATAGGAACCTTTGACGTTAATGGTGATTTAACTTCAAATGATGCAAATTGAGTAGGACCTTTAGAGGTTAATGACATGTGTCAACATCTAATTTCATCCGAGTAAATAAAATTAGTTTCCAAAAAAAAAACAAAAATAGGTAGTAAATAAAAGCAGAATGAAATAAAAGTTTCTTCAAAAATTCTTAAAAAAATATTGTTCCTAAATCCTCTCCACTCACAAGCTGACATCTGTCATCTTTTGATTTGCAAAATCTTCTAAAATTTTTGTGAAAGAAGCACATTTTTTATTTTTATTTGAGATATTCTTCTTTTCGAGACCCTTTCACCATGATACTTCACCATTTTTCTCAAATCTCCACAATTCTCTACACAACTTTCATCACTTATCACACACCTTCGTTCCCCATACCACCAAAAGGGCACAAATCCTTCCCTCTACCATTATCATTCATCTTCAACTCCTTATACACTATTGCATAAAAATTCTCATATCCTGCACACTCCATGCCTCATACACAAGCATCACCCCTATCCTCCATTTTCAATCACAAAGCCATCATTTCCCTCACCTCCATTAGCTTATTCAATTTCTAAAACCACAACATGCCTTCATCATTTTCATCACTACCTAGGGCCACTCCATTCATTCTAGCGAGCACAATTTTCTCCTATTTCCATTTTCAACTCTACTCTATAATTAGAGACCAGCCTCACACTATGTTAACGTGTTGGCCTCTTTAAAAATATTGTCGAAGAATAGGTTATTGTTAAAATAACATTGTAGCATATATTGGTATATGTTATGATTTTACTTCAATCATCACTTATTCTTTGACAGTATTTTCAAAATTGGCACCGCGTCAACAAAGACTATGTTTTTTGTATACCACTATATGATATGGTTCCTTGAAGAACCGTAGCCTATATTGGTATATGCTACAATTTTATCTCAACTGTATCCTATACCTCCATGAATAGGGTTATTTTCTTTAGTTTTAGTTATCTGTAAAACCAATTGTTGCCTTCTACTTTGTTGAATTCTTCATTTACTCCTCTGTTGTGAACAAGAGAAATTTTTTCCCTTGTTCTTCTTCATTTTGGTTTAAAAGCAGCCACTAGGTCTGTGCTAGTTCATCTCAAGTTCTTCCTCATATGTTTGTTTTTAGCCTCTAACTGACTCATATTTGTGCTCAACGTTGTGTTGGGAAAACAGAAAGATTAGAGTTACAAAGGTTTTGATGATGAAAATTGCAAGGAACCTCAAAGCAAATATTGGAAGAAAATTTGAACATCATTTCATTAATGTTTAAAGCCTCCTTATAATAATTTATTTTTTTACTAAGTAGTTTAATTAGCTTAGAACTTCAAGAAATTGCAGCTTGCACTTAATCTGTTTGGGAACATTTTTATTTTCACAAAATGCATTGTGATAATCGATTATCACTTAGGATAATCGATTATCACTTATGATAATCGATTATCCTAAGTTTTAATCAGTTTTCAAAAAAGACACTCGAATAATCGATTTTCTTTGTAGATAGTCGATTATCAACTTCAAACTTTTATTTTTAGAAAACACTCTGGAATATTCAATTATGACTATGATAATCAATTATCTCTAGCAATTTGAAATTATCTGTTCAGTTGCTTGACCTAAATTTTGAAACTGTATTTATAGATCGTCCTTTTACTTTCCACAATAACCGTTTTAGAACATCAAAAGTTGAGTGTTGTGATTGTTGAAGAACTCTCTAAGTGTTTTTAAGAAAGGGGCTTTGCAAAACCTAGTGTGGGTAGAGTGATAACTTTTCCTAAGTGGGTTCTTGGGAGATTGAGTGCTACTGTTGTTGCTAGGAAAGTTTGTCATCCTCTGTGTGTTTTAGAGGAAGTGTTTTCATCTCTTGTGTCTTCGAGAGAGGTGTTCTCTAAACCTTTACTCTCTTATCTGATTGTATTGTGTTTATTTTAGTGATTAAGTTAATCTCCTTATTTAAGAGATTAATAACTGGATATAAGGTCTTTTGATCTGAGCTTGTATAAATACTTATGTTCATCTTCTTCCACACTCTCTTTATTTATTTGCACTTGCTTTAAAAGAACTAAAAGTTTAATTTAAACGGTAAAATTTTGGAAATTTTTTTAAAGTATTAATTTTATAATTAAACTAATTCACACCCCTTTTGGTTTTTGTCCTAGCGCTAAACATTCCGTTACGCGATTCGAACATGTTGTTGTGACCAAATGCGAAAGGGAGAAACTTTTTCTTCCCATGTTCTTCCTTGTTTTGGTTTGGAAGCACCCACGTTCAGATTTGTGTTACCTCTCGTTTTCTTCCTTTTTTATTCGTTTTTAGCCTCAAATTGACTCGTCTTTGTACTCAATGTTGTAGTGACAAACCATTGAAAGAGTGAGCCTTTTTTTTTTTTTGCTACGCTACATTGTGACCAGCCCTTTTGGGTCCTCCCATTGTTACCGTAAGACCCAAGAAAAATATTATTATTCCAAGAGTGGTAATTGGACTTGAGGAGTATTATTTAAATTAATACATAATGACATAGATATAAGTGAACAGTAGCACAATTAGTTAGAGTCTTGTTGTGGATTGGAAATGTTTATGTGTAGCTTTGGTGTGACTTATATTTTGTAATTATTTATAATTTATTTAGCATGTTTTATGGTGTGGATATTATTCTAATGTTTTAAGAAATAGAAGCTCAAGGTTTTAGGTTTAGTTTTTGCATGGGTAGTGTGAAGTTTTATCAAGTTTAGTGAATAACTTATTCTAAGGATACGAAAGAAATTTTTTAGTTGGTGCTAGAAGTTGGAAAAACTTGTAGAATGGGTCTTTGCTATACAGTCAATTATATATTGTTTATAATAAAAGAAATATGATTGATTTGTCACTTTGGGCAAGATAGATGGAGATGTGTACTATGGGATATTAAAGTTTAGCTATGATAGGATTAATGGGTGGTAATTAGACTAGAAAAAAAAAAGTGGAATTGCAGTTTTTAGATATACTATGTTTATTTTCACTACTAAAAAAACTCATATTTCTTGTCAATTTTGTTTTGAAATTTTCTTTGTAGAAAATATTTATAAATTTTGTAATGAAAAAAAATTTGCAAGAAATTGCTGCCAATTTTTTTGTAAAATATTTTGTATAAAACACTTTTCGCAACAAATTTTGTAAGAAATACTTGCGAATTTTATAATTTAGTAGGAAATAATTACTCATGAAGGAATTACCTACCAATTAAAATTTTTAGAAAAAATAGTAGGAAAAAGCCTTTTCTTGCAAATTCTTTTAACAAATTTGCAAGAAAATTCCCATGTAATATGAGAATTTGTAGTAGTGTTTTATTTCAGATTCAAATATAAATTTATGTTTCGTACCAGAAAAAGTCAATAAAGTAAATAGATAGTTTTAGGTTAAGCCATAAGCAATTTTGATTTCTCGTATTTTCTCATAATTGAATTTTTAGGCAATTGTGTCAAATTTGGAATAAAGTTAAAATGTTTCTTTTAATTACGGTAGAGTTGGTTTATTGGAAGTATTGGAGAGAATTATATTATTATATTAGTTTTATGCAGGTATCAAAAGTGAGGTTTATACGCGAGGGATGAGTCTTTGTTTTTCTTTTCTTTTTCAATTGTATATTATTGTTAATAAAAGAAAATTGGTAGGTTAAGAGCTTTTAATTTTTTTTCTATAGAGGAGATATTGGTTAAATTGTGAAATTCGGTAGGATTGATGGGTGACGTTAACACTACATAATAAAGAGAAATAGTTTTGGTTTAGCTTTATGAAACTATTTCCATTTGGGATTCAAACAAAAGAAAAAATAAGTCCAGTTTCATTACCACCAAAAGTCGATAAAGTGAATATATCAATTTGTTTTCGGCAACTGCACATTTTGATTACCTCTTTTTCTCGAAACAATTTTTTAGTCATTAGTGTCAACTTTGGGATAAAGTTAAGGTGTTTCTGTTTCTAGTGGACAATATGAATTCTTTGATAACAGTAAAGCTAGGATGGTTCTTTTACTAGATGGCTTTGTTGAGTCAGGGTAAACGAGTTTTTTTCAGTCATAAGTCTTTGGCATGAACTTAGCAAGAGTGCTCTTACCCAAGGTTTTTGTTGAGCGGTTAGAGTTGTTTCTTGTAAGTCTATGGAAAGTAGGGGAAAGACCCTTTTCACAGGCGTTGTAGCGTTGGAAAGGTAGAGTGGTGGGTATGAGAGAATGACATACTATTTAATATTACTTGGTGGTAATATGTTAATGATTGCATGTTTTGGTTTGGGAACATGTGATGAGTTGTTATCTTGGTTAAGTTTATACATATGTTGTGATAATGCAAGTTGAGTTATATGTGTAATATAATGTTGTATGATACTTTAAATGGTTAGCTCACCCTTGCTTTTGTGTATTATTTTGTGTTTGTGTGATGATCATATAATGTGGGTTATATGGGAGCAAATGTTGATGCAAATACTAGTAGAGAGACATAGTTGTGAGATGCTTATGGGAAAGATTTCTAGGAGTTTTTGTGAAAAGCATTTAGAAGTGTTTACTTTTGAATAAGACAAATGTAATAGTTTGATTGGTTGAGTTTTGAACTTGAAAGAACTTGTAATAAGTTTTTGTTTTGACGACTTAAACCATTTTGATTTATTTCATTAATGCTTACTTTGGATAATAAAGGTTCATTTGGATACATATTTTAGAAAATGGCTTTTGAAAAAAAATTGTGAAGCTTCCTACTTAATAGGATGGTATATTTTCGCAATTATAAAGTTACATGTGACATCTCGAAACGGGTGTTACATTTGTGGTATCAAAACCAGGATTTTTCGAAAAATCTTTAGGGTTTATGGAAAGTGAGCTCGGCTCGGTTTTGTTGTGTGTCCCGTGGTTTGCATATGTGGTTGTGTGGCTTACAAAGTCTCTTTGTAAAAGTCTCTGAGTAAGTGGTGATGGTTGAAAATCTTTGACACATTTTTATCATGTGCCTTGGAAAGTTTTAAAATGCATATATTGTATTGTTTTGTATTGAATTAACTTGATGTATGTGGTCAGATGGCATGCCATGGACCTTGTACGTCGAACCTAATCCAACCTGCTAATTAGGTCGCGTAGGCCATCCAACGAATGGTAAATGAAATTTAGTAGCAAACTGCCAGTAATGCATCTGGGAATCAGGTCAACATGAATAACTTCATGAGACACAATATTGATAAGTTCAATAGAAAGGCTACACTAGATGAAATAATTGCTTGGATTCAGGAAAATGAGAAGATCTTCAAGCTTTTACCTCTCAATGGTTTCCTCAATCTTCTATTTTACTGTATAAACCCACTTTCACCCAACATGTTTTTTTGCCAAGTGATAGAGTGACTAGCTTCCAAGTATTATTCTTTTCCAGTGCTTTCATTTTCTAATCCATGGTTTGTTTCAATTTTTTTTCTTAATTAATGCCTCAGATACAAAAGAAGGTATAGTTATTGCGTTTAGGCTTATGAGAAAGGCTTTATGTGTAGGAGATAATTTTTCAAAGGATAGATGATTTCCTAAAGGATAAAAATGTTTAGTAACGACTCTAGTTTATTTTCTAAGGATAATTGAAAAATATAAATTCTCATAACAACATCACAAGGAGATTCATCATGGTTAGTAGAATTAGGATTTACAGGTTTAGATATATCCACCTCTTGTAATGGTTACATGTTGAATTCTTGAACCTAAGCATATCCTGGAATAGCCTTTTCAATATGGATGGAATGTGTTGACCTTATTCAATTTTAGGAAGATTTTGATTTACCACTCATTCTCTCAGTAGGTTCAGTTTTAGTAATATTATTTTATTTCTTTTGAATAGCAGATTTAGAAATATAAACTCAACCATAGGCACTAACATAAAATGGCTTATAATGTCACCCATTCAAGGTCAGCACACTAGAAGCTCATAGGTGAGTTTTCATTCATTTCACTCACGTTCTTGTTTCGCTTTCATTTATGGATATATTTTTTTCATTTTACTGATTGGTTTTGGCTTTCATTTCATTATGCATTGTGCTTTGAAGGATTAAATCCAACCTCCAGCGACGGTGACGACGCCCCACATTCTAATGGTAGCGACAAGGCCCTAAGGCCACATTCCATCGACGACGAGGTCATATTCTAGAAATGACAACTAGGGCTGTAAGGCCACCCTCCATCCGACTTCGTTCTCAACTTTGGTTTCACTACCAAGTTAGTTTTGATATCCGCCATTGCACTTTGTCTCTTATTGATTGCATGTTTTGCCAATTGTTATGTTTTTTTCTTTCCCATTTTTGTTTTGTCTTAGAAATTTCTTTTAGTAGGGCTTTTTGGAATTTTTATTTGTTTAAACTTTTAGAATATTTTTAGTATCAAATTTAGATTTATTATTAGTTCCTTAACTAATTTTATATTTATTGGATTTTTGAATGTTATCGGTGCATTATCATTTTATACTAAGATTTATTATAATTTTTGTTAAACACTGAGCGAACCTTATTTTCAGTTTGAGATTTCGTACAAATGACTTAACTTTAATTGTTTGTATTAAATCTTGAATTTTTTGATAAGATAGTTTGGAAAATTTATTTTTCATAATTTGATATCATGTGTACATTGGAGTTATGCATAAATTTGATAATATTTCGGTTGAGACCATTTTGTGTTGTTCTTGTTTGAGATTTAGTACAAATGATTAAAATTTAATCATTTGTATTAAATCTTGAATTGTCTAATTGAACAGTTTGGAAAAATTACTTTTCATAATTCGCTATAACGTATACATCGAAGTTTATGCATAAATTTAATAAAATTTCGGTTAAGACCATTTCATGTTGTTCTTCAAATACATCCTTGATTGTGGTCATGAATAATCACCTTCATTTTATGTACTTTAGAGACCAATGCGAAATGTTTTCAAAAATTTATTAAATTTATGATGTCAGACTTCTTCGTATACGTGTTAACAAATTATGAAAAATATTTTTTCCGAATGAATAGTTGTGAGAGTTAAAAATTTGAGATTGATGGAGTTTGTTAAGAACGTTGTATGGATTAAAGATGGATGAATGAACATCACATCAGTGAAAAGTAGGGAAAAGGGATTTCTATGTTCTTGCAATATGCTCAAAAACACACAATCTTTGTGAACAAGACATGTTTTTATACTTGTACTCGTTGTCTTGATCCAATACGTCAGAACATAGACAGAATGTGTGATCATCTATTCAAATTCACTATAATGAGTTATATAGTTGGGACGGATGACCTCAGTTTCTCTTTGGTGGATCTTAATAAGATGAATTATACAAATGAACCATTTATTATGGCTAGTGAAGCAAGACAAATCTTCTATGTCACTAATCCAGCCAATATTATCAGTCATATTGGAAGGACAAAACATGCACGAAAATCATGATGAAGACTCTCTAGATATACTTGAGACAATGTTTTTCTCATCAAGAACCATTCAAGTGGATGTCAGTGAAATAACCTATGACATCCATATTGGAAGTGATCACAATGAAGGCATATGGGAGATAGCAATACCCTAATAGGTCTTTATTTATTATTGTCACATTTACAATTATTCTTCTTTCCTTGTTCTAATAATATAGAGCTAATTGGTTGTATTTTTTTATCTTGATTTACTAACAATGTGTTTTTAGGTATGACGAGCTTTGGATCAAGAAAAACTAGACTTAACATATTTATGACTCGGTTGCCGGATGTCACAACTGAATTGATCCTCGATCAGGTACACTTAGTAGCCCAAATGTAGAAAATTTTCATAGCTATTTAGTAGTGTTTGCCAAAAAGGCATGTCTCTATTGTGATTGCATCATGGGATGACGCCATAAGGATAAAGAAGAACCTCCTATGATAGGATATTCTAGTATGTTCCATATGTTTACTTAAAATTGGATATAATGTTTAATATGTTTACTTAATTCATTAACATCTTTTATGTTTATTTTCAACAACAAAATTTTGACATTTCGAACAATAATAAATTAAGAAGGTGTTATTTCACACAACCATTAGATGGAGGAACTTCAAGTCATGACTCACGTCTTTATATTTTTGGAGACAGGCGACATAAGAGTCCTTGTAATAAGTACCACATAATTGAGGAGGAGTGGATATAATTTCATGCATCTAAAGAGCTTGAGGATTGGTAGGTTTGTTACTTAAATGCTTTGTATAATCACACAAGCCATACATTTGTGATTTACAATTGTTAATTTTTGTTATGTGTTAGAGTGAGAAAAGAATAGCAGCCCAACAAAGACAAAAGCATAATGATGCATCACTTGTACTCTTGCAAGGTGGCTATACATTGTTGGAGAAACGTTTGAGTAAGTCTCATGTAGAGGCTTTAGAACTTGATTCTCCTGACCTAGTACCTATACCTCCTAGGTACAAGATGTGGAAGGTTGCTCAAACTAAGTCTGATTAGCACATCACATCACAATCAACTTAGGTGATATTTGAAAAAATAGTAAGTACAAACCCTAAACCCAAAACCATAGTTCATATGATGTGCTTTATGATTAAACTTGATTATGTGGTGCAAGATGACTTAGTTGAGTAAGAGACTCAAGGTTCGTTTGTTTCCCATGGTCGAAACGATATACACACAATAACCATTGGAAAGCATTGATAATGCCTTACTTTGGTCGACCACAGGTACTACATTGTTATTCTTAGTATTTTTATGTTATTGTTTACAAAGAAATGATCCACACCTTTGAAAATCTTAATATTAGTTCTTCCGTCCTGAAAAGCAAGTGATGTGCCAACCTATTATCCATGAAGATGATGACACGGCAGAAACAGAGGATGATCCTCTACGAAAGCTCATGACAAACTTAATCAAGTTGAAAAGAGGACCAATAGAGCTATAGTGAGAGTTAAGTATATTTGGCCTCTAGTGTTATGTCCCATTGTACATTTTGTTAAATGATGCAATAGAGTTGATTTCAGGAGACAAGATGATAAATATTTTAATCATACAATTATAGTGCTTGTAAGTTTTTTTATTGTCTTCCTTATTTAAATATTGAAATTGCTACTTTTTAATTTATATTTAATTGTCTTATTATAGGTACATGGACACAATCACTATTGACCAACGTCAGGCTTCCATGTATGGATTTATCGAACCTCAAACCATCCAAATTCTTAGAAACATAGTTGAGCAAATGCAAACATATTTGCAAACATAGATGTTTGAGTTACAAAGAGAGATATACCTTACATCCTACATTGATGGGTAAGTATTACTGTAATTTTATGAACTAATGGTAATTAGTCATTTAACTATTTCTGATTCATGATAAGTCTCATTGACAACTAATGGTCATCAAATCAAGAGAATGCATAATTGTCTGATTTTGTTCTTTGCATAGGAAGATGAAAAATGATTTGAAAATCATGCTACAAATGTAAGTCTTACTTTTCTAATATAATCTACTTAGTATATATTGCTACTAACATATGTTTCCAATTTAATTAGATTTTTGGGTAAGCCTAGATCAACCCAAATTCAAGTAATCTATCCAAAGGTTGGAACTCTTTTCATCTTTAAGTTATTCATTTTGGCATGTCAATTTATGAGCTTAATCTATGATTATTTTTTTTGTCATATTTAGTGTAACAAGTAGAAATATTCATGGAAATATGGATATTACGTCATGTCTTGGATGAAAACCAATATTTGAGCAGAAATTAGAGGTGATTGGGCAGAGGAAATAATATATATCTTTCACATTTAGAAATCATATCAAACTTTAAACATTAATATCCATACATAATGAAGTTGTGTTATTTTTTCAGAGATTCAAGAATCCATCACCTATAACTAATGACACAATGAAGAAAATAAGACAAAAATGGATAGTGTATCTACTGGAACAATGGAGTTAGAAAGATTCATGGGAGTTGAAAATTGACGTTGGAATTTTTAATTGTAAAATAGTAGAGGGTAATTTGTTAATTAAATAAGTGGTAGTGAGAGTGGATTCCCTCAAAATCTTTTTGGAACATTTTTTTGAAAGGGGAATGCTCTTATTTGTTCTAAAGATGTCAATTTTTCCATTCAGGAACTTCATTTGTTAAGGTGTATAAACACATGAGGATTCACGAATTATCCATTCATTTTGAAAAAATTGGTCTAATGTATGATTAAAATAATCTTTATCAGACCTAAATTTCTTGATAACCATCCCAAATTGATTTTTAATCAGTGCCACAAATTTCCTAACAACATAACTAACCTCAAATTTGTTTTTAAGGAGAAAAAGTCATGTTACCTTTGTACAATAATTAATAAAGTAATAAATCATTTAACTCCTGAAATATTTGAAACATTAAGGGACCCCACACATTAGTATGAACTAGATAAAAAAGGATTAGAGCTTATTTTATTGTAAGCAAGAAGACACAGAACACGTTTGTGTTTTGTCAATTCACAAACCTCACAATGAGAATTATGCATATTCAAATTCAAATCCTTAAACAAAGAAGGAAACAAAAGTTTTATAACACGAAATGATGGATGTGTAAGACGACAATGATAGAACTGAATGTTTTCTTAATTGTGCATTGAGGATTCAATCATCAAAGGGTGACTCATAATATACCAAAATATATCAATGAACACATACCTATTGGGTTTTTCATGTTACTAAGGGAGGATCTTACTCTTTCTAACTCCTCATGATTGTGGAACAACAACATGAGCATATTAAGGCCATTTGAGATATTTTTTTTCCATTGAATCGACAGGCTGAATGCACATTCTATAGCTTTCCTCTAGCTTGGGCTTGTTTCCATTTTCAATTCCAGTCATTGCAAAATAATTGATAAACACCTAGATCAGGATAAACATACAACAATGAAGACTGCAATTGTGTACGATAATGGAGGTTGAAACACATAACATAGATCAGAGGTTTAGTGAGCAGAGATTAATGTTACAATTAGGTTTAGATAACAATTAAGTCTGTTCACTTTTATACACTTAGAGTCCTAAAGATTAAGAACTCTGATACCATGTTAATAATGAAAAATAATACAATTATTCTCACTTATTTTTTCTCATTATACATATTGAATATATATATATATATATATATATATATATATATATATATATATATATATATATATATATATAAATCTCTTCAAACAATTTTAGAATCCTTCTAAACAATTTTAGAAATTAAAATAAAATATACAAAATTAAAACTTAATAAATATATAATTAAAAATAACATAAATTTTTCTTTTTTAAAATGTCCTATAGTAAGAATGCAAATGCATAGAAAATAAAGAATAGAGATAATTAAAACTAGATAAACTTTTATCCTAAATGCAAATCAGATTACAATAAAAGTCCACTGGGCATATTGTATACATGTACAACATTGTTCGATTTGATTTACAGGAAAGAAACTTAGAAAAGAAAAAAGAAATTTAAATTCTAAATACATAAATAAAATTTAAAATTATTATACGTATTATCTTCTTAAAATATTCATGCACTAATGGAAGAGACGAAATCAGAAAAAAAAATTGGCAAACATGTTAAAAACTTTTCATGATAAATAAACTTAAGAATGGCTAACTTATATTATTAATAACTGTTTCAAATTAATCTGATAAAAATGATCTTATATTCTAAATTTAAAACAGACATTTACTTGATATAACAAATTAAAATTTATGTCTCAGAAGTACACATGCACGTGACTTCTAGACTCAATTTTTATGTGTAAATGCAAACTAATTTTTATATCTAAGAGGGGGAAGTTGATTATGTCCTAAATGTAACTTTTTGTAATTAGTTTTCCATACATGAAATTTGCATGAATTTATTTTTCTATATACAAATTTTATGTGGTGTGTATTTTAGTTAGATACTTTTAATTTAAAAAATATATAATAAATTTCCCAAAAGTCTTGCTAACCGGTGTCAGAAGTTTGAACCTTAACCGATAAAACAGCCACAAACTTTTTTTTTTTCAGACAAAATCAGTTTACTTGAACTAAAATTGCTATTTTTTTTCAGCGTATGTGACTTTTTCCATAGAATCAAAGTGAATAACACAAGTTTTTCTTTTTGTTTATGGAAGATAAAGAGTCAAATTCTACAAAGTAAAATGGGTACGATAGATTAATCTTAACAAATTTTAACACACATATTTTTTATATCTTAATTATTACGTTTTAATTGTCACTTATTTTAAGATAAAATAAGTGGAAAGTGAAGTAATTTCAAAATAAATATTTGAATCTCAATTACTTTAGTTACTTCTTTTCATTTTGGTCTTTTGGACTTTCTGTCCAAAATGTGTGTACCGTGCCAATTATCACGGATGGGCTTTCAAGTCCAAATGGGGGAGGAGATTTCTTCCAAAGTTTTTTTTTTTTTTTTTTTTTTTGCAAATACTCTCGAAATTATAATTTAGAAGTTAGAAATGAATTTTGTATGTATAATCCAAAAGTCAAAATTGACTTTTAGATTTTAATCCAAAAGTCTTCTTTTAAGAAAAAAAAAATTCTTCTAGATTGCATAATTCAAAAGTTATAAAATAACTTTCAAATTGTAACTTTCAGAAAGGGAAGAATGAGAAAAAGAAATTATAGGAGTACAAGAAGAAAGCTATGGAAGTGAAGAAAAAAAAAATTACCAAGGAGGGAAGCAAGAAATGGGTTTTTCAGTCCAACAAATGTTATGAGTATTAAATGAATCTAAAGTGTACATGGGTTAAATTTACAATTTTCAATTTAAAAATATGTTTTGGATTGTATAATGTAAAAAATTATTTAAATTACAGAATTTAAAATATATTGTTAAGTTTAGAGATATATTTTCTATGTACATCTATATTATACCGAGGAAAATATATTTTTAAATTCAAAAATACATTTTGGATTATACAATACAAAATATTTTTTAAAATTTTATATTATACAATTCAAAAACCATTTTGAGATCACACAATCTGTGATATTTTAAAACTATAATAGAGTTTAGATTTTTCTTAACCTGATTAGTGAAAAAGAAGAAGAAAAAATAGGATGTAGAATGAAAGAGAGAGTTTAACCCTCAACAAAAGATAATTAAATGAATTAAAAAAAAAAGGAATAAAAAGGGAGAGAAAGAATCTAGAAAAGTAAGGTTTAGAATATGGTGAAACAGAGAAGAGAGTCTAAAAGTCAAAAAATTGAAATTTCTAAAGGCTATTTGGCAAAACCATCTTCCTCTTTATTGAATTCACTTCCACTCTGTTCCCAAAAGCAGAGTGTGTTGTTGGGGATCAACATGCACCACGCATGGCTTTATTAAAAATCATTTTCTTTTTCAATTTGTAGTTACATAAACAACAACCATTGTATTCGCAATATAAATAGTTTCTCATGTTACAAGTATTTCTAATTTTCTATGTACTTCACCTTCTAATTTTCTTTTATGTGAAATTATGAAAATCTTTGAGGTATCAAGGAAAATTTTAAGAGAATATATGAACCCTATAAAATAGTTCCTTTTTTTATTTTTCAAAAATTAGTAAATATTCTCTTCCGAAACAAAATCTCACTCACACTAACCTAATCATCATTGATTTGATTATATTTTACCGGGTGAAAATTGAATACACGATTTTTTTTATATTAAATGTGAGTCTAAAGTGTGTATTCATTACATTATTATGTTTAATTCTGACTTAAGTATGTTTTTAACTTTTATAAAAGTTGTTAAAATAAGAAGTTAAAAGCTAAAAAACTGAAAAAACTATTTAAGAAATCACTTTAAAGACCCAAAATAAAGGTAGAAAGAAACTACAGATAAATATTTTTTCAGAACCAAATACACAATTTTTAAATTTTTTGAAGACTAAAAGTCAAGAAAAAACTTAATGAGAATTAATTATACACCTCATCATTCGCTAAAAGACTAAAAATATCATTTTTTGATTAATAACTAATTTTATGAAATTGTTAACTTGAAGATGATACATTTTGAAGAAGATGCTTATAGTCCAGACAAAAACTGTTTTTATATTGAAGATTTCAAACATCCAAATGACCCTTTCCCTAGTTCAAAGTCAATTATATTATGAGAATATTGATTGACAAATTGAAGAAATAATTTAATAACTGTACAATATTTTTAATCTATTTCTGTTACTATTCACTCCTTCCACACACATTTAAATTTCTTTTACATATAAAAAATAATATTTAAATAATTAAATTTTGACAATTTTTTCTTATCATCTGAAATATTATTTTTTAAATAACTTTCCTATTTTTTTATTTTTTTATATTCTAAAATTACTTAAAAAATATTATATCACATAGTAATATATATATATATATATATATATATATATATATATATATATGAAAGGAAACAATTGAATTTTATGAAAAGACAAATCATGAAAAGATTCTTTATAATTAATCATGTATGTTGAGAAGATTACTAGGGAAGAGTGAAATTCAAAGGTGATGAACATGACATGTGTGTGGAAATAAACATTATCTAATAAAGTGATTGGAACCCTAATTCATGATTTATTTATATGAACATTCATTAGTTAAAGTTTTGTAGAAAAAGAAAAAGGAAGATTCCATAAAGATGAGCATTGGTAACCCTAAACCCTATCATTTATCCTTGAAGCCTATGACAATCCATTAGGGCCTGAAGATACATAGTAAACTTTGCAATGCAATTGAAGTTGAATTTTTGAAAAGTTTGGACCCTCCACCTCACATTGACCCCTTTGGTTCCCCATGCACCATTTCTTTTCATCATTCTTTCAAAAGGCTACCCAATTACTCCATCATCTAACTCCTCCATAGCCTCCACCTGTAAACCATATTCATGAAAATGCTACCCAACAAATTTTTTTCTAAAAATCTCTTTCTTTTTGTTGATATTCAAAATAAAAACAAATTCTGAAACCCCACATGATCTTGCTGTTTTTTTGTTTTTCCTATTTAAAGTAAATTGATGTAGGATAGGGGGCATTTAGAAAATCATTAGTAAGGTTTCTAGTTCAACTTATATCAAAATAAAGTGTGGTGTGGTGTGATAATTTTAAATTTTCATTGAAATCTTGCTAATGAAAATTTTATTAAATTTTAAGATGGTGTTTGGTGTGGAAGAGGTAAAGGAAGAGAAAGAAATAAAGGGGAAAATGGTGATTTAGAGAAGGGGAAGAGAAGAGACTTGAAATAAAATAATTAGACCCATTATTTGAATTTTGTATCACTAGTGAAAGTGAACAATATGAAACTTTGAAATTTACACTATTTTGAAGAAGAAGAAAAAAACCCTGAGAAATGACTTGAAAAAATTGGTTTCTTAAAAAAATATGTGACAGGTAAGCGTGGAACTTTCTTTTTTATGTTTATTGGTGGTTAAAATCTACTGAAAAGGTTACTGTTTTTTTTTTCTTTTGGTGATTATGAAGAGCAAGAAAAAATGTATTTTTAAGAAAAATTAATTACTTATAAATAATTCATTTATTTCTTTATACTAGTTGTCTTTAATTTCATTTTGACTAAATAAATTCTACCATATTTCTTTAGTACATATAATTTGAGTAACTTTTTTAATCAATAAAGTAGGATTTTACCGAGGAAACACTAAGATAGATATTCATAACAATAGGTGAAGTTTAAGAAGTAAATCTGGTTTAGGTGAAGGTGAAAAACTATAGCAATTTGTCAACGACCCAACAAGAACAAAGGTTAAGAAATTGTGCAAGTGTGAACTAATTTCAAAAGATCACTCACTATCTCTCTTGAATTTTATTTTATTTTTAGCTTAAAAAGATGTGCGTGCTATTTTGCATGGTAAATTTTGATGTTTGTCTCTATTCTGTCTTCAAACACTATGAAAATATATTAGATTAACATGATTTCAATGACTTTCCAATGTTTGATCATTTGATTTGATTGAACACACATTTGGTTACGCATATCAAGGTCCTAATTATTGAATTAACAAGCTAAGATTGATAGAACATGTAAAAACATTGTACGGAACAATTTTCTTTTGCCTCTCTTTTCTAGAGGGTTCTCAATTAATCCACCATTAGCGGAACACACCTTAACACTAATTATGTCACATCATCCACATTATTACACATAGTTTAAAGAAAAATAAGAGATGATTAGATATCCATTTTCTAACTTTTTCAGTTCCCATTCCCCTAATCAACCACATTCCATTGCATTGAACACCTTAATGTGGCAAAGAAATAATTGTAAGCATCCAAATTATTTCTGCCTAAGCTAAGATACTTTAGATTCCCCCGTGCAACTTTTAAAACAAAAAAATCAAACCCCCTAAAAAATAATCTTATTATAAAACTAACAATGATTTCAAATCTCCTTTCAACATTTTTCTACACATTTTTGCTAACTTTAAAATTAAAAAAAAAATATTAAGAACACTTTATTGAATGAATGTTTTTACTTATTGAGAGCCAGAAAATATCAGAAAAAGATATATAGATACTGTAAAATGAAAACAATCTATGAAAAAAGAAACATCCTTTGACACATACCCAACATGGATCATGTTACACAAAAACATCATGAATCGTGCAGAACTTGACAGAGATAAATTATCCCCATTTTCGTGTTTTTCTTTCCATTCCCAATAAAAATCAAGCATGCAAGCAAAAGGGTTGCTTTGAAGGTTAAGTTTTTTACTATGATTGTTCCATCTCAAAGGTATATGTATAGAAGGTTGTTATTATAGCATATATATATATAAAACTCTTGATCATAGGTACATGTAAGTAAATGGTTCATATAAGTATATATTACTCTGTAAGTTATACGGTCAGGAATTAGATTACATTAAAATGAAGAATCATAAAGTAAGAATTGTCAGTGGTTGGATGATAGAACTAATGGAAGATATTGAAATGAATATGCTATGCAGGTACACTTAATTAATGATATCAATCATTAACTTTATTCTGAATATTGTCTACTTTATTCTGTAAATGATTGTTTATTTCAGAAGAATGAGATCTAAATTTGGTAGAATGAAAAAGCACAGGCTAAGATGATGGATTTGGTAGAGGGGGACAGATGAAATGATTGTGGGAGAATTGGCAACTAAACTCTTGATTACATGTTAAACCTAAAATCACGGTAAGAATATGGTGAAGGCAGTAATGGAGGGCATAAAATTTTGTTTTGTTTTTGCAGTCTAGAACAAAGGTCCAAAAGGAAAAGACATGAGATAAAAATAGATAAGACAAGCCAACATTCCAATCTGTACACACAGAGAAAAAAGTATTGAAAGAAGTTGAAATGAAACCCAGCGGGAAACAGGCAAAATCTAATAGATTTTTCCTTTTGATAGCTTCTAACATGCTAGTTCAACATGAACCAACCAATTAAGAAGGAAGAGAATGTTATACAGCATCACAGAGGACCATTGGAAATTGGTGCTCCTCTCTTGATGCTATCCATGTTGGTAGTTTCATAGACAGGTAGACCACTTGAATAGTATCCCAAGTCATAGTTTTGCAGTTCAAACAGATCAGAGCTTGAATCACTTTCTGCACCATCATCAACCTCATTGAACTTCCTGATTTCAGAGATTTCCTTCTCCACTAACATCCTATCTTTCTCAACTGACTCATGACTACCCTTGTTCCTTTGTTTCTCTGATGATGATGATGATGATAAACCATTCATGTGTTTGTGTTTGTGATTGTGGCTGTTATCATCAATCAAAGTTGTTGTTGTTGTTGTTGTTGGTTCCCTTTTTTTCTTCTCATCCCACAACAACTCATTTTGCAAAGTGGTTGTCGTTGATCTTGCATGTCCATTATTATACTTTGCTGACAAGAACTGTGCATGCTTGTGGTCTGAGAAGGTTCTGAATTCCTTGCAGCTCTTGGTTGGTGTCTGTACATAAGGAGGAGTTCTAAACCCTGAACTTAAGGAAGAGTATAAGGACTTAGAATCTGCAGTGCTGGCGCTTCTGAAATGGCTAATGCTGCTCCTCCTCCTTCTCCTCCCTCCAGGGCTCTCATCCTCATCTTTCATGGACTGAGAGCTGGATTTTGATTTCTTCTTCTTTGATGCTGATTGGCTGAAGAGAGAGTTCAAGAAGCTTGCAAGCCTTCCACCAGGAGAGCTAGGCTGCTTGTGTTTCTTCTCCTTCATGATTTGCTTCTCCATGCCATGGAATTGCTGGGGGAGCAAGCTTCTCATTGGCATGTCTAAGCTGATTCTGGCTCTGTGTGCATGGTGCCTTTCCTCTCTCATCATCTTCTGAGTGAAGGTGGAGGCAGTGTAGCCGACAACTTCACTGTACCCTGAGAAGTACCTTGCTGCTTCAAACACATCAAGCTCACCAGAATCGTTTCTGCGGTGGAAGGACTTGTTGTGATTAATTTCTGGGTCCATGAGGCCTGCTATGGACATGGTGCAAGTGTGTGGAGAGTAATATGTAACAAGAAGAGGGGCTATATGAAGGATGCAAAGAGATTTGGAATGATTGAGAGTAGTGGGAGGGTGAGTTTAGGATAATGAATAAGTGTAGGCATAATTTTATATGATGAGGGAGTTTTGGAGGTTTTTGTGTGAGGTCCACAAGATGTGCATATGTGCATTAGCAATAAAGATGAGATTGGGATATAAGTGGGGAACAGTGCTTTTTATCCTCTCTCATGCTGTTAAAACCAGAGGTTTCTGTTAGGGATTGTGGGGAGCAAAGAGCTGTGTTTCCTTGGATTCTATATGCTTCTATGGATTTGAGTGGTTGTTGGCTATGCATATATATATATATATATATATATATATATATATATATCCAATGGACATCAAAATGTGCATGATTCAAAAATCTAACCTTCTTTGCTCATATACATCATCATTATACATAGAGATGGACAACAATTATTACACAGATCCCACCATCATTTTGAGGGCTTCAAAGTCACTCCACATTCCATAACAAATTAAAAGTAATTGCTTGGCCAGTAATTTCTTTTGACTAGGATAGATTTACTATGGCCCATTAATATCACACTGCCTCCTCTTTAACCTGTTTCCATAAGTCTATATAGTATTAGTTGGGTGAGTAATGTTCCAATTCCCAACCACTGGTAGGTTCATATAGAGAAAAAACCTACCTGGTAGCAGCATTATGTAAAAATAGTATTCAGATCAGACCATAAAAACCATCTTCTCATGTAAACTCTCACCAAATTTTCATATCAGATATAATAATACATAACATAATACCATATCATATGGAAGGTGATAGATATATGAAGAAGTCCCACCAAAGGGTAAAGAAGACCTTTTCCACTGCAAAGAACTTACACATGCATACTTAGTATTATCAACTTTAGTTTTCTTTGATGTTAGTCAATAAATGATTTGGCCCATCAAAGCCAATGCCCATTTCTGAGTGTCGGAGTATAGTGGTGAGCATAGTCTTTGTGTGTGGGCACGATCAAATGAGTACGTGTAGCACATGAACCAAAAGAGACACACCAACGGATATGCATTAAAGCCATATATGGACTACCAAATATTGTTGTTGTACGTATAAACTTTCACTTAGTCAAGGCCAATCGAGCGAGATGACCGTGACAGTTCCACTAAGATCATCTAGTCTAGTCAATTTTTTTCTTCTTAGTTATCAATGTGGCAACTTACAAGGGACCCCTTAATTGTGTAGCCACCACCACAATTGTGGCAACCTACAAAACTTATTTTCTTTTAGTTTTCCATTTGACAGTATCAGCATCAAGATAAGGAAAACTGTGCAACTTGTTACGCCAGGCCTTGAATGCTGACCACTAGTTTTGAAGTAGAAGAAACACATTTTTGTTACACACACTTTCTGTTAAATGAAATCATGCCAAGGCTTGTCAGAAACCAGTGGTTATGGTTCTTGCAAGCACTAGATTTTGATAGACCAGGATAAGGAACTATCCCCATCCTTGGTTACTTTGCTTTAGATTTGATCATTAGGGCCACCCCGGAGAACAAGACTGATAGAAAGGACACAGAGTTAAAGCACAGAAAGCTATAAAACTTAACATCTACCCAAATTTGTGTGCATTGGATGCCCCTGGTTGCGGACATTTTGGAATGTGTTGGGTTATTTTCTTTGCCTTAAGCATCAAAAACATATGAGGCCAAGGTTATTATAGTTCGCAGATTTTGTTGCTCTATTATTGGAGAAGCTGAAAGCAAGGCCACAAACACATTGGGAAAATCATTCATGTTCAATTAACTAACTTGATTTATATGATACTGTGCATCATATCTGAGATTTTATGAGTGGCCTACGTCAAATAAAAAACGTGAACATAATTGGAGAATGACCACATATATATTGATGAAATCCAACAACATCAGTGGCAGCAGTGTAAGGTGTGTGTGGTGATGTTGCCACACTCTATTTAGTATCATCTTCATCCTGATCTTGAACAGAAAAATATTTCTACAATCTTGGAAGATACACATGTTTGGTTGCTTTCTTTTAATATGAACCATGCATTCTTAAAGTGATGTTTAATGGACATGGTTGCCCCAAGAGTCTCATCTTTTATTGCTATGTGCCATGTTTGATTTCTTCTGACCTTTTCACCAAAGCACATTGGATGATAAATCATCATTGAAGAGGAGTAGTTCTTGATGGGTCTGAGATTATTGTAGACCCAGTGAAAGTCCCGGTTCAGATGTTATCAAGGCTTTTTCAAGACTTCCAACAGTGATCCAACAACACATTATATGAATTCCACTAGTTTTAGGCCCATCAAAGGCTTCAAGTGCCACACAAGGGTCCATTTCATGACCCTACAAATAAGAACTTGGTGTTGAATTTAGGGACAGGGTGGGGCTGCAAAAACCTGAATTCCCCTTCAACCTTTGGCCTAAAGGGTAATTCCATCCTCATTGGTGGCATGTACTCTCCAATGGGATGCCCCCAATATGAACACCTCTTCAATAATAAGGGACTAATGAAGAGATAAAGTAAGGAAGTGAGTGAGGTTTTCATATTTGGGTACAAGAGAATGTGCAAGGAACCTGAAACATAACCATGTACGATAAATCTAAACCGTAGAGAGAATTGTATAATTAAAGGGGTGTCACAGTTGGATTTTGCTCTTAGACATAGTTTTTTTCTTTTCCAACTTTTAAGATGTGCAATACACGTGGCCACATTAAGATTCATACATAGTGCCTTTTCACACTTGGTCTATAGCGCTTTAGCTTTAGACTCATTATGCTCATAAAATATCTATTTTCTATCTCCAAAAAGTTATGAAAAATATTTATAAGCTTGGCATGCCCTAATCCACATCTATGCTCTCATCTATTTGCAGGTCATACGCCTTATGTTGGCAGGAAAATCTCAACTAAAAGCACTTCTCTTTACTCTTTGAAAAATATCATTTTTGTGTGTCATAAATCAGTTCAGCATAAAGAAGTTGCTTGGCTTGTGGAAGGGGTCAAAATTATGTCATCAAAGCACATAAATCACAGTAGCTTGAGATAGATATACTAAAAGCCTAATTTAACTGTGCGGGCTCTCTACGATCATATTTGTGTTTTCATTTAAACATACATGATTATTTAGTTTTATGGTAAATTCCTTTTATTTCTAGTAATTGTGCAATTTTTAACATACTTCAACATCAAGAACATCACACACGTTCGCTTCACATCAAATATAAAAATCGAGAAAAACTTGATAATAAGTGACACGATATGTCTAAATTTCGATTAAGATATATTTTTGAAGACTTTAATACCATATTAAGATAGTAAAATTTAAATCTAATTCAATCTTGTTAAAATAACTCAATAAGATAAGATTATTCCAATTATATATTGTGAATTGACTTTATTTATAATAGATATATTTAAAGTCACCTTTAAATATGATTCAACCTGATTCAATTCTTTTAAGAAACATTAAATTGTATTCATTATTTATGATTTTTCTGTACAAATAAAAATTGAGAGTTTGAATACACAAATAACGAAATTCTAGGCGATTAAATCAGATTCGAGTATTAAAAGTGAAATTCTAAAAATTAAATCAGATTAATTCAAACAACAAAACAATATGAAAATCAGTTTTCCATATATTTCATTCAAGTTTGACTATTAATCAATTAAATTAATTTATACAAAATTAAATCTTAATATCATTCAACCCAATTTGGATTAAGTTATCAAATCAAGATTTAATTTTTAATCTGAATTCTAATTTCAAAGACACAAATTGGTATGACAACAGCGCAAAGAAAAAAATGAAAAAAGAGAAGAACAAACTCAAATCGATGAATGATAGTGCAGAAATCTCATTTCATGTTATTGATTTTGGTTTCTTTGAATTGATCTCTCAAATTTAGTTTTATATTAGAAAATAACTAAAGCGCACAAAAAGAATCATAGAACAATATGAAAAGGCAAAAATAGATAGAAAAGGAGAAATTATATAACCCTTGAAATTATGCAATTGTTAATTGTATATTGTTTTGAGCATAAAGCTTTGAACCGAAATCTTACTTTTTCAAACTCGAAAAAAAATTATGGATCTCATTTGAGCCTAATCAGGTCTAGAAGCCTAATTAAAAATGTGTAAGAAAAAACAAGTAAAAATAATAAAAATTATGCAGGGTTCTCTTTTCAAAGATTCAGGAAATCTCCCTCAACTTCTAGAAATAATAAAAGTAACAAAGGATTCCAAATCTAAATATATATCCATTTTAAAGTCCTAAAGATATGGAATTCAATCGGTTGGTGATGTGCAAAACATTAAATTGAGTGTATTAAAACTAAACTCTTTTGAATAATGATAGAAGAAACATAAAAACTAACTTTTCCAAAGTAGTGAGATTCACTTTTAAAAATAAAATGTACTCACAATTGTTGATTAAGAAAATTAGTGGTTGATAATCATGCTAAGATCAAAGACATACATCCACCATTAGTTTTCTAATAAATTATGATGAGTGCATTTTATTGAATAAAGTGTGTTCTCTTCACTTAATCAGAATCGTTTTCTAAACAACACTTTTAGTGGTGAGAAAGATGTTCTTGTCAAAAATCTTATGGGTAATGTTTTTATTCTTAACAAAACTTCACCTTACACTTCTTGGTGAGAAGCTCACTTTAAAGAGTAAAGTAACAAATCTTAATGATATAATGATGAAACAATAAACAATTAGTAGTACGTGTATTTACATAATAATAATAATAATAGATTAATTACATACTATTGACTAATTTTTTAATCAACCACTAACATTAATTACTCTAACTTTTAAAGCAAGTTATGATCACTTTAGAAAAGTTAAATCCTCACTTTATAGATGAAATGAACCTTTATAAAGGTGAAAATATTTAATGCAACTGTGTGTCACGTGATGTGGAGATGTCCAAAGACAATAGTTAGATGAGAGATTAGGTGACACCAACATATCAAAGATTTTTATCTTTGTCTAATCATCCGAATATCATAGGAGAAAATAAGTGAGTTTCATGTTCCATGAAAATATTACTCATTGTGAGTAGTTTGGGAAATAATGTGAACTTCAAAAACTATAAATAATGTTGCGGATTTTGGTGTATACGAGGGTAGGCAAACTCACCTCCTTAATTTTGTTCTCCTAATTCTTTACTTTTATTTTAAAACAATTGGATTGAGATCAAATAATTTTTAATTGCTCCATAGCTAAGCCAAGAAAGATAGTTGGACTTGCCAAGGTAACTTTTTTTTTTTTTTATTTAATGGTTGATAGTTACTTGTTCCAAATCTATTAACCAAATGGCTTCAATAAAGAGAAGGAGAAAATTGGATTCTTTTAAATCTGTTGTCGGTACTCGATCTTTAATATTCAATAATATTCGCATTATTTTATAATATACAAAAAGAAACCAAAATTAGTTAGTCATTACAGTGACCAATTTAGATATCAATTTATAAAATTTAAATTATTGGTTACTAAAATAGTCATTATTATAAATAAAAAATTATAATTAGTTACTAAATTTGTCACTAATCACTTAGAGACTAATTTAGAAACTAACTCCTTTTGGTAGTCATAACTTAGGTAGCTAATTTTTAGTGACCAATTTCGTTTGGTAGCTAAAACTAAGATAGCTAATTTTAAAGACCAATTTAGTAATCAATTATAATTTTTTATTCATCATAGTAACTATTTTAATAATCAATAACTTTTAATTTTGTAAATTAGTATCTAAATTGGTCAGTATAGTTACTAATAATTATTGGTCACTAAAATTGGTCATTATTTAGAAATTTTCTTGTAGCATTCGACTCAAGTCCAAATCTAATATCAAGAGCAAATGTAAACATATACTAGTAGTTAGCTAGGTTTATGAATGAAGAATGCTAATATTTGGAGAAACTAAATTAGGTTCACTTTGTGAGTCATGTATAAGATTTTTTAATAAGTCGATGTATTAAAAGAAAATAAGTTAATAATGTTAATATGCGTGAAAACCTTACTTGAGATTCTTTTCTCATAACATTGGACCTAGTATTTGGTTCTAATTTTCATTTTGAGTCTTTCAATTTATTCTCTTTATTTTAATTTTTAATTAAGTTCGTTTTTTATAAAAACGTCTCAATTAAGTCATTTTTTATATAATCTTTTTAAAAATTTTAATTTTTTTTTATTTAGTTTTTTTGTCTTTTAAAGTTTTTGTCATGTGTCAGGTTATAGTCATGCTATGTGACAATATCAATGTCACGTGTCGGTGTTAGTGTCATGTGTTAGTGTCACATGACATTGTCTTGTATTTAAATTCGACCGTATATTTACATATTTTATTCAATTGAGTCACAATATTTTTTAAAATGGAACAATGGTTTTCCTTTCTAAAAGGGGACAAAATTACTAATTAAACCTAATTACAACTTATATATAATATTAAAATAATTTTTTAAAATTTATACATCAAATCACTATACTTAAATATTCAAATTAATTATAATTTTTAATTGAAATTTTGAAAAAATACATACTTTAAACTTACAATGATTTAAAATATTAAGGATGTAAATGTAAAGTAACACTTATAATTATATTTATTATTTTTATTGAAAGGCTTTTTCACTCCTCTCTTGAAGTGCTTAACCCTAGAGCAATTCAAGTACGTGTTGGTCGAGCTTCATAGAGATCTCTGTAAAATGCATTCAAGAGCACAATGTATGGTTGCTAGAGTTATTCGAGCTAGAACAATAGCCAAATATGTGTCAATCCCTAGGCTCACTAAGTGCTTATAAAGTCTAAATAATAACTGAATAAACTCGGTTAAGTGCGAAAAATGACTTATAAACCCGTTGATTTAATAACTTGGTTCATCTGCAAAAGTTATCAACTTTTGAGCTCCGAAGGCTTGTGTACCTACCTGGCCCATTATTATAATACAGTGGTATAATTTGTCAAGGGCCAAAATAGGCTCAATCTACAAGGATCTAATAATAAGATCCATATGATACTTTGGTTGTCTGTTAATATATTTTATGAGATTATATATGATAATATTCATGTGATATAAACAAAATTCATTCATAATTAATATGTAGTAAGCATGTATCATATATGTTATTATACTCTATATATCAACAAACCTATAATGCATATAAATACATGTTATCACAATCATCTCATAATCACTCTCCCCCACAAATACTCATCCATATTTTCCTTGAGCATTAGAGTCTTTGTATGTGAATTTCTCCTTTTTGTGGTAATTCAGAGCTCGACCATACATCAACCCACTTCAAAAATTGATCGACCAAATTCAATAAGAAGACTTAACATTTCTTCGATCACATAAATGTAAACAAGTATATCTCGAAGATGTACTTATTAACTCATTTCACTTGAATTGAAGTGTACTTAAAGTTTCTTGTACATGACAAGTAACCTATAGAAATCCATATACTCCAACAAATCATCCCTATCCAAACAACACGTCTCCATAAAACCCATTCAAAGAGAAGAGGAAAAAAAATTAAAACCTTGAAAAAAAAAATTTATATACTTACGAAGCTCAAAAGTTGATCGGTCTATACTAATCTCTACCGTTTCCAACCATAGGAACAGTAGTAAAAATCATTCTCTAAAATTAAAAAAACTTTAGAGGGGTCAATTTTTGAAATAAAATAAAAAAATGTCTAATTTTTATTTAAAAAATTTCAAATTTTTATTTACTGAAATTAATTTTAAAATAAAATTTGGATTTCACAATCTACCTTCGTTATGGTTCTCCACACGGTTACCCTAATCTCATAAAGGACAAGACAAATCATCTAATATAATTTCCCAAGTTCGCAAATCCTATCATTTTATTTTCTACGCTCATAAAATAATGTTATTTGGTTATTTCGTATACGATTCAAATCCTCCAGAATAAATTGTCAGAACTTCCTTTATACAAGGATTTGGCTCAAATAAAAAGGATTTATCCTTTCTTATCGGGTTCAAGTTCTTATGTATTGATTATATGTATTAATTATCGTTTGATATGACGAATAATATTAGTATCTATTTGATCGTGATACGTTCAGGATTTTTTTTTTCATTCTTAAAATTGACAGAAAAAAAAAAAAACCCGTAAAATTGGTGTATGTGAATTTTTAATAAAAAAAACATTGGAAGTGTTTTTTTTTTTTTTTTTTTTTTTTCTGATTCAGGTGAGTATTTGATAGTGAGAGACCCAATGGATCAACTGGGCCGTAACATGGGCTTGATTTCTTCACTGAAACGTTGTGAAAAATTTGTAGCACATGGATTGTTCATGTTGAAATTGATGATGATGATGATGAAATAACGATGCATATGTGCTTTCTCTTTATTGCTACATTTGGTTTTCCGTTCCTTCTACTCTAAAGAACCTTCTCTTCTGCAAAATCAATCAATGGAATCTGCAAAGCTGTTGAAGCTTTCTTTTCTACAATGCATGAAGCTAGCCAGCATTGATTCCTGAAACTCCTACCCATGTGCTATTTATTCTCTTTATATAAAACCTAATTGCTTGATGAACAAGAATTTTCTATTACAATTCGCAATGCTGTATTCTTTTTTAATATTTCATTTTTGTTTTCAGCGTGAAATAATGTAACCTTGATTTCTTACAAGTAAATTTACAAATATCATATAATATTTATTAAAATGTTATGAAAATGTCAAAAAATAGTTTAAAAACACAAGGTAGGATTACGACATCATAAAAAAAAAGTATAAAATGAATATTAGTATGTAAAATATCGCGTATTCTTGATTTGTAAATAAAGCTTTAATAACATAGTAGTAAATAAAAACTTGGATATCATACTGTTGTGAACTTTCTTTATTTCATTTATTAATGGAAACTATTATGTACATGAAATTTAGTTATATTATTCAGCGAAATAAATCAAATAATTAGGGAGCCAGAGTTATGTTTTGTGAGTAAAATTAGATTTGGGTAAATATATCAATATAAAAGTCATAATGAAAATGTGGAATTTAAATTATGATGGAATTTGCAAGGGAGAGAAAAACTTTATAAGGTTTTTATTATAAAGAAGTTATTTCGAAGATCAAAGGTGTGTCCTCATTCTTATAGAAAAAAAGTTATGAGATGAGATTAATATTAGTATTTAAAAAATGTTCCAAGGAACATAGAGAGTTAAAACTCCTAACTGTATTTACTTCTCCGTATAAACATGGACAAGTGGGCCTTTAAACAGGGTAATTCTATTATAAGAAAATGTTTTCTATTATAAGAAAATGTTATATTAACAAGCAATTTTAATATTATAAATTTTTAGTCATTATAGTGATCAATTTAGATATAAATTTACAAAATAAAAAATTATTAGTTACTAAAATAGTCATCATTATGAATGAAAAATTATAATTGGTTTATAAAATTTAACTACCAAAGTTTTAGCTACCAAAGAAAATTGGTTATTAAATATTAGTTACAAAAGTTTTTGCTACCAAAGGAATTGGTTTCCAAATTAGTGTCTAATTAATTAGTGACAAATTTAGCGACCAATTATAATTTTTTATTCATAACAGTGACTATTTTACATATCTTATAAATTGATATTTAAATTGGTCACTATAGTGACTAACAACTTTTGGTCACTATAATTAGTTATTAGTGAGACATTCTCTTATTGTGTAGGCATTAAACAATTAAAAATGATTAAATAATGATTAAAAAATTTACACACACACACACACACACACACACACACACACACACACACATATATATATATATATATATATATATATATATATATATATATATATATATATATATATATATATATACATACATGTGTATATACATGTATAAACGAGAAAATATCGAAATAGTAACCAATTTTAGAGACCAATAATTAAGGACTATTTTACATATCAATAATTTGTAATTTATAAATTAGTCACTGAAAGTGACAAATTATTTTTTGTCTCTAAAATTGATTGCTATTTTGTAGTTTTTCTTATCAAGGAGAGGATGTATAATAGATGAAAGTGAAGAATACAAGAGTTGAAACATACTCCTAACGATAAAGCTTGTAGATAAAGAATTGTAAATCACAGACATATAGAGACACACAGAGACACATAAACACACACAAAGACACACAACAAAGACACACAGACACACACAAACACACATACACAAACACAGACACAAACACAAACACAAACACATACACAGACATAAACACACACAAACACACACACACACACACACAAACACATAAACACAAACACAAACACAAACACACACAGACACACACACACACACGCATACAGACACAACCATAGACACAAACACACAAATACAAGCACAAACACACAAACACAAACACACAGAGACATAAACACACAGACATAGACACAAACACACACACACACACACACACCAGTGGCAGAACTTGACCAAAATTTTAAGGGTGCCAAATTATATTTGTTATATATAAATTATTTTTTCAATTAAAAAAAATTAATTTCTTTACATCAATTTTTTATTCAAAATAAGCACTCATGACAATAAAATTCAAACAATATAACAATAATATATATGAAAAAGTAACATTAAGTTCATCATCAACAATAATATATAAAAAAACAAAAGTTACCTTTAGTCAGAGTGCTCCTGCAACTTTTAAAACCTATAAAAAAACATTCGAAAAGTTAAAACATGTTGATGACAATCAATTTATTGACAATTAGAATTCAATGAAAATAAACTCAATTACTTGTAACAATGAAAACATCTGAGTCAGGTCATCTGCTCGATTTTTTACTAAAAAGACAACACAGTAAGCAATATGCAGCATCTTTTAATGGCGAATATTCTAACCATGAAGGAAATAAGCTAAACCATGTGTACTGAAATCTTCTTGGATGATCATCTTTACCAGACAATGAATAATTTTCTAGATGCATTTGATATGGACCCCATTTTAGATAAGCCCTTCATACCTCATCAATTTGATTTGGTGGATATTGCCAAATTTGAAGACGCTTCCCCAGATCACATTCTAAAATATTTTCAAATTCATTATATGTAACTTTAGGAACCATAGAGAGTTATTTTTCGTTTTCTTCAATATTTGGATTCTCATGAAGTTTCTCAATTTTAGATGACGTAGATGCATTTTTTTCATCTTCATCACAAGCCTTCCTCTTGAAAAAAGAATCAATTCTTTTACTCTTTATCATAATTTTTCTGATATAAATTTGTCACCTCTCACCTATTTACAAAAAAATAAAATTATGAATACTCCAAATTAAATCTTAAAAGCAAGACTCAATATTTTAAGAAACTAATAACTTCTAAATGATTAGGTTCCCTTACCTTAGAGTAGATTCCTAATCTTGTTCTTTCCTTTCACAACTTCAAAGCCTAAAATAGTCCTATTTACACAAAGAAGAGTTTGATCAACAATTAAAGCATGATTTTATGATCTCTAACAGATATAGATATGTCTAGAGCATAGAAAAGCCACATGCAAGAGGGAAACAAATTGCTTCAAAAAAAAAAAGGGAAAAATGAACTTACTTAAAATAAGAAATTGTTCGGTCCAAAATGTTCATTAACTCTTCAATTTTATCGTAGTGCAATTTGATTTTGAAAATAATAAGAAATTGATAGTGAAAATTAAGATGGAAATAAAAAACGAGAGAAAGAGATGGAGGCACGAAAGAGAGAAACCAAATAAAAAACTATAAGAAATTATAATAGAGAAAAAAAACGTGATTTTTAAATTTTAAAAAACATTTTCCAAACTAAATTAATATAAATAAAGTAATAATATATAAATATTTTTTTTAAAACATATAGAAAATAAAATAAAATAAAAATCAATTAATATAAATAAAGTAATAATATATAAATATTATTTTTTAAATAAATAGAAAATAAAGAAAAAAAATGGTTGGAGGAGTCGTGGCTCCCCTCTATCACAACCATCTTCCGCCACTGGACACACCTAGACATGCAAACACACACACACACACACACACACACACAGACATAGACACAAACACACACACACACACACACGGAGACACACACAGACACACACACACACACACATATACACACACAAAGGTAGAATATCTTTCATTACATTACCTTTAACTTTGTTCATGTGTTTGATTAATTTTGAGATCCGTTAATTCTTAAGAAAACTTCCTATAATGTTGTTAAATGTAACATCCCAGGTTTTACCTACATGATCTATACAGCTAACATGAATATCCCTATTCAATTACATAATTAAAAATAAACTTTATCACTATTTTATTTGAATCTCAATGAAAATTATTATTTTACAACTAGAAACGTTACTAAAAATGTAAACTAAATGTATAACATAAGACTATAAGCTTGCACAAACATATCCTGATTTTTACCATTCTCTCTTGTGTTGTGCATCACCACTTGAGTTATCGTTTGGTCCCATGTATTATACATGATCATCATATAATCAAACACAAAAATAAACAAATAGAAAGGTAAACTAACATAATGAAACATAAATCATATCTTGAAAATATAAGTCACATGGATCAAAATCCAGGCCATACAAATTTGCATAAAATATAAATTTTCAGAAAATAAAAATTTAAATTTGCATAATTTCATTTAAACTCAAAACAAAATCACCGCTCACACAGACCTACCAACTTCCTCGACTATGGAACAAATCTTGTTCTCACAAAGTTACAAGCCTCCCTAGTTATGGAACAAATATTTGAAATATCATGCATTGCATAATGGATCAAATGTTAACTGAGACATACTCATATGCATTCCCATTAGTGTTTATGAAAACCCACCACACACGCACATAACAAGTTCATAAAATCACAATTTCCTATTCTTTTAATACACATTATTGCCCCACAAGCAGCACATCAAAACAAATCCCAAACTAACTTGATATCTATATCAGAAAACACATATTTCCAGCATATGATCACAACACGAACTCAAATCAACACACATGTAAAAATCTGGTTAGCTTCCCTCATAAATAACAACAAACACAATTCAATACATGAAATGAATAATATCACACGTTCTTTATCCCATCATAGTAACATAATTCCAAATTTAAATATGTAAGAAATTGATAACACGCAATTAATAACATGCATTTTCACCACATTACAATATATGAACACAAATCACCCATAAATGAATGATAGAAAACTAGTTGGCCCCTTACATACACATGAAAGAAAAACTAGTTGGCTTCCCTTACTTGACCTTAAAGAGTTATCCCTCCGTGATGTAAATAAAGATGAAAAATAGCTTGTTGAAGAAATATAATAAGAGCTTTAAGGAATTCAAACAAGAAGCGTGGCAAAGGAGAATAAAGAAGAAAAAATAAAAGGAAGATTCTCATGAAGGCTAATAAGAGGAAAACTCAAGGCTTTGGAGGATAAAATTAGAGAAATTGTAAAATGAGTAGATTCATTGATTTGAAAGGAACTTGAGAGAGGTTAAGAACTTAATGGAAGCTTGGACAAAATATAGAGATTAGAAGTGTCTTTTAGAGTTGATAGACTACCGACATGCACTAATTTCATGAGCACATGGGTAGTTTGAATTTCCATTCAACCCTTTTAACTTCCAAGAGTCTTGTTATGCCTTTTAAGGCACTTCTTAAGCGCTACGTGGAATGTATTAGTCTAAATCATCATTGCTTTCCACTTGTAATCATTACATTTTCCTAATTTATAGGAACTAACCATGTGCATTCCCTAATTTTGCGGTGTTATGTGTTTTAATCATCATTAGTGGAATTAACTCTTGATTAGCAAAGTTAACTCCAAATTTTGGTCCCTTCTTTTACCCAAGGTTGAGTTCCTCCATTACAAATAAAAGTCTCCTTCATTTGTAAAACACAAGTTTAGTTTGGAATGAAATTCTCCATTGAACAATTTTGAGAGTTAGAGAGTTCTATTCTCTTGTTTTGGTTCTTATCTTGAGAAGTTTTCTCAAGTGGTGAATCTCCATGAATTTATTCTTTGGCTCTTGGATTAAAGGTGGTGTGTTTTTCTTCATTTTCTAAGCTAAGTTCATTTTTACTTTCATTTCATTACTTATTCTTATAATTTCATTCATCTTGTTCAATTCACATGACTCGTTCCATGGTTGTTTTGTGCTTTCATCGTTGTTACTCTCTCCTTCCCTAGATTTCATCTTCCTTACACCTTCATGAGATGATCAAGATCCTTCCAACCTTCTAAGGTTCATATTTCTTTATACATCTCTTGAAATATACCTAACAACGCTATGATCTTATCAAGTTATCTCTTTGTTTTGCTTTAACTTATCCATTAGCATTCTATCTAAAGGTTGTAACCCTATTTTTTTATTTCCTCACGTTTTATTTCTTTACATCCACAAGGTATCGTCTAATAGTTAAGTTGACCTGCTATTATTTACTAGAAGGCATCATCTAATAAAAGGAAATCTAACTCATCTAACCATTTAAATGAATCATTTGCTCAATTTGATTTCTTAATGATAAGGAAAAGATGTTTCAAATATTATGATTGCTTATGAAAATATAATACATTGGGTTCATCAATCTTAGACATTACACCACCATTTGAACATAAAGTTTAAGGGTTTAGTTGCACATTAGATTCAACTTAAAACATTAGAAGAGAACTACCCCTTTGCTATCCTCCATAAGCATTTAATCCCTTCCCAATAATGCGCTAACCTTAGTTCTATCATCTACTCCCATGTAAGACACGTTTAGAACAAGATAGTGCCAACAAAACACAAAAAGAGGGTCAGCTAATCATGAATAAAACATGATTGTTCGTCATGTTATTATACTCAAAGCACACACAAAGCACCACTTAAGCTAAGCTCATGTGAATAGTTATACGTGTGATTTTTTAAGTATTCATGAATCATAAATTTACTTATGAAAGTGTGAATTGAATTGGAACCACATATAAGCCATGCATTTGTTACATGCTTTAATCAACGGTAATTAGGCCTCCTTGGAGCTTAGTCCATATTGAACAAGCAACATATTCCTAGGGTGTCGTCGCGATGGTGGAGATCTGGTGAATCAACATTTGTGACGAACAACAAATGGCTGCTTTGAAAGATAAGGTTTTGGGGCTTCAAAATAAGACATACAAGAGTTGAAAAGTAAGGAAAAAGTGAGGATTGCTCTGTAGGAGATGAGAAGAGTAGGAACTTCGCGAAAAGTGAAAAGAGGGTTTCACGTGGTAAAGAAAAAGACATATTAGATCGATTATTTTTTCTAATTGGTCTAATATGTACATATTAGATAGATTCCTACTACAATTGATCTAATATAGTTCTTAGTATTTACAAAATTACAATTGCATTTGGCATTACATTGGTCAGAACCTGTTGGCCAATCCGGCCTATCACGGGTTTGGGCTGGGTTTGGTTTGAAATATTTTTACAAATGTCAATACGGATCAATTTTTGACCGGCCCACCAAGAACTTGGCTCACCCGGGTTGAACCTGTGGTGAGCCAGGTTGGCCCACCAACCCGTATGGTCACACACATTATGTTAGGTTGTTTTTTTAACCAAACACATTAGTGGGTTGGCAAATGAAAACCTATCTTCAACTCCAAATAGATAAGGATAAAGAAGAAGCTTCAAGAGATTAAAATATTATGGATCTATCCATTCAAGACTCTAATATTATAGCTGGATAAGTGACAAGAATGCTTTGATCTTAGATAATAATTTGTTTTTTTTTTTTAATTTTGGTTTGTATTGGAGTTTAACATCATTTTGAATTGTACTTAGATTGTATTGAAGTTTATTTAAATTTTAATCTGAATTATAAGTTATAACTTAAGAAAAAAAATTATATTTTATTTTAATTAAGTGGGCTAGTGAGCCAATCCGTTTAATCCACCAATCTGTGGTGGGCCGGATCGGGTTCGAAGTTTTTCAGCTCGCTTATAAGTGAGTCGGGTTGGGTTGGTCCACCAAGTGACCAACCTGTGGTGGGTCAGGCCGGGCCGGGCGGCCCATTTTGACAGCTCTATTTTTTTCTTGTCTTGGAATAAATTTTAGACTCATAATTACTATGGAAGTCAAATGTTTCAAGAATGAGAAACTTTTAAAGACTTTTAATAAAGGAAAAAAAATTAGAGGTCAAAGGAGTGTTCTCATGAATGTATATGTAATAAGAGGATTACTTTTTAATGAATCAAAAGGAAGGTTTCATACTCATTTTTAATTGAAGAGATTGAAAAGAATATAGGAGAGTTAAAACTCTCATTGGACCTCTCTTTCCACCTACAACGAGTATTTGACAAACCTAATGTAAGTATTATGTAATTAAGAGTAAATAAATAATTATTTAAAAAATCTCTTTCTCTCTCATAAAGGAATGAAGGAAGGATTAAATGAGATTACAAAATATGAAGAGTTCCCATATTCCGTATGCTTATAAACCACTTGAACAATATTGTTCTTTGATCCAAATGCACATATTAATATATATACACATAATTTCCCAAATCAACTACAAATCCTGACACATTGAATTGTCCTTTTTTTCCCATTAAAATGTGACATATATATTAATGCTTATGTTGTTAATTGTATAATAATGGGTTCTTGATAACATATGTCTTTAATTTTATTCCAAACTACTTCTTCCAATTTTCCAGGTTGAAGTTCCTATATAATATCTCCTGCAAAAATGTAAAACATCAACCATAACAAAAAAATTGTGAAATCAATACAAGTAATTTTGTTTACCAACTTTGTAATAAGTTTCTTATAATTACAAATTTAAGTATCAAATTGAAAGTCACAAATAACTAAATCTCCAATACTTATAGTTTTCCTTTTACCCCTGATATTCTTTTTCCTTTGTTCATTACTTTCCTTTTTATTGTTTCGATCTTATTTATATAAACGCTTTAAGTGGATTTCTTGGTGATTTCTTTTTATTATTGTTTTATGTTTAAAATTTCCTTTCAAACTACTTTAGATTTTGATTCAAGATTGTGCTTTCTTCATCATTTCAATTTCTAATAACCTTTTTAAGAATAAAGTTATTTTATTTATCTATTTTTTATTCTGATAATTTTTACTATGAATTTTATGTTTATGTACATTTTAAATGTCTAATAATGTCTTATCAAAATATTCATAAAAGAGTTTTTTATATAGAATCGATCTGTATTATATAACTTTAGTTTGCATGCATTTAGATAAAAAAATCTCTACAAATTACTAGTTAAAAAAAAAACATAAAAATTCATTTGTCTTAAGTTCTAATAATTTACTTCATATTATCAAAACTTCAACAAACGAGTTTACATTAGCTTTATTTTCTTCACAATGAGAGAAACAAAGTAGATTGAAAATCATTTTTTCATTCTAGCTATTAATAAAAAAAATTAATTTCATTTGGGACACCATTCCCTGCTTTGAAGAAATTAGGTCAACAACTGGGCATACATGTAATAATGAAAAGAAAGAGAAGAAGCTTTGGACGCACATACTTTTCTCTTGTAATTCTTTAAAGAACTGACAGGCACTTTCTTCCACTTTGCCCTAGTGCTGTCAAGATCATTTATCATTATTTTTTTTTGGATGTTCTTCAAAAAATGAATTATGTTCATTGCTATATGAACAAAATTCATATGCTTAAAGAAGTGCAACACTAATGATAGAAAGCAAGACTGCAAGTGTTCAGTTCATTGAATCAAATGGTGGATGCAAAGTTCTCATGTTATTAGCACACGAATGAATGAGTAATATATAAAAAAACCTGTATATTTATTATTTCAAGATTTTGAATAAGAAAAAATGTATTAATTTTTTAAAAATATTAAATTATGTCTTTGATTTTCATTTTTGTAGAGAAATTTTAATAAGATCTTTTTTTTTTATGTGTCTCGATTTGCTCTCTATTTTAGAAAATTTGACGCAATCATCCTTTCATTAGTACTATACTAACAACATTAAATAGGTGTCATTTGTCAGTTCATTATTATTTTTTAATTTTTTTAATTTAAAAAAAAATTGTCACATGTCAAATTAATGTCGTGTTATGTGATAGTATTAATATGATGTGACAGTTGCAATGTCACGTGTCACAATCATGTCATGTATCATTACCTTAGTCTTAGATTGGCCTATCTATTTTTTCATTCGGTTCTAATTTTTTTTAAATTGATTAATTTCGCTTTTTTAACAAATTTAACTTTTATATAAATTTTATATAAATATTTTTATTAAACTTTTTTAATAAGATTAAGTTTATTTAAATTTATATTTTACATTGAATGTAAGGCCCATTAAGAACATTTCATTTATTCATGCCCTAAATTAAAGGGGTTGCCCTTGTAAGTGGGCCTAAGGGCTGACCCAGTAAATAAAATCATCCTTCGTTGCCCTAAGTCACACTTTCCTCTCATTTTCACAGAACCTAGGACTGCAGCCGCCTTCTCTGCTATGGTTCCACGGTACCTTCAGTTCCCATTCAGCTTGGTCGTCCTTAGCTCACGTAAGTGCTCTCCAACTAGTAGTTTCCCTCCTTGGTCTATTTTCGTAACGGTTGTCAGGGTTCGGTAATGACCCGCTCTTACTCACTATTTTCCAGCTCTGAGTCAGTTTCTGGAAGTTGTTCGTGCTCCACAGTTTGGGTGTCGAGGTTCCAACTAGCTTTGTCTAGGTACGGGAAGCTAGAACCTCTTTGTTTAATGTGTTTGCGAGCTGTTTTGTGGTATATTTTTATGATCCTTGAACTAGTATGTTGCTGCGAAGGTATGAAATGGTTGATGTTGTTGTTGGTATATGGAAAATACGAATGATACAGGTACGACAGTGGCGGAGACTGTTAAACTCGCCCAAGCGAGCTTGTCTCGCCTAGGCGAGGTGAGCAGAGGCTTGCCCAGGCCTTCTCGCGCAAATGGTCGCCCAGGCGACCCACTCAGTTTTGAGCAAGCGAGCGTCTCGCTCAGGCGAGGCGAGTCTCGCCTAAGCGAGAACGTGCAGAGGCCACTGTTCTAGATTTGCGAACTCTCGCCTAGGCGAAGAGAACTCGCCTGAGCGAGAGTCTCTCGCCTGGGCGAGGCTCCTCAGCCTGAGCGAGGGGTTGAGCAAAAATGTGTTTCAGCTTGGTGTTCTTCTTGTCTTTTGATGGTTGGGCTGTACTTTATTGTACTATTATATGATGGCATGGGGGAAATGAATATGCATGATTGGGAGGGGATTATTTGTGGGGAATTGTGAGCTTGACATGATTTCTATATGAGTTGTACATGAGAAGTTGGATACATATATATGTGCGTGTGGTCACAATTTTGGAATGAGCAACAATGGACCTTGATGGTTGGTAAACCAGTGGCATGGTATTGGTATGAGAGGAAGCATTTTACTCATGATTGGTAACGACGAATTGGTATGGATTTAGCCGTGAGAAATGAGGATTTGTTTATGGATGTTGGTATGAAATTTATGTGTAATGTATGTGTAAATTCTTGGTGGTTATATATGTTGGTCCGTGTCAGTGCGTAATTCCTTGGGGTCTCTAGGTGAGACTCTTAGGGTCGCGCTTCAGTGGTCGGAACGTAATTCCATAACCCTTGTTAGTGGGTGTTCATGGTGGTGCCCCATCTGTATAGTCTAGTAAGGATTCAAGGTAAGGTTGCATCCTGACACTCTAAGGTGTTAGTTAGTCTCACTTAGAGCGGACTGACTCCTGTGGTAAGAGTAGCAGGAGGCCTGAAACTCATTAAGGGCTAACCTTGTGGTGAGGGAAAATGATTCATTGTAACACTTGTAACACATAGCTCGGGGGTGAGCAGCTCGAGGGTGAGCAGAGGTATCCACCACGAGTGCAAGCATCCGCTGAATCCGACCAGACTATACGTATCCGGATGAGTCGAGTCAGGGTCTAGTGTATTGTTTGAGAAGTCAGAACATGTTTGGGTGATATATGAAATGCTTGAATTGGGTGATGATATGTATCTATTTGATGAACTGTTTTACTCTAGCTTACCCTATTTGTTGTATGGTTGTCTTGTATGTGGCTCTTCTTTCTTGCGATGATCATCAATTTAATTGGTGGGAGCAGATGGGTGAGGTTCTCACGGTCAACAAGGAAATGGCGATTCCGCTGCTTAGCCATCTAGACTGGACTTTATTTTTTTTCTTCTTGGGCTTTCTTTAGGGCTATGGCCCATGTATTGCTTTATGCTTTACTATTCTACTCTCATTTGTTAGACTTTTATCTGGTTTCCGTTGGCATCGTGGTGTGCCCAGTTTGTAGGGGTTGTGTTAAAGACCCCAAGACTACTCTACAGTACTATTTTTATGTGATGTTTCTTTTAATTTCGCTTAATAATTAAATGGAACGTTACATTGAACTTTATCTAAAATTCTTTTAAATTTATTAATAGAAAGCATGTAAATAAAAAGAAATCCAAAATTAATTTCAACTAACAAATATGCTAAATTTGTTTATCAATTGCCTTTCATAAAATAAAATAAATTTATCAACTTTTTCGATTCTTGTAAAATTTATCTTTTACATTGAACTTTATTTGTATTGATATTTTATTACATCATGTTTTAATATTATTTTTTATTTCAAATGATTGAATATTTTAAATAGTGTAAAATTCAGTAATTTTATTATAAATGTTTGAATTGGTTTAAAAAATAACAATTTTATAAATTTAAATGTCAAGTCTTAAAATAATTTTAAACAATTTTATAAAAATTTAAAAGAAATAAATATAAAATTTGAAAAAAAAATTAATGTAAAATATGAATTTAATTGTAGTTAATTTTGTTAAAATTATTCAATTTGGTAAGGGATGGAACTGTACAATTTTAAAATAAATTGGAACGGGATTGTCCCAAAATAAAAAATATAAGGATTAAGATGAGACTGAGGTAATAACACATGACATGATACGGACACAAGACACTGTCATAGTCACTATCACACTGTCATTATCATGTGACATAATGTCAGTTTTACACATAACAAATTATTATTTTTTAAAAATTTAAAAAATAAATAAAAATTTTAAACATTTTTAAAAAGAATTAAAGAAAAGTAAAAAAAAATAATGAAATGTGACACATATTTTCAAAATAACACAATATTAACGAAAAAGATATAATTGCACCAAATTTTCTAAAATAAAGACTAAATTGAGAGGCATAAAAATAAAATAAAAAAGTAGTTGAGATTTTCTAACAATAATAAGACCAAAGATATAATTTTCAAAATCTAATATATATTACAATGAAATGAATCCAACATGTGAAATCTTAATAAAGGAAGAATAATATATATAAAAAGGGAAGACCATACATTGTTTTAAAAGAAGATTCACATAAGATTGATAATAAAATGTAGTAATAACCTATCATGCTAATGTAATAACATCTCATAATTAAAACTGGAGTTAAAAAGTATAAAAATCGATACACGAATAGAAAATCTTTGATAAGGCTGGAAAAATTCACAGGCTAGATTTGATACATAACTTTATTATAGTACATTATTTTTAAATATGAAAGGATATAACAATTGCATTTTCCAATATCCTTCTCAATAATAGGAGAGAAGAATTTTATTTGTTGAATCACATTAGTCTGAGGTCAAACTGTGAAAGATTGGTGATATATGTGCATAGATAAAGAAATAAAGCAAGAATCAATTAGTAAAATTTTACTTTTTATTAATCAGGTTAATATGAAACAAAATTAGTTACGATTTATTATACTAGAATTTTCACTTTGTCCAAAAGCGAAAAAAAAAAATTCTATGAATAGAACATTACTTTGACTTCTAAAATTACAAAAGTGTTGTATTATAGATAACATTTAACTATCAACGTACGTAAGATGGTTTTGGTATTGTTTACACTAAAGGGGACAGAAAGTGACTCCAAATTCAATGCAAAGTAGTTCAATGGATTTCAATTATATTTAATCTAGTGTCTAAGAGTTTACTACATCCATGTAACTCTCATTTTTCTTGGTAAGGTAAGAAGATTCCTTTATTTAAAAAGAAGGTTAAAATACTTTTTTTATCCCAAATTTTTTTTTATACTTAAATAAGTTTCAATTTTTATTAATTTTATTTAATTTAGTCATATTTTATTAATACCATTTAAATTAATAATGACTATGAACGATCATAACTTCATAGTTTTTAATTAACTTTTTTTTACTCTGCCAAGTCTTTAAAATGTGCTTACAAACACTAATTTTAATCTTTAAAAATATATTAAATATTTTTTAATATATCAATATTGGTGCAATTTGAATACCCAGTAGAAAAACAATACCAAAAACTCCTCAGAGAATCTAGTTTCATTATCAACAATGAAATTATCCAGAACTCCTTCAAGCCTGAAATACATTATACCTAGTTTCATTATCCATAAGCATTAAAGTATTATGTTTGGTTGGAGTAAACCCTAATTTGATTGAACAACTCATTCTTCAAGCATTAAGGTTGGGAGGTGAAAGCGCTTAAGTAAATTGTTGGACTGAAGACAGGACAACATGCTGTCAATCAAGTGAGAGCAATATAACCAACCTACTATCAAAACCAATAAATTTTACACAAAATGGTTGGCACAATGTCATACCACAAGAACATTATTATGCTATTTGATCATGAACTCAATATAACAATATCCAAATTCTTCTGACAAATCTAAGACATTATTCACGCCACCATCAAAAGGGTTAGAACTTTATGTAGGCGTGATCTTATACATGTTAGGTTGCACTTATTGAAGCTTATTCAACTCTTAAGAGTCTGTGTAGAACATCATAATTGTTTCATTCTCCTTTGCACATTCTTTATCCCTATTTTCATTCTCTAACATCAAGAGATTTTTCTTCTTGTAATATGTTGTTGTTATTTGTGTTTTTGGAATTCTCTTCCCGTGTTCTAGATGCCACAAAACATATATGCTATATGGCTTGGTTGTTCTTTGGTCTTTGTAATTTTTTTTTATAATTATTTTCATATTCAATTGTTCAAATTTTAAAATGTATGTGAGATTCATTCAAATCCTTCTAATGTTGCATCGTTACTAAACTCTAACCTTGTGTTTGGATGGAGCATTTCAACAATGCTTAGAAATTGAAATGTTTTGCATTTGAATTGCTTGCAATTAAATTTCATTCATTTTTTAAATAATTTGTTTGGACAAGGAAATTAAAATACCTTACATTTCAATTTCATGTTTGAAAAAAAATTGAATTTATTGTGAGATAAAATTTAATTTAAAGATATTTATTTTAGGCTTAATTATGTTTTGAGTTCATGATACATTTGGAAACATACTCGGCAACCCAGATGGGTCGGGCAAACCCAACTACACAACCAGATTGGTTAGACCCGATGACCCACCCGAGCTGGAACGACTGGGAAGCCCAAACAAGCTGGGTGGCCCGATGATATAGAGGCCTGTCCAGGTCGTCAATATGGCCCGGTCCAACCTGTCTAGGTCATTGGCCTAATGCTCCAGATGGGTCCGATGACCCGAACGGGCCCGACGATCAAGACGGGCCCGACGACCTGGAGGAGCCCGATAATCTGGACGGGGCCTAATATCCGGACAGGTCTGAATACCCAGACGGGTCCAAATACCCAAACGAGCCCGTACACCTAGACGAGCCCATACACCCAAACGAGCCCGAGGACCCGGACGAGCCCGACGACTCGACACGTTCGACGACTCGGACATGCCCGATGACCTAGACAACTTGAACACGTTCGACGACTTGGACATGCTTGATGACCTAAACGGGCCCGACAACTCGTACGAGCCCTTTCAAATCGTCGGGCCCGTCCGGATAGTTTGGCTCGTATGAGTCCTTGGGCCCGTTCAGGTCGTTAGGCCCGTTCAGGTCATCGAGTCCGTCTAGATTGTCGGGCCCGTCCGGGTCGTTGGGCACGTTCGGGTCGTCAGGCCCGTTTGGGTCATTGGGCACGTTCGGGTCGTCAGGCCCGTCTGGGTCATTGGGCACGTCCAGGTTATCGTGCTCGTTCGGATCGTCTAGAATGTGAGGTTGAGTGGGAAGAATTTCAAATTCCACCTATTTTGAGGATATTTGAATTTCTACTAATTTAGCTAATTGAAATCCTTCAAAAAAATACTTGAATTTGAAATGCTTTTTAATTTCTCTATCCAAACAAAGCATTTCATTACAAAGAAATCTAAATTCTTCAAAAAAATGAATTGCTTCATTAAAATACTCTATCCAAACACACTCTAAAAGTAAAAATGTTGCTAGAAATAGAATGCAATTTTGTATTTTTTTTCTATTTTACTTAATTATAGTGTTGAAGTATTGAATTGATTCGTTATTTACAAGTGCTATATGTTTTATATTTTATTTTTATTTCAAGTAGACTTAGGAGACTATATAAGTCTAATTCTATACTTTATTAATAATCTTATTAATTATATAAATAATAAAATACACATGCAATTCCTTCTATGCTTTTTTATTTTATTTTTTAAATAAAAATAAAGTTTTACTTCAACAATATCGGCAAGATCTTTGGTACAAACGTTTCCTTATATACAGTACTAAAATAAACCCTAATTTTTAATTAATAGTAACCCTAAACCCTAAATATCTTAATTAGCATGAAATTATTAAAATATAATTAGTGATTACAATTTACAAACTATATTTTAACAAGAAAACTTTTGTCATCAGTAATAATAAAAATTGTCTCTCACAAAAAAAATGTACAAAAGAAAAAAGAAAATCAAAGGAAGTTGGTAGTGCTATATATAATTAATCTTTCTGAGCTTTGTAATGGGTCCCATACAGTAGTCTACTTTATTACCATTTGCAAATTTTCAGGTGGTTCAGGCAAGGCAAGCATCACTGAAAAAGAATCCAATACCAGGTACACCACCACCACAATTCTTCTTAATTATGCCAACCAAGAAAACAATCTCATATATCCTTTTCTTTCCTTCTTTTTTCAAATAAAATTGCTTATTATATATTTCTAATATTTTTTTTTGGAACATCATGTCTATTATAAGGTCAAATGAATATTTCTTTTATGAACTACATATTATTCCAAAATTGATAATAAAGAATTAGTTTGTACTTAATAATTTTAATATTGCGAAAATTAATAAGGCAAGCACCATGCGAAATGAGGACAATGAATCGTAATTGTTAAATAAGAAAAAAAAAACCTCACATCGTTAATACAGTTTATATAAATTTTAGCGAATTGTGAAAAGAATTAGATAAATGTTCGTAACTTTTGCTTGCTAACTTTCTTTGATTTACCGAATTTCATCGTTAATGGCTTTTTCTAGTGAAGCATCAAATATATCCCTAAATATTATGTCACGCCTGTATTATTTTTTTCACATCTTTTTTGTTCGTTAAAGTTTTGTTTATAGAAATAATTTCACATGGGTACAAAACTTATAAAGGGCATCATGGATACACAAGCATCAAATTTTCTATCTTCTTTCTCTTAGTTCTCTATAAATCTACCGTAGTCGTTCTTTTGTTTGAAGATCTAAGAGCATCACACGAGTTCATGTGTTAAGGACTATCATTTTAATTGATTAGAAGTTAAAAATGGAAGTAAAATACATGTACTTGTGAAAATCAGATAGTTTGTAAAATTTGTGAAAACTACACAGTTTAAAAAAAAAAATTTAATAAAAACTTGTGCAAGATTTACCAAGGGAAAAGCAAATTTGAAAGTTGTTGTTGATTCATAGAATTGTGTTTCTAACAAAGTTGGGATTAGTTATAAACATCTTTCTAAAAAGAAAGTCAAGAAGTTTTCAAATTTCTTCTCCACAAACCAATTGAATGAAATGCCTTTTGTTTCATGATGTCATTATTAATTAAGAAAAGGTCATGTTGTTAAGAACTGCAATATCAAAAGATTTGATGTTCCTAGAGGAGTTCTCAATTAATGGATTCCAAAAAGAAACGAGAGGCAATAAACCCTATTGGACCCAATTTAGCAAAGGAACCACATCTTGTTTGAATTTGTTTTGCAAGAATTAAGTTCATAAAAGGATCTTTGATACCTTGATAGTGGTTTTTCTAGGCACATGACTAGTGATGCTAAAAATTTTGCAAAGTTAAGCTTTAAAAGTGAAGGTTATGTCACTTATGGAGATAATAACAAAGGTTGAATTCTTGGATCTAGAACTATCAGTAACAAATATGCCTTCAACATAAAAAAAGTGCTATATGTAGAAGGGTTAAAACACAATTTGATCGCTATAAGTCAGCTTTGTGACAAAGGACATAAAGTGGTGTTTGAACCTGGACATTGCCTCATTTGTGATGAGAAAATTGGCAGCGTTGTTCTTGTTGGTAAAAGAGTGAACAATATCTATTTACTTTATCTCAATCTTGTATCATTTAGTGTAAAATGTTTTCTTACTAGGGAAGATAATACATGGTTATGGCATAAAAGACTTTGTCACATACATATGGATCGTTTGAATTAATTAAATAGAAAAAAAATCTAGTTAAAGGGTTATCGAAACTCAAATTTTTGAGACAAAATTTTCCTTTAAACCAAAGAATTGTGTTTCTACTACCAAACCGTTGGAATTGCTACACATAGATTTGTTTGATCCATCACCAACCATGAGTCTTAGTGGCAACTTTTATGCATTAGTCATTGTTGATGAATTTTCTAGGTATACATGGACATTATTTCTTGCATCCAAGAATGACACCTTTCATGCTTTCAAAAGACTTACCAAAGTTGTGGAACATGAGAAAGACTATAAAATTTGTTCTTTACGAAGAGATCATGGAGGAGAATTCCAAAATGAGAAGTTTGTAAATTTTTGTGATAAATGTGGTATAAAACATAACTTTTCTACTCCTAGAACTTCTCAATAAAATGGAGTAGTTGAGAGAAAGAACATATCGTTAGAGGAATTAGCTAGAACTATGTTGAATGAAACTATTTAAATCGTGTGCTAATAAGACCTATTTTGAAGAAAACTTCAGATGAAGTTTTTAAAAAAATGAAAACGACAATTAGCCACACGAAAGTGTTTCATTCTCAACAACGACAAATAAAATATTGGAAAGTTTGATGCCAAAACAAATGAAGGCATCTTTCTTGAATATTCTTCAAATAGTCATGCATATAGAGTGTATAATAAAAGATTAATGACTGTTGAAGAATTTGTGCATGTCGTATTTGATGACACTGACCATACTTTGCTAGAACTGAAGGTTCATGATACATATGATGAAGTGTTTCAGGAAAGCAGGATTGAGCTCGAGGCAGAAAAGATCAATAAGGAAGTTCTTAAACCAGAAATTTTTGATTCACAACAATCTACCAAAAGATTAGAAGACTCCAAAAGGGATATCAAGAGACAACATCAATGGTGAAATAGATAAAGGAGTTTCTACTAGACTTAAATTCAACCGTTACTATGATGCAAGAAGAACTAAATCAATTTTTAGGAAATGTTGTTTGATGTCTTGTTCCTAGAAGCAATAATATGAATGTGATTAGTACAAAATGGATTTTTAGGAACAAAATGGGTGAAAATTATCATTAGAAACAAGGCTACGCTTGTTGCAAAAGGCTATAATCAGGAAGAAGGAATAGATTTTGATGAGACATATGTTTTTATGGCGAGAGTTGAGGTTGTTAGATTATTATTAGCCTATGCATGAATGATTTTAAACTGTAATAAATGGATGTCAAAAGTGTCTTTGTAAATGGCTTTTAAATGAGGAAGTAATTATCTCACAACTCCCTGGATTTGAAGCTCATATTTCCTTATAATGTTTTCAAATTGAAAAAGGCTTTATATAGTTTGAAACTAACGCTACCACTACGAAATGAAAGATTTAGTAACTTTCTTCATCAAATAACTTAAAATGACACGATTATTATCCAAGTTTATGTTGATAACATTATATTTGGTTCAAATAATAGCTCTTTGTGTGAAGATTTTGTTTCCGCTATGTAGGGCAAATTTGAGATGTTTATGATAGGCAAGCTAAACTATTTTCTAGGCCTACAAGTTAAACAATTTGGTCATGGGACCTTTTTAAGTCAGTCAAAATATTGTTTTGACCTGTTGAAAAATTTTGAGATGGATAAGTGTAAAGAAGTTGCTATTTCTATAGCCACAAATTGTTATATGGACTTAGATGAAAAAGGCCAAGCAATTGATTTTACGAAATATAGAGGATTGATTGGATCTTTACTATACTTGATTGCAAGCAGACTTGATATTATGTTTAGTGTGTGTATGTGCGCTAGATATGAATCAAATCCCAAGAATTTCATTACAACACAACAAAAAGGATATTAAATTATATTAAATGAACAATAAATGTTGGACTATGGTATCCATGTAACTCTTCAATAAAGTTTAGCTAGGTATTCTAATTATAATTTTGTAGGTTGCAACTTAGATCATAAAAGCATAAGAGGAACATGCCACTTGCTTGGATAAAGTATTATCTCATGGAATGGTAAAACGCAGCCATGTATTACCCTTTTCTATAGCAGAGGCTGAATACATAGCAGTTGGAAGTTTTTATGCACATATTATATGGTTAAAGCATCAACTCCTTGACTATGGCCTAAATTTTGTAAAAGTAACCTTTTTCTGTGATAATACTATAGCTATCAATCTTACAAAAAATCCCATTCAACATTCACACACTAAACACATAGAAATCAAACATCATTTCATAAGAGATCATATAAATAAGGGTGACTGTGAAGTTCAATTTGTCGAAATAGAAAAACAATTGGCTTATTAGTTTACCAACCCCTATCTCGTGACTGATTTAATAGGTTAAGAACTTATTTGGGTATCTTAGATTTAAGTAATATTGCTTAAATAAATTAGAGAATCATTTTGATCATCATACGTGGCACTTGTGTTCATTCTTTAATAAAAAAGCTCATTCGTTTTCCTTTAACTAAGCAAAAAGTGTTTCAGTGACCAACTCTTTTTTGATTCTCTTTGACCATAAGCAATGTGTCACATTTTCCAATTCAAAACGGTCACATTTCTTTTAGTTACACTGATCACTTCATGCATTCAGTTCATTGCATCATAAAAATAAATAGGTGCATGCTCATTCTTCATCAATTTCTGTAGAATTTTAACTTGTTGAATCATTATGTCAAGACATAGTTCTTGCCACAACTCTCAAAGGAGGAGGATCAATTCACTAACCTTCTTACATCATCTAGAAATCCCATTACTGGTTGATTAGAATCATGGTTTACTAGAAATGAAGCAAAAATCCAAATGTTTCTACTAGAAATGACTTTGAAGCAGATCAACATTCCTAAAGTTATAATGTTCTGATGGCTCAATGTTGAAAATCTCAATAATTTGTACAAACTGCTCAAGCACCAACACTTAAAGACCTTCTTGGAGTTGTTAGGAAACATATATCTTAGCTTGGTGAAATAATTCTATAAAAATCTTTAATTTTCTGGACAAATACTCAAGTCAAGTGTCAAAGGTATTAAAATGGAAATCGCATATGATGTTTGGAAGCATGTGGTTGATCTTTAATAAAGGGGTGTTTAGGTAAGCAAGAGAAATACAGAGGTTGTTGATGAGTTCAATAAAGTCTAGTATTACCATCACTGCCTTTTAAGGCCAAGAGAAATCAAAGGCTTCCGCGTAGGAAACCTTAAGATGGAAGATATATTACTTGCATTCGTAATGACTTGGCAGCTCACACCTAGGGGAAATAATCATTCAAGCCTTAATGAAGGGGTTATAACTCTTATGTACCATATCCAGAATAAATTCCAAGTGGATTAGACCTTTGTGATTAGAGATCACATGATGAAAGCCAAATGATTGGCGGACTTTAGGTTTCGCTATGTGGTTTTAATCTCTAAATTCATATAGCATTTTGGTGTTCAACTAGATGATAAAGTTCAAGAATCTACGGGAACAACCAACACATCTCATGTCTTACCTTACACAAGATAGGATTCACCAAAGAAAAAAATAAGTGAAGGTGTTGTTTCTAGTGCAAATGATGATGAAACAGACCCGAGTAATGCTCCTAACCAAGAACAAGTTGCTCCTATGATTACATATCTGATTCCATAAAATCAACCAGAAGCCAAGAGTCTTGCCTACTCTCCCTTTGAACTTGCTATAATAGATCAACTCCAGGTGTTAAATATGGCTCAAGATGAGCACCACAACTTTTGCAATGCATGGTTTCAAGACTTGGATGAGTAGATCACCAATGTTCATGAGTTGTTAGCTGAATTGTACTACAAGGATCTACTTGGTGATTAAGTTGGCTAAATAGAACATGCCTTTATAAAAATTCTCATTTCCATTCTTCTTGGTTTAGTACCTTCTAAATTACTATGTTCCTGCTTATGTGATATTTGATGAATCCAAAGGGGGAGAAAAATATGTGTCTTCTTAAATGTGTTGTTAAATGTCTCCTGTTGACAAGGGAAGCTTGCTTGATTTTCCATTTATATGCATGAACGATTATTCTTCTCTTTCTTGTATGTGTATGTGTTTGTTTGCTTTTTTTTGAAAGGTGTAGGATTATTGTCTTCATCAAATCAAAAGGAAATTGTTAACTAGAAGAAATGTCGTGCTTTGATGAATCCAAAGTGTGGCTCTTGAAGACTTGGTGAAGAATAATGAAGAATTTCTAATAAACTATTTTAGGATTACGTTAGTGTCTCTAAGTTTGTTAATCTATTAAAACATATTTTTAATAGGTTAATTAACTCATCTGTAAAAGAAAATGTATTGACACGGTAACCAATTTAAATTTACTAACAATCAATTAATTTAACTAGTTAAGTGAAACAAGCCGATTGATAGTTAGTATTAATCGACTAAATATGTTAGTGCACACATACTTTTTATATCAAGACCTATAATCCACGAAGGTCACATATTTTTTTTAATAAAATTTTTTGAAAAATCACTGATGCACTTTTTCATGAGATCACACAGTTCCTAGAAAGGTGTTCGTGTTTGTGAAGAGTTCAGTTCATCTTCAAGATTTCCATTGATGTAAGATGTGAGTGTGAGTGTATGAAGAGTAAAGAAAGCATTCAGGAGTTGCTTTTTCTCATCCTTAATGTTGTTTTTTGTTATGTGTTGTTTGGTTTTGGGTTTAGTCCCGATTGCAACAAGGTGTTACTTGGGTAGGTAGTTTTAGTAAATTTCAAGAAAGGTGTCTTAATTTTGCAAGCTTGTGTGTGGTAAAACATTGAATGTTTCTCTAGTGGAAAGCTATGCTCAGGTTGCATATGCTAACTAGATGTAACTTGCAAGAGTGAACTAGTATAAAAATTTGTGTGTCCTGCTATCTTGTTCACATCTTTATATTTCCTTGATTTTTCTTTAGCTTTAACTCAATATCGTGTTATACAACTATTTCAAGATGTTTTTCATAAAGGTATAAAATCAAAATTAAATAAACAGTTGTAGAGCGTGCAAATTATTTTACTCTTTAAGAATCATTTTATGCTTTTATAAATTGAAGATTAACTCTTGTGCTTTATTCCTGTAGTAATTTGACTGATTGATTTTTGTGTTTTAGTTGGTTTAGCTGCACAGTTATAAGGCATCAAAAATTCATTTGGTCATATAGATTTTAAAAGTAATTTAAGACCAATTACCCCCCCCCCCCCCCCACCCCTTTTGACCTTATTTGCTTTAAGTCAACATTACCCACTCGCATTACACCCATATAACATCATTAAGAATTTAATTTGTCATATCTCATCTTAAACCTATCATACAAACTTCATACATATGCACCACTATTTGTATTATTTTTAACTCTTTTCTTGAGGCTCATTACAATGTTTTAAAGTATTTACCTTCTTGTATATTGTCCCCATAATTTGCATTAGTATTCATGGTTGACATAGCACAATTTAGCTACTAAAGTTAGAGTTTCCTTGGATTGACACCTTGGTTTCCATTCTACTACATTAAAGGAAGAATTTAGGATTTGGTAAACTTCTATGTGACTAGGGGTTCTTGTAACGTCCCTACTAGAAATTACTTAATTAAAATAAATAAATTATAATTGAAAATCAAATGTCATAATTTTATTGTTCCCAAACACGGGAAAATTTGAAAATTATTTATCGCGCTTAAACTTAAATAAACCAGATTATAAATTGTTTTACAAGTTCCAATAAACCACCAGTCTAAAACGAAACATAATTAAAATCTCTACTCAAGAGTCCCAAGCTAGCCCCCTCTCCGTCACTATGCATCAACAGCATCACCGGGAATATCATTTGCTCCCGTGTAATAAGCCACACGATCATCGCCAAACACAAACAAAAAGGGTGAGCTCATAAATAATTAACACATAAGTTAATAATATCAAAATACACCCAATTGTTTTATTCTAATTAGTTCTTGGCCAAGACCTTAATATCAACCTTCAATTCACACAAAATATTGACCATGGACTCATGATATATGATGCTCCCACAAACCTGCCCGCTCGTGGTCCTGCCTCTACGAACCTCCTCGCTCATAGTCTTGCCACTATGGACCTCCCCGCTCATAGTCCAACTCTACGGACCTCCCCGCCCGTAGTCCAACACACATGGTCTACCAGCTACGAACCTCCCCGCTCGTAGCATCTCTCAAGTGTGAGTACGAAACATACGAACCTCCCCGCTCGTACCCCCACATGAGAGTGTGAGGATATGAACCTCCCCGCTCATATCATCACGTGTTCATCACCATCCATGAACCTACCTGCTCATGGCACAACATCTCCTGATCCAAGTCTCACATCACAACATGATAACAAATTTAGGAAATATCCCTGGTTGTAGCGTTATCACCTGACGCTGCCTAAGCGCCGCTAGGCGACAATCCTGCGTAGACCGTCGGGTGAGACACCCTTATCGCCAAGCGCCAGGCTTCACTCAGACCCACTGTCTCAGGGTCTATCGCTTGGCGCGTCACACCTCACTGCCAGGCGCCACTCGTTGCAGGGACGCCCCTGATAGTCCTATCGCTTGGCAGGCTTCCTCGCGTCGCTAGGCGCCATACTAGTAATTGCAATTTATTCTGGTTTAGCACCCCATGATATCGCATATGTCGTTTAACTGACTCATCACATACCTCCAATTCACAGTGCCTAATTCCCAATGCCATACATGCATCTATGCTTCATTCTCGGTTACACACCCATTTTATTCGTCTGATTAAACTTAACTCTAAACTGAACCTTGGAAAACAGCCACCGCCATAGTCCATCTAAAACTCATAACATAACCTAATTCTTACCTTAATCCCTGCTACCAAATTCAGCTCATTACCAAATCCGATACTTAGCCAATTTTAATATATATGGGTTCATCATTCAACTTCTATGTCTAAATTCACCAAACTTCATGTGCACAAAACCAACATTCCCAATTTAGTTATCCTCCTTTTTCCCATTCTCCCTGTTTCAGATTATCAAGCCATCACCAAGGATTCATTACCAATCCCTACATTAATTTACCGTAATCGCATCATCCCCCTTCCAAGCTTACCTAGTTCATCGCTATCCACTAGTCACTTATTTTTATATCATTGTCAAGCCTAATTCCATGTCCACCCATCTCACTCGTATCTCTCTCAACCATCAGCCCAATCTTCCTAGAACTATACTGGTTCGCCACTATCGCCTGGTGGCCAATAATATGCCGCCAGGCGGCACATCAGTACTTGGGAAAAACCCAGGTTTTTTTGTGCCTTTAAACACCATTTTGTTTAACCTACAAAAACCAGTAATTCATACATGAACCAATAGTTCATAATTATTCCATTTTTTATGCCTACTCAACCAATAACATCATACTAACCCAACCAAATCGTAATTGATTCATAATTATACTTAAGAAATCGAATCACTAAATCATCTCCCAAACCCTAACAAGGTTACCGCAAATGAATGCTTCCCATTCAATCCCCAAGATTCATACGCACACATAAACCTTCGTAATTTCACACTTTTCATGAATTCACATCGTGCACATAAACAATTCCAGAGAATTCAACCAATCACAGAATTCAAAACAAATACAGAACACTTCAACGCTTGCATCGCCTAACGGACTCACCCTTGCCGCCAAGCGGTTTATCTCAAAAACCCAAAATTAGGTTCATCACTCATGCGTCGCCTAGCGGCACACTAAAAACCGCTAGGTAGTTTCTGGGAATATTTCTAGAAACACAAAAACGAGACGAGTTTGAGTATGCAGAGGCACTATATTTACACATTACAATACGAAAACAACTACAACATATGTATACACGAAAAGGAACTCCCCTAACCTGGATAATTCTTGCTCTATTTGAAAGGATTAGAACTTCTCTTGTGCCACCACTATTCCAGCCTTTATCTCTCTTTAATGGACTCTATCTTTTGGTTTCACTGCCCTTTCATATTCATGCCAAAAGAAATTTTGGCAAAAAGAAAACTTAATTCGTTCTTAGCAAGGTTTAAATACACAACCATTCAATTACCAAACAAGTGCATAACCAATTCAACCAATTCAAGTCTCGTGATAATTTTTACACCTTTAGGAATTTAATATCATGCACCAAGATAAAATATACTACTAAAACAACAAGCAATTAAATTAACACACAATTTGACATACATAGGACTCAAACCTAAGTCCTTTTATAGTAATCAAGTACACTCAACCACTTGAGCTAGTACTTTTCCACGTCATAAAGACTAATAATTAATGTCATAAAGACTCTCATTACCCGTATTTATTAAATAATTATTTATTTAATTATTTGAATTTCTCGGGTCTTACTGTTCTCAATTAAGGTTTTTTACTTCCTTGATGAAGAGGACTACAGGTTGACTTCCAAATTAGGGTGTTGACTTGTTGCATGTGGCATCAATTGTCCAGTGGTGAAGACCAAGTGGGCCGAGTCACAATAAAATCGTGGCGCTTGGGCTTGTGTTACACTCTTAAGTAAAAAGAGTTACGCCCTGACTAATGGCTATAGCTTTTGGCCTAGTAGTAAGCACTTGATCTTAACAATTGGTATCAAAGCCAGGTTACGAGTTCGATTCTTGGTGGCCAATTGTTAAGGGGAGATTTTCATGGGTTGCACAATTGTCCCGTGGTAGAGGCCAAGTGAGCCAAGTCACAATCCAAGTGGGATTCCTAGTAGGACAATTGCTAAGGGGGAGATTGTTGCATGTGGCATCAATTGTCCCGTGGTAGAGGCCAAGTGGGTCGAGTCACAATCGAATCGTGACGCTTGGGCTTGTGTTACACTTTTAAGTAAAAAGAGTTGTGTCCTGACTAATGGCTATAGGTTTTGGCTTAGTGGTAAGCGCTTGATCCTAACATGACTTCCACAATTGAAAACCTAATTAAGGCGCAATTGCGACTAACTTATGCTTCTAACTTTTTCAAAGGAAAATTACTAATCTTATACAAAAGAGTTTTAAAATAGGGACATTAGATGATATCTTTGCTTCAAAGGCAATTCACTTGAGTGATGGTGTTAAACAAAACACTCACTAGAGTGACTAAAATGAAATATTCACCTAATCACATATGTTTTCACTAAGTGAAGGTATCAGATGAAGAACTAGATGTAGTGGCTCACATGAAACATTCACTTAGGTGTGCCTATTATCGCTAAGAGAGGATGTTAGATGAAATAGTAGCTAAGTAACTTAGATGAAACCTTTGCTTATGCACTTATGTTATCTCTTAGTAAGGGTACCAAATAATACCTTCAATTACTAGCTTATATGAAACCTCAAGTATTAACTAAAGCATCTAGTATATAGACACTTATTAAAATAAGATTATCTCCCTTTAACTTCAAAACGTGTTCCTATCCTTCTTTGTAAAACAATTCCTTTTAGATTCGAAGGGATGAAGGTAGAGAAAATGTAGAGTGAAACTTAGAAAGAGAAAGAAAGAGAATGATGCATGTGGGTAAGAGAGAAAAAGAGAGAGATGAAAATGGAGTCTTCCAATGTGTGCATACGAGTCTATACATGCATGCGTGTGTAAAATATTAAAAAGAATTTATGTAAAGTGTCCTTGTGGTTTTTATTGTTTGTTATTCTTGAATTTATTTTTAAGGTGTCAACTTTAATCAATTTATTTTCGCACCTCCTTGAATTCAACTTAGCTACAACTGTATTAATACACCAAAAATTATCCAAAGAATATTTATGCAACTAAAGATATTTTAACATGTTTTTACATCTGATGCTCATTAAACCCAAATATAACAAACCCTAATTAAAACAATCTTTAAAATCACAAAAATAATTAAGAAATCAAGATTAAAGTCTAAATAAGGGCATAAATATGTACTCATTGCACCCCACCCTTATCCTTTTATACTCCTGGGAAAAATTTCGTAGTTTCAAAATTTTTATGTCAACAGTAAATCAAAGGAAAATAATTTCACTAGAAACTAATCAACCTTTTAAAATAACCAAGTTTCCATGAATCATGCAAAGGAAAATTTTTCTCTTTTCAGCACATGAGTCAATCTTTTGAATTTACATGAAAATCAATTATGAAAGAGATCACTCATGTTAAAATGTATATTTTCCCTCCAAAATTCACTCAAGTGTTTAGACTTGTGTTTTCACTTAAAATACTTATATAAGTAAACACTCGTGATATTTAACAAGACTTTAATATCACATACTTTTACTTGATTAAAAGATAAAAGGCAGATAAAATAAATCACAATAATTAAAAGAACAAACAAATTTATTCATCTATCCTAGGAATCTAGTTAAGAAATTATAGTAGAGTCAACCCTAGAGGCTTAGCACCCCATGAAACATAAAAGAACATAAAAATAGGAGAGAATGAAGGGGATGGCATGAAAGATGGTGGAGAGGACGAAATTAGGTCCCCTAAAGGGTTCCTAAGCTCCCTTAATGTGTTTCCATAACTTTTTTTTTTATATAGAAATTGGATTGGGCTTTGTATTCCACTTTTCTATTGTGTAATCTTCTTTCTTATAATGTAATATCCTCCAATTATCTTCTAAAATAATCCAATATCTTCAAGATATATTTCACTGTTTTGGAGATCTAAAAGGATTTAAGAAGATCTTATTAAACTCAAAAAGATTTGGCAAACATTATCTTTTGATATAATTAAATAAGATAATTATTTAAAAATATCAAATAAAATATTTGAAGATATATTTTCCCCAAACTAGCTTTTATCATAAAGATTTATCAATTATCAAAGCTCTTTTTGTAGAAAAATAGAGAAAACCAAGAGGTCAAATTTTTGTTGCTCATTCCTTCTTCCTGGCTTAGCCAAATTTCTTCAATTTTTCATGCTTTTCTTGCCTTCTTCATTGACTTCAATTTTTCTAGTTTTGATTATTTGTTATTTGTGGCTTTATCTTTAAGGTTTTATAAAGCTTTAATCAATTTATTTTCACACCTCACAATATCCAAAGAATATTTATGCAATCAAAAAGTTATTTTTAACATGTTTCTATATCTAATGCTCAATAAACCTCGTTATAACAAACCCTAATTAAAACAATCTTTTAAGGCATAAAAATTAATTAATAAATCAAGGTTAAAGGATAAATGAGGGCATAAATATGCACTCATCAATGTATTGAATAGTATTTTTCTAAAATTATATTTTTTATAAAATATACAAGTCTATTGTAAACCATGTGTTTTTTGTATTGTTGAAAGAGATAAAGTCAGTGAAAAAAAAAAACATAAATGGATGGTTTAATGTAAGTGAAACTATGAGTATTCTTTAGTTATTCACAATGGCATGAAAAACCTAAGTCTCCTTGTGCATGAATGGTGCAAAGATTAATGTTACAGAGTTCTTGTGCTTGTACTTTATTGTGGTGTTTCATATTCATTCTTCGCGTACAATTAAGAAGTTGCAGTTGGAGAGTGTGTGGCGTTATTATGTGTAGGATTTATCTTTATGGCTAGTGATTTTCCAAAATTTAGAGTGTGTCTGGTTTAAGGTTTAATTATGCCTTCTTCTTTGAGGTTTAGGATTGATTACAGAATCATGATCAGAGAAAACCATCTTCCTCTAAATCTTCTTCAAATGTGTGCACACAAAAACTTACATGTCCCAAGTTCGTAATATTTTTTGTGATTTTCCTTTATCACAATTAGCTTTTCCTTGTATAAAGGAAAATGTGTTAACACAAGTGACCTAGGTGCATGGGTTTGATGAAGCAAGTGCATGAGATCATATGCAGATTGATGAAGAATTGGTGAAGATTTATTGTTGATCAAGCTTTTGATTTGTTGCATCTGGAGTTATCATGAAGATCTCAGAGCTTGAAGATTGTATTGTATTCGTAGACTATATGACATAGGATAGATGTATTTTGTCTTATGTGAGCCCTTTTCAATCTGTAAAAAAGTTTTTAACAGGTTAAAAGGCTTGTTGCATATAGTTTTAGTATGAATGTCTTCAATCAGTTGAATTGTTATTCGATTGATTGTTTTCACTTAAGTAAAGTGAAATCAGCAGATTGTATGGACAAATCAACTATTGAATTCACTTGTGACCAAGCTATATAAGTTGGTTTTTCAGAGAGTGGAGTAACACTTCATATTTTTTAGTACGAAAAATAGTTATACGAATTTGGAAAACTCTCTCTAGATTACATAGTGTGCAATTGGTGTTTGAACATCTTGAGATCTTGGAGAAAATTTTTGCTTACTTGAAGCTAGAAAAATATGTGTTTGATTGGCTAAGGAGAGCCTCCATCAAGCTTGGTTGCTCTTGTGCTTTTTGTGTGGTTCGTGGTGTGATTCCAAGTCTGTAAGTGGGATTCTTGCAATGTAGGGGATTAGATTCTTATGGGATTCAAGAATCTTGGTGTTTTTCTTCATTCAAAAGTTTAATGTTTAAGGGATTTTGTAAATCTTTTGATATAGTGCATAATCAAGCTCAGGTTGTCTTGAAGAATTAGATGTAGCTCATGT